>NC_045427.1:507690052-508326441 GCF_902635505.1 Sarcophilus harrisii | reverse complement strand
ATTATGTCAGACCACCTCCAGCCTTGGGCAATCTGGACAAGGCCTGAATAGAACACAGTGGGCCAGAATTCATCTTAGATTAAATTCTTTGTTGGGCAGGTCAACTACACCTAAAGAAGGTAGTCTAGGTGGATAAATTTTGGGGTGATGACAGAGATTTCCATAAAAAAAGAAATAACTCTGCAACTCCCCAATAATTGGTTATTTAATGATTATTTCTCTCATTCTAACTATTGCCCAACTATTGGGCACTTTGATAAATGTGGCAAGCTGAATGCCTTCCCTGTTTACAGATGACAGAGCTCCCCAAGTTTAACCCAACCTTACTACATGTCAAAATCTTCAAGAAATTTTAATTGGGTTCTCTAGAAGAGTGAATGATGATAGGGAGTAGACTCATTATTTCATGGCTGTGGGGAACCTCAGGCAAAGTAAACTTCCTCTGCTAGTACAAGTCAGCACCTTTTCTACAACTTAAGCAGAGATTCTTAATTTGGGGCTCACAAACTTAAAAAAAATTTAATAATTATTTTGATATAATTGATCTCCTTTGTGATCCTGTATATTTATTTTATTAATTTAAAAACATTATTCTGATAATGTTTGATTTATAGTCATCACTCCATTCCTAGTATGTCTTTGATACTGAAAAGGTTAAGAAACTCAGTATTAAAGAGTTACCTATGACAACTAAGAGGCTAAGTTACTTGCCCAATGTCCTTCAAACAAGACTTGACTTCAAGACTTGAAGATCAGGTCTCTAAACATTATACTATTCTGCCTCTAAGTGTAGAGAAGTGGTTCTAAACATAACCCCAGAAGAAAAACAACCTCATAAATCTTGCCCCACCTATGTCTGATTTGTAGGATATGGTAGAAGTATTGGTTAGTACTGGTCAATAGGTCTGTGATCTTGGCAAGTCCAAATACAGCTTGTGATCCATTTGGAAGAGTACTTGGGAGAAACAAAAGGGTAAAATAAGACATATGGAAAAGCAGATGGTTTGTGACTGCACTTCCTCTTGTAAATACGTGAGTATTGGTGAACCACCTACTTGGTTCTGTTTGAGTTGTGGAATGTGTGTCTTTTCCACATTCATGGATGTGTGGGAGTTGGAGACAATCATTGAAGCAGGGGAGCAGAGCATAACAACAACAGCAAGGATTTAAGGGGTTCTTGGAGGTTTGCAAAACATTTTACATTATTTTATTTGATCCTTGCAGTAATTTTGGGAGAAAAATGTTGCTATGATTCTCATTCTATTTCATTTTAGTATTGATTTATTTTTTAGATTCTTTATAAAAAATTCTAAATCCCAAATCCTTTCTTTCCCATTAGTCCTTTCCTTATGAAATCATGTAAAACATATTTCTATATTAGCTATGTTGTTAAAAAAAAAAAAAAAGAAAGCAAGAAAAATAAAGAAAATAAAAAAAGTCACACCATTTGCATTTAGAGTTTAACAATTCTCTCTGGAGATAGCATTTTTTATCTTATCATCCTCATTTTACAAGTGAGGAAACAAGTTAAATGACATGTATAGGGTCACACAGCTGGTATCAGAAATGATATTTGAACTCAGCCCTTTAACAATATCCTCTAGGATACCTATTTGTCTCTAATAATATAGAATGAATAGAGAGCCGACTTTAGGGTGAGAATGTGTAATGGGCTGAGGCTTGAGTTGATGCAATGAGGTCCCAAGCACGTGAGGCTAACTAGTAATTGGGCTATACTCTATTAATATACATGCTTGGATAAAGAATGGCCCCCGCCCACTCTCTGTGCAAGTCCTGATGTGTTGTATAGGAAATGACGATTTTGGTGGGTGGAGGCAGAGAGACAGGAAGAGAGGCTGGGAGAGATTGAGCCTGGGTTCCATGCTCATAGCTGCTGGTCGTGTGGCTGCTGGTCTAGCTAGCTTCTTGACTCAGCTGCACACATTGCTATTGCCCATTCTCTTCCACCTCTGATCTTTCTTCACTAAGAATAAAGATTGACGATTTTCCCCTAACCTGAATTTCTGACTCCAGCTGATTTTAAAATATGCAGTCTTCACAAGAATGCCCTAGATTCAAGTCCTGCCTTTGTGACCCATACTGACTGTATGACCCCTGTAAACCTACTTAATCTCTCAATGTACCACATAACCTGCTAAGATTATGAATTGCAGAGAAGGGGCTAATCTATATTGGTAGAGGAAATTCCTCAAAGGAGCTCCCTATAGGGATGAAAGAAGTGGGGGGAAGGGAAGTATGAGTGTGAATTCATAAATCATCTGATGTAGTCATCATAGGCACAATGGACACAGTGCCCATCCTGGAGTCAAGAAGACTCATCTTTCTGCATTCAAATGTTGCCTCAGACACTTACTAGTGGTGTGACCCTGGGGAAGTCACTTCACCCTGTTTACCTCAGTTTCCTCCTCTGGCAAATAAGCTGCAGAAGGAAATGGTAACTCACTGCTGTATCTCTGCCAAGAAAACCCCAAATGACGTCACCTGAATGGTCAGATATGACTGAAAAAACAACTAAACAACATAAACACACCAATGACCAGCCAAAATAGAATGCATTTACTCTTGCCTCCCATTCTATGTATACAAGTGTTTGTGCTTGAGATACATGAACACATACATACATACATACACATCCCCTTTCATACACATTAAACACATATACCTTTTCCTTTTTGCACCCACTTTATTTCATCAGGAGAAAGAATGAGGAGAAAAGGGGGTGGTTATTAAAGTTATTTTAGTGGAAATGGAGGACTGAAGAGAAACCTGAACATGTTTGTTGGTATGAGGAAGGAGCCAAGTGATACTGATGATAGATATGAAAAAGAAGGGATGGCTGATGCAGCAAAGTCTAAATAGAGGTAGGAAGGGATGGGACTCAGAACAGGACTGAAGGGGTCAGCTAGCTTTGAGTGAGAAGGAAGGAAGGAGAAGATAAGCAAAGGATTTTACAGGCACAGCAAATACACGGGGACAAGCTGGGTAAGTGTCCTTGAAGTGAAAGATTACACTGTTGCCAGGATGGATCAATAATCCACAAGCAGAAACATTAATGTCAGGAGACTGTGGAACCAATGCCAGCCGAATATGTCCACTTGAATTCTCTGTTTTCTGTTGCCTCTACACATTAAGTCACAGCTCACATACCCAGCTTCTTGTGGGGGCCATTGAATATATTTTCCTTTTTTTTTTCTTTAGATGTCACCAACACAGCGCTCTGGAGTATGTCAGAGGGTGCTGAAGGTACTGAATGTGGTCAATAGCATGAGGGATGTGTGATTTATTAACAAATATGGGAGCAAGAGTATGTACATCACAGTAGTCAAGAGGAAAACGTTTCATTTTTCAGCCCCTGGAGAAAGTACTTGCTGGGAGAAGAGTAAGAAATCTGCCTCTTATTCTCTGATTTTGCAGGTGCAGAATTTGAAGCCAACATCTAACTATAAAAGACTTTCCCAAAGGAGGAAGTGTGATCAGAACACCAATCAGAACACAGGAGTCCTTTCAATCTTTCCCTCCTGTTCAACCTATGAATTTAACCCTCCTTCCCAAATCCAGAGACCCAGAGCAACTTTCTCCAGCACCTATTAAGGATCTTAGATTTGCTGCTGAAGGAAAGTTGGAGGTCTTCATCTTTGGCATGTCGGCTTCCTTCTTTGCCAGGTAAACAAGCAAATGACAGGAGTGTGTTTTTGAAAACACATTGTAGCCATGTCATCAGGTATGTCATCAGGTAAAATTTACACTCTTTCAGGGGTCTTTGGCAGCCACAGCGCACTAGCGGCAAGACAGAGATGACCTTCAATGAGAGGGATCATGTATTTAGAGCTGAAAAGAATCTTAATAAAGAACCAACCGTTCTCAGCTTCATTTTACAGATGAGGATATTACCAGAGATGGAAACTTACCCAACTAGGAAAGTTGGGATTTGAACTCAAGTTCTCTGATACTAAATCCAGAACTCCTTCTACTGTACCATATGATATATTCTTGAGTAACTGATTAGGGTTTTTGTCTGAATTTCACAAGGAGAAAGAAATGGGAAGCCATTGTAGACCCTGTGGGATGAATCTGAAGAAAATTTCAGCTTTTCTAAGAAAGGTGACAAGCAATTTCCACTTCTTGGTTAGAAGGCAGGGTTCCAGATATCTTCAATGACTAGAGGGACCAAGGCAGTTACGTTCATGCGTTCCCATGTTTCCTTCCCTAATTTAGGGAGTCAGGGAGAGAAGAAAGGTTGGTTTTTTTTTTTTTTTTAATGTTCTAATGTTTTAAGACCTTTTAAAAATATTAGCTACCTATGGTGCTGAACTACCACACTTTAGGAAGGAATACACCTTAAAGTCTGGTCATCTCCCCATTTTGGTCACTTTCACTCAATGCAACAAACCTCCTCAGATGAGACTGGGGCATTCATGAAAGCTTCATCCATCTGCATCTCGGGCAAAGCTCTTGCATGTTAGCATGGTGCCCACCGTGTGGCAGGGGGGCTGTTTGTGTTTCTGTAGGAGCCCAGTTATTCTCAGAGACTAAGGTGAAATCTGGATTTAGCTCCCCAAGGTCCGACTAATTCAGTAATGAACTGAGACAGTGTGGTTGGCAGCATGTCTCCCAGAGTCGCAGACAGTACTACTTGCTCCAGGAAGATATTTTGCTAAATTGAAAATGGGCAGGATGTAATTGGGCTCGGCTCAGAACTGATAAAGCTTCCTGCAAAATCGGCAATAAGTGAATTAAGTTGGCCATGGTCTGCAAAGAGTCCTCCCTTCCCCGCGTTAAATTTGTGAGGCTCATTGTCAATGAAACATGATCAGTTTATGAAATACCCCGTGGAATACTGTTCTTGGAGAGCTTGCTTTATTCGGTGCCGTTTTTCTATTTAATCTGAGCTGTATGCATGCTACCGCAGCTTCAAAACATCTGGGCAAAGCAATTTTTTCCTTCCTGCACCTGCAAGTGTAACTACACACATAAACAAAAAAGAAATTAAATCTTCTGCAGAACCGGGGGTGGGGGAGAGAGGAACACCGGCTCAACCAGCCATGAAGCTCCAGGGAGCAGTATGACAAGTGCTGAGCTGTAAACAAGCTTGAGAGGGATTTAATTCTTCTGACAAGTGCCAGGGGTGGCATCTCACTAGGACTCGGCATATGCACGCATTTCACCGACGAGTCACAGAGGATTTAATGCAAATAGAAGGGGAGACAAGCTCACGGAGCACCGGCTTCTGCTCCTCTAAAAATAGCCAAGCAAATCAGGAGGAGCTCCCGCTGTAATTATCTTGATTTTTCAGAATTTTTGTCTCTTAGAAGAGATGCTTTTGTGTCTCCTCCTGTTTCTTCATAATTAGGGTTGCAAACACCAGCCAGCCCAGGGAGGTTTGAAGGCAGGGGAATGTCCTCCAGGTGGCTGTTATAGTAATGGGAGAAAAGAAGCAAAGTGTCTTGGATCGTTGGCAGTTTGTTATTCGGTAGCCAGGTCCAGATTCTTAGAGGGAAGCTATTACTGGAACCACTTTGGTCAATTGTCCCACATTTAGTAAGCTACTATTACGCATTTGCCTTTCTCTGTAGTGGAGTGGTAAATATTAGTTCCCTGACAAGAGAAGATCTACCCTTTGGGGCAGCGCGGTGGGTGGAGCACTGGTCTGGGTCCTCTTCCTAATTCAAATCTGTTCAACTGTGTGACTATAGGCCATTGACCCTGTTTGTCTCACCTATAAAATGAGCTGGTAAAGGAAATGGCCAACCACTCCAGTATCTTTGGCAAAAAAATCCCCAATGGGGAGGGGAGAAGAAGAAGGTGGGGGAATTTGAAACACAAGGTTTTTCAAGGGTCAGTGTTGAAAAATTATCCATGCATATGTTTTTTAATTGAAGTTTTTTATTTTTGAAACATATGCAAGAATAATTTTTCAACATTGACCTTTGGAAAATCTTGTATTCCAATTCCCCCCTCTTTCCCCCCTCCCCTAGATGGCATGAATTCCAATATATGTTAAACATGGTAAAAATTATATGTTAAATCCAATATAGGCATACATATTTATACAATTATCTTGCTACAAAAGAAAAATCACATCAAAAAGTAAAAAAAAAAAGACAAACGAAATTCAAGCAAACCACAACAAAAAGAGGGAAAAACATTCCTATCTCTTGAGAATAAAAAGTTTTAATATTTATAAAAAGGAAAATCCCCAATGGGATCATGAAGTCAGAGATGGCTGACTATGTCAATAACTATGTCAAAGTACTGTGCTAAAAATGATAGAATTATAAAAAGAGGCAAAGACAATCCTTGCCCTGAAGAAGCTTCCAATCTAAGGGGGTAGGGAAGAAGAGGGAAGAAACAACAAGCAAAGTATTTACACTCAAGCTATATAAATATATATAAGATAATCAGGAAGTAAAAAGAGAAGGAAGACACTAGAATTAAGAGGATTTGGAGAAGGCTTCCTGTAGAAGATGGAATTTTCATTGGGACCTAAAGAAAGGCAATATAGCCACGAGGTGAAAAGGAGGGAAAATGTTCCAGGAAATAGGGAACTGAAAGACAGAGATAATGCCCTAAACAAGAGATGATGTGTATTTGTGGAGCTTATGCTTGGGATGGTGAAAAATCTATAGGAATCAACAGGCTCCTTCTGTGTTTGAGTAAAGGACACTGCTAATATTCCCCTGTCACAAATACCTATTAGGCACCTATAGCATGCAGAACTTTGGATTGGGCACTAGGAGAGATAACAAAGATAAAATATGATTCCTAATGGGTGATATCTGGATGATGCTCACAATATCATTTAGACATTGCTGAAGCAACAGATGTAATGGGGATAAACTAGAACCATTCCCATTAAGATCAAGGGTGAAACAAAGTTGCCCACTATCACCATTACTATTCAATATTATATTAGAAATGTTAGTTTTGGCAATAAGAGAAGAAAAAGAGATTAAAGGAATTAGAGTAGGTAATGAGGAAACCAAATTATCACTCTTTGCAGATGATATGATGGTATACTTAGAAAATCCTAGAGAATCAACTAAAAAAACTACTAGAAACAATTCACAATTTTAACAAAGTTGCAGGATACAAAATAAATCCACATAGACATTGCTGAGATTGCAAAGCAGCTCTGTTCCATTATGGGTAAAAGAAAAACAGAAACCAAAGGTTAAGTTACAGCTGTGATTGCCCTTCTCCATTGCCAGCCACTCTACTCCATCATAGGCTGCACATGCCACTTGTACTTCTTTGACACTCAATTATGAATGATTTGTATGATAGAGATTTGGGCAGCTAAATGGCACAGTGTTGGAACAGGAATCAGGAAGACCTGAACCTCATAACTCAACCTCTGTAAGCCTGTTTCTTTATCTGTAAAATGGGGTTATTAAATTGCACCTTGTAAAGATCAAATGAGATAACAATTGTAAGGCAATTTGCAAATCTGAAAGTATTGCATTAATGCTAGATGTTATGTTATTATTAAAATTATTATTTTATATATGGAATGCAGTCAGATTATCTTATCTAAACTTTCTGTTTCTGTTTAGGTTGCCCAGAACCTATCAATGGTGCCTTACAGACTGACTTTAAAAGTGTTTATTGAATTGTTCAATTTAAAATCATGAGTCTTGGCCTTCAGTTCCTTGGGAGCAGAAATCAGTTTAGGGTTAGGTAACTAGGGTAGTCACTCAGGGTATAGGAAGCTACGATAAAATGAAGTATATGTTTAAAAATTATTTTCTTTAAATGCACATGTATAATGCCATGAAATATCACTCTAAGGCATATGAGTAGAAATTTAAAAATACTTCTTTTTTCCTTTTTTTTTTTTTTTGCATTATTACCAATGCACTATCATCAACAACATCTTCCTTTACAATTAAATAAAATGAACTAACCCTTTACTGTGTCTGATAGTGTATAATTCATTCTATACTTATAGTCCACCATTTCTCTGAGAAGAGAAGGAGCCATGTTTTATCATGAATCTTCTAGAATTAAGATTGGTTTTTAATAGCTACCAGACTTTTGATGTTGTTTAGTATAGTTTTCCTTTGTGTTTGTATAGGATATAGATGTAGAAAGATGTTTAAAAATATAGGTATATATACATACATATATAATATGCAATATAATAGATACATGTGCATATATTACATATGACATACTATTATTTGGTAATTTATTCTTATATTACATATTATATTTGAAATGAAATATGTTATGTATGTATATACATTCTTTTAATTCTACTTATGTCCTATCAGTTCATGCAGATTTTCCAAATTTCAATGAATTCCTTATTTATCATTTCCTTTTTGCGTAATAATAATTTCATTTCATTTATATCCTACAATTTATTCAGCCATTCCCAATCAATAAACACTCCCTTGATTTCTAGGCTTTTTTTTCCTTCCACAAAAAGTGGTAGGATATATGTAGAACCTTCTTTGTTGCCTTTGACCTTGTTGAGGTATATGCCCAGTAGTGGTATGACTGGGTCAAAGTATAGGAATAGTTTAATTACTTTTCTTTTATAGCTTCAAAGCATTTTTCAGAATATCTGGACCAATTGACAGCCCCACCAATAGTGGATTAGTGTGTCTGTTTTCCCACAGCCCATCCAACATTCATTATTTCTTTTATCATATTTGTCTGTTTCCTAGATATTTTAATTTACATTTCTTTTCTTAGTAATTTGGAGCATTTTTTTTAATATGGTTGTTGACAGTTTACATTTGTCTATTGAAGAGGATATTCATATCCTTTTGACTACTTATCTATTGGGGAATAACCCCTATAGGTATTTATTTTATAATAAGTCAAGTCACATGTGTTAAAATAAAGGCTTAAAGTCTCTAGTGGACAGAAATTCACAAAGGACACAATTTTCAAATTTTGCCTAGGGCATTTTGTCCCAGCTTTGCTTGGAGGTTTGAGAAGTCACCATCTGCCTATCTTCACAAATAGTGAGGGGCAGACTGGGGGTGATGACAGGACTCTTGCTCCCAGGTTCTGTCATGGGCTGGAACTGATAATATTCTTTGGTACAGACTGAAGCCTCTGAGCATCCTGCCCAAGGAGCAACTAGAATCATTTGATGAATCATGAATAGATGTTGCCAATTGCTAGAAATGTGGGTCATTTTGTTGAGCAGTCAGAGGTGATATTTGGATCAAAAGTCAAAGTTGGTACCAGGGTCTTAGAAACAGTGAGTGGTGAGACACAATCTGGACCTCAGGTTGAAGGTTCAGTACTGAGATCATGGCTGCACTTGTGTTAATGTAAACATGTGCTTTCTAATTTAAAATTGTTTCCAACCACCTCTAAGTTATTTGTAGTAGAAGACTCCAGCCAAGGAGGGAAATTTTGCTTCCTAAAGAAATAGCCATTTCAGTAAACAAGTGCGGATTCGAAATGAGGGAAGAGCAGCAGGGACTCTTGAAAACTATCAGGTGGAGATAAAAGGGCGAAGAAAGAGTCCCAACAACAGCGATCAGCTTGCATGCCATGACCTGAGGATGTCTGGGTTAAGGCAAAGGGAGTGTTGGACTCTACAGAATGTATTCTTCCTTTGACTCTTATCAGAAATTGGAAAATGTTCTGAGACTGAGATTTAAAAAAAAAAAAAAGGGCAAGAAAAGAAACCCATCCATTTCTCTGCAGTTTTTCTTCCATATATTAGATTAGGATTTGCATAATTTTCATTGATTTGACCCAACATTTTACAATGTCCTGAACTTAAAAATAAAAAATTTAGAATTTTTTTCTTTAAAAAAAGTTTAGAATTTTTTTTCTTTATTATTTTTTTTTTTTGGTCACAAACTTTTTAAAAGCACAACAATGAAGAATATAGGAGAAATCCAAAAATGTATGGTGCAGCCTGGCTTCAGACCCCTAGTTTAGGCATTTACTAGCCAGATAACCCTGGGCAAGTCATTAACTTTGGTGTTCCTCAGTATTCCCATCTATAAAAGGAGGGGAGTGGACATACTGACCATGCAATCCCTTTCATATCTAAATGTATGAAATTCATGATACAGTTGTGAGAATAGTCTTTAGCTCCCTGTCCTGGGTCACTATTCTTCATGCTTTCTTAGCAAAAGACTTATGAGAGATAAGAACTTATTAAATATATTTAATCATGGTGACCTCCTCTGACCTCTAAGGAAGCACTTAAGCTTAGATCTATGAGGCAAAGGTGAAGTCATAAACAGTTAAAGCAAATAGAGCATTTATAAAGCTCTTCACTTTTCCTACATACCAGGAACTGTGATAAGCACTGGGATTACAAAGACAAGATCTTTACATGCTAATGGGAGAAAGCAATTATGTAATGGGAAGCAGGAAGCTGTGGAAACTGCATGTAATAGAATTATGTGGAGATAGCTGGAAAATGGGGAAGGCAATGGGGGAGGAAGAGAAAGGGATGTTGGCTACACTCATAGGCAGCATGATGAGAGAAGGAGATGTCTGGGAAGAGAGATCATAGGATCACAACTGTGAATGAAAGAAGATAGCCTGTTTTTAGAGTTCACTTTTGAATGACTTCTGTTACAAATACTCTTCTTCCATTCCCTTCTTACCAGTTATTCTGAATGAACTTTTTTCATTAGCCAGTGCTTTATTTTGATTGCTTTAACCTGCCTCATACTTGTATTTTACTAACATATTAATTTCTACTTGCAGAAGGAAGGCTAATGATGATAATGATAACTAGCATTTATATAGCACTTAAGGTATGCAAAGTGCTTTATAAATATTATTATATGTAATTGGGGAAAAGAAAATATTATTGAAAATAAATGTTGTCAAATTTTACTTTCATAATAACACTGGGGCAGGGCAGGGATAGATGCTATTATTATCCCTATTTTACACATAAGAAAATTGAAGTAGATAATTTGCCCATAATCACACAACTCAAATATCTAAAGTGGGATTTTTCACTTAGGTTTTCCTGACTAGTCTTTGTACTCTAAGTGAATATTATTATTGCTGTTGTTGTCATCATAATTACTACCATCATCAACTCCTCCATTATCAACATCAATGCTTAAATTGTCTATTGAAACCACAAGTATAACTCTCGTTTTAAGAGACTCCTTTCCTAAGTAGACTAAACTGGCATGTAATCCTTTTTGCTTGCAGGTTAATTGTTAGGTTTTTTGAATCATAGCTGCCTATTGTCTAACTTTAACAGCTTTTTAATTTTCTTGAAATTTCTGCAAAAGGTTTTGCAGTTCTCACTTTTTACCTACCCCCCAAGATAACAATAGCTTGTGTCAGGTCATTCTTGGAATTTATTAGCATCCAAACTGAGCAGACTGCCTGTCCTGAGATAACTACCATTTCCTAGTGCCGTTAACCATATATCACCTTTAGGTTAAAAATGTCTATAAGTCTCTTCGCCAACAACAGATGCAATAAGGCTGCTGAAACTCTTAAATATGAGCCAAGGCTAAATTTTGTTAGTGACATTGGCAGAAAAGATTGTCCAAGAAAACTTGCACCCCAGCCAATGACTGATAAGGAAAGATGTCAGAAGTGGTATTTTTTTCTATACACGAGCCTCAAACTTCATTACTGCCAAAAACATATCCCTTATCCTTCTTATGGTGCTTATATCAATATGGCAAAAACTGGTGAAGGAACAGAAACGCTACAGGCCCAAAGGAGAATGTACCTCTTCTAGGAACCCTAATAATATTTGCACTCCCTACATTCATCTTTTATCTAAGATTTGGCCCTTTATAATCTTTAATTACACAATGATAGAATATATAAATTGTTATGCACACTGGAATTATAACATATATTGGATATATATTGGCATCTCATTAGCCTTCACTATTTAAGAATTGTCTGAATGGTTTAGTGGAAGTAGCACCAACTTCTTTAAGATTCAGTATACTTAGGTCTTGGTTCCAACTCTACCATTAATTAGTTATGTCAAAATTATTTGACCGCTTTGAGACTTCATTATCTCATCTGTAAAAATGGGAACAGAATTAAAGACTTTGGAAAGACTTTCAGAGGCCATCTAGTCTAACTCATACCTCAACAAGACTCCACAATGCAATTCATTTAAAAATAATAATAATTACTAGCATTTGTATAGTGATTTAGGATTTATGAAGTGTTTTAAAATAGCATCTCAGTTATCCTAACAACACTGGGAGATAGGTGCTCTTATAACCCCCATTTTACAGATGAGGAAACCGGCATACAGAGATTGAGTGATTCACCCAGAGTCACACAACTAGGAAGTATTTGAAGCTGTATATAAATTTCAGGTCTTCCTGATTTTAGAGACAGCACTTGCAGCACATTTTGCTTGAATAATAAGTGAAAATTCACCATTTGACTTTTCAGTAGCTCTACTAGGAAATTTGTCATGATAGCAAACCTGAATTTTCCTCTTTGCAACTTGTGCCCATTGCCCTTGAGTCTGCCTTCGGGCATCAAAGCAGAAAAGACCTTAATTTAGAGAGGCTAAGACCTCCCCCTGCATCCTAGGCCATCATCAATTATCTTGACTTTAGTCTTGCTATACGATTTTAATGACTCTGAAGAGAAAAATTATACTGACAATTTTGCACTGTTTTGCCTCACTTAAATCCAATTCTTGAGCCAGTCAAGACATCATCCTTGTGACATCATTGGTCCTTTGCAATAACAAAGGACAAACAACAATGGAACTACCTTTGACTCCACATGGCAGCCCTTACAATATTTGAAAACAGGTATTATATCTTCTCATCTCCAAGCTAAACATTTTCACTTCCTTCAATTTCTCACCATATGACCTGTTCCTTCACTATTCTAGTGGCACATTCTCTAGTTCATCAATGCTCTTTTTAAAATATGGTGCCCATAAGTGAACACATTATTACCCATGATATTACTTGCACTGCCTATCTCACAGGATTGTGGTAAGAAAAGAGCTTCCTATAAACTTTAAAGAACTCAGTTGAATGTAGTGTTGTGTCCCTGTAAATCTCAGTTACCTGGCAACAGAAGCTCTCAAGTCTTTTAAGCTTGGGAGTTCTGAGCCTACAGGATGTTAAGCTTATCAGGTGTCTGCATTAAGTTTGCCATTAATAAGGAAGAGTCTCCAAGAGGAGAAAGGACAAGAGTTTGACTAAGAAGGGGAGAACCAGTCCAGGTTGGAAACAAAGCAAGTCAAAGTTTTCATATGGATCAGAATGGGACCAGAACTATGAATAGTCCCTGCTCCTCCAGCCTGGACACTACAAGGAGACCCAGATTTCTAAAATAAAAAAACAAAAACTAACAACAACAAAAAATGTGATTGGCACCCATTGCTCTCTGGATTCAATATATTATTGAATTATCATTTAGAAAATGAATGTTGGACTACACGTTCATACACACTAGCTCTAGAATTGGTTCCTTATGATTTTGAACAAATCACTTAATATCCTTGGCCCTCAATTCCCTCATCTATAACATAAGAAGGTTGGACTAAACATTCTTTAAGTGACTGCCTGGCTATAAATGTATGATTTTCAGAACTAAAAAATGCCTTCCAGCCCTCATATTGAATGATTTGAATTATCAAGGAAATAGCAGCAAAATGGTAGTGCTAAACACCACATAAGAAACCCTTTTCTAACTGGAAACTGAGTGGATGCCTATCAGTTGGAGAGTGGCTAAATAATATTATTGTTCTAAAGGAAAGGATCAGCAGGATGATTTTAGAGAGGCCTGGAGAGATTTACATGAATTGATGTTAAAAGAAATGAGCAGAACCAGGAGATCATTGTACATGGCAATAACAAGACTATACTATAATCAATTCTGATGGACGTGGCTCTTTTCAACAATGAGATGATTCAGGCTAGTTTCAATGATCTTGTGATGAAGAAAACCATTTACACCCAGAGAGAGGACTGTGGGAACTGAGTGTGGATCACAATGTAGCATTTTCACTCTTTTTGTTGTTGTTTGCTTGCATTTTGTTTTCTTTCTCATTTTTTCCTTTTTGATCTGATTTTTCTTGTACAGCAGTATAAATATATACATATATTGTATTTAACATTTTTTTTAACATGTTTAACATATATTGGATTGCTTGCTGGTCTAGGGGAGGGAATAGGAGGAAGAAGAGAAAATTTGGAACACAAGGTGTTGCAAGGGTCAATGTTGAAAAATTATCCATGTCTATGTTTTGAAAATAAAAGACTTTTTTTTTTCAATTTTGTAAACATGATATTTAATTTTTTCTAGAATTTGCATTTGTGAATACCCTCGAAAACATGTAAGAAAATACAAAGGTATAAACAGCAGGATTCCAGTTTCTTCAGAATTCATGGTGCAACTGTTAACAGGAGTTTATTTTGCCTTGTAAGTTTATCCCATGTACAAATTATACAACTTTTGATCTTTTAGAAAAAATGTTCTCACGTAATATAATCTATATTAAGTTAGATTACACTAGTAAGGTCGAAGGACTCAATTAGTCTTCTTCAATTTACACTTTAAGTATTTTTGTATAGAAGAATATAGAACTGAACTCTTTTTTTTTTGTTATAGTAACTTTTTATTGACAGAATCCATGCCAGGGTAATTTTTTTTTTTTTACAACATTATCCCTTGCACTCACTTCTGTTCCGATTTTTCCCTCCCACCCTCCACCCCCTCCCCTAGATGGCAAGCAGTCCTATATGTTGAATATGTCCTAGTGTATCCTAGATACAATGTATGTGTGCAGATCCAAACAGTTTTCTTGTTGCACAGGGAGAATTGGATTCAGAAGGTAGAAATAACCCGGGAAGAAAAATAAAAATGCAAACAGTTTACATTCATTTCCCAGTGTTTTTTTTTTTTCCTTTGGGTGTAGCTGCTTCTGTCCATCATTGATCAATTGAAACTGAATTAGGTCTCTTTGTCAAAGAAATCCACTTCCATCAGATTACATCTTCATACAGTAGTCGTTGTTGGCGTATATAATGATCTCTTGGTTCTGCTCATTTCACTTAGCATCAGTTCATGTAATTCTCTCCAAGCTTCTCTGTATTCATCTTGCTGGTCATTTCTTACAGAACAATAATATTCCATAACATTCATATACCACAATTTACCCAACCATTCTCCAATTGATGGGCATCCACTCAGTTTCCAGCTTCTAGCCACTACAAACAGGGCTGCCACAAACATTTTGGTACATACTGGTCCCTTTCCCTTCTTTAGTATCTCCTTGGGGTATAAGCCCAGTAGAAACACTGCTGGATCAAAGGGTATGCACAGTTTGATAACTTTTTGGGCATAATTCCAGATTGCTCTCCAGAATGGTTGGATTTGTTCACAGCTCCACCAACAATGTATCAGTGTCCCAATTTTCCCGCATCCCCTCCAACACTCATCATTATTTTTTCCTGTCATCTTAGCCAATCTGACAGGTGTGTACTGGTATCTCAGAGTTGTCTTAATTTGCATTTCTCTGATTAATAATGATTTGGAACACTTTCATAATGAGTGATAATGATTTCAATTTCATCATCTGAAAATTGTCTGTTCATATCCTTTGACCATTTATCAATTGGAGAATGGCTTGGTTTCTCATAAATTAGAGTCAATTCTCTATATATTTTGGAAATGAGGCCTTTATCAGAACCTTTAACTGTGAAGATGTTTTCTCAGTTTGTTGCTTCCCTTCTAATCTTGTTTACATTAGTTTTATTTTGTACAGAAGCTTTTTAATTTGATGTAATCAAAATTTTCTATTTTGTGATCAATAATGGTCTCTAGTTCGTCTTTAGTCACAAATTTCTTCCTCTTCCACAAGTCTGAGAGATAAACTATCCTATGTTCCTCCAATTTGTTTATAATCTCGTTCTTTATGCCTAAATCATGGACCCATTTTGATCTTATCTTGGCATACGGTGTTAAGTGTGGGTCCATGCCTAATTTTTGCCATACTAATTTCCAGTTATCCCAACAGTTTTTGTCGAATAATGAATTCTTATCCCAAAAGTGAGGATCTTTGGGTTTGTCAAACACTAAATTGCTATAGTTGACTATTCTGTCTTGTGTACCTAACCTGTTCCACTGATCAACTAATCTATTTCTTAGCCAATACCAAATGGTTTTGGTGACTGCTGCTTTATAATATAGTTTTAGATCAGGTACAGCTAGGCCACCTTCATTTGATTTTTTTTTCATTAATTCTTTTGAGATTCTTGACCTTTTAGAAAATAAAAGACTTTAATAAAAAATAGAAGCCCTTTTCTACAGTTATGTTTATTTTTTATTAAAAATGGACCTAGCTTGATCCTCAATCCAACTGCACTATTCTTGACTCCAAATTACTTTTGATCCTTTTCAAAACTCAATATTACCCTCAAAAGATAAAGAAAGGCCAGCATTGAGAATATTCTTCTGGGGGAAAAAATGTATCTCAGATCAGAAAGTAATTTCAATGAGACAGCAAGATATAGTTGAAAGTATACTGAATTTAGAGCCAGAAAAACAGAGTCCCAGCTCTCTTAGATGACCTTGGGTAAGATCTGGGCCTCAGTTTCTTCAGCTATAAAATGAGATTAGAGTAGATGACCTCTCAGATCTTATGATTTTGAACAAATCACTTACTTTCCTTGGGCATCAATTCCCTTATCTATAAATAAAAAGGTATGACTAAATATTCTCTAAGTGACTGCCTAGTTTTAAATCTACTACTAGATTTACTACTCTTGGTTTGGCAATTTGGTGAAAATTATGGACCCCTTCTAAGAATGTTTTTAAATGCACAAAACAAAGTACACAGGATTACTCAGAAAACCAATTATACTGAAATGCAGTTATCAAAATTATTTTTAAAAGCCAAGCTCATGGACTTTATGTTAAGGACCCGTCATTTAGAGAGATATTTAGAAGTGCCCTAAATATATTGTGAATATGGATAATATAATAAGAGTGCAGTCTTTCATGGTGACTTCTTTGAAGAACATGCACTCACTTAAATATATGTTTTGCTTTGTTAAAATAATGATTGCATTACTCTAACCTAATGAAGCCCAGTAAACATTTATTAAGCACCTAATATATGCCAGGCACTGTACTAAGTGACGAGGATTGAATCAAAAAGACAGTCCCTGACTTCAAGGAGTTTACAATTCAAACTACAGCTAGACATAGTTGTTTTCATTTATGTGGCTTCTCAGTCCCGGTTCCAAAGTGGATACACAGAAGTCTTTGTTCTAGTTCAGTTGTTACACTGTTTCCAGGGCTTTATTTTGTAATCCTGAGACTCTTTAAGAAAATAGTGCCTGTGACTTCCCCATTCCTTCCCACTGGGAAAGAGCATAGTAAAAAGTTTGCTGTCAGTGTGTGGGGAGAACAACTCAGGATGAAAAATATACTGTTTGCTTTTCCTTTTTTTAATCACATTCCTCGGTTGGTAAAATATAAACATACTGATGGGCTATAGTATTTTAATGAATCTGGCTGACATTCAAACACTGTAGTTAATGTCAAGGAAGGAGCAGGCTGCTGATTTATATAAACAATTCAAAAAGCTTTAAGGGTAAATCCCATTTATTCCTCTAACCAACAGGAGAGAATCGTACCTTTAGCCCTATGCTCATGCTATAGACTGTGAGTACATTATCACTGGGGAAGTTCAAAATAACAAATATTTTCTCTGGTCTCTTTGGAGAGATGGATGCCTTCAGTAGTGTTCAAAAGGCAGAAACAACAACTGTGAGATTGTAGACTAGAGAAAATTGGCCAGTGAACACTAACCCACTTACTCTGAGCTCTATATTCTGTTCATTTCAATTCTATGAGGAGCAACAGACACAACATCAGTTAACATGAGACATTTGGTAGGGGCTTCAGCTCACTAATTTCCACTGGGGATTTTTCATGTTGACATCTGCTAAAAAAATTGTCCAAGAGGAGCTTCCAATTCTTGTTGTCTTCTTCCCAGACACCTGCACAGTGATTCATGTTTTCTTTGGTATTCCCTGGGCTTATTTAAATGGGATATGTGTGGGTCCCACTACCCATCAGTTTGACTTTATGTTGCTGATTAAAAAAAAAAAACAGTTACAGAAATAAAGCACTTTAACTTTAGACTTAGGGTTGGAATCCTGAGGAAGGATTGTATACCAATCAGTAGGGATGACTGAGATATAGAACTTTAGCAAAGTGTATTTGCCATCCCTTTTCATAGTAACAAAAAGCTGGAAACAAAATGGGACGCATCAACTGAGGAAGGATGAACAAATTATAACATATTGTTTACTAATTTCAGTCTTGTCCAACTCTTCATGACTTCATATTTTTTTTTTTTTTTTGGCAAAAATACTGGAGTGCTTCGCCATTTCCTCCTCCAGCTCATTTCACAGATGAGAAACTGAGGCAATCAGGATTAAATCATATAACTAGTAAGTGTTTGAAGCCATATTTTAACTCAGGAAAATGAGTCCAGAAACGGCACTCTATCCACCATGCTACCACGCTGGGACCCATCAACTGGGGAAAGGCCGAACAAATTGTAATATAAATGAATCTAATGGTATGTTATTATGCTTAAAGAAATAATGACTGTAAGCAATTTAGAAGAACATAGTATCATAGGTTGGACTTGAATCAGAGTGGTCCCCTGATAGTTGAGGTCTGAAAATGGAATGAAATGAGGCACTTTAATCCATCTAGTTGTGAACAAAAGGAGGCTTACCCAGCCATAGAAGCAGAAGGATGTTCAAAGCAGGGAAGGGATGTTCATTTAGGATAAAGCTTTGATTCAACTGAGCACAGTTTCTCAGAGTTGTTCATGCTCCTGGTCTGGAGTCACAGCCTGAGGAAGAGCTCCAGCCCCAGACATTTAAGAAGCTAGGACAAAACCTGAAGACAGTCCTCTGAGCCTGTAACTGTTAAACTTGAGGACAATTTAAATATCTTTAAAGGAAAAGTAGCCTAACTTGGAAGGGGAGGGATAGGGAAGGAGTACTTAAGATTACTCTTTCGAAATGGAAAGACTAATACGAACTTAATACTGAGTTAAGTAAATAGAATGAAGGGAATGATATATACAATAACTAACAAAAAATATAAAAGGCATAATACTAAAAAAGCAGTCAAACTGTGATAAATTGTCCTAGATCTGGATCTAGAGAATGATTTGGGTCTTAGAGAATTGGTAAAGAAACATATCTTTTTCCTCTCAGTAACAAGGGTGGAGGAGATAGCTATGGAGCACAGTAATATGATAGTTGCTTTGCTTAAATATTGGATTTTTGTTGTTATTACAAGAAAAGAGTCAATGTGGGCAGGGAGAGAAGAAGAAATGATTATGGTGTAAAAACAAAAGGCAGCAATAAAGTTATTTTTAAAAGCAAAGAAAAAGTAGACTTGCCAATGAAAGTAAAGATGAAGAAAATAACAGAGAAAACACTGCAGCCATGGTCCCTGTAATATTTTATATTATTTCACAGGCAAGTCCTTAGTATATTATAACTAAGCTGTGGCTAAGTGAACTGGCCTCAGAGTGGGGAAGATCTAAGTTCAAGTTTGGGATGTGATATACTGGCTGTGACCCCCAAGCTAGGTTCTTAATTTTGATTTGGTCCTAAAAACTCTTAAGAATTTAAGTTGCTGCAATGGTGTCAATCTAAATCAGTGGAGGACTTTATTCCCTGGGAGTTTCCTACATAGTTTTGTCAAAAACAAAAAACAAAAACCCAAGACCTATCCACTTCAATATCATTTATCTATTCTCCAGAGATGCAGATCTTAATACCATTCCTCTGTATGAACCACCTCCATGCTTGAAATCTGGTTTTCACAGAAGAGAGCTAATTATTAATAAGTGCACATTGGATATGCTATAGTACATTTTTCCATTTACCACGTGAAGGGGCACCAGATACAAGGAAAACTTTGGTCAACCCTATGAACAAATGAAATTTCCTCTCAAAAGTCCAGCCTGATCCAGGACCCTCCTACTTTTCCTGTTTTTTACTTTGATCACATAGTAGGTCCTTGCTTATATTTCTATGAGAGGAAATAAACCTGCATAAGGTGATCAAGACTTTCAGATTGTCCTGAAACGACTCCCCTACAAAATATTTCTAACTTACTCATTTTTATGAGCAAAAGAGTTTCTCCTCCTCCTCTTCCTTCCTCTTTCTTCTCTCTTTCTCTCTTTCTCTCTCTCTCTCCCTCCCTCTCTCCCTCTTTCTCCCTCCTTCCCTCTCTCCCTCTCTCCCTCTCCCCCTCCCTCTCTCCTCTGACTTTTCTGTCTCTCTCCAGGTTTGCCACCTATATTATTTAAAGTCCTATTATACTTTACTGTAGGATGTATATGGTAGGGAAGACAACCATTTTTGGTGAGGGAGGGGGTTCTTTGCCAGTCATACAGTTCAGGACAAACTTCCTCAACTACTCTTCCTTCTCTTTTTTGGGAATCTTTCATATCTATGCTGGCAACCAACCAACAGACTGTATCACTTCAGAATGTATCTCTGTCTCTCTCTCTCCATCTCCCTTATCCCCTTAGCCCCAGCCTGGGCCTTTCTTGCCTTGCTGAGCTGTCTTTATGTGAGCAGGCTGAAGAATCAGACATCCCTATGAAGAAATAAGAGTATAGAGAGTTTTGTGTAAACTTGCTGTACCAAATCCAGCACATGGCCTTTTTCTAAGCTTATGAGCCAGGTTTCCTCTCTTGACATAACCTGTAATGTGATCTCCCTGGTCATAACTTTGGTGTCCCCCTCCCCTTATTTTTTCCCCTTGTCTGGACTGCTTCTGTATCCCTAGGTGTCTTGATTGACCTCCTCCTATAGAATAGCCTTTCTTGCCCTTGCCTTTGGTTATCCTTAATTGTCTCCCTGTGCCCCGAGTTGTCTCATTAGAGAGCCTCATGCTCTCCCGTGTGAATTTAAACACTTCTATAATATAGGCTTATTGCTTTGATTTTAGTGACACCGGCCAGTCTGGCTCTACTTTGAGAGCTCTAAGTCCCCAAAAGCAGATGCAATGAACTGGAACAAGGGATTCCCCAAGACTTTAAACATTTATGTTTTCTCCTCCTTAATAATCCTGGGGCTTATCTACAGTCACAGGCTCATACATCTAGAGCTGGAAGCGATTCTATGGATCACCTAGTCTAACTCCTTTATTTCACAAATAAGGAAACTGAGACTGAAAGAAGTCATGTGACTCACATATGGTCACACAATGGCAGGATCAGTTTTTAAATCAGGTCGTATGACAGTAAGTCCTGGTTTACTGGAATTCCTTCTGCAACATTTAATATTCTAATGAAAATATCACTTTTGTTAGTACTTACTTGTTCTTCTAATGACCAAAATGAGTTTGTGCATTTTGCAAACGAAAAGTCTTCCTTTTTTTCTAAGCCTTGTCCGACTAAGCCCACTGGAGGGAGGGAGGCAAACACTGAAATATGAAAAAAGCATAATGCCAAATGAGACAGCAGCTAACGCCTTTATTACTGTCTCACAGAGAATGAAAACAAAGGAGCACATTGATAGCTTATATGCCAATTATTTTTACTGCAATTTCAAATACACTATGGTGTAGCTGAAGGCAAGTTTTAAAATTCCAACATGAACATGTAACGATGATAGCACAAATACTGGAGGGGTTTTGCTCTGGTTATGTTTGAAAGTAAAACGTTTAAGTGATAATGACTTTGGCAAAATATTTGCATGACTGGGATGAGATCTGAGAGTGCAAAGAGCTCAGGGCAAACCTAACCTCTTGCTACTGGAAAAACAACTCAAAATACATCTACTGACAGTAGATATGTCTTCAGGTATAAAGGCTGACAAACTGGCAGAGGACTGAAAGCTACATTTCAAAGCCCAACCCTCCGTGCCAAGTGGTTAAATAGCAGTCTACTAGTTAGCATCTACTAGATGCCTGGCTGTGCTGGGAATATACAAAGAAAGGAGGTGGGGAGGGGGAAGCAATGCCCCATTAATTTAAAAAATTTAGAACAAACATCACTGAAAAGAGTTCATTCATTATTTATATATTTATATTATTATATCATATATCATATTTATATTATTGTATAATATTGGTTACTTATAAATTATTTGCATCTACTACTATACTAATAATCATGTATATTATAAATCTTTTAGATTTATTTTAAGAGTACGTATTAAAGATGAAATGGTATTTAATTTTTGAGTCAATAGGGCATCCCTGAAATTTACAGAGTAGGACTGTGGAATAGTTAGGTGCCCTCTGTGGTTGTTCAGTCATGTCCAACTCTTTCTGACCTCATTTGGAGTTTTCTTGGGAAAGATATTGGAGTGGTTTGCCATTTTTTTCTTCAGTTCATTTTACAAATGAGAAAACTGAAGCACACAGGGATAATTGACTTGCCTGGGACACAGAGCTAATAGGTGTCTGAGGGAGGGTTTGAATTCAGGAAGATAAGTTTTTCTGACCCTAAACCCAACATTCTATCTACTGTGCTACCTACCTGCCCCAGTCATGGCTTGAATTTTAAGAAAATCACATTGAGGATGAGGAGACATTTGAAGAAGGGAGATAAATTAGGAGGTGGGAGGTAATGATTCTGAACAGAGTAGTGTGGAAATAGAAAGAAGGGAGAAATTGTGGGAGAAGCTGTGGAGCTAGAAATAACAAGATTTGGCAACTGATTGCTAGCTAGGATGGAAGATCAAGGGTAGAAGATAATCATGAGGTGAACTTGGGTAATTGGAAGGGTATCCTTAACAGAAATGGTAGCTTAGGAGAGGGTGGATTTTGGCACAAAATAAAATGCATGCACATCACAACCCAATTATGTCTGCTATTCCAGAGAGATTCACTATGTCTCTGTCAAAAAGTAAAAGGAGATGGGGTACATCTCTTACTCAGGTTATTATTAAGAAGTGATCCATTCTCCATGTGGAGTTTACTTCAGTCAGCAGGTGGCAGGGAAGGGGAAGGGGATGATTTTCCCAATGGTACCTCTGCTGTTGGGAGTTCCTGAATAATGGTTATGCTCTATCTCTCCTTAGGAATTGAGAATATAGTCCAAAGGAGATTGGTAGTTTGCAGAGTGGAAGCGTGGAGGAAAGAGTTGTTTAGCATTAAGGCATAAGGGTAGGTGAATTGGTATAGGAGATAAGACTTCTGATTGCCTTTTGCTGGAGAGTTAGCTCATTCCCCCATCTTCTGATTGGTTGCTCTAACTCCATTGGGGTAGCTCACCCTTGACCTCACTTACTGAAATTCTGAGACCACAGCCTTTAATTCTGAGACCATTGACTTAAAATGTTTCACTAAAGCAGTTTTAAACTTTTTGGTCATTCAACCTCTTTACACTCTTAAAGATTATGAGAAGCCCCCAAAGAGCTTTTGTATGTGTGGGTTATAGCTATTTATATTCTTAGTTATTTTATTCTTATATTATATATAATTATTACATTATATTAGAAATTAAAATGTCTTATTATTAAAAAAAATAGTTTTGATTTCAAAGACTCCCTTAAATGAAAGAATTTTAGGAAACCACCTTTTGAGAACCATGGCAGTTCTTATAATGCTGAAGATCACAAAAATTCAGATTATAATTAAAATTATATTATTTTGCATTACATAGTAAGCTGGATAGTAATACATCATGCCAATCAAAAGACTTTTCTTACATAAGAAATAAATATTAAAGATTTAGATTATTAGCCTCACTTGTGATCACCTGACACCTGGAAATTCTGCAAAGCCATTCCTTAACTTTTAAATCATAGGATTTAAACATCATAGTTTTAAATCTAGAAAAGACTTTAGAAATCTAGTTAAAACTCCCTATTTTATTGCTGAAGAAATTGAGACTCAAAGAAGTTCACATAGGTAATTATAGGTAATAAATACCCTTTTTAAGAAACTGTAGCAAAAAGAAAACAAATGTTGGATTTAGAGTCTAGAAGCCTAGTTTTGAATTCTACATATAGCATATAAACTGTGTGACTTGGCTAAGTAACTCTACTTTTCAGGGCTTCTTTTTTTATCTGTAAAATGGGGATAATATCTGTGCTATATACTTCCTACACAAAAAGTATTTTGTAAATCCCAAGACAAAATGTAAATTATTAATAAATAGCAGAACCTAGATTCCGTAAGCTTTTTTGTTATCTTTGTGAACAGGTCCATAAGCTTCTAATTTTCCCCTTTATCTTTGTTAAAGCCAGATGTAGCTAAGTAAGAATATCTTTTGGGTCAAATTGTAGTTATATTTGGGTTTAAGGTTTTCTGCAGAATATAGTGAGTTTTATTTACTTTTTTAGGACTTATGGGGCAATGGTGAATTTCCTAATTGATCTCCCAATTTCTAATGTAAATTCTGAGCTTCTAGCAGTAAGTTGTTTTCAATAATTCCGTAGAAACTGTGTCAAATAAATAAATATTTAA
The DNA here is from genome assembly GCF_902635505.1 of Sarcophilus harrisii. NCBI lineage: Eukaryota > Metazoa > Chordata > Mammalia > Dasyuromorphia > Dasyuridae > Sarcophilus > Sarcophilus harrisii. Next base: position 508,301,994 of record NC_045427.1, on the reverse strand, counting down.
ATTTCCTTAAGTTTCAAATACAGTAACTAATTACTATGTTGCTTAATCTACAGAAAGTGTTTCAAACTCACATATGTTACTTAGACTATCATTAAAATAGTAATTTATTATGAGGATGAGACTTTAAAATAGGGGAGCAAAGGCCCTAGGTTTATGTCTCAGAACTATTGAGCAGGTCAGCATTTTAATCTTGGTTTTAACAGTAATTGTGCCTTAGGTAGGAAAAAGAGAATGAGGTTGACTAATTCCTGAAGTGCTTTAAAAACAGAAATATTGTACTTTTCTTTTTAAAATATAATTTTAAATATTATCTGGAGCTGGATAATTCTTTATGTATTCTGGCTTCTCTGTGTAGCAAATAAAGCCTTATTAGTAGCAGGGAATAATTTGTCCATCCACACTGTCCCAGCCTCCCTTGTAAAAGCAGCTCACATTTGCAAAGGGCATTACCAAAGGTAAGGGTTTCAATATAAGGTAAAGGAGAAGAGGGAATCTAACTAGCCTAATTGATCTCTAACCTTAGCATTATAAGAACAGCTATGTATCTCAAAGGGTGGTTCCATAAGGCTGCCTTTCATTTAAAGGGGTCTTCAAAATCAAAACTGTTTTCTTAAATATAATTTTAATTTCTAATATGGTGAATATTTATAGCTAAATTCAATGTTTACTTGTGGTATATCGGTCACTCAACATGGATGTAGTAACCACTCATTTTGTGCCATGCACTATGCTATGCCCTGAGGATGCAAAGAAAGGTAAAAGATATGCCTTGCTTGGGGGAATAACATATAAACAACTTCATACAAACAACTTGCTCAATTCCAATTTTTTAGGAGTTCCCTTCGTCAGTGAATTTTTATGTCTCTTTTAGATCAATTTTGAGATTTTTTTAAAGTGTTATTTTCTTCAGTATTTTTGGTGCCTCTCTTTTACTATTCTTTTTTACTTTAATTCTCTTTTCATAATTTCTTGTCTCACTCTAATTTCTTTTCCCATTTTTTTTCCTCTTCTACTCTTATGTCTTTCTTTAACTCTCCCAGGAATGCTTGTTGGGCTTGTGTTCAATTTGCATTTTTTCTTTAAAGTTTGGTTGTAGGTGTTTTCGTCTTGTCTTCTGAGTTTGTACCCTGGTTTCCCCACACCCCCCTCCACAACCCCTATAGTAGTTTGGGTTGGAGAGGTTATTTTGTTTTTTGTTTTTATGGTCAAGTTCCATTTTTTGTGTCCCAAACTTCAGGATTTTTCATGCTGCTATTTTAGGGGCTAGTTCTGAAGTCTATAAGCTTTTGATGCTTTCAAGGTAGTATAATCCAGGGAGAAGTGTGACCACTGATCTCCTGGTCTACTCTCTGGGCTATATCAACTCTATATCAACCAGAAAGCTACTGCAGTTGTCCAGGTATGAAGTAAGAAAGACTTGCACCAAGATGTCAGCTGTCTGAGAAGAGAAATGTGAAGATAAAATTGACAGGCCTTGCAATAGAGTGGATATTAGGAGAGAGAGGAACCAAGCAAGGGGGACTGGGAGGATTACTTCAACAGTAATGGGGAAGTTCAGAAGTGCAGGGGGGTTAATTTTGGACATGCTGGATTTATTGGACATCTAGTTGGAGCTGTTCAGTAAAAAGTTGTAGATGCGATATTTTTGGTTCAAGAGAGAGAGTAGGACTGGATATAGAGATCTGAGGAATCATCAGCTTCGAGATAATAATTGAATCTCTGGGAGCTGATGATTTCTGTAAGTGAACTAGTATAAAGGGAGAAGAGACAGTCCAGCACATGAACCCTCCCAGTGTTAAGGAGCACAGAGTACTTTTATAACCACAATTAAGATGTCAGGCTAATTGAATTGTAATCAGAATAGCAGTAGCTGTTGCCAATAGTTCTAACGGAATATCCTCTGAAGTTCTGGTCTTATGACTCTTAGCATGGCATAGGAGACTTTGCTGAATCCAAACCAATAAGCATTTATTAAGTATTTCCATTTCCTTGGCACTGGCTTCCTCCAGCTTGATCCTAAGCCAATAATCTTTGAATCTGATCATTCAAACAGTTCTTAATCCAGCTAGGATACTCCTCAATCTTTCCATTTTACTCACAGGAATATCTTGTCAAATGCTTTGCTAAAATACAAATACACATTGTTTATACTATTCCCTGATTCTACAAATCTTCTACTTATAGTAAGGAAAGCCTGGTTGTTCTTATTGCCTAATTAGGAATTTCTACTTAGCAACTCTGATAGATAACTTAGTAACCCTTATGAAATCTCTATGAAAAGCCAACTTTGAGTGGTTTCAGGTATCTGAATTATCAGATTATCATAGATAGGGGGAGGAAGAGAGAAACACAGAGAGACACAGAGACAGAGATATAGAAAGACAGAGAGACAAATATATAGAGACAGACAGAGATTTGTGGGGTGTCTAGATCTGTAATTTCATCCATGTAGGGGAAATCCTGTGATAATTCCCTCTCCTGATACAGATCAGAAACTTGTCTTAACACACGTGTAATATATACGCTAACTTAAATAGGTTACAAGGAGAGTACAGACAGAACCACACTACCACAGAAATATCCCAAACTTGCAGAATCCCAGAACTACCTCTGAAAATAGCAGTTTGAAAAAAGTCTGAAGCTTTCGACAATGTCTACCCTCTATTAGATGTCCTAGTGTGATCAGGGCTCAAAGTAAAGAAGTTGACTAGAAAAATGAGCAAGCAACAAAAAAAGATTTTGGACACAAAAAAACTATTATAGTGGGAGGGAAAAGACATAAATTCAGAAGACAACAATATGAAATAGAGTAAAATATGAAATTGTGCTTCCATCATACATCGTCACTTGAGTTATATTTCTTTTCTAATAATGAGTAACTATTCACAAGATCCAGTCCATTGCTCTATATACTGTCAATTCTCTTTCACTAAATGTTGCCAATTGCCAATTTGAAGGTTTGGGCCATCAGTTTGAATTATAGTGCCATCTACTGGTACAGATATCACAGTCTAGACGCTACCTTTTTGACTTGGATAAATCCACAGAAGGTACTATTTGTCCATTGCTTCCTGTCTGGTGAAGACATTCAATAGCTCCCTTTCCTGTGCAGTGACCTTCCCTCTGCACCTTCTTTAGTACAATAATGACTCTCTCTGATTTGGATAAAGAATAAGATCTACATCGAGCCTGCACCAGGGCTCTGGGATTTTTGTTTGTTTCAATTATTTAGCTCCTTAGGAAAGGATTAGCTATTGTTAAAAGGGGGGATCAGAAGGAGTCATTTGTGATATTGGTTTTAGCCTTCTGTGAATCCACTATCATTTTTAGAAAATGGGTGAGAATTTAGTGTTTGGCTAAATTTCTTTCACTGACATTTTGGAAATGGGGGAGCAAATTCAATAAAATGTTCAAATGTTTACAGAATGGCTCTAGTATAATATCAGTTTACCAAAAAGGCTGTTTTTTGCTTTGGGCTTTTTTTTTTTTTTTTTTTGCTCTGGGATTCAGGTTTTCCTTATGTCAGATAGGATTTTATTACAATTCCAGTTGGTATCTTGGTATAGTGAAGGATTTTCTGTTAAGGGAGTTTGAATAGATACCTAAGACACCCAAAAATCTCATCCATCCCCAAATCTACTGTTCTATAACTTAAAGCAAAGCATTAGTGACCTTCTCAAACTCAATCCAACAAGCATTTATTAAGTGTCTACTGTTTGTATAACATTGGCTTCTTTCAGCTTGAAACTGAGTCATTGTGAATTAGATGCAAATGAAATAACTATCTTTTTAAAGCCAGGAGTATTCAGTACCCACCAGCAATTAGGCCAGCAATTCCTCTGTTTAAAAGTATTAAAAAGACAACTGAGTAAAATGGAAAAGAGCTCCAGAAATGGATTTAAATTGTGCCTTAATCAGATCACTACCTGTGTGCGCTTGAGCAGTCACTTAAATTCTAAGGGCTTCAACTTCCTTATCTATAAAGCAGTAGGCTGTACTATCTTTAGAGGTCCTTCCAACACTCTATGTAGGTAGAAATCTTATGAATTCAGAGAAACGTTTTTTTAAATTGGACTAGACCTGTGGTTTTATCGGTAGCATAAGAGGCATAAGGGCATAGTGAATAAAAAGTCATAAGGACTTTGGCCACTGACACAGTAGAGAAAATGCACCTTGTTCTTTTCACTGCAGAAGTGGAGGACTGAGGATGGGGAGTGTTGCAAGGTCGTCAGGACACAATTGTTTCATTGATCGGTCTTGCTGAAATGTTGATTTGGTTTAAATTTTTTTCTTAAAATAGGATGTTATGGGAAATAAAGTGTGTTGAGGTGACTTTAATGTAAGCACAAAGGACATCAATAAAACGAAACAAGATAAAATGTTTCCCCGAGTCCTTTAATTTAAGATCTCTTCTTTCCGCCCCAGAGAAAAGAATTGTCTCAGTGGGTAAAACAGCCAGCACAGAAATACCAACCCCTCTTTTGCCGTTCTGCAAATCAAGGGGACAGTTCTCATCTCTGAAATGGAGCCTTGCTTTGTACTGCAAGGGATCATTAATGACCCAGCAGATGTACCAAGCCCATCTATAACCCACAGACAGATCTCAGCTGTGCCGAGAGCTTCATTGCAGCCTACTGAGAGCTGAACTCCAAACTTGTCACTGCTTTTGTGCACCCTCTTAATCTTCCTGTTTATTCTGTGCTTCATTAAAGTCAATCTCTGCTGGACAGACTGTCACTCAAGCTCGGCCTGTCCTGCTGGCTGCTCTCTCCAGAGAGCCTCCGTCATACTGATAAGCAGTCTGTTGGCTGAACACAAGAGTAGAGGAAGTATACTTAGAAAGGTAAATAAATTCCAGAAAACTGTTCTCTCCATAACAGCTTGATAGGATTTAATGAATACGGGCATTAAAATCAGAACTTCAGGTTCACTCTTGTAAAAATGATTTGTATGTCCATCTCTCTTAGCAAGTTCCATTTACTCACAACTATATTGACTAACATACTCCTTCTCAAGACTCAACATTTGAAACATACAGTTCCTGCTATGGGTAATGCACTACACTTGGGGTTAATGATAAGAATTTCTCTGGAATACAGTCTCTGTCGTTGGAGATTTATAAGCCAGATGGAAAAAGAGGACAGATGAATTGTTTCAAGTCTTATCTGCAAAGTTACTAAGAAAGAATATGTGAAAATTTTAAATTTATGTGCTATTCTTTAACAAGTAGGAATTGTTAGTTGAGAACTTCTGTCTAATCAATCAACAAGCATTTATTATCTGCCCATTGTATACCAGCCTCTGTGTTAAGTAATTAAAAAAAAAATTAAATGGTCTCTGCTCTCAAATAGCTTACATTCTATCGGGGAGATATCATGTATGCCTATAAGTTTACACTTATATCTATAAAAGGAATAGTCCATAACCTCAGCCTCAGTAATTATAGAAGGCCCAGGTCTCAATGAATCAGTCAACCTTACCCTATTCTACTTAAAGCAACTGCTGTACCTCAGTAAGGTCAGAATACTGCTATTGAAGTAATCCATCAAGCAAAAGTATTTTCAATTAGGAGAGAGAAATCTTTGATCCATTTGGAAGGAGTGAAAGCTGTTGGATGAGGTGAGGTAATTGTGAATGGGAAATATGTCAGGACTGACTAAGGAGCTTTAGTCATGTTCTTTTGGTTGAGGCTAAAATAGCAAAACAGTTGGGAACCCCACCCTGGAGTGTTGAGCCAACACTGAGCGGCTGAGAGGTAATTTGCTTGGGATTGGAGAGTACTAGAGTATTTCCTTGCCACCAATTCAAGCATGATCTTATGAACTTTGGAGGTTGAGATGATCCAAACTTCTCATCAGGATCCCACCAGTGTCCTCAGAATAGCAATCACTGTAAAGTATTTGCATTGGAAACCCAGGCCAAAGCCTGAGGAAAGGCACTTTTAGGCTCCTCCCAGAAACTCAGCAAAAAGTGACATCATACTGTAGGAAGTTTTATGGGGATTTCATAAAGGGAGAAAAGGACTTCTAAGAACTTAAGTTATCCCCTTTGCAACATGTATTCTCTAAATTTACATCTACTTTCTTATTATATAGTTTGTGCCAGATTTCAGGATGGACATTTTTGTGGAGAGACCCATTTGTTCCAGGGCCCCTCACGTGGCAAGAACTGTCCTCTGACCTATAGCATGGGGCTGTCACTGTTATGGCTCAAAAGGAAGCACAATAAGTGTCTCAGGCCTATTCTCCTACCTCTCCTCCAAGGTAGACTTTCCTTCTTACCAGGAGGAAAAGAAGGAAGTTGGGGCCAGTGGCCATTCTGCTTTCCTCAGAGAGAGGGTATAAGGCTAGAGTTATATCTATCTGCTCCCTAGATATTATTATTCTACAGGATATGATTAGTTTTAATCTAATCTCTGATCACTGGCAGGGTAAAGCTTTATATCCAAGGCTTGACACCCCTTTCTACAAAATACTGGTTGTACACTGAATATGCATTATAGCAATTATCAAAGAAACCCATCCAAATTGATACCAAAGTAGAAATCAGAGAAGATATATATATATATATATATATATATGTATATATATATATATATACTAGACAATACAGAGTGAATGAACTCTCCCATTGGGAATGAGGTAAACTCAGCTCAAATAAGAGAGCTCCCCATCTTACCTAGGAAGAAATTCCTTAAAGTCTCTAGTGTAACAAGCTAGAGACAGAGACATGGTGGAAACAGTTAGTTCCTCTCATGTCCTTTCAGAGTCTTCTCCTCCAGCAACTTGAAGTGGGTTTGCCCTCTCCCATCTTCTTTCTCAAAGCTGGAATCTGAAAGGAAAATTCTGAAGTGACTCGACTGCTTGAAGAGTCTCCAAGAAGACCAGAAGGTTGGAGTTTTCCCATTCCTGCCAACTCTGCTCAGTCCTCCCACCGGGGTAAGATATTCATCTCCATCAATTGAGAATCCCATACAATGGGCCTTGAAACAGGTATATTCCCTATCAGTTGTTCAAACCCTATCACTTTTAGTCATTACCTCTTTAGAAAGGTTAAATAGGCTAGCAACTTTATATCAATTGATAATCATTGAAGGTAAACATGAGTGGAGCTTATGAACTGTAGCATTCTACAGAGTCTTCTAGAACCATGAAGAAGTAGCCCTCTGAATTCTGAGGTCCAAACCTATCAGTGAAAGCGGGAATTGACAGAATAGCCCACAACACATATTATATATATATATATATATATATATATATATATATATATATAATATACACATATTACTTTACCCACTCACCTGAGCACTGGGGATTCAGTTTCGTTTTTAGTTCTATTGTCACATCTTCCTGGAACTTGGGGAGTAGAATTGGTAGCCAACTTGGCTTCATATTATTATCCCAGAAACTCCAGGGAGCTTTACAATCTACTCCCTTGAGATTCGTTTGGGATTAGATCCATGAATTTGTATTTTTTAAAATTTTGATAAATTTATTTCAATATAACTGGTTTCCTTTGTAATACTACTTATTTTTATATATTTGAAAATATTCTTCTGAGAAGGAAACCATAGATTTTACCACAAAGGGGTCTATTACACAAAAAAGTTAAGAAGCTTTGTTTGTAGAAAGAAATTTCCTTGCTGCTTTCTGCTCCAGTGCCTGTAGAAATGGGGAGGCGGTTGAAGGGTGAAGGAGACTTACCTTTGTGTCAGAGAACTATATATGAAAGTGGTAGCATTGAATCTTACTTCTAGTCTCTGAGGAAGTGATGGGAAATCACACCAACCCTAGCAATCTAGTGGTAACACTAGACAATAATGAAAAACAAAGCAGGGTTCCTCGTGCTTAAGGGACAGAGGGCTAAACAGGGTCCTATCGACTTCTTGATAGCTTGAATTTCTTGGAGTTTAGTCTCTATTGAGAATTAGGTCAGCAGAAAAAAATAAACCAATAATTACCAGAGATTAAGTGATGCAGACTTATCTACTCCAAATGAGTTCATCCTTAGTGAAAACTGCAAAGAAATGGGCTCAGAATAGTTTTAATGCTCCAGAGTTTCCATTTCTAAGATGCTATTTTAAAAGGAGCATCTGAACATTTCAGTTCATCTGAGGGGAAAAAAAAGAGGGAACATCCTTTTCTAACCCACATAACAAATGTGATTTAAAATCTTTGAATTAGAAAGTTAACTGATTAAGCCAGAAAGCTTTTCTCCCCAGATTGCAAACCTTGGCTCCCTCTAGTGTTTCCAACCCAGGCTTTTGTTTCTGAAAGAAAAATGTTCAGTCCTCAGAAGTCTCGGGTATGCTGAGGATTCTTCACAGACACTTGTCCCAGTCCTGGGTTCAGGGACAATGGGGTTTGCCAAAACTGTTTGTCTGGAGAGAGAGTGAGCTTAGTAATTTCTGCACATGAGGACCGTGAATATTTCCAACTAATCTTCATAAAATTAGAGTTTGAAGAGGCTCTTAGAGGCCAAAACTCTCCATTTTGCAGAAAAGGAAACTGAAGCAAAGAGAGGACAAATTATTTGCTTTCGACACTAAAAGTGACCTTAGAATCCAAACTCCTCTTTTTACAAGTAAAAAAATTGAATCCTAGAGAGAATAAGTGACTGGATTAATGTCACAGAAATAATAACAAACCCATGTTCTCTCTATTATATCACACCTTTTCCTTTTGAATGCAATAACCAATAAGGAGTTTCTGTTGTGTGTTATTTCAAGTTTAAACTTAGATTAAAGTCAGCTAGAACTATTGCAGCTAAGTGACCCAATGGAGTCAGGAAGAAGTGAATTCAAATCTAGTCTCAGACACTTACTAGCTGGATGACCCTGGACAAGTCACTTAATCCTATTTGCTGTCTCAGTTTCTTCATCTGTAAAATGAGCTGGAGAAGGAAATGGCCAAACACTCCAGTATCTCTGCCAAGAAAACCCCAAATCAGATATAATGAAAAGTGACTAAATAACAAGAATTATTGATGAATTTCCCTGAGGGCAGCTCCTGACTCCAAAGAAATCTTAGCAGTTTCTGTTTCAAGCCTTTTCTGACTTATTCAAAATTGGCACATTTAATGCTCCAGTTGTTTTCTTTTCTTTTGTTTTATTTTACTAGCTTAGTACGAACACTAAATATGAACATATGGACACTAAGTTCTTTGGGGATATAAATCAACCAACAAGCATTTATGAAGTACCTATATTTCAGATACTGTACTACACACTGGAGATACAAAGACTAAATGAAACAGTCCCTGTCTTAAAGGACCTTACATTCTAATTGAGAAAACACTGTTGCACTTAAATAGGAATATACAAAAGAAATATAAAAAAGAGATGGCTTACACTCTAATTGAGGAGGTACCATTGCACTTACATAGGTATGTACAAAAAAGAGAGCAAGTAACTTTAAGGAAGAAGGCACCAGCAGCCAGACCAATCAGGAAAGAACTCATACAGAAAGTAGTAATTGAGCTGAATCTTAAAGGAGACCAAGGAAATGAGGGAATGCATTCCAAGTATTAAATCTTCCCTGCAAGAGTAAATATATTTTACAATCTGTCTATTATTAGTTCAGATTGATATGACTATACCCTGATATCTGAATGTGACCAGCATATTTTTACACTTTCCCATCAGTTTTTGGATCATTCAAACTCATCTCCTCACCAGTCTATACACATGCCATACTCACTCCTACTTTTGAGCCTTCAGTTTTTTCACCCAGAATGCTATCCCTGCTTCTTTCCATCAATTCAAATCTTTTTGCAAGACTAAGATCAAGGTGACATAGTAGTTTGAATGTTAACCTGAAGACAAGAGAATCTGAATTTAAAGGCTGCATTTGATATTTTTTAGTTGTGTAACCCATGGTAATCACTAAATTTCTTTCAGTCTACTTTCCTTCTCCATAAAATGGAGATAATAATAGTACCTATTTCACAGGGTTTTGAGGATCAAATGAGATAATATATGCAAAGTGCTTCACAAACCCTAAAGTACCATAAAAATAATAGCTATTATTAGTTATCAATATGTTCTCCTCCATGAAGCCTTTCCTAAAAACTTCAATCTATACTATTCTTTCTGAATTTACAATTCAGAATAAAATTTAGCACACAACATGCTACTGTGCATACTGCATACATTTATTGTTTAGTTGTTTTTCAGTCTTGACCACTCTTTATGACCCCATTTGGGATTTTCTTGGCAAAGATACTAGAGTGGTTTGCCATTTCCTTCTCCAACTCATTTTCCAGAGAAGCAAACTGAGGCAGATTGGTTTAAATGACCTGCCCAAGGTCATGCAGCTGGTAAATGTCTGAGACCAAATTTAAACTCAGGATTTCCTGACTTCAAGCCTAATGCTCTATCCACTGTGCCCCTAACTGCCCATAGTGTATACATTGCATATGATCATAATTTCCTATATATCCACTTTGTTCTTCAAGCAACTTTTTAAGTCCCTCAACATTCTTTAACCCTGTCTTAAGCTTCTTTTGTATTACCCAGAGTCACTAGGACTGCATTGGAAAGATCATCGCACTAAAAAAAATGTAAGCTCTTTGAGAGCAGAGATGGTCATAGTTTTGTATCTCCAGTGTCCAGCAAATAGTGAGTGCTTAATAAGTGCTTTGTCATTAAAAAACAAACAAAAACACTTCTAGGATTGGAGAAGATTAGATAGAGTCCTGGCTTTGCTGCTTACTAGCCATGTGACCTCAGACAAGTTATAGTCTCTGTTTGTAAAATGGGAATAATAATCGCCCTGTTTATCTTACAGGACCACTGATAAGAATAAGTGAGATTTGTGACTAAAAACATTAAATAAATGTAAGGAAGCTCCAAAAAAACCAGTAAACATATCATACACACACACACACACACACACACATATATGTGGTTTGTAATTTGAAAAAGGTACCTAGTAAATGCATATTGAAAAAGGAATCCTAATGATGATCTAGTTATCCTTTTATGTTAAAAAATTAATAACTCAAGGCCTAGGGAGGCTTAAATAATTTTCATGTTGTTAATGGCATTGTTGGGACCTAGTAAGGTCTACTTATTGACAAGAGACCATATAGTTTCTCCTATTAGTATTAATATTATTAATAGTAAACATCAGAATGCTCACTAGAAATATTTATCCCTAGCTCAGTGATCTTTGGTGCACTCTATAGATAATATTGATATAAACTTGATCATATCCAAGATAGACCAAGAGCAAATGACAAGCGTTGTTAGCTTTCTTTAAATTTAGAGAAGATGAGACTCAGTGCAGTGAAGGGATTTATCTAAGGCCACATAAAAAATTAGATATAAGTCAATTCTCCCAACGTTCAGGTTTTCATCCCCCTGCTTTTATTTCTCCAGTGATTTCCCTGGCAACTTCTTCATCCTTTAATCCCAGCAACTTTCTACAAGAATTAGAAGAGGTTAATTATGTTATTTCCATCTCAGTAATCACTTCTAGATGACATTTAAAACACTGTAGAATTTGACTCCTACCTACTTCTCCAGTCTTTAAAAATATTACATCCCCTCACAATTTTCCATTTCAGTTAAATATTGCCCCATGACATTTCACCTCTCACCTCATGCCTAGAACATATTCCTTCTTTACCTTTGTCTCTTAGAATCCCTACTTTCCTTTACATCACTGTTTAGACACAGCTTCCTATAAAGGAGATCTTTCTTGATCTTCCTTGTTGCTAGTGCTTATTCCCTCTGGAAATTATTTATGATAGCTTCATATATGTTTTTTCAGTTCATAAATATACTATTTTCTCTTCCAGACACATGTTGTAGAATTCTCTGAAAAGGCAAAGACTATTTTATTTTTGTCTATATCCCTGGCCTAGCATGATACTTTGTTCATGAAAGTTCTTTAATAAATGTTTGTTGAAGATAAAGTGATTTGAATCCTAGATATTGCATTTAACATTTGACTTTATTTTTTGCTTTCTAAGTCTTCCCCATTGTTTCTCCATAGCTCTTGATTTACCATAACTTGAATTCTCAACTCTTTTTGAGTTGTTTCCCTATTTTCATTTCTCTTTCATTTGAACAATCCTAAATAAGGATCATTCTTCAAGACTCTAATACACTTTTCATATTGCATTGTCAAAACACATCCTTTTACTCTTTCCAATTTCTGCTCAGGTTTCTCTATCTAGCGAAACTTCTTAGAATAGTCTCATTTATCCTAAGAATTCATTTGTTTATTTTCCCTAGGTATCTTCATATTCCTAAATCTTGAATATAAGATGGCAAAAATGTACTCCTCAGTTTTCCTTCTTCCTCCCCTAAACTTAAAGCAAAACACATTTGAGGATGCAGATTTGTCTCATGAGTGGACAGAGTCAATGGAGTGGGCTTAAGAGAATGGGGAGGGATCTTTTAGTAAAATATATCTCCCCTCATTCTGTCACGTTATTTGAAATTCTAACACTAGAATTCCTTTGGCTCTTGATGGCTTATCAATCTTCAGGAATATTCTATTAAAATTGAAATACTCCTGGGATGTATAATACCCCAAATTCTTATGAACCAACACTTTATTAGTGATTAATTTAGCAGTTCATTGAGCATTAGGTTCTGCCTCTTAATGTGATACAGATTAGAGACAACAGTGGACCAAAGTGGAGGCATTAAAAAAGGCGTTTGTCTCCGATTCCCGATTTTGCCTGTAGCCATGTACTTAAAAAGGCCAGTCACAGAGGAAGCTGGGTGACAATATGCTGAGCAAACAACTATATTAAATAAATTCCTATAGGAAAAATTGTTCTATCCTGAGAGTAGAGTTGTAATAATCATAATTGATGTTTATATGGTAATTTTTTGCAAAGCACTTCATTATCTCATTTGACCCTCACAACAATTCAGTAAATAAGTGCCACGGTTATTATTGTCTGCATTTTGCAGATAAGTAAATTGAGGCTATAAGAGGTTGTGACTCAATACTCACACAACTAGAAAAGTATTGGAGGTATGTCATGAATCAGGTCTTCTTGATTCCCAGCCCATCATTCCACCCCACAATACTATGCTGCTCATTTAACTTTTCTGAGATTCATTTTCCTAATCTGCTAAATGAAGACGATCAATCTATATGCATTTATGAAGTCTTAGGCACTACAATGCGGACGCAAATGAATATCTGATATTATTGCATAAATGCATAAAATTACTGCTTTTTGTGGTGGAATAAAAGCATGAGGAAACAAGATTATCCTCCTAAACTATCATTCATCATACCATCACTCATTCAAACCATTCTTAGTATTTTTTATTCTTCTTATTATTTTAAAAATCACTCTTCATCACCACCCTAAATATTCATCCATATTTATATCCTTATGTGTAAATAGGAGCAGGGACTGGGTGTGTGATTTTATTGATATAAAGAATGACCAGAAGAGGAAATCCCCCCTAACGATCAGCTTCTCATCTGTAATTTATGGTCTTAGTTGACTAGAACAGTGAGGACTGTGATTTGTTCAATGTTGAGCAGTAGGGCAGCAAAATGGTGCAGTGAATAGAGTGCTGCACCTGGAGTAAGGAAAATCTTGAGTTCAAATCTAGCTTCAGACACTTAATAATTATGAGATTCTGGGCAAGACACTTAATCCCCATTGCCTCAGTGTTTTTCTCTGGAAAAAATGAACTGGAGAAGAAAATGGCAAACCACTCTAGTATCTTTGCAAAGAAAACCCAAAAGGAGTTGTGAAGAATTAGACATGACTGGATCAAGTGAACAGAAGTAGTATGCAGAAGAAGCAGGACTTGAATACAACCTCTCTCCCTCTTCCCCTCTCTTTTTTCTTTCCTCCCCCTCCCCTCAATTATTTCTCCCTCCTTCCTACCTCCCTGCCCATACTAAATTTGTATTCTTATGGCATGTTACTCATCTTGGTAAAAGGGCAAAAATCAGCAATTTCATTTTTGCACTTATTTCTAGCTGATATCATCTCTTGTTTGATACTTGCTCAAGGTGTGTGGTTGGTGGGGGGGGGGGAGGACATTATAGCAGAGCAGTCTGATAGCAAATGATGTGCTATAAAGGTCTCTGCTAAATTTGTTTCACTGTCCAGGAATTTTATCTTTCTGAAAATGGGCAAATGGAAATCACACTTCTTAATGCTTTTCTAATGCTTGCCTTCTGGAATGCATTAATTTTTTCCCCAGCCCTAATATGTGCAATAATCACACTCAGATTATAGTATTATTTTGGTTGTCATTATCATTATTATTACTATTATTTAACATTTTCTGAAGTACTCACAGAATACAACAGAGAGAATAGGCTGCTGGGACTTGTTCTCAGCCATCTGCAATGGCCAGTCTGGCTATTATTAGGAGAGATGAGATTCAGTTCTCATTAGTCCAGCAGACTCATTTGAATGGAAGTCCCAAGAGTTTTAATTTAAAAAAAGAAGAGGAAAAACAACAACAAACCCCCTCAGTCTGAATGATGTCTGAGGAGCTAATTATATAGTCCTCCCATTACAGTTTTGCCTAAGTAAGGATTGTGCATCAGGGTCCTGAGTAAGCATAATTGAGAATTAATGTGTTCTGTTGCCTGAAGGTGAGAAAGGAAATAAGGCTGAGAAAGTTACCTTAAGAAAAAAAAAAGGGGCTTTACACTGTGTACAATTGAGGTAACACAGATCTGGATGATTGACTTTGTAAATATATTCCCTTTTAAAAAATAAACAAAAGCTTATTTTTCCTCTTTCTCCTTTCTCCCTCTCATCAAAAACAAAACAAAACAAAACAAAATTCTTGTAACAAATATTAATAATCAAGTAAAATACATTCCCTTATTGTCTTTGTCTATAAAATATATTTCTTTCTACATGTCAAGTACAATCACCTGTCAGGAACTGAGAATAATGCCTCATCATAGGTCATCTGGAATCATGGTTGGTCATTATGTTGATTGGAGATGTTTACTTCTTTCAAAGTGTTTGTTTTTACAGTATTGTTATTGTGTAAATTATTCTCTTGGTTCTGCTCATTTTACTCCACATCATACAAATTCATCCAGTTCACCTAAATCTTCCCAGTTTTCTTTAAAACTGTTGCTTTCATCATTTCTTATAGCACAATAGCAATTTATTGCATTCACATACCATAATTTGTTCAGTCATTCTCTAATAGCCACTCTCTAATTTCCAGTTCTTTGTTACCACACAAGAGCTACTATAAATATTTTTGTACATATAAGTCCATTTACTCTTATATCTTCTATTAGTCAGACTGATAAGTCCAGACTATAGGATTTTATTCCTCAATCTATTTTTTTGTTTAATGACTTTAGTCCCCAGATAAGACCAAGCTGTACCTTACCTTTGGAGAGAATTTCTTTTTCAAACCAGAACTTTGATTTTATCCATAAAGGGAGCTTCTAAGTAGATCTGCCAATGCAGATCAGCACCTGCTTTGCAATTTATAGCATTAAAGAATTTTCTACAAAAAAGAAAGTTAAAGTGATTTGCCAAGTATGTTGTAGAGGTAGGGCTTGAATGAAATTTCTAATTTCTAGCCCACTATACCGTACTGCTTCTCACACTTTAACTTATATCTAAGTAAAATGCATAAAAGAAAGCGCTAGGAAGATCAATTCAAAAAATTCTTCCCAGGAAAAAGTCATTGTTAAACAAATAATGGAATTCCTTAATTATTTTCTGAACTGGATTCTAGCATCCTGACATTTAGAGTGCAATGGTAAGGGAACACCCCAGCAGCTCTATTCATTAAATTGCTGTACTCTAGGCCCAAATCTTCTGACAGAGGTCCTTCCCAGCTACCTACTTCCTCCAGCTGGGAATGACCAAGAGAGTTACCTTCTTTTTTCCTATTTACTTGTAGGATCATAGATTCAGAGTTAAAAGATAAAAAGTCATTTAGACCACTCTCCTCAAAGGAGCTAAATTAAGAAGTAAATACAATGAAAAAAGAAAGAGTTATCTTAAAACAAGGGTTGTAACCTATTTTCTACTATAGATCTTTTGACAATCTGGTAAAACCTATGAACCTCTTCTTAGAATAATATTTTTTAAGTGTAGAAAGCAAAACATGGGATTAGAAGGAAAGCCAATTATATTGAAATAAGTATTAAAAATTCAAAAACCGAATTCACATACCCTAGGTTAAAACACTCTGCACAAAAAAAGTGTAAGTATAGAAACTGAGGCCCATCCAGGTGAGGTGATTCACCCAAAGACAGAGAGAAATTGTCAGTAAAGAGATTCAAACCTATGCATTCTGAATTCAGTTCCAGCCATCTTTCCACCCTGCCACATTGCCTCTTCCCCAAGATCTCAAGATCATCAGAACATCAGAGTTAGAGCTAGAAGAAATTTTAAATATTATCTAGTCCATTCCCTTCATTTCATAGATAAGAAAATTGAGACCTAGAGAGATGAAGTCACTGCCTGAGGCCCCTCAGCAGTTTTTTGAAGTGGCTTCATAGGTGTTATATCATGTGGGAATCACAGGGAAGGTTTCTGGATTAGAAAATGGATAACTTGACATCTACTATATGTATACCACCCTTGCCTCCCATGACCACACCCCTAGTGAAGTATCTTATCACTTCTCACTGAGATTTTTGCAGTATTTTTTTAAAAGTATACTTAATTTTTCCTTTTTTTCCCTTGTAAGGCAATTGGAGTTAAGTGACTTGCCCAGGGTCACACAGCTAATAATTGTTAAGTGTCTGAGGTTGGATTTGAACTGCGGTCTTCCTGACTTCCCGGCCGGTGCTCTATCCATTGCACTCCTCTTGTAGTAGTCATTTAATTGATTTCCCTGGTTTAAATTTCTCTCCACACCAACCCATCCTCAACAGATAAAGAAATTTTCCAAAAAAGCTTCTTCTCAATCCTTGTCCATGTATGTGATGTTGTTGATTCTCTTATCCACTTGAATATTTTCTCTTTTCTGTGTTTTTATGACACTTTTCTCTCTTGATTCTCCTGCTTGTGTGAATAAATAGTAAATATTTAATAAATTCCTATTTCCTTCGTTCCTTCCTTTTTCCTTCTTTGTTCCTTTCTTTCTCCCTTCTTCCTTCCTTCATTTTTTCTCTTGCTTTATCACTGGTTGCTCCCCTATGCCAAGAGCAAGTTGTTTTACTTCAATCTTACAATTTTCTTCAAGGCTCAACTGAGGTTCGACCTCCTCCACGAGGGTTTCCCTGAATCTCGTGAGTAGTTAGTGCTGTCTCCCACCTAATCTTTGGAATTAGCCCCACAGAACCAAACCAAAACAAAAAACAATCTACTGGATGATGCTCTGTCATACAAGAAATATCTGCTGGGCATGTTATATCTACTTCTGGCTTCTAGCTTCAACTAAAGTTTTTTGCTCTATTCCAGGTGAAAATGAATGAGCAAAGGGCTATGTTACGCTTTTCTCAAAAAGCCAGATATTTAGTTCATAGCCATTTTAGAAAGGCTGTGTCTCTTTCCCCTTTCCCTCCCCTCTCCAGTTATAGACCAGCAACAATCCTAAGGGCAAAAAACCCCACCACTTTTCTTAGCTTTTCTTTTCCTTGTGGAATAATCTGTCTTATTTCCTTCCAAATCTTGATTATGAGAACTCTCATCATCAGCAGAAGCAATATTGGAAATTTCTCCAGACTGGCAGTCAATACACAATGGCATTCTGGGCTATGTCTGACTTAGGTCAGTCCCCTGGTTGTTTGGGTTTGAAACTGGAACAAAATGAAACGCTCATAGATTGTTGAACAGTAAAGAAAAGGAGATTTATTTAGAACCACAATGAGAAGATAGTCAACAAGAAGTTATTGAGAACCCCTTGAGTTGATTCAGCTGAATGAAGATTCCATCTTGAGTCACTAGCCAAATATTAGGGCTCCCCTGGAGCTCCTCTTGGCTGCCTGGTACTCACATAATGAGGAAGTGAAGTCACCAGACTGAAATCTTAGTCTGAGCCAAGCAATCTCTCAATAACTTTTAAGGAAAAAATTACTTTTACTGGAATAGGAGGAAAAGATTAGAATATTGCTCCCCATAAATATGCACTCTGATAGTTCAACTGATTGATGTAAGTATCATAACATTCTAGAGAGCCTCCTCAAATTCCCTGGACATCACAAGGATGTCAGTAGATTGGCCAAGCAGCCTGTTTAGTTATTCCTCACTCTCACTCGCTGCATTATTGACTAATATTCTGCATACTTTAAAAAATAGCATCTCTCTTTTTTTTTAGCCACTTCTTTGTAATTCATTATTTGTAATGTGTTTCAACCTATTCACATCTGCTGGACCAGAAGCAAATCAAGCTTTTAACCCTTTCCTTTTATCCTTAGCACTTAGCAAAACATCTAGCATATAATAAATGCTTTTTGACTGTGATGAAGACTTCTTGGAATAATCATCTTTTAAAATATATCTTCGTAGCTGAAGGGAATGCTAGATTGCAGTTAAAAATCTAAAAAAAGACACGATTTTTCCCTCCACCTGCACCTGAATGCAAAGACCCCCTGAAATCTATCTTAGGATCCCTTTGGGATTAGAGGTCCCAAGTTAGGGATAACTGACTTACAGAATTGTATTTGTGATTATTTCAGGAGTTAACATGGCCAAAGAATCCATCACCAAGTAATCAGCTTACAAATTTCATACTCAGCTAGGAACCAGACACAGTCCAAGTGAGTTAACATAGAGGAGTTGGGCTCTGCATCAATTAAAAAAAACAAAAAAACCTACTCTGACAAAATCACAGATCTTTGAAATATGTAAAGAAAGAAAAAATACATTACTTTCATTTTCTTTCTTAATAGTCTTGGCTCTTTTCTTTGCTTTTGCCATTGCTCACATCCTATGCATGTGTATGTGGTTTTGTATTTTTTTTTCTTCACAAAACTCTACATGTTGTAATACACTGAATTGCAATGCAGAAAGCTGCTTGAGCAGATGACTGAAGAGTGCATAGAAAATGTCACCAGATGCCTTCTCTGAGTAAAGCAGTTTTTGGGAACCTCAAGAGCTGTTACATTGCACAAAACCCATTTTAAATAGTGTATCAGTTTTGCAGAGTTTTGTGTAATTGTCTCAAAAACCACTGTTTGTGATAGAAAAGAAAAAAAAGGTACATTAAGTCTCAGAAAAAGTAAAAGCCTTTTAATCAACTGTCAGCTGTTCATGGTGTAATCTCATTTAGATGGTTATATAAAAAGGGAGCTCATAGGATCACCAAAAACTTCAAGTTTCTGGTCTAGGCAAAAGCCCTCTTTTTATGGATGGAAAAAATTGGGGTTTAGAGAAATAGCTCTCTTAAGATAACCTAGCAGAGCAAAGTCTAAGCTCAAGTTTACTGACTTTTCAACTGGTGCTCTTTCCACTACATCAAATTACAACTGTTATTCTGTTGTACTTGTAAATCTCTTCTTTAAGAAAAAAACATTATGTACCTTTTCAAGGTCAATAATGGATAAAGCCACCTCTTAAATAACTTGCTACTCCAATGGCTTTTACCAAGGTTTTGAGTAACTAACTATAATATCTGAGAGCCTTTTCTTGGTCTTCAACTTCCTTGGTCTTTCAGCAGTTTTTGACATTGTTGCCTCCATCTCTTCCTGAATAATCCCTTTGCCTTTGGCTTCCATGGTTCTCTTTTTGTCATACCATTCTCTGGTCTCATTTCCTGGATCATCATTCATCTCTAGCCCCTAACCTAAGTGACTTTGATTTGGGTCTTCTCTTCTCTCTCCACATTCGCTTATAAATCTCTTTCATTCCCATGGGTTCAAATATCAGCCATATCTACACAAATGTTCCCAAATTTATATATTTAGCTCCGTATCTCTCCTGAACGTCAGTCATGCAGCATCAACTCCCTACTGTATTTCTCCTTTTAGATATATACCATCAGCTTCTCAGACTCAAAAGAGTCAAAATAGAAATCATTATCCCTGCTAGACCTGATCTTTTCCCAAGCTTCCTGATTTCTTTGAGAGGATGAGTAGTTATCTTTTTTCTTTTTATTTTCAAAACATATGCACAGATCGTTTTCAACATTCACCCAGGCAAAACCTTGTGTTTGAAATTTTTTTCTCCCTCCATTTCTCCCACCCACCTCCCCTAGACAGCAAGTAATCCAATATACTAAACATGTGCAATTCTTCTAAACATATTTCCACATTTACCATGCAACACAAGACAAATCAGATCAAAAAGGAAAAAAATGAGAAAGAAAATAAAATGCAAGCAAACAACAACAAAAAGAGAGAAAATACTATGTTGTGAATTACATTCAGCTCCCAGAGTCCTCTCTCTGGGTACAGATGGCTCTCTTCATCACAAGATCATTGGAACTGGTCTGAATCATCTCAATGTTGAAAAGAGCCACATCCATCAGAATTGATTATAGTATAATTTGTGGTTATTGTGTACAATGAAATCCTGGTTCTACTCACTTCACTTGGTATCAGTTCTGGTAAATATGAGTAGTTATCTTTATATTGACCTCAAGTACATTTTCCTTGGGGGAATGGGTCCCCCATTAGTCACTGGAGTAGGGGATGGGGGTGGGAGAGGTTCTTCAAGTCTGGAGGACTATAAAGGTCTATGAACTTGAATGATGTTAGCATTAAGGTAGGATATATGTAGGTGGGTGTTTATACATACATAATACATACACACATATGTATGTGTATATAAAATCTCCTTGTATTAGAATGCATTTGACTGTATTTACTTTTTCATATTTTGCTTGACTTTTGTGTTTATATGTCTAAGATTTTATACAGCTATTATCTTTTCATTAGAAATGCTTGAAATTTCTCTGTTGCATTAAAAATTCACTTTTCCCTATAGGAGTATATTCAGTTTTATGGTTGTAAATCTATATCTTTAGCTTTCTAGAAATTCTAGAAAATTAGTTTGCTGGTGTTTTCCAAGTTCTGCACTTTTTTGAAGTGAAACTATCCAAATCTTGTGTGATGCTAACTATAACTGTTTAGAATTTATAATCTTCCTTCCTGGCTATTTTCAGTAGTTTTCTTTGACCTAGAAACTTTGAATTTGGGACTCTAATATTCCAGTTAGTTATTTTATTTTCATATTCTCTTTGGTTCTAAGAGAGATTTAGGGACTTATGATTTCTTGAAATATGATGTCTAAGTTGTCTCATTTTTCCAGGACTATTGTTTTTGATATGAAATACCTTGAACTTTCTTCTATTTTTTCAGTCCTTTGACTTTAAAAAAAATTTCTTGTTGTCTCATGGAGATATTAATTTCTATATGGCTTATTCTAATTCTCTAAGATTTTGTTACTTGGATATGGTTTTGTAACTTTTGTGCTTAAGTATTATTACCCTTATAGTTCTTTTTTCTATATCTCTTTTCTTTTCCAATTTTTTTCTCTAGCTCTCTTACTTCTTTGATAGCTTATTTCTTTTTTTAACTCTTTTTAAAACTCTTGCTGATGTAGCAATAAAGAGATCATTAATTGGAAAAAAAATTTGATGGAATGATGACATCAGAAGCCTAAAAAAAGCAAGAAGGGAAAAGGTAGAGGCATCTATTCTAAATGTTCTATTCAAGTTTAGCCACCAAAAAAAAAAACCCCAGAAAAGTGATAGTATAATAGTGGGAAAGGAAAGATGAAATGAGAATCTTTTTAAGATAGGTGAGACATGGGTATTATTTTGCAGACAGTAGAGAAGGAGCCAGTCAAAATGGGAAAAAATAAAGATAAGAAAGAGTGGGGGATAGTAGAGGGGGCAACCTTTTGGAGGAAATGGAATGGAATGGGATCACTAGTACTGCTAAAGAAGTGGGACTTTATAAGGCCATCTCTTCATATGAGAAATGGGTGAAGGAGAACATAATGGCAGAGGACATCTACATGACATAAGCTGAGGAAGAGGAAAAAAGAAGAAGCTCACAGTGAATAGACTCAATTTTCTCTGAAAAAGTATGAGACAAGGTTCTTAGCCAAGTCAGTGGAGAGAGAGAGAGTTACACAAGGTTGGAGGAGGGATAAAAAGGTTTGGAAGACTCACTGTGGAGAGTGGAATCATGAATTGTTAAGGGAAGGGTAGAAGAATTGCCTAGCAGAGGTGAGGGCAAAGATGAAGTTTAATAACATGGATTTGTAGTGGATCCAATCAGCATGATTTCATTATTTTCTCCATCTTTGTACAGAGGCATTAGTGTAGGAGCAAAAGTGATGGACAGAAGGAGCAATCTAAGGCTGAGGTTGAGCAAGACCTAATTGGTGATATAATAAAGGGAGTGAGGAGCTAAAGAGAAAAAGATAATGTAATGATGAACTGATTCCAAGATGTGAAAAGAGAGGTCAGAGATGACTTGAGAAAGCACTTGTGACCTAAGTGTTAGAGAAGAATTGGATTTGGTAAGGGAAAACTGAGGAAGATTTAGAAAGCCATAAGATTATGGTCCAAAAAGGGGATTTAGAAATTCTTGAACATGAAAGTAGTATATTCACAGACAATGTAAGTTATGACCTTTGTACATAACTGAGGGAGTTAAGTAGGTCAGGTCCCACTGTGCCCAATGTGGGATTTCTTACTCTGGTGTACAACTGGGGGAGGAAGACCCTTCAGTTTCTGTGCTGAAAATACTACTCAGCATGTTCCTGGCTAAACACTATCCCCATTCTTTACGGACCTTAATTGTCTTTGTCTTTGTCAATCTCCATATGCCAATTTGGCCTAGAAACATGTTATTTTTTTTCTTGAATTTCCTGAAACTGGGTATGGTATGATTTCTAGATCTTTGTAGAATATTGTGGGCAGAGCTTGGCTGTTTTAATTTCCTTTTGTTCTGTCATCTTGGATGGTCTCCCAGAACCATTATTTTTTTCAAACGATTTTTAAAACTATCCTGAAGAGTTTAGAACTCATACAATATATTTAGTAGGACACAAAGAGTTTTATCATCTAGTTTTCAGGCATTGTTGATCACTGAATCATGATTTGAGAATTGGAAGGCATTTCAGTGAGACAATATTTGAAATGAAACTTTATTCTAATAAACCTGATAAGTGATCATCCAGTATATATTCAAAGACCTCAAATGAAGGGAGCCTTCCACCTCTCAAAGAAGCCCATTCTATTCTTGGATAAATCTTATTATTATAAAACTTTTCCTAGTATCAAACTTAAATTGATCTTTTGGGGAAATTTAATATATTATACTTAGTTCTGCTCTCCTTTTATTCGGTTATATGATATCTCTTGCAATGCCCAGGGGTGGCTATTATGGTTTTCTCTGAATCTACTCTTTACCAGGCTGTATTTTATTGTAATAATGGTAATAGTATAGTAATAATAATGGGGTACCTAGGAGGCACATTGGATAGCGAACTGGACCTAAAGTCAGGAAGACTCATCTTCCAGAGTTCAATTCTGGCCTCAGGCACTTATTAGCTGCATGACCTTGAGCAATCATTTAATCTGTTTGCCTCAGTTGCCTCATCTATGAAATGTACTAAAGAAGGAAATGGCAAACCACTCTAGTACTTTTGCCAAGAAAACCCCACCTGGGATCACAAAGAGTCAGACACAACAAAATGATTGAACAATAAAATAATAACAATAATAGCTAGTATTTATATAGTGTCTACTATGTATCAGGCATTATGTTAAATGCTTTACAAATATCATCTCATTTGATCTTCACAACAATCCTGAGAGGAAAGTACTATTATTAGTCTCATTTTACAGATGGGGAAACTGAGAGAGACTGAAAGAGAAAACTAGTTACAAAAAAGACAAAGTAATAGACCAAGTGAGAAGCTGTCTATCCTTTCAAAACAAGTACTGAGAGTTAAGGAATCAGTGCAGGGACCACGTCATCATTTCAAAGCACTCATATTCTTCCATTTTGAGCCACCCTATTATTTAGAAGCATCCAGGAAGCTCATGACTTTTTTTTTTGTTTGTCTTCACCAAACACCCCAAAAGGCTCAAGTGCTGAGTCACAAATGTATTTGCCAGAAGTAATCAAGAGATATCTATATTTTGCATAAAATCCATGTTACATAAAGCAAATAAGTACAAAGTAGTTTAGAGATTGGGGATGATCAGGAAATGGTTCCTAGGAAAGAAGTAGTTGAGCTAAATTTGAAAGATCACTAGTGATTTTAAGAGGTGGAAATGAGGAGGAAGAACATTCCAGGCATGCAAAGCAGTCAATACAAAGACACAAGAGAGGAAATGGAATAATACAGTGTGTGAGTTATACAGCAAGAAGACAGGACTAGAGGGTGTGGATAATGGCATGATCTTAAAACTTACTAATGATTTCTGGACTGCTAAATACAATTAATTTTTTTTTTTTCAATTTTTCACTCTCCTGGACCCATCTGTAGCTTTTGACAATAATGAACTTCCCTGCTCCTGGATCCTTTCCTCTTTCATTGCTTCACAGAGACACTTTTCTATTGCCTGCTTCTGCTCCTACCTTTCTCAGATCTTTTTCACAGGTCATCATCCATCTCTGATCCACTAAGTATGAGGGTTCCCCAAAACTCTGTCGTGAGCCTCTTCAGATTTCTCCCTGCACACTTTCCTTTGGTAGCCACATCTGCTCCCATGGGTTCAGTTGAAATCACTAGGCAGACACCTCCCTACTGACTTTTTGAACTCTAGTTTTACACTATTAGCTTCCTGGAAGATATTTCCCCAGGAGGTTCTAGTGTCATCTAAAACACATGTTCAAAATAGACCTGATTATCTACCCCTCCCCACTTTGCCAAATTCACAACTCTTCTACACTTCCCTATTTCTACCCATCTTCCATCTTTCCAGTCACCAAGGTCACATCCTCACAGCCATCCTTGAAACTTATTTCCATCTCATCTCCAATATTCAAGGTTTTTCAATTCTATCTCCATAACATTTCTCACATGTGATTCTTCTTTCCAGTTGTCCAAAATAATCCATGAGTATCAACACGCCATTTTCTTTTTCAAAGACCTTCAGTAGCTCTCTATTGCCTCTTGGATAAAATAAGAATTGCTTAGTCTATCATTTTAGATCTTATATACAGTAATCTCATTCCAATCTATCACCTAAGCTTAATTTCTTATTGCATCCTCTTAAGAACTCTAGTTAAGCCCAACTAGACTCACTATGGTTCCCACAGATCATCTCTCCATGATTGAAAAGTACTCCCTCCTCATCTCCATCCATTAAAATCCTTTTTTTTCTTCAAGAATCAGTTCATATATCTCTTCCATGAAGTTGTAAATTGCCAGCATTCTCATCCTTCTCAAATCATCTTGTTTCAATTTATATTGTAAATTATGTCTATGTTATGTCCCCAGTAGACTGGGGCTCCTCAAGAGCAGAGAATATTTTATTTGTATTTTTTTAATTGTAGTGTCTCACATACTGCCTTAAAATAGGAGGCATTTAATAATTATTAATTGTTATATTAATAATATAATTATTAATTATATATTATATATGATTAAATAATAATAATAAATATTAAATTGACTTGCCTCCATTTATAGATGAAGAAACTAAAATTCATAGAGCTTATGTGACTTACTCAGATGATACTTCTAGTAATTTTGGCATCCAGGTTTCCTGGATTCAAATATAATTGTCTGAGCCAATTTAGTCCTACAAGATGGAGGGAAGTATGAATAATTATAACAAAAAGATAAGTAGGAAAAAAAGGGAATTAAGTTGGTTTTCTCTCTTTGAGTATTTCTATTAGGGAGAAAGAATGAGAACAGAACTTTCAGAGTTCATTAATAAGTACATTGAGGGATTCATTCTATCAGCTAACTAGTCATCCATTACAGATTTTTTTTAATTAAAAAAAGTGTGCTTCAAAATGCACTCAGTGTTCATCAGTTCTCTCTATGGAGATGAAGAGCATTTTTTCATGAGTCCTTTAGAATTGTCTTGGATCACCATTTTGGGGGGGGATATCATTATTAATCTAGTATTTTATTTTTCCCTAGTTTCAGGTAAAAACCATTTTTAATTTGAGTTCCAAATTCTCTCCCTTTCTACCAGTCCACTCACCTTCTCATTGAAAAGATAAGCATTTTGATACAGGTTATATATGTATAGTCATTAAAAAACATTTCCCATAATAGTCATGTTGTGAAAGAAAACAGAGATCCCCCCCAAAAAAATCCTCAAGAAAAATGAAGAAAGTAAAAAATAAAGTATGCTTCAACTTGTGTTCAGACACATCACTTCTTTTTCTGGGGATGGATAGCATTTTTCATCCTAAATCTCTCAGAACTGTCTTTGATTATCATATAGCTAAATCATCTATACCTGATCATTTTATAATACTGCTATTACTGGTACACAGTACATTTCACTTTGAATCAGCTTATGTAAATTTTTCTAGATTTTTCTGAGAACAACCTGCTCATCATTTCTCATAGCACAACAGTATTCTATCATAATAACATATCACAATTTTTTCAGCCATTCCCCAATTGATGGGCATCTCCTCAATTTCCAACTCTTTTCCTACAGAAAAGAGCTGTTATATATATTTTTGTACATAAAGGTCTGTTTCCTTTTTTTTTTTTTTTTTTAAATGTCTTTGGGCATACAGACAGTAGTAATATTGCTAGGTCAAAGGCTATGCACAGTTTTATTGCCCTTTAGGCAAAATTCCAAATTCCTCTACAGAATGATTTGAATCAGTTCACAAGTCCACCAGCAGTGCGTGAATGTCTCATTTTCCTCACATTAAGTCATCATTTTGAACAGAATAGTTTTTCACAGTTGATCACCACTACAGTATTGCTATTACTCCTTTCAAGGTTCTGGTTCTGCATGTCACTTTGCATCAGTTCATAAAAGTCTGCAGTTTTTTTCTCAAAATGTGCTTATTATTTTTTTTATAGCACAATAGTATCCCATCATAATCATATACCACATTTTGTTCAGTCACTTTCAGTTTGATGAGGCATCCCCTCAATTTTCAATTCTTAGCTGCTACAAAAGGAAGTACCATCAATATTTTTGTACAGATTTTTTTACTTTTTCTTTGATCTTTTTAGTAAAAAGACCTATTAATGATGTTGTTGGGTCAAGAGATAGGTTCAGTTTAATAGCACTTTGGCTCCACAACAAATTATAAAAACATCTAAAGAGAACATACTAAAGTACTATATAATTTCATTGTTGATATTAAAATTAATGTTAGATGACCTTCTTCTAATCCACGTCAATCTCTAGTCAGCACAATTCTTCAGGTTATTGTGCCACTGAACTTAGCCCTAAGGAATACTGTGGGGTGATCTTTATGGCTATCCAGTGTAGATCCCTAAATACATTGGTCAGACTTTTAATGAACCATTTTTGGATTAATAGACATGGGTTTTACTTTTTGAATAGAAGAGAGATCCATGTTAACACAATTCCAAAAATGATTAATTTTAAGAAAAATTTAGCATATCTCAGAGGGTTGTGTTTATATAAAGGCATGCATGAGAGTTGACATAATTTTAGATTAATTACAGAAACTATAAATCTTATTCATGATAATCAGATTTCTGTAACCTCTTACCAAGAAGCTATCCTTTAATAAAGTCCATTACAATTTCCAAAAAGTTTTAACTGTCAGTGTAGTAGATTGAAGACACAAATTGAAATACACACATACACATACATACATATACATGTATCTTGTTATTATTCATGAATTTGCCAAACTCCTTATTTAAAAAAACAGTCAACATTTGTGAGGAAATAAAGCAACTTGTAAAGACATGATAGAAAGTTTGGGGTGTTGTGGATTTACAGGTTTCTCATTTCTCTCGTATAACTCAGGATCTTTATTTCTTCAAAGTTTGAATGTCCTCAATAGTCTTCTATGAGTGGAGTGAAGGCAAATGTCACATTTATGTCTGTTAGAATGTGGTCATAGGATTGAAATCAAAGCTTAGAAATTACAAATAAAGATAGATGAATAACATAAGGATTGTTGCCAGAAACAGGGTTACTAATATTTAAACAAATATTACTAGAGGATAAATTCCAGATTATCAGAGGCTGCTTCTTCCTTTGCATCTCTTCCAGTGATTAGCAGAGTCTCCTTGTATTTGGTCAATACTTAATAAATACCCTTTGGACTGAATGTAGCACAGTTCCTCTCCTTTTAAACAGGACCTAAATAAAAAAAAAAACAAAAAAACAAAAAAAAAACAACATGGATTTCTTTTGACCAACCATCTTAGCAAATTATTGTTTTGTAAAGACAATCAAAAACATTCAAACTTTGAAGAAATAAAGATCCTGAGCTATATGAGAGACCTAATGAGAAACCTGTAAATCCACAAAACCTTTATTTAAAAAAAATAAAACAAAGGGAAAAAAAAACCAACATGTGCATCAAGAAGCCAGTACCAGATGGAGATACTGAAATCGAGACAGAGTCCAAACGGGGGCAGCTAGAAGGACATGGAAACCCCTCTGGTAACTTGGATAAGAAAACCCCAACAGGGGTTAAGAAGAATAGGACGGGATGGACAAAGACTAAAAGAAGAAACAACCTATGTCCCAGCTAGTGCCAGATAGAGAAGGGGACTGAGGAAACATGCGCCAAATTAAGGCAAGGCACAGGGCTATGGGAGGGAGAAGCGAATCTTGGGATTCACCAGCGTTGGACCTCCAAGAAACCCATATGCTGAGGAGCTGCTGAGGTGTTTGAGGTTCAGCACCAAATGATGTGATTGATGGAAGGCACCAAATGATGGGGTTGGGTGACCGAACCTGAATGTGGGGAACACGAATTCACAATGGCCATGCTCTTTCCCAAAAGGTAGCTTTATTTAGGAGAAGACACACAGACAAAATGAAGACACCAGAATAAATAAGAAATAGATTTGGGAGAACAGTAGGGAAGGAGTTTGGAAGAATCCATGAAAGGAACATGCCATGAGGTGGGAGAACTCCACTGATTGTTTGGGAGAGCATGAAACAACCAATAATGGAAAAGATGAGTTTCCTAGTGGAATTCTCAATTAAGCAAGAGAGGGGAATATTCCCTAAGGTGGGAGTGCTCCCTTAACTAGCAGGCTAAATCCATAGAGGATCTGGCACCCTAAGAGAGTTAGTTACCTATAAGAAGAAGGAAGACACCAGGAGGCACAGTGGGGGATTGAGAGGGGAGATACCATAAGGCATGGGGGAGGGGAGGGGAGGAAGACACCATGAGGTAGAAGGTTGCCATGGCGAGTTAACCCGAAAAGAACTCAGCAAAGATGGCTTGGGCCATGGACAGACTTATAGGGGAAATTTAACCTCAGTCAATCCAATGACTTGGATTTCTGATTGGATAAAACAAGGTGGGGCTATCCACGAGGGCGGGACTCTAAGGTTGAACTGATCCCCATCAGTGCCCTTCCCTGCTTGCCTCAGGGGGCAATCTTAACATATTTCAGTCTTTCTCTATAAACCCCATTTAGTTACTCAGGACCTCATCAATACAAGGCATAGGAAAATAATGTGGAGGAGCTTACTGATACTGTGAGTCATATAGACCAGGCAAGTCCATAAGGGAAAGTGAAAATTTTTTTTAGCAACTCTGAGTTCTTTCCCTACAAAGAAAATGGGGTCTACCATAGAGGAGTGGACTTATTGACCCCCTAACCATACTCCCTCCCTACATGGGCTAGTAGTCATTATAATAGTTAGTAGTGGTTGCTGTTGTTTGTCTGGAAGAGGGGCAATTACATCAAGAGGATGATGTCTTCATTTGTAATTAAATAGAATTTAAGTGAGGCAAGGTTGTACAAAGTCATCAGCCTCACTCTCTCTTCCAGGACCATTTGGAGTCCAACGGCAAAATGTCTGGTCACAATGACTGGAGATGACTCCAAATGCAGTAGGAGAGCTTGGTCCTTTAAAGCTAAGGTCTTTGCCAGGTCTCAGTTTATCTGAGGTAATATTGATGTAAACTGTGATCTTTGGAGGAAGGATAGTCCTGGGTTAGAGATCTCAAACCTCTTCAGGCCTCTGGGAGGGGCCCCACCTTCCTATTCACTGGGGAAACTCCCAGACAGTAATCTCATACAATTCAATTGGAGATCTTGGCCCAGGGCATAATCAGCACCCTTTATTAAGTTGAAAATTAGTCCCTCAAATTCATCTGGAGATTGGTCCTCAGCTCCTGGCCAAAAAAACTCCAATATAATCAAAGGATGAACCCCAGACCTCCATTAAATTCCTTTTGGAAGAGCCCACTGAGTTATTTTCTGTGTAATAAACCCCCCCCCCCTTTTTTTTTTTTTTGCCACAAACCTTGCCTATATTCGGGATTGTGAATTCTTTTGCAAAAAATGACCAAGGGGATCTCTCAACCTTTCATTTCTCACATCTCAACAATACCCAACTCAATACCCAATAATCTCACAACTCAACAATACTCAACAATAAATCAACAATGATTTAAGGCTAGGTAAGAAATGAGGCAAAAAATGCCCTACTTTGTCTCCTCAAAGGAAAAAAAATCAAACTGGGCGAGAAAGACTTTTAGGGCTCTGATCAGAATAGGGACAGAAAGAAGAAAGGAGGAAAGGAAGGGAGGGAGGGAGGGAGGAAGGAAAGGAAAGAAAGAAGGAAGGAAGTGAGGAAGGAAGGAAGGAAGGAAGGAAGAAAGGAAGGAAGTGAGGAAGGGAGGGAGGAAGGAAAGGAAAGAAAGAAGGAAGGAAGTGAGGAAGGAAGGAAGGAAGAAAGGAAGGAAGTGAAGAAGGGAGGGAGGAAGGAAGGAAAGAAGGGAAGGAAAGAGGGAGGGAGGAAAGAAAGAAGGGAGGGAGGAAGGGAGGGAGGAAGGAAGGAAGCATTGCCCAGGTAAAACTGGCCAGCAGTTACCACTACTCATAGATTGTTGTTTGTTTTTCATTCTCAGAGAGGACTAACGACATGGTGTAGGAGTGGAGGGTTGATATCTTGAATTGCAAGTGAATTTAATTTAAGTGAGGCAGGGGGCTGTGCAAAGTCACCAACCTCATTCTCTCTCCAAGGTTATTTGACTCCAATAGCAAGGCAGAGGGCAGGATGACTAGTGACTCCAGATTCAGTGGGAGACCTTGGCCTTTTTTCCATACAGGACAGTATCATAAATCAGAAGAAATGTGTTGGTCCCAGTAGAAAAGCAGTGGGAAAGTTGGCTCCACAGCCTATGGCCTTGGGTACAAATCTGTCCTTTTCTTTTTGTTAGGCTAAATAAAGCCCAACTGATATTTGATGTCTAGTTGGGCTGAAAACTTGCAGCTGAGCTGACAGGCTTTTTTGGGGGAGAACCAAACAAGCCAAATACTAATGTTCTCAGTATTTCCCTGAATGAAAGAAAGAGCTACAGAGATTTTGTGAGGACAAATACCTCTTTTCCCCCTTGTATCTGGGTCCCTTTATTCGGGGTCAGAAACCAATTACAATTCCTTGTTCTGGAGATATCTTCCTATGCAACAGGAATTAAAAACCAGAGCAATCAGCTGCATAATTCTACATGTGTATATGTGTATATATTGTGTGTGTATAAGTGTGTTTGTATCTTGTCTTGCAGGGGGAAAAAAAGTAGTGTAGTCACTAATTCAAGATTTTGTTCCTTATTCCTTTTGTTTAGTCCCCAAGTCAGTGATTAGTCTTTTTAAAAGGGGGAGGGGGCAAGGGTGAGGAAGAGAGAGAGACAGAGACAGAGAGAGAAAGAGAGAGAAGCTAAGGTATCCCGTGTGTGTGCATGCACATCCCATATGAGTGTATGCAGGCAGTCAGGTGGCTCAGTGACACGAGAGACTTCCTTGCTGGGAGACCCTGGGCAAGTCCCTTCACCCTGTTAAACACAATTCCTCATCTATAAAATGAGTTGGAGAAAGAAATGGCAAAGTCCTTCAAGACCAAGAAAACCCCAAATGGGGTCAAGAAGAGTGGGCTACAACTGATAAACTACTGAACAATAAAACTAAAGGTGTGTGTGTGTGTGTGTGTGTGTGTGTGTATTTTTTTTTTTGAATATGCCATTTAATAGAGACTTGATAGTAAGTATTCATATCCTCTACACAATCAATCTGATTCTGTGGCTAAAATGGCTAAAATCTCCATACATAGATTTAAACCTCCTTAATGATCTGATCCACCATATGGCAACTGGCCTGACCAGAAGAACCAGAAAGAATTCATTTTCCTACTGAATATAACTAGGACTAGGGATAGAACTAAGGGAAAGTTCCATACAATAAAACCATTAAATGCAGATTTGCCATGAGGCAAAATGGTAATGCTTGAACATTATGAACCACAAAAACTCCAAGAACACATTGTATTTTAAACACTTCATCTATTTAACAAACTATGTACATTCTTCTGCTAAATAAGATGAATTGGGATTCAAGAGGCAGCACATACTGGCAAATCTCCTCCTAAAGGCATCTATTAATATAAATCAACACTAGCAATTTGGTTTGATCATTTATTTGCAAGAATCATTAAGGTTTATTAGCATAATTATTCCCTGCGGGACTTCATGTCATGGAAATGAAAAATGGCATTATCAATATTTAAAAGATAAGTGTGTAATGTTCAGAGTACTTAAACAGTCATCTGCAGGTGGTGTCCAGCTGCAGCAAATTACATTAGATTTGGGCATTTTTTGAAACTAAAGAAAAATTGTTTTGTTCTAATTGCTTTATTTCATGAAGCAATAAAATTTTACTTTGCAAATAATTCCAAATGTTGTAACTTACAGTGGATACATTAACATAACAACACATAATAGTCTCCTAATTGGTCTCCCTGACTCCAGTTTCTCCTTTCTTCAAAGTAGTCTTCTAATAGCTACTAAAGGAATCTTCTTATCAGACCAGAAGTCAGATAATTTCATTTCCCAGCTCAAAAACCTTTTGTGACTCCTTAGTGCCTCCAGGATAATATATTAACTCTTTAATATGGCATTTTTTAACATGGTATTTCCAATCTACTTTTTCAGCCTATTTCATAGTATTAGATGAGCTACATTCCAAATTGGAAACTTCTACTCTTGTTCAATCCTTTTTTATTTTTATGTATTTATACATATTATTTATTCTACCATCCCTGGAATAAGAATAATAATGATATCTCACTTAATAATAATTATTATTATTAGTATTATCCTCAATATTTGCAAAATGGTTTATTTATATATATTATTTGATCTTTAAAAGAATGGGCATTTTTTGAAACTAAAGAAAAATTGTTTTGTTCTAATTGCAAATATTATCTTTTTACATAGGAGAAAACTATAACATAAGAAGCTTAAGAGTGACTTGACCAGGGTAACAGCTAGGAAGTATCCAAGTCAAGGCCCAAACACAAGTCTTCTGACACTAAATGCATTCTTCTTTCCAATATCACACCTGGAATGGATGCCTTCCACATCTCAATTTATTGGAATTCTACTCTTCCTTTACAATCCAGCTTAGGTGACACTGCTGTAAGGAAATCTCTAAAGAAATACCCCAGAGATCAAAAGCCTTTAGAGGTTTAAGTGTTTGCTTATTTTTTAAAGATTTGGATAAAGGTGTAAATGACATGCTTATCAAACTGGCAGATGATGCAAATTGGGAGGAATAAGCAACATATTATATTCAAAATGATTTTGACAGGCTTTGAATATTGGACTAAATTTAAGATGAAATGTAACAGGGATAAAGGTAAAAGCATTAACTTGGGCTCCAAAAAATCAACTTCACAAGATGGGCCATGGCCTTCATCTTTTTGTTCTAGATAACTTTAGAGCTGTAGATTCATAAATGAAAACACCTCTTAGCTCTAGATCTGCACATGAAAAAGAACATTGTGAAGAGGATTGCTTTATAATTGATAAAGAATATTCTGCACTAAAAATCCTAACTTATCACTTAATCACCATTTATAATGATGAAACTAATAATAGTAGTTACCATTTATATAGTGCTTTTCAAATTTGCAAACTCTTTTGCATATGATAGTTCATTTTATCTTGATACTATTTGCAACTGAGGAAACTGAGGCCAAGAGAGGTTAAATAATTTAACTAGGATCACATAGCTCATATGTGAAACAGAATTTGAAATAAGGTCTTCTTGATTGTAGTTTCAGTGTTCTATGCCACCTCTGAAGATGAGATCTTTCTTAAGTTTAGGAATAGCTAATTGGATAAAAAAATAGCTGATCAGAAAAAATGCAGCTGAGTTTGGACTATTCGTGATGCATTTAATTTGTTTATGTAGATCTACAGAGTATTATCCTTCCCTCATTCGAATTACCTCTCTTGTTTTCTAACAATAAGAATCCTTCTATAATATTTAGGAATATAATTGAAATCTCAATGGTACCATTCATTCTATACTTAACAGGAAATTCTGATGAACATTCCTATTCCTTTGTGTCCAAGGCCCCCAAATTGGAGAACTGAAACTTAAGTGAAATGTGCTTATCATAAAATGTTAGATATACCAATAATTTTCTTATTAGAAATTCTAAAATTCCCATAAATTCAAATATTATGAGTTTTGTAATAAATAGCATAGCATATTTACATAAGTATACTAGTCAAATTTAAATTATACAGCCATATATTTTCAGAATGAAAGTTTGGTTGGAGAAAACAGTATTGATTCATTACTGCTTGACTGGACAGTAAAATACAATCTATATATTGATAAGGCAAGTCTTTTCTGCATTAATAATATTAATAAACTAGTCTTCAAATTCCAAATCATTCATTTCAGAAAATGACCATTTTAATATATTAGTCCACTGTGCTAGAAGTAACTTTCTGTTACTGGTGTTTTCATTTTTACAAAATAACTTATACATGTTAACTTATTTGTTCTTCACAATCCTATGAACCAACTGCTATTATTATTTCCATTTTACAAATGAAAAAACTTGGAGCTAAAAGATATTAGTGACTTGTCCAGGATCATAATAGCTAATAAGTGTTTGAAAGAAGATTTGAATTTAGATCTTCACGATTCCAAGACTAGAATAATTTTCAATATCCCATATTTCTGTTTTATATATTATGGAGCTCATATTTAAAGAGTATAAGTACTTATTTCATTCATGCATATGACCCTTTTATGTCTTAATAGTGTTAAGTCCTGAATAAAATAATTATGGCTACTCCCCCTTCCTTGCCATCAGGACTGGAAGAATTGAGTCAGAAAAAACTTTGAAGCTCTGACTATTTTACATATCATTGCGTCCTAAACTCTAGGTGTATTATTCAGTCCTTGCTGGGATGATTCCCCTCCTTTTGAGTATTGATCCTCATCTCACTGTCTCCTCCCCTGGACCTTCTTATCTCGACCCCATCTTGTCAGGATTAAGTTATGAACCTTTCCTGGAATTATGGCTTATCCGCTCACCCAGTGTCCTCACCCCCCTTTGTTTTCCCTATAAGATTATAT
Organism: Sarcophilus harrisii; assembly: GCF_902635505.1. Lineage (NCBI taxonomy): Eukaryota > Metazoa > Chordata > Mammalia > Dasyuromorphia > Dasyuridae > Sarcophilus > Sarcophilus harrisii. The sequence continues at coordinate 508,266,564 of NC_045427.1, read as the reverse complement.
ACTCAGGTTATGTATCTGTTTGCAAACCCTAGTTAGCTAAAACCCTACATAAGTTCCCTGCCTCAGTTCTTCTGGGCTGGAATGATTTTTGGACATCAGTCCCATCCGGTTGGCTAGCCTAAAAGTCTCCACATTAAAAGATTAAAAATCAGTCTCTGTCTTGTCTCAGTTTCTCTGGCACTACAATAGATGGTTTTATGAGGCAGAAAAATTCATCACATTTTGGCCCACTATCACATGATAAGTATCTCCAGAATTAACTGGATTATTCTTGGATAATGGTTTTTCTTTAGGACCATCACTTAAATCCTTCCATTTTTTAAGACCTGCCAAAACCTATATTATTGTATAAGAGCCTTCTGGAGGTAGCTTCTACAGCATAATGAAGCATCAGAAAAGGATGGGCAAGAATTAGTGTTAAAAAAATATATCAACATTTTTCAACTTCTCTAAACATATTCATTGGGTGCATGGTGGTTTGGTTTTTTTTTAAACAAAGAGCTCATATTAATAAATGAGCATTTTAGATAAATCATCTTTATTTCAAATTGCATAATAAGTAGTATACCATTTAGTTGCCAACCCGTTGCATCATCTAATCGTTAATCCATTTTGCTCACCCTTGTGGGGAAATGACCATCTTAATGACCAAATTGTAGAAATTCCATAGTAATATAATCTCCTGCTCAGCTTTGTTCATCAAGATGTCAAAACTGATAGTCAACACTCTTTTTAGTAGATTTGTTGAGGCTATTCAAACATAGTACATTTAGGAGATTATTACATGAATTGTTGTGACAGAAAATTTCCTCCCATTATGACCAATCTTTTCATAATAAGCTTTTCATATTAAGTCTTTCTTGGACAATACTATAAAGCTATCTTACATCTCAATTCTAAAATTGTATTTTATGGATACACTTCAGACCAAGTGTGCTTGAGTGGTATAATACCAGTCCACATTTTATGTATGCCAACGGTTTAAAATGCCATTTAGAAGTCTTCCTTTATGTAAGAATATATGTAAGAAAGAAGTTTTTCTGTGGACAGTTTCTGTAGGATTTTCTTGTTGAGTGGGTCTACTAAAGGTATAGATTTCCAGGTCATTGTTTAGGGATCCAAGACACATCAATGGATCAATTTTCAACTAGGAAGCAAATAACAGGAGAGGTGAGAGAAAAAGTTTACCCATCTCTAAAAGTAAAGTGGAAAATTGCCAGTTCTTCCATAGAGAACCAGTTCCATGGAACTTTAGAAACTCACTACAGAGACATATTTTTGTGAAGCATCTTTTCTTTTTCTGTTTCTAAAGGTATATATATATATATAAAATTTTAATGAAGGAAACAAAAACAGAAGAATATATGAGTGTGTATGATATATATACGTATGTGTGTGTATATATATGTATATATTTAAAGAACAAGTTCAGAATATTGGGTTTAGAGACAGAGGGTATGGACTTAATACTTAGTTTACATTCTCCATTTAAGTTCACTCCAGCTCTGTTACTATTTGTATGACTTTGGCCAAGTTATAATCTTGATGGACTTGTTTTCTCATCTGCAAAATGAGAGAATTCTTATTGTATGAATCTATGACTTTTAGTTAAGTCAGGCTCACCATTTCTTTTTTATTACAAGATTCTGAGACTATTACATTTGGTAAAAACAGCATTTATCATACACCTGGAAATCAGCAAAATATTTGACAAAAGTGTTTTTAAAATATTTTTGTGGGTGAGATAAAAAATGTAGATTTGGTCATTGTCAGATTAGGTGGATTTGGGACTGGTTGAATGATCATATATAAATTAAGACAGCTAAATGGTAGGTCACACAGAATGCTGGACTAAAAGACCTGTCCTAGCTGCTCATTAGCTGTGTGATCATGAGCGTGACACTCAACCTTTCTCAATCTTAGTTTTATCACTTGTTAAAATGAGCCTGATATTTATACCTACATCCTAGAAATTTATGGACACAATGATTTAGGACACAGAAGAAAATTAAGAATTAAGAAAATTAGAATTAGGCAAGGAGAAGCTATTGAAGCTATGAGAGACCAATTAAATAACAAAACAGATTATAAAGAATAGGAAATAGAACATAATGTAAAGCAACTTATAAGAAAAATAACATATCTAGAGAACAGATCAAGAAGAGAAACTATAAGAGTAATTGGACTGCCAGAAAGTTATGATCAAAAAAAAGAATCTTAACGTCATAATTGAGGAAATAATCCTAGAAAATTGTCCTGGAGTGATAGAACATGTGGGAAAAGTATAAATAGAAAAAATCCACTGGTCATCAAAGAGACCCTTTGTGGAAAACACAAAGGAATATTATTGCTAAATTTTGAAACTCCCAGATCAAAGAAAAAATTTTGCAAGAAACAAGAAAAAAACAATTCAAATATGCTGGAGCTACAATTAAAATTGTATAAGACTTAGCAGCAGCTAAATAAAAGACTGCAAGTCTTGGAACCATATCTACAGACAAGCAAAAGAACTAGGCCTATGGCCAAAAATATCATATCCAGCAAAATTATGTTATAATTTTTAATGAGAAAAAAATGGACATTCAACAAAATTGTAGATTTTCAGGGCTTTCTATCAACCAAAACCAAACTTAACAGAAAATTTAACATATAAGAGACAAAGAGCATTTTTAAGGAACTCAACATGGACAAACTAAGTATGGACAAATTGTTTTTTCTACATGAGAAATGTATACTTTATGTTTAAGATTTACATCAACAATAGGGTAAGCTCAAAAGAAAGATTGGCAGAGTAAAGGTAAAAATAAAAATCATGTTATATAAACGAGATGCAGAGGAATAATAGACACAGAGGCATTAGAAAGGGGAGGAAGGCTTATAATTCTGAAAACCTACTCACATCGGGAAGGGGTTCAATAGGCAACACTACATATAGACCCCTGAAAGTTTTAGATCAGTGGAAAAGTATAATCAAAATGATATCTTCCCTCCCTCTATTACCACTTTATCACACTTTGTCTATATATAAAGCCGAGTTAGGCATACAGTTAATGATTTTATACTTCCATCACAATTCCTATAGGCTTTCACGTTTTGAGATACCCTTACCTTCATGATCATTTAGTCATCCTTTTCTACACTTAATACAATTCTTAAGGTCATTAAAGCTCTATCCAGCACTCCAGGGATGAATTATTTGAAGTATAGGGATGGGCTCATGAATAGAGCTTGTCCAAAAGGGAGGAATACAAAAAAGTACTGTATGGAATTGGGATATGAGACAGTAATTTATTTCTTCACACAAAGGAATACTAAGACACAACTATGTAGTATGCATTGACAAAATGACTTAAAATGGGATTCTGTAACAAGGAAATGGCTAACCATTCCAATATCTTTGCTAAGAAATCCCCAAATGAGATCACAAAGAGTTGGCTGAACAACTCTGACAAGGCTGAAATAATGCAACAAAATTTAATTTATAACAAGTTACATTTCCCCCCAGTACAATTAAATCTCATCTAAAAAAAATCATTTTGAGGACCACCAAGTAGACATAGCCACACACTGCTTCTGCTCTGCTCTGTTCCAACAATTCCTGGTTTTCCTTCTACTGAGGGTCATCTTCTCCAAAGAAACTCCCTTTGTTTTCAGTCAGCTAGATCCAATGGAACCTAAAAGATTGCTCCAACCCTGGATAAAACTTAATGTTTGAGGAAGGAATAGAACAAGAGGCAGCCAGGACAGAAGGCCAACCTTGCCTAACGAGATCCCCTCTATTCCAGTTGTACATGAGAGTGATCACCCTAATGGTAGATCAGAGGAGGACCACCTTCTAAGTCTTATATGATGCCATCTTAGAGGCTCAAATCAAAAGGGTGAGCCAGAAACTCCTTTAAACACCACAACAGCCCACCTCCGACTAATGTCATGGGGGTAGGAGGAAGCAATGAAGTACGTGGCCTTTAAGGGCTGGGCTAGTGCAGGGACAGAAGCAGATGTGGGTTGGCCCCACAGAGCTGGCCAGTTTGTCATTCCAGTGAGCACCCCAAGCACTGAGTCCCCATAAGTTCCCTGAGGAGCTCTGTCCTGCTACTCACACTCCTTGGAATGTTCTGATTGGCCAAATCAACTTCTTGTGTACAATGCAAAATATTTGATTTCAGGAAAGGTTGGGCACTTAGGTGACTCAGTGGCTACAGATTGGGCTGAATGGAGTCAAGAAGGCTCCTGAGTTCAGCTCTGGCTTCAGATATTTTCTAGCTATGTGACCCTGGCCAAGTCACTTCACCCTGTCTGCCTCAGTTTCCTCATGAGTAAAATGAAAGGGAGAAGGAAATGAAAATTACTATCTTTGCCTAAAAAACCCCAAATGGGGTTGAAAAGAGTTGGACACAATTGAAACAAGTGAATAATACTTTTTTTGGGTTGATTATTGGTTCATTTCTTTTTTTAAAATTTTATTAAAGCTTTTTATTGACCAAACATATGCATGGGTAATTTTTCAACAAATCCCCTTGCAAAACCTTCTGTTCCAAATTATCCCCTTCTTCCCCCTACCCCCTTCCCTAGATGGCAAGTAGTCCAATACATGTTAAATATGTTAAAATATATGTTAAATCCAATATATGTATACATGTTTATAGTTATCTTGCTGCACAAGAAAAATCAGATCTACAAAATAAATAAACCTGAGAAGGAAAACAAAATGCAAGCAAACAATAATAGAGTGAAAATGCTATGTTGTGAACCATACTCAGTTCCCACAGTCCTTTCTCTGAGTGTAGCTGGTTCTATTTATCACTGAACAATTAGAACTGGTTTGAATCATCTCATTCTTGGAGAGAGACACGTCCATCAGAATTAATCATTGTATAGTCTGTTGTTGCTGTGTATAATGATCTCCTGGCTCTGCTCACTTCATTTAGCATCATTTCATATAAGTCTCTCCAGGCCTCTCTGTATTCATCCTGTTGGTCATTTCTTACAGAACAATAATATTCCATAATATCTATATACCATAATTTACTTAGCCATTTTCCAATTGATGGGCATCCACTCATTTTCCAGTTTTTTGCCACTACAAAAAGGGCTGCCACAAACATTTTTGCACATCTGGGTCCCTTTCCCTCCTTTAAGATTTCTTCAGGATATAAGCCCAGTAGAAACACAGTTTTATAGCCCTTTGGGCATATAGTTCCAGGTTGCTCTCCAGAATGGTTGGATCAGTTCACAGTTCCACCAACAATGTATCAGTGTCCCAGTTTTCCCACATCCCCTCCAACATTGGTCATTATCTTTTCCTGTCATCTTAGCCAATCTGAGAAGTGTGTCCTAGTATTTCAGAGAACAACACTTTTTTTTAAAATTAAAGCTTTTTATTTTTAAAACATATGCATGAATAATTTTTCAATATTGACCCATGCAAAACCTTGTGTTGCAAATTTTTTCTTCCCCTTCCATCTATCCCTTCCCCTAGATGACAAGTAATCCAATATATGTTAAGCATGTTGAACAACACTTATTAAAAGGTTTAAAACCACTGCGACTTCTTGTATGTGTGCACCTAAGAAACCTGCCTATCTTGTCTACCCCTAGTCTCATGTCTCAAGGATTTTTCCTAATAATGCCCAACAATGTTTGAGCCACAGTATTTTCAAGAAACAAGTTATAATGAGATTGAAGTCCTTTTTTCTAGATTACAAATCAGTGCCTACCAATTTAAACACATAGTTTATATCATCTTATCTCTATATAGAAAAACCACTTAATTATCTTAGGAATTCTGTTCCCTCATCTGCACAGTGAGGGTTTGGAGGGGTTTGGAATAGATTCAAATCAATTTAATGAGTTTTTGTTAAATGTCTACCATGTGCCAGGCACTGTGCTACTTGTTAGATATACAAAAGCAAAACAGTTTTAACTTTAAGGAGCTTAGATTCTACTGAAAACTAAGAACAAAGTAATTTTGATGAGGAAAGGGAGAGCACAAGAACAACAAATAGATCCATACCCATGGCAATCTCAAAATGATTCAATATTTTAAACTTGGTAGGAAACTTTTAATGCTTTCTTTCAAATCTAAAGGTATAACTATTATTTCTCCCTTGTCTTAGTAAGTTTGTTATGATTTTCACTTAGAGAAACTATATTAATAACTTCTATTTAATTGTTCCTCTTCTTTATTATGTATGATTTCTAGCAGCTTATCAAGCATATAGTGCAAAATTCACCTGTGCAACCAGTTTAAATATAGAAAAGATAGTGAATGGTTCAATGGCTTTGAAGTCAGAGGACCTGGATTCAAATTCCAGTTCTGAAGCTGTGTGATCTTGTGTGAGCCACTTAAACTTCATGGGATTCAGTTTCTTCAGTAGTAAAATGAAAAGGTTAGACAAGTTGACCTCATGTCCTTTTTTTCACTACACCTATGAACTTAAGATCATAATCCAATAATTCTCTAATAAAAATGGCTGGCTGATGACAATTTATACATTTTAGCCAACATTTCTACAATTTTACCCTTAAATATCTTCAAAACTCTTATGGGGTGGGGAATGGCTCCTAATGTAATTTATTTACATCTTATTTTAATGATTTAGTTTTACCAACTTTACTTCTAATTATATTCATTAAGATATCCAATAGGTTGTGAAATTTTGGCATATCTATTTTCATATATCTCTTATATGTAATCTTCACTCCACTAACAGTCAATGATACACTAGTTCATGGCTCTTTCCCACATTGATGCTTTTGAATCTCTTTTAAAATCTCTCTCTCTCCCTCCCTCTCTTTCTTCTTCTTCCTCCTTCTCCTCCTCCTCCTCCTTCTTCTTCCTTCTTCCTTCTTCCTTCTTCCTTCTTCTTCTTCTTCTTCTTCTTCTTCTTCTTCTTCTTCTTCTTCTTCTTCTTCTTCTTCTTCTTCTTCTTCTTCCTCTCTCTCTCTGACTGTCTCTGTGTCTCTCTGTCTCTGTCTGTCTCTGTCTCTCTCCTCTCTGTCTTTGTCTCTCTCTCTGTCTGTGACTTTCTGTCTGTTTTATATCTCCCTCTTTCTTTCTTATCATCATAATAATATGAACTATGAACTAACATTTATATAGTACGTCCTATGTGACAGGCACTGTGCTAAGTGCTTCACAAATATTTCCTTTGATCCTCACAACATTATTCCTGTTTTACAGATAAGGGATCTGAGGCAAACAGAGAGCGAATGACTTGTTCAGGATTACACAGCTAGTAAAGTGTCTGACTCTGGATTTGAACCAGTTCTTCCTGACTCCAGGCCTGATACTCTAGTCATTGTGCTAGCTGCTTCATGTTTAACATCCTCCTTTATTCTCTATTTCCATCTGTCTGTCTATCTCCATTTCTCAGGGTCTATGTCAGTCTGTCATTCTCATTTCCAATTTTCCCGTTACCTTTTCAAAAAAATTTTTTTTTGTTTTCAGCATTTACAAGATTTTTGATTTTCATTTTTTTCTCTGTCCCTATCCTCCCCCTCTCAGATGGCAAGCAATCTATTATTGTTTATAAATGTACAATCATATTAAACATATTTCCATAGAAAAGTCATGTTATAAAAAAAGAATCAGAAGAAAAGTTTCCCTATTACTCTTTCCCTGCTGCCTATAAACAGTCATGTGTATCCTGTCCTTAAAAAACTTTCAGCTGACCCTACCATCTCTGCTAGGTCTCATTCTATATCTAACCTCATTTTCATGGCTAAAATCCTCAAGGAAGCCATCTGTGCTCCATGCCTCTATTTCCTCCCTTCTCAACCTCTTCTAAACTCTACTATCTGCTTCCACCCTCATTATTCAACTGAAACTGCCCTGTCCAAAGTTACTAATAATTGCTATATCTTCTGGCCTTTTCTCAGCCCTCCTACTTCTTGGCCCATGTGAAATGAAGCATTCGACACTATTAATCACTTTCTCCTATATATCCTCCCTCACTAAATTTTTAGGCCCTTGTTTTCTCCTGGTTCTCATCCTATCTGACCATTCCTTCTCGCCTGGCCCATCAACCCGTTACATTCACTAACTGGGTATCCCCCAAGGCTTTATTCTGGATCTTCATCTCTTTTGCACAATATCACTTGGTGATCTCATCAGCTCCCCTGGGTTAATTTTCATCTTTATGCAGATGATTCCCAGGGCAATATATCCAACCCTAGTATCCTTCCTGAGTTTTAGTCCATATCACCAATTGCCTTTTGGACAACTTGAATTGGATGTCCCATTGGCATCTCAAACTCATTATGTCCAAAACAGAACTCTAACGTTATCCCAAACATACTTCTCTTCCAGACTTCCTTACAAAAGAATTCTCACAGTTCCACCATTCTTCCTGAATTCACCTCAGTTTGTAACCGACTGTCATCTTGCATTCCTCACTTTCATCTCACATATTGTCTGTTGTCAAATTTCATCATTTCTATTTTCACACCATCTTTTACATATGCCCTTTTCTAGATATTTATACAGCCACTACCATATATTTTATTACCTCACAACTAGACTATTGCAATGACCTTCTAATTGGTCTCCTTCTCTGGTCTCTCCTTGCCTGATCCCTCTACTCTTTTTCATTCCTTTGTTTAGCTCCCCAAATTCAAATCTTAATAGTGTTTTGCCTCCCAATCCCAAATGATTCTCTTTTACCTCCACAATCAATTGTAAAGCCCTTTAGCAGCTAGCTCCTTTCTGCTTTTCTAGTCTTCTCATACGTTATTCCCTTCCACAATCAGGCTCATCTTCTATACCTTTGCTCTGTCTTCCGTGCCTGGAATGCCTTTCCCCACCTCTGACTTTTAACTTCCTGGCTGCTTCAAGATTCAGCGCAAATACCCCATCTGCCATCTTCTTGATACCCCTAACTACTATTGCATCCTTCCTTCTCACCACCTTATATTGAACTACTTCATAGGTATTTATAATTAACTTTACATTTATACTATTTATATAGTTACATGCACTTGTTGTCTCTATTAGAATATAAGTTCACTGCAAACAGGGATTCTTTCATTTTTTGGGGTTTTTAAAATTGTATCCCCAGCATCCAGCATTGGACTTAGCCTATAGGAATGTCATAGGGAATAAGAAGAAATGAAATAAACATTATGGTACATACTACATGACAGTTTCTGTGCAAAGTATTTTACAAACATCTCATTTGACCCTCAGAACAATCCTGGAGATAGGTTATCAATCATTATCCTCATTTTACAGATGAGGAAATTGAGGTACCCAAATGTCACATGCTGATAAGTATCTGAGGCTGGATTTGAATTCAGGTCTTCCTGACTCAACTTTCTTTTTTCTTTCTTTTTTTTATTATAGCTTTTTATTGATAGAACATATACATGGATAATTTTTCAAGATTGTCCCTTGCAATCACTTCTGTTTCAGCTTTTCCCTTTTCTCCCTCCACCCCCTCCCCTAGATGGCAGGCAATCTCATACATGTTAAATATGTTAAAGTATATCTTAAATACAATATATGTGTACACATCCATACAATTCTCTTTTGCACAAGGAAAATAAGATTCAGAAAGGTAAAAATAACCTGGGAAGAAAAACACAAATGCTCATTTCCCAGTGTTCTTTCTCTGGGTGTAGCTGGTTCTGTCCATCATTGATCAATTGGAACTGAATTGGATTTTCTCATTGTCAAATATATCCACTTCCATAAGAATTGATCCTTATATAGTATTGTTGTTGAAGTGTATAATGATCTCCTGGTTCTGCTCATTTCACTCAGCAACAGTTCATGTAAGTCTCTCCAAGCTTCTCTGTATTCATCCTGCTGATCATTTCTTACAGAACAATAATATTCCATAATATTCATATACTACAATTTACCCAACCATTCTTCAATTGATGGACATCCATTCACTTTCCAGTTTCTAGCCACTACAAAAAGGGCTGCCACAAACATTTTGGCACATACAGGTCCCTTTCCCTTTTTTAATATCTCTTTGGGATATAAGCCCAGTAGTAACACTGCTGGATCAAAGGGTATGCACAGTTTGATAACTTTTTGAGCGTAGTTTCAAATTGTTCTCCATAATGGTTGGATCCGTTCACAACTCCACCAACAATGCATCAGTGAGACTCAACTATCTACAGGGGTCCCTGACTTACCAACCACCAGACAAATACTTGATTGATTCTATGGACCTCTTGTTCATGTCTTCTAATAATTCCTTTGCAGAAAATCTCTAGGTATTTTTTGGGTATCATTTAGCACTCAGATTGTAGATCTGTTCTCTTGATCATACTACTTGACTGATCTATCCTACTTTACAATTACACTTTTTCTGAATACTATTTTTACAATACTTCCTTACAAGCTATCATATTGTAATATGCTAGTCTCATTTCCTTTATACTATTCTCCATTATTTTTGGTATTACCTGAAACTTTTATGCTTTGGGCCGAACTATTTCGCTATTTAATCATATAAAATCACCAGGATAATAATTATGTTAAAATATGCAATTTTATTTCAGAGATCAGTTTATTATTGAAAGTATTACACAATTTTCTGAATGCAATACAGCATATTCAGTTCAAAGTCTATGTCTTCTTTTTTCTTGTTCTAACTGGGGGCTTCTTAAACTTTTTCCACTTAGGACTCCTTTTAACTTGAGAAATAGGCAAATAAAATAGGTTTATAAATCAAATATTTACTGATATTAAATCATAAATCATTTCATTTTAAAACAATTTTTGGTTTGCACATAATTTTAAGTTTATTAAAGATGAAAGCAAATTTTCATACTAATGAGATGATATACTTGTTTATTATTTAAAAACATAATTAAATATTGGCACAATATTTATACCTTTTACTGTTGCCAAATTTTTCGCAACCTCCACACACGTTTACTTGACCCCATAAGTTTAAGAAGCTTTGTTCTAACTTACTTATATTTTTCTCTCTCCCAGAAATTTCTCAGTCAGTCAGAAGCCATTTCTCCCTGCATGTATCCATTGTTTTGGCATTGTCTTTCAAAGATTCATCAAGCACAAGTTTAACTTATATCAGATTGCTTGCTGTCTTGGGAGAGAAGTGGAAGGGAGAGAGAGAAATTTGGAACACAAAGTTTTGCAAAAGTAAATGTTGAAAAGTATCTTTATATGTATTTGGAAAAATAAAATACTATTTTTAAAAAAAAAGATCAATGCTGCAGTGGGGATAACAAAACATATAGTATACCCACAGGTTGGTACAGATACCTATTAATGACTAGTAAAGGCTAGTGCTCATTATAATCATAATAACAAATTAGGAAATAAAAGTATGATAACATATGTATATGTTTGTATCTGATCATATGAGGTAATTATGATTTGCTCACCCCTATGGATAGGGTGATTCAAGTCTATAAATATTAAGTGCCTGAAATGTGCTGCTAGGTCCTGGAATAGATATCTATGGGATCAATAAGGTAGTTCCCTCACTACACACCTGTCAGATTGGCTAGAATGACAGGAAAGATAACGCAGAATGTTGGAGGAGAAGTGGGAAAACAGGGACACTGATACATTGTTGGTGGAATTGTGAACACATCCAGCCATTCTGGAGAGCAATTTGGAACTATGCTCAAAAAGTTATCAAACTGTGCATACCCTTTGATCCAGCAGTGTTTCTACTGGATACTAAAGAAGGGAAAGGGACCTGTATGTGCCTAAATGTTTGTGGCAGCCCTGTTTGTAGTGGCTAGAAGCTGGAAAATGAATGGATACCCATCAATTGGAGAATGGTTGAGTAAATTGTGGTATATGAATGTTATGGAATATTATTGTTCTGTAAGAAACGACCAGCAGGAGGAATACAAAGAGGATTGGCGAGACTTATATGAACTGATGCTGAGTGAAATGAGCAGAACCAGGAGATCATTATATACTTCAACAACAATACTGTATGAGAATGTATTCTGATGGAAGTGGATTTCTTCCACAAAGAGAAGATCTAACTCAGTTTCAATTGATCAAGGATGGACAGAAGCAGCTACACCCAAAGAAAAAACACTGGGAAATGAATGTAAACTGCTTGCATTTTTGTTTTTCTTCTCGGGTTATTTATATCTTCTGAATCCAATTCTTCCTGAGCAACAAGAGAACTGTTTGGTTCTATACACATATATTGTATCTAGGATATACTGCGACATATTCAACATATATAGGACTGCTTGCCATCTAGGGGAGGGGATGGAGGGAGAGAGGGGAAAAATCGGAACAGAAGTGAGTGCAAGGGATAATGTAAAAAAATTATCCTGGCATGGGTTCTGTCAATAAAAAGTTATTTAAAAAAATAAGGTAGTTCCCTGTCTCATGGAATTTACAATCTGGTGGAATTAGGAAGAAACCATAGAATATGGCATATATACAAAAAACTATAAAAACAAAATAGAACATAAGTGCACAAGAAAGGTATAAAGGGCTGTGCATACTTAAAGGAAAGTTAACTGAGATAATCAGGACAATGTGGTAAAAGAAGTGTAATTTTAGTTTATTAGATTGAAGTTGAATCACAAGGTATGGGTAGAAACTCAACAAGAAAACAATTCAAGAGAAAGACATAGTGTCATGATGCCAAAAATTCTAGGTCACTCATTGCTACACTACATTCCATCTGAAATAGAACCCAAAAAGAAACTCAGAAATTCCCAATTCAGAGATGCTGAACTAGTCGGAATTTGATCCAACACTCTTGGTGCTTACTGACCATATGCCGTGGAGGAGGGGCTGCCAACTATGTCACAGACCTTTCTCCCATCTTAGTCTCTCTTCTCCTTCTACAACCGGTCACAGGACACTTACAGAACACATGGTTAACTGCTTAAGCTATCAGCAGCTCTCACATTCAATTTAGGACATAACATGTCCCTCTTCTTCCATTGGTGAGATCCCTCCAGGGCCTCCTTGAAGAAACTAGTCTAGATTAATCATGCTTCATTCCTCTTCACAGTCTATGATCAGCGTGGATATCTTCACCCCCTTTCAGCTCCTTTTTAAAGTGTTGTCTCCTCCCATCAGAGTGTAAGCTCCTTGAGAATAAGAACTCTCTTTTTGCCTGTACTGATATCACCATTGCTTAGTACAATGCCTAGCATATTTGCAGTTGGTGTTGTCCTGACTCTTCATGACCCCATTTGGGATTTTCTTGGTAGAGATACTGGAATGCTTTGCTATTTCCTTCTCCAGCTCATTTTTACAGATGAGGAAACTGAGGCAGGCAGGGTGAAGTGACTTAAGTGTCTGAGGACATATTTGGACTCAGGAAGATGAGTCTTCCTGACTTCAGGCCCTCTATCTTGTCACTTATCTGCCCCAGATATGAGGTATAGTCAGGGGTATTTGGGATTAACAAAGAGGAGATACAAAGATAGATCCGTGATCCCAAATCCAATAAAATCCACCACTATCCAACTGGGTCTTTGTCAAAACTCTCCAAAGATTGGAAAGCATCCCCAAGTGTTTGTGAAGCAATAAGGTTGGAGTCTGAAAGAGAATCGACCGTTTTCTAAAATTGATCTTTAGACTAGTTAAATAAGAGGAGAAGGAAGTGGGGGGGAGGGGGAGCACAGGACTCAATCAAGCGGCATCGTCTCTTGGTTGTCCACAGGAAACAAGCGGAGGGAAGCCTTCCGTCCATTTCCGCTACAAACATTCAAGTTTCCAAAGTAGCAGAGTAGTAGATCTATTAGAATATACAAGCAGCTGGGCGGAAGGCCTACAACTTCTGCTAGAATGTGGTTGGCTGCCCGGAATGACACATCATATATTGCCTTCTCTCAGTCTGCATCCACACCAGTATTCAGGAAGAGAACGCTCCGGGAGACGGGGGGAGGGGGGAGGCGATACTTTCATGGCCTCCTTCGCACCCTCACGCCTCCTCCTCCGTCCCCACCCCCTACCCCCCCCCCCCCAAATGGAGGGGGACAACGAGCTCTCAAGAAGCAGCAGGCCAGACGGAAAGCTTTCCGCGCTCAAAAGAGATTTCCCCAAATCTGTGTTTGGAATCGTCTGAGTGACTCGAGAACACGGCTCACTCCTGTGCAGAACTGCATTAAGAACTCGCCCTCCGAACATCCCGTTCTGCCCGCCTTTATCCCACAGACTTGAGACCCATCCAGAGGCGCTCATTGGACAGCCCTCCGACCAATGAGAAGTCACATTCCGAACGAAACCTCAAAGGCGCCTGCGCCAATTCAACTTGGACTATGACCGTTACCAAGGCTACGCTTTGTAAACAAGAGAGCGGGAAGGACCCCGCTCCGCGGAGGAGGAGAATCGGTGTTCTCTGCTCTTGCGTGGGTCTCGGTCGCTGAAGGAAGCGGCCGGTTCAGGCAGGAGTGCGGTACCTTTCATTAGCCGGCATGGTGAGTGGGACCCGGGGTTCGAAGCGTGAAGCGCCCTAGTGCGCCCTGGGATCGCTCAGGTCCTCCCTGCTCCCCCCTCCCCCCGCCCCATCCACGCCTCCCATCAGCCCCTGTGACCGGGAACCTGGAAACCTCGTTTGTCTCTAACACCGTCGGTGTGAAGACGTGTCCCCTCGCCGTTCAGTGGGTTACCTGGACTGTGCAGCCACAGGCTTCCAGGTCTTTTGTTCCACACTGGCAGATAAATAAATAAATCTCAGCCTTGGAAGATTGGCTTTGGTGGGGCTTGCCCAGGGTGCCCAAGAACTGATTCAGGAAGAAAACTAAAAGCATCGTCCTCATGTCTTTGCAAACACTCGTCGCACTCAACTTTTGAAGTTACTATTGATAATCATTGCAATGTTTTTCGCCCTCTCCTTTTTCTTCCATCCTCCAGCTCATTCTCTTCTTTTCTTTCCCCCCATCTTCCCTTGTTGCGCTCTTTTCTTACACTTCATTCAAAATGATGGGAAACAACATGATAGCCCTTGTAACGGGATTTGGTTTAATGATAATAATGATAGCTGACATAGCACTTTAAGATTTGCAAAGTTGTTTTTTAAAATAGACGTCTTTGATCTCACGGTTTAGGTTTGATCTTTGGACTTTTTTGGGGAAGAAATAAGGAAGCATAAACGGTGTTATTTTTCATTTTAGGCTACCTCAGAAAAACGAAAGCTGGGTGTTGCAGAAAAACATCAAAAAACAGTAAATGAAAGCTCCGTTAAAAAAGAACAAATGGACGAGCAAGTAAAGGAGGGGGAACAAGTCAGAATTCAAAGGGTAATGATGGCTAATGATGAATGGATTGCACGAAGAAGAATCCTACGATTACTGCAGGATGAACAATTTGAATTAGATATGGAAGAGGCTATCCAAAAAGTAAGTTTCTCAGATTACTTTTCCATTACTTTTCTACTGAGAGAAGTAATTAATATAACTAATGTGACTAAGTCTATTGAATATGAAACCAGCTAATAACAGTAATAATAATTCAAACTTACATGGGTTTTAAGGTTTACAAAATGCTCTCTTCAAATGATCTTATAATATGCTTATTTAATGGAATGCTTTAATTTTTAACTTTAACTTCATTATCCATAGTATGTCATTTTACTTTCATTTATCTCTACAGATAAAAATTTATGGTTTTTTTTAAAAAAAGATTTGCTTCAAGCTTTAGCGTATTGAAATAAGAAATTGAGTATTGTAAAATCTTAATACAAAGATCTGTGACTTCATTTCTGAGGGTCCATTGATTATTAAAGACCAATAGAAAACCTTCCAGTAGTACTTTGGGGATAAGGCTTTGGCAAGAATTGCACTGGATGAAAAGAGTTAGATTATTGTAGGATATGCCCAAGTTTATGAAATCAAAAATTCATTGAACTATTGAGGGGTGTGTGTGTGTGTAAAGCTCTGTGTTAGGCACCTGGCATGTAAAAATGAAAAAGTTTTATCCTGCTAGGGACAGAATTTATAATCTACTATGGTGATTAGTGCAAAGTGTGATACAGACAAAAGAGAGATCCAAATAAAATGTTCTGAAAATTTGAGGAGAAAGAGAACATGTTGAGACCAGAAAAGGCTTTACAGAGAACATAGTAACTGAGTTGAGCATTAAAGAAAGAATCTCTGCATAGAGAATAATCTCCACAAATGCTTAGAGGTGGGATGTTGAATTTTGAGTTTGAAGAGTAACTACAAGTCCAGATTGGATAGGTCAAAGTGTATCTAAGTATCTTGTCTGAATCTAATTCCTGTATGGCGAGAAATACTAACTAGTTCATCCTCTTTGTGAAAGAGACTTACATATTCTCTTCTCATTTCTGTGGTTCAGAGACATTACCTTTCTTGTGTGCTAAAAAGAGTATTTAATTAGTTTACTTTATTAAACATCCCACTTTGCAAAGCATTCCATAATGTAGCCTTTAGGGAACTACCAAAAATAGAAGTTACTGTAGCACTTGCATTTGAAGAGTTTTAGTCTTATTCAGTTAAACAAGGTTCAAGACACGGTAATACAATATGAAAAACAAAAAGGAAATACTCTCTGCCCTCAAGGAGAACATTATATTCTACTGAAATTGTATAAGAAAAATTAATAAACTGACTATTAATACAATTTCCTTTTCTTTGGAAATATGACATTTTATTTCTCCAATTACATGTAAATATAGTTTTCAACATTTTTTAAAATAAGATTTTTATTTTCAAATTTTTCTCCCTCTTTCTCCCCCTGACTCAAGATAGCAAGCAATCTGATATAGGTTATCCATTTACAATCATGGAAACATATGAAATATAATTTTATATTTATGGAGAAGGAAATCTAAAGATATTTTCTTTGGGCAGACAGAAGAAAACAAAAGGATGAAGGCGATGCAGTTGGAACAAGAACAAAAATTGGCTACAGAGCTGGCAAAACTAAAGAATGAAAGTCTAAAGGATGAAAAAATGAGGCAACAAATAAGAGAAAACAGGTATCTTTGTTTCTTTCATTTGTAAATCATGTATAAAATTTTATTTTGTATATTTCAACACTTAATATTAATTTGTAACAACTGTTTTTATCAAAATCTTCTATAGAATTATAATTTAAGCCATGACATGTTGCAAATATTTATAAGCATTATAACAATCATTTCAAGGGAAGAAGAAATGTTTTAAACAACTATTTTTAGATGAATTTTATGCTGGTAGAAAACACTTTTTTTAACTTTTAACATGAATTAAGTATATTTCATCATTTTTTCCTTAATAAAACTTGAAAATCATAAAATTAAACAGAATAGTAGAAATACTTTGATTAAGACAATTCCAAGGGCCTCATGATGAAAAATGTTATCCACCTCCAGAGAAAGAACTGATGAAGTCTTAATATAGCTTAAAATACATTATCTCTTCTGTGTCTATATGGCGGGTTTGTGTTTTCTTTAACAATATAATAGGAAAATATGTTTTGCATAAATGCACATGTATAACCTATATCAAATTGCTTACCATCTCAGGGAAGGGAGAATGAGAAAGAATTTGGAACTCAAAAAATTTTTAAATGAATGTTAAAAATTGTTTTTCCTTTTAATTAGAAAAAAATTAACTATTATTAAAGCTGGAAGAGAAGAAAAAAGAAATACCTTGATTAGCCCAGGTAATCAGAAAACTCAACTGGGATATTCTTCTCTTGCAATTCTGTAATTAAGCTATTGTCCAGGATATATCACAGAATTAAAATGGAACATATCTTATCACAGTATTCATCCAGCCCAATCTTTAATACCTTCTTCAGAAACAGAACAAGAAGTCCATAGTGTTTAAATAAGGCAACTTTCAGAAGTTCACTTGTTGGAACACATTTTGCCATACATTTTTTCATTGAGGTAATATTTACTGAGAGCCATACATATAAGACACTGTAAAAGGCTGTGGAGTGAGTATACAAAGATTTACTAAACATAGTTCCTGTAGTCCAGGAATTTAGAATGTTACAGGAAAAAAAAAAAACCCACAGGGGGTTTATTAAACATCCAACTTTGATACAAAGCAGTATATAAAAAGAACTACAATTGTGGCATACATAACACTGAACAAGCCTAAAAAAGGAAAAGATCACTTTAGATAAGCAATCAGGGAAGGCTTTGTAGAAAAAAGAGAAATAGTCCTTTAAATAAGGTTTGTTTCCATACTAGCCCACAAAAACCTCCTTTATTGTCTTTGAAATCCTATTTGCAATGTAAAAAATATAGTAGTAGAAAACAATAATGTTGCAGATGTGGTACTTCAGCTACATCATGGGTTAAAATGGACTTTTTAGTAGAAAAAGGCACTCACTTTCCCCCCCCCAACCATGCTCACTATATTTTTAACCTCTATTCTCATTGTTCTAGCCCTAAGAACATCTTGGAAAGAGAAGGGAACACTTCTGTTATCAGAATATATCTTTTCCTACCATGACTCAAGCACATTTGTATTTATGGGATGTTCTGAAGTTAAGAATAATTTTGAAAATATAGTGAAAATTGAGAATTTGGACTTGATTATTTCTAAGGTTCCTTCTAATTCAAAATAAATTCTAAATAATCTTCTCATAGAACAGATTTGACCATGAGACCTATTCAAAAAACATGATTCCCACTTTATCTTTAAGGGAAAATACATAATCCTCAACCTAGCATTTAGGGCCTTCCATAATTTGGCTTAAAGTTTTACTTTATACTGATCATCTTCATGAGCTCTTCAGCCAGATTAAACTATTAGCTGTTCCCCAAACTATACATTGCATCTCTTACCATTATACACTCCAATATTATCTTCTTTGACTGGGATGTACTTCTTCCTTATCTTGGTTACTTAAAACCCTTGGCTTCTTTAAAAATTAATTTTCTGCCTTCTCTGTGAAGTGAGCCTTCCTGGATCTTCCCCACATAGTGCTTTCTCTCCTCTTCCAGTTACTTTGTATTATACATGTGCTATATTCCAATAGAAAGTAAACTCCTTCAAGGTGGAGAATATTTTTACTATTGTATCCCTATGACCTAGCATAGTGACTTGAACATAGTATGTGCTTAATAGCCTGTTATGGTGATATTAATTTTGTAATACTGCAGTTTTTAGAATAGCTCAGAAGTGTTGCAGTTTCTTTAAGGGTCATCAAAATAAATCTAATGATATTCCATCTGATATTTTAAATGAGGCCGAAAAGTGTATCAGCACACAAAAATATTTTCAAGAGTAAGTATAGAAATAAAGTGTTTTCTGATTAAGTGCTTAGTCCTCAAGCATTTTGGTTAAGATTTTATTAAAGTTATATTGTAATGTATTGTTTATATTTATACATACTTTTTATATAATTCATTAAATTTATTTAAATCATATTTCTATTTAATCACATTCTTTAGTAAATGCTATTTTTAAAAAATTGGTTTTTGCAAAAGTCTTTTTGAATTTTTAGAAAAAAATAAGGAAAAATTTTAAAATATAATTCAAATTTTGTGTTTAATGTGTTATATATACTAAATCAAACAAATTCTTGGGTAGTGTTTAAAGAAAATAAATTATCTAATGTCTTTTATTGATTAAATCAAATTTTTTAAAACAGTTTTGAACTTCGAGAATTGGAGAAAAAATTGAAAGCAGCTTACATGAATAAAGAAAGGGCTGCACAAATTGCTGAAAAAAAGGCCATGGACTATGAGAGAATGGTAATACTTTTTTCTTAAGATATGTAATAATTTTATTATATATGGAGAGATCTGAAAAAAACTGAACCTAAAGTCTTAATTTTTTTTTGCTCTGATACATTGTTTCATCCCTTTACAAAATATTTAAACTATCTAAATGTAATTTGTCAGAATTCCTAAGCCATCAAAATAACCATAAAAATAAAACAATAGAGGTAAGAGTTAGGCAAAAAATTATATATGTGTGTGTGTGCATGTGTGAGCACATGTCCACATGATGTTATGTGTACACACACATTCAGTACTCAACACCATCTGTGATATTATTGATGTGGATATTTCTTCCAGTTTTGCAAATTGCAATCCATCAATATCTGCCCAGTAAATTCACCAGAGGGAATCAATTGAACACGCTAAAGGGCTTCTTTATTTGTTTTGATTTGAGAATGCTAGGGAAATAAATAAATGGGTTGTCTGTTGGTCATTTCTTGTCCTTGTGCTCCACATGATCAGCTTATCTTCTTTTTTTTTTGATAAAATATTTCTTTAAATGACCTTCTTTACATTAATTTTTCTTAGTTCCTTATTTATTAGGTCTTGTAGTCTTGTGCTCATCATATACTTCTGTATTGCCCTTTGAGTGATTTTTTAATTCTTTAGAGACTAGTGTTCCATGACATAGACATACAGCAACATTGGTATATATAGATATTAAAAAGATGGACCCTTCTCTCCAAGAGAAGTTTGGAGTATTTAAAGAGCTTTTGGGGGTTTTAAGGCCATTCCATCTTGTACTCCTTGTCCTGCTAGTCTTTGCCCAACTTATTATCCATTTATATTGTATTCCAAGACTTTATGCTAATGGGGCTCGAGAAATTGTCCATCTAACTGCATGTTATCATCTGAACAGGAGGCATATTTATGTGAATACATGTAAGTATGTATGCATATGTGACACCTTTCAGCTACCCTTGTAATTGTTGAAGTTCATTAAAAGGGGTTTTTACTCAGTAAATATCTTTTTAAATTCTTGTGACATTGAAGAAATAATTAATTGCTATATATATATATGTATATATATATATATATATATATGTATATACATATATATATATATATATATATATATATATATATATATAAACATTCTAGGTACCAAGGACAGTGCAGAGTTTGTTAAATAAGATGATCTCATTCTACTCTTGACGTCATGATTATAGGAAGAATGAGGCATCTAATGGTGAAAAGGGTGAAGAAAACTTAGATAGCATCTTTCCTTCTCCATAGGACATTCCTATAGGATCCTTCTAAATAGCTGAGCAAATGATGACTGATTCTTCTTTCTTTTCTGTTCTTCCCTTCCTGTTCTGTCTTATCCCATTGTGGTATCATTGGATCAAAGAATATGCACAATTCAGTTTTTTATTTGTTTGGGTTTTTTCCAGACATAGCTCCAAATTGCTTTATAAAATGGCTAGATTAATTCACAATTCCACCAAAAGTGCATTAGCCTGTTTGTCCTCCCAAAGCCTCTCCAAAAATGATCATTTCCCGCTTTTTTAGAAATATTGTTTTTTCTAATCTAAGGGGTATGAAATAGAATTTCAATGTTATTTAAATTTTCATTTCTCTTAATATTAGCAATTTAGATAATTTTTTCATATGGGTTTTGATATCTTTTATTCCTTTGATAATTTGCTTTTCCTAGTCATTTAGCTATCAAAGGAATGACTCTTGTTCTTATGACTTTTGATCAGTTCCTTATATACCTTAGATATCAAACCTTTAATAGAGGAATTTGCTGCAAAGATTTTTTCCAAGTTAAATTTTTTTTCCTTCTCATTTTAATTAAATTGACCTTATTTGTGCAGAAACTTTTCAACATTAGGTAATAAAAATTATATATTTTATCTTAAGTGAGCCTCTTTATTTTTTCTTAGGTCATAAGCTCTTTACCTATCCAGAGTTGTTTATATCTTAACTTGTTACTCTCAAGTTTCTTCATGATCTGACGTTATATCTAGATCACATATTCCTTTTTTAGCTTATTATTGGTATTATCTTAGGCTGAAAAATTGTTTTACTCAATCTTTTTGTGGGTTATCTCAAAGAAAGTGAAAAATAATATTCTTTAGTTGGTATTGAGATAACATCGGTTCTTTCTTTGGTGGCAGGTAGAAGGTTTCATCATGAGTCATTTGGAATTATTTTAGCTTATTCATTATACAATACTGCTATTACTATATGCTGTATTTTCCTGGTTCTGTTTACTTTACTTTGCATCAGTTCATGTATGTCTTTCCAGGTTTTTCTGAAAAAATATTGTCTGTCATTTTTTATAGCACAATATTATTCCATCAAAACTATATACCACAGTTTGTCCAGCTTTTCCTCAAGTGATGGGCATCCCTTGATTTCCAGTTCTTAGCCACCAGAAAAAGAGATGCTATAAATATTTTTGTACAAATAGATTCTCTCCCCATCCCCCAACATTTTAAAAAATCTTTTTGAGATGGTGATTTAGCAGTGGTATAAATATAGTTTCTAATAATTTCCTTTCTTTTTTTCTTCATTTGTTGTGATTCTGCCTTTTCATTCTTGATACTAGAAGAAGTCTAGAGGTCATAGGAAGGGAAAGAGTAGATTTTGAAATTATATAAGGATATGAAAGAGAAGACAAAGATGTGATCAGTGAGGAAGCTCAGAGTTCAAGATCACTGACCTTTTAAATTCTGAATTCACTATTAAAGCAAAACTTTCTCTACAGGAAAAAAAGGTTTTTTGCTTTTACTTTCAAAATTCAAACTTTACTTTAGAAACAGAGGTTTATTTTCCCTTGAGCTTTTTGAGATTTCTTATATACTAGTAAAATAGTGAATAGCTTTTGTATTTCTAGCCTTGGAGAAGGTAGAAAGATTACTTTTTTTTAAAGAGCGAAGAAAAGAAATTTCATTTCTGAATATTTAGATAGTCTTTAGAGGCCAATTTACTAGCTGTACATATATAATTTTATTTTTTGTATTTGCAAAAGTTTCTTTATTACCTTATTTTCATTTATTTATTTATTGCAAGGCTATTGGGGTTGACAGCTAATAAGTGATAAGTATCAGAGGTTGCTTTGAGAATTTCTCCCCCTAAATCAAATTCAGTTTTTTATTTAGTGAATCCTAATGGAGCTGAATGCAAACAACCAAAAAGATTCCCATAAAAACAAATCCTTAGTGAGAAAAAAGAAACTTTTAGTAAGAATGGATTAAATGTAATCTCCCTTTAACACAGATATATAAAAGGAAATTGTAGCAATTACCAAGAAAACATCCTCCCTCTCTTGATGCAATTTTATCTTAAAGGGACTCCAGGGAAACTCAGACAACATCTAAAAGTATCATTTAATCTTACGACATGGTTATACTCACCTAAAGGTAAAATGCAATTTAGTTTGCCTATAACTGAGAAAATATGACTTTAGTGTTTACTGAAATGCTGAAAAGCCAATTATTAGCTTAACTTAATTGATTGCTATTCTGTTGGGAGTGTGAACTCCCAATCCTTTAGATTTAAAAGAATAAAAATTAAAAGGGCTAAACTTTGTTAAATTTATATTAAATGTGTTGGAATTTCTTAAAAATTGGGGAGAAGGGCAGCTAGGTGGCGCTGTGAATAGAGCACCAGCCCTGAAGTCAGGAGGACCTGAGTTCAAATCCAACCTCAGACACTTAACACTTCCTAGCTGTGTGACCCTGAGCAAGTCACTTATCCCCAATTGGCTCACCCCCCCCCAAAAAAAGGGGGGGGGAGGAAAAGGGATGATTCTCATGAAATCCTTTATAGTGGAAGAACCTTGACTTCCTGGTTTTGGAAAGTGGGAAGTAATGTATCTAATTTGTCAGCCACTGAACTCCCATCTGTCATTCTCTGGCTATGAAGATCAGAATATCTTAAAAAAAAAAAAAAAACTCTTAGGTATACAATGGCCAATAGGGCCTGGGGTCATTTATCTTTTAGGAAAATTTTGGAAGTGATTTGCCACAAATGATATTACCAATCCATGAATTAGCCAGGACCAATCAATCAATCCTTAGTAAAATATGAGAAGGGAGAGAAATTGTGCTCATTCATTTCCCCTCCCAACCGAAAGGGCCTGGATGGAAAGTCTCTGATTCCACCTCTTAAAGGTCTTAAAATTAGGACTTTCTCTAATAATTCTTCCTAGTCTCCCTTTGTGGGGTGGGGGTGGGGGGAACTAATTCAGGTGCAGTTTGGCCTTAGTTCAGTCACTGGCTCTCTTCTTACATCTGAAGTATAATAGGATTTCAATCAACTCATTCCTCTGGGAAATCCTGGTGAGTCCGAGATTGTAGGGGATTCTTGGGAGAGTTATAGAATCATTCATAAAACTTAACTATGCTCAGTAGCCCCTGGGGAGGTCTTGTAATCTTTTATGCCACAGAGAATTTGTGAAATGTGAAGCCCCTTTAGAACCTTCCATGTACATTTGGGTCCCATATAACATCATACTCAGCAAGACCACGAGATGGAATTCTTTTTATCTAAGCAAATCAAGTCTAATGGAAAAAATCCCATGTGGCAAAGGAAGATCAGCATAAATCTCTTAGAAAAGACAGAGAAGGGAGGAGAAAGGAGTTTAGATACTCCCTCAGGCTTTTCTTCTGCTCTGGTTGCTCCTATCCTTTGCTTAGGCTGGACAATGATAACTGATCATCACAGAGAGACCCTGGTAGCTCGCAATTTTATTCTTACTGCTCTCTGTCCTCCACTTGCACCCCTGTAGCCCTACACTGCAAGTATTTCATATCTCAATCAAATTTAATGTGGGTCTTATCTCTATTTTCTTCGGTGCCAAAAATGGAAAACTTGTAATTCCCAAGATGCCCAATTTTCATTCAAAACAAGCGTTTACTAAGCACTTACTATGTGCTAAGCAGTTGAGATACAAAAAAAGTAAAAATAGTGCAACACTCTGTGTACTAATACTTGCATTCTAATTATTTCTTTGACCTGAGGTTAAATTTTTTCTCTCTTCTATAATCAAATTCAATTTCTGTTTGTTTTAATGGATCCTAAGGGAGGTGAATTTGAACACTCCAACCCAACTTATTCCTGGAATAGGTAGATTAAATGTGGAATCTTTGAAAAGTTCTGCCTACTCCCTGATAACAAAGACAGGTTATATAACCTTGAATGATTCCAACATGATCCTTCCATACGAAGATATTTACAATCCCTTTGAGTCTAGATTATAACCTAAAATCACTAGCTGTAAATAGTTACATTCATACTTTTCTGACTTATAATGTAAAAAAAAAAGGCTTCCGGCTCAAAAGTATTTAATTTTTCTTCTTGAGAAATGTGATTCTGGGCTGATAAAAGAAGACACCATGAAAAGAGCCGCTATATTTTTTGTACATATAGTTCCTTTTCCTTTTTCTTTCATTTCTTTGGGATTACAGACCTAGTAGTGGCAAAGGTGTAAAGGCATCTTGAAAAAAACTAAAAAGCTCTCTTTAGA
Source organism: Sarcophilus harrisii (assembly GCF_902635505.1). Taxonomy (NCBI): domain Eukaryota; kingdom Metazoa; phylum Chordata; class Mammalia; order Dasyuromorphia; family Dasyuridae; genus Sarcophilus; species Sarcophilus harrisii. The sequence continues at coordinate 508,241,421 of NC_045427.1, read as the reverse complement.
CTTTTCCTGTAAAATCTTTTTTTCTGATTTTATTGATAATAAGAACGATTTTGAATGGTTTAGTTTTTCCCTATGTTGTTTCCCTAGTATTGAATTCTTCTTTCATTCTTGGTATATATGCATCTTGATCATAGTGAACCACATTTTCATGATAAAAATATCGCAATGTATATTTTCCCTTTTTTATCTGTAAAGATAAAAGTACTTCATTCTAGAGAGTTAAAATTTTAAAACATGGAATCAATAAATTGATTATTAAAATAATCAGTTAAGATGATTATTCCTTATGTTGTGTTTAAAGTAGAAAGCAACATAAAATAACACATTTTTTTTTCATGATAGAAACGTGAGTCTGAAATAGCCAAATGTATGAAGGAAGAACAGGAGAGATATACAAAAGAAAAGAATGATATAGAAGCTAGACGTAATAAGGAGAAAATCCAGTACCATCGGGACTTAGAGCAACAGCTTGAATATCAAGAGAAGAAGAAGCAAGAAGCTTATGAAGAATTATTACGCGAGAAATTCATGATCGATGAAATTGTTAGAAAAATCTATGAAGAAGACAGAATGTGAGTTTAACTAACCTTGTGCAAAATCCTGTATGTTTGTGATTGGCTCAAGATTTATCTGCTTTTATTGTATAATTGAGTTACTTCCTAAATTATCACCACCTCAATTTTGAGTCACTCAGAGAATTTTTTTGACAGGTAACCTTACACTAGAGTTCAGGCAAGAAGGAATGGTACTTTGTATTTTATGAAATGAGTATCATGTCATGAGTAGATTTTGGAGGACAAATGTATGAATCATTTTACCAATATCAAAATATTGACCTCATACATTATACTTAGATAAATTACACATGTGGAGATATTTGAGAAATCAAAGATCTTTTCCATTTCACTCTTAAAAATTAGAGAAACATTTTTTAAACATTATTTTGTATTTAGCAATCATATTTATCACTTGAAATATAAACCTTTTGGGTATGTACTCTAGGGAAAGACAGCAACAATTAGAAAAAATTGCTACAACTCATAAATATAGAGAAGAGTTTAAAAAAGAGCAAGCTCTGTGGAGGATGAAGAAGCGTGAAGAAATGGAGGAAGAGAATAGGAAAATCTTAGAGTTTGCCTGTGCGCAGCAGCGGAGAGAAGAAGAGCGGATGGCTCAAGTGCAAAAGCTTCAAGAAAAAAAGCAGCAGTACAAGAATTTGGTATTTATATACTTGGCTTTAACAATTAGAAAATTTCTTTAAAATGTATGTTGAGTCTTATAATAATGTTTTTAAAATTCTCTTTCATAGGTTGCCCAGCACTTGGAGAAAATACATCAGCAGCAAGATGATATGGAACAAGTGAGACTAGATTTATATGAGTTAGAACAAGCCGAGTTAGATAAAAAGAAAGTGAAGGTAAGTGTTGGAAATTGACAAATGAACAATACAGAATATAATGTTTTCTCAAGATTTTGGTTGTTGTTCAGTCTTTTCAGTTGCGTACAGCTTTTTGTGACTCCATTTGGAGTTTTCTTGGCAAAAATACTGGAGTGATTCTCCAGGTACTTTTACAGATGAGGGAACTGAGGCAAACATAGTTAAGTGCTTGCCCAGATTCATACAGCTAGATCTGAACTTAGAAAAATGAGTGTCCTTGATTTCAGGCCCAATACTCCAGAAATAAAAATAGTTAAATTGCATCATTATTAAGCCATATTCTTTTTTCATGAATCAGAGTATACTACATAAATGGTCTATTGAACATTTCACTCACTTGATCAAATAGCACCTACAAGAGAGATAGAAGTATGGGAAGAGGAGTTAGCAGAATTCCTGCAAACCTGTGCCCCATAAATTGAGTAGGTGCTGGAATTGAGCTTTAACAAGCTAGAGGGCTGCTAATCTAAAGGGTGGTCAGGTAGATAAATGGAAAGAGAAGCATTATCCATGGTTTTCACACAGTTTTAAGTTAGAGAGTCTGAACCAAAAAAATACAATTAGATTAAGGAGAGTACCCCAAATAAAGTAATGAATAGCTTACTTAGAACTAGTAGTGAAAACAGGAAAAAACCCAAAACAACTACCTATCTTCTTCATGTAAGACATGGGCTCTATTTGAAAGATAAAGAAAACCCAGTACGTGGTTAGTGAATACTTTTCTGTTTCAACAACCTGAAGAAAGACAAGAAGAGATCAGGAAAAAAAGCATTTGAAGAGTAATGGAGAAAATGAGCATTTATCTAGTACCTACTAGGTGCCAGGCAGAGGCTTAGCACTGTTTTGTTTATTTGTTTGACTTTCACCCAACTTGGTGAGATGCTAGTATTATCTCCATGTTACAGGAGAACAAATTAAGTGACTTGCCCAGGACTTTTCAGGTGGTGAGTATAGGATTCAAATTTGAATTTGGTTTTTTTTTTTGATTCCGAGACCAGAACCCATCTACTTCATTACCTAGCTGCCACAGGAACAGAGTCAAGAGTCCTTGAGGATAGGAAATCTCTTAGTGGCCTGCTTGATTTATGCTATGTTGCCTTCATCTGCCTAGTGAGTAGCAGCAGAAAACTGAGAACAAAGGCGTTTTGAAAACAGAGTCTTTAAAAGAAATTTTGGTAAATTGTATATATTTGATCAATTGGTGATTCTACAAAGGTTTTTTTTTTTATGATTTAGTATTATTGAGAAGGAACTTTGCAATTAGCTTGTCTAGTCATCTCATTTCACAAATGAGAAAATTGTGAATAGTTTAAGTTCAGTTACAAAATGATTGAATAGCATAACTGAGGAATAAATGCGGATCTTTTGATTCCCATGTTTTTCCCACTACTGCAGGTTTTTAATGCAGTGTAATACTACACTGTTCAGAAATGTTTAATTAGTCGAGAAGCAGTATACCCCTGGAATATGTTATCCAAGAGTAGGTTGTAATCCGTCACCTAACCCAGAGTTGTGACTTGAGTTCACAGCTAAATTTCTTAAGCAAAGTTGTTTTAAGTAGAGTTAAGTGACTGAGAGTTCCATCTTGTGGTAAGAATGGATAAGTGCTCTGATCTCAGTCCAAAACCAGGAATAGTGAGCTATATAACTTTGATAAGAATTTCACAGTTTGTGACTAGCCAGGAAAATTAGTTAGAACTTCATTGTTAGAACATTTAAAAAAAAAAAAAACTTAATGGGAAAGCACAGATAACTTCTTTCCCAATCTGTCTCAACTTTATCCATATAATATTCTCTGTGCCTTTTGCAATTACCATAATCCTGTTCATGAACATACATACACACAGTGACATGAACAGGGGTATAGGCTTCAATATTGCACCATGTTATGTTAGAAGTTAAAAGAAATTGGTGTCCTTGTTCTAGGTTCTGCCTTTTGCTTTCTTTTGCTCAATATAGAATTTGAGAATCCTAATTTTAATAGGAAATTCCTAATCATTTATTTGCAAAGATATGCAGAGCTGCAATTTTAGCAATTTCATATTGGAGGAACTGTGCTGTCCCAGGCATTCCTAAAAAAAAGCATATTAAATCTTTTGCTCTATATGCTCTTCCAATAGTAATAGTAAAAATTTATATTTATATGGTAAAGTATTACATTAACCCTGTGAAATAGGTAGTGCTAGTGACATTTTCTTCACTTTACAAATGAGGAAATGGAGACCTAGAGATTGTGAGTTCCCTCTTTATCCAGGAATTGTGTCTCTCCTGAGCTCCAGTGTGACATTACCTCCTTCCTGGAAGTGGACGTTTTGAACTGGATGTCCCATAGACACCTTGAGTCAGCATGTCCATGAGGCAGCTCATCTGCAGCAGCAAACTATCAGTGGGAGCCTCTGCCCTTACTGAGTTCTCACCTTCCCTCCCTTCAGGTAGCTGCTGGCTGCTCTTCTGTATCTCCCCAACACTTCTTGCCTCAGTCTTCCTCCTCTTCTTTCTGGATCTAAAGCATCACTTCCTATTGAGTCTTCCCCCTCCATCCTTCCTCCTTGCAGCTCCCTGCCTCCTCCCCCCCCCCCCCCCCCCCCCCCCCCCCCCCCCCCCCCGCAAGGAGCATCAGTGGCTCCCTTCTACTTCCAGGATCCAATATAAAATGATGGTCGGGGACGCAAAGCTCTTCACAATGTAACTTGTTCTTACTCTTCCAGCCTCGTTTTACTCTGTGGTCCAGCTGTGCTAGCCTCCTTGTAATGCATGCAAGTTGTCTCCCCCATTAGAATTGCTCTTTGAGAATAAGAACTATTTGATTTTTGTCTGTGTTTTAGTGCTTAGTGTAGTTCCTGGCACTTCATAAATCCACAATAAATGATTTTTAATTGATTTTTTTGCCCAAAGTCACAGAGAGAATGAATTGTGAAGCCAGAACTCAAACAGGTGGGCTTGCACTTTTTCCACTCTTGGGGCAGCCATCATACCTCCGTGAAACTATATGGAAACCAGAAAAAAACCAGTTCTCATTTTATCTGAAATCTTTTTATTTTTAATTAAGAGACAATCTGCTATCAGAACATAAAATTACACATTTAAGATTAAGTATTGGAGAATGTCACTTTTCAATCCAATATGCTGGATTATTTCCGCTGTAAATTCCACAAAGATTTATTGAACAACTTTCCAGAAGTTTCCAGTATCCAAAAAATTATATAGACTATGAACACTGTTTACATACAGTTTAATGGACAGAGTAGATAATCATACATAAAATAGTTAAATAACAGAACAAAGCAATATATGCACAAATCCCCAAATCACTGACATAAATTATTTCAGAAGAGAGGAAGATCATTAGTGTGGGCTAGAATTTTAGGAAAAAGAGTCATAGATTGCATTCGAAAGAGTTTTGGAAGGATGAGCAGCATCCTGTTAGGTGAAAAGGAGTGGAAAGAACATTACAGGCAGCAGAAAACAACTTGTGAGAAGGTGTTGAGGTAGGAATTTAGCTTACCATGTTTGACTATTAACAAGAGTCTTGTGGCTAGAGCAAAGTCTGAAGTAAAGTGCTAGCTCTGGAGTTGGAGGATCTGAGTTCAAAACCAGCCTCAGATACGGTATTATCCTGAACCAACCTGCTTACCCTTTCTGTGGCTTATCTGTATAATGGGAAGAATAACATCTAACTCTTGAGTGATTGTAAGCATGAAAGGACAAATATGTAAAAAAAACTTTAGTGTCATCTAAATGCCATCTATTATTATTATTATTATTAGCAAGAGGTTCATGTTCAGGTATAGTGGGGGAAAAAGGTTAGATAAAATAAGAGGTTCTTGAAGTTTGTATGAAATCAATGTTGTTTTTATGTTAGTTGTCTAGAAGTTTACTCTTCATAACCTCCAGACAAAGAAATAAAATTAGAACTTTTGAAAAAATACCAAGGAAATTTAAAAAAATATTTGTGTCCCCTAAGATAGGCCTGATATGCTGCATTAAAAGATACTGTGTAGTGAACAGCCATGTATTTTTCCCCCAGAGTGCTTGATTTCAGCCTGCTATTACTTATTGAGCTGAAAACTTCCATTTACAAGTTAAATTTTTTTTAAAGTTGTGGAATTAAGCTTTTAATGTTATTCTTATTGTGTTCTTTTAGGAAGAAATTGAAAACAAAATCAAAAAGCGTGAAGAGCTCCAAAGAAACTTTGCAGAACAAATGGCTTTCAAAGAATTGGTTCTTCAGGCTACTAGGGACGAAGAAGAACACTTCAGACAAAACATGTTGGCTAAATTTGCTGAGGATGATCGAATTGAATTAATGAATGCTCAGAAGCAGAGACTAAAGCAGCATGAACACAGGAAGGCTGTAGAAAAACTTATTCAAGAACGTCATGAACAGTTCCTTGCTGACAAAGTAAGCATTCTGTTCTTTCTGATTTCAGTGTTTTGTCATCAATATTGAATAAGGGAAGAGGAGGTCATTTCCATTTCACTTATGATACATTTAGATGATGAAACAGATTAAAAGAAAAAGAAAAAATGATCTTAAATAACAAAATAGGCTACTGCCATTTCATATAATAGTTATATTATGATCTCACTCAACCCACACTGCTGTCTTTTTAGTTCAACCTTTCCTAACCTGTATCTTTGGTTGTGAAGGTTTATATGGTACCCAAGGAAATGGGAGGATTGTTAGATAGGTTGTTAGAAAACTCCTAAGCTTTCCTCAAAATTGCTCAACTTCACATCTGTTTTCTTTTACTCTATGTTGAGAGCACTCTACCAACCTTTGTAGTCCCTATTCGTTTAAAGAAGAAATGAAAAGAAAAAAACTCACAGTTTTTTAAAAGTAATATTGGTATAGGTTTAGGAAAAAGAATACCTTTTTAAAAGAACTTGTAGAATACTCATCTTAAGGTTGTAGATGACCCTTAGCCCTTGAAATACCAAACTGCTGGTAGTAAACTACATACAGTAAGCTCTCATGAGGCTACATGAGTGAACACACAAATAGCAATATGAGCTTAAATGGAGAGAAGTGGGTAAGATTGGGGATGTTGTAGAAAGGATTCTGAGTGAGTTATCCTTGGGACTATTGCCATTAAAGTTCCCTCTAGTCTTAAAAATCTTTTATTAAATAGTACCAAAAACTTTTGTATACTACAAAAAAAAAAAAAAAAAAAAAAAAAAGGATCTGAAATTTCCCCAAGAAAGGGAGACAGGAATTATTACAGCTTTTAACGTAAGTATGTCATCTTACTGTTCTGCTGTAGTCAAAAAGGCCAAGTGGACACATTGTCTTTTCATTGTTGCAGACCTTACTTGTTGAACATAATCTCATTCTAGAACTTTGGGTCCCAATTCTTCTTGTGGAAGCAGGTGGCCTCCATAGAGAATGATGCCCACTTGTCTGATGCCTTTGTACTGCCGCTGCTTTAACTGATATTTTCATGCAGTCACACTAGATTAGTTTTGCTGAACTGATTGACTTTTTCTTTGAATTCTTTGTTATAAAGGACAGTTTAGTGGGACAGGGAGGGAGGAGATATTTGGATATTTGGAAGTGGAGATATAAAATAAAACATATAAATAAATGTTTAAAAATTTTATCCCAGAGGGCAGTTAAATAGTGCAGTGGATAGAACTGCACTGAAGTCAGGAGGACCTGAGTTCAAATCTGACCTCAGATACTTAACAGTTCCTAGCTGTGTGACCCTGGGCAAGTCACTCAACCCCAATTGCCTCAGCAAAAAATAAAATTAAAAATAAAAATAAAAAAAAAAACTATCCCAGAGGGCAGCTAGATAATATGGTAGCTAGAGCACCAGCTAGGGAGCCAGGAAGCCTGAAGTGAAATTTGGCCTCAGGTAGTTGACACTAGCTGAATGACCCTGGACAAGTCACATAACCCCAAGTACACTGCAAAAAAAAAAAAAAAAAATTACCCCATAGAAAATAACAAAAACTGGTTGTGTTTCCAGGAACGTGAACTTGAAGAAATAAGGTTAAATCAACAAAGAGAAGGATATGTCAATGCAATTGTTGAAGAAGAACGACAAAAACTTCTCAGAGACCATGCTACAAATCTACTGGGCTATCTTCCCAAAGTAAGTGAAATTTGCTTAAAGATTAAATGAGAATGTCGTTTTGGAGGCAGAGTGGTAGAGGAAAAAGAACACTGACCTGGGAACCAGGGCAGAAGCCAACATGGAATCAGGCCCTCAGCTTACTCATTTCTTAAATGAGAGGATCACAGCCTCTCAAATAATTTCTAGCTCTCAATTACATGATTACAGTCATGCTTCTCTTTAACAGAAATGCATCTCTACTGAACACACACTTGAGGCCCACATTACAATTCTGTATGTGCCAAAGAATTGGGTTATATGTCCTTCTGGTACTTGTAATAATAAGCACCTAGATTGACTATGTAATAGATCTGTCTTATTGGGGAAAAAAGATGAGCTCTAGGGGCAGCTGGGTGGTGCAGTGGATGGAGCACCAGCCCTGAAGTCAGGAGGACCTGAGTTCAAATGTGACCTCAGACACTTAACACTTCCTAGCTGTGTGACCCTGGGCAAGTCACTTAACCCCAATTGCCTCAGTAAAAAAAAAAAAAATGATGAGCTCTAGTGAGTGATGTTATCCCGAGGGACCAACATAACTTTATTTTTAAAAAATTCTTTGATCAGATACTTTTTGTGTGTATGGGTATAGATGTGTATATATTGTGACTATAAAGCAGTGAAATGGATTTTCATAAACCACACATAAAACCAGTTATATTACAACATGTAACAAGTACATAAAAATTACTTTTCAAAAACTAAAATTTGTCACATCAGTTTTAAAGGTTATTCAGCAAGTGTTTATAGGTTATATATAGTATGCTCAGCATTGTGTTTGATACTGCCAGGGATACAGAAATATAAAGCATGGCCTTTGCTTTTAAAGATTATTAGCAGTCTTAATTGAGAAGAAAGTGATTAAAGTACATTAAACAATTACTTTACATTATAACTAACTATATGATTAAGTGATAAATTATATGAAAATGTTAAGAGTTTAAAAAATTGGTGATGACTATTAATTCAATTCAATTATCCTTTCTGTTCACAGACTACTATGCTAGGTTTCAGAGATAATACAGAGTTTAAATACGTTGGTTCTTGTTGTCCTGGAACTTAAAGGCTAGCTTAGAACATACACTGTAATATCTAATAAGTGCTTTAAAAGGGTACAGATGGAGAATGCTATGTGAGCCCCAGGAGGGAAAAAATCATTACTCACCAGGGGATTAAAGATTTCCTTTATGAAATGGCATATGAGTTGAGCTCTTAAAAGATTGATAGGAATTCAGCAGGCTGAGGTAGAGGGGGGGGGGTAGAGTGGGCATTCTAAACATAGGAAATGGCATAAATAAAGACATAAAGGCAGAAAAATGCATTTTGGCTCGAGAAGTCTTTCAAGATTAAATTGAAAGATAAGCACATTTATTAAGTCCAGGAGTGCTATGACCAGATTTATCGACATTGGAGACTTGATGTGGTAGAATTATTAAAATGGATTGGAATGGAGCAGGGAAAGGTTATTGAATACTCAAGTTTAATGATTAGTATGAAGTTCTCTACCAGAATGGTGGTCGTGGAAATGGAGAGAAGGATTTGGATGTGAGAGAGGTCTAGAAAATGGCCCCCTTTTTACCTCAGCCACTTCTTTTTCTTCTTCCTTTTTTTTTTCTTCAGCCAGCTGGTTTAGTTTTATTTTTATCTTTTTTTTTTCTCAGTAATATTTTATTTTTCCAAATACATGTAAAGATAGTTTTCAGCATTCATTTTTGTAAGAATTTATGAGCCACATTCGTTTCCCTCTCTCCTTTCCCTCCCAGTTCCCTAGACTGATCTAGGTTAAATATGTTCTGCTTCCTGTTCTGTAAAATGGGTTGGAGAAGGAACTGGCATTATCTTGAACAGGGACTCCACAAATGAGTTCGAGAACAGTTAAACAGAAGGGAAATACCAACAAGATTTAGAATTTTAAAAAAAGATTAGGGCTTGGAAATAAGGGTTTGGGAGTCATCTCTGGAGAGTTTGTGATGGACGTCAAGGGAGGGACTGAGTTCTCTAAATAGGAGAGAGAACAGAAGGGGAGCTAGAATGAGGGAAGAAAGTTTAAGGAAAATGTTTTGGGTTTTTTTAATTATTTTTTTTCTTTATAGGATTAGGGAGACCTGAGCAAGTGTTTTTTTTTTGTTTGTTTGTTTGTTTTGGTTTTTTTTTTTAAAGCAGATGGAAAGGAACTGGGGAAGAGATTAAAGGAGAGGGAGAGAGAGGGAAAGAGAGGGAGAGAAAGGGAAAGAGGGAGAGGGAGAGGGAGAGGGAAAGAGGGAGAGGGAAAGGGAGAGAGGGAGAGGGAGAGGAAGAAAGAGAGTGAAAGGGAGAGGGAAAAGAAGGAGAGGGAGAGGGAGAACCCTTGCTGGCTAGAATGGCCTGGGGGAGGGGACTGGGAGAATCAGAAGCACGGGGAAGGGCATTAGGCTTAGTTATTCCCTGGAAAAGGAGCAGAGAATAGGTTTGAGGTAGAAAATGGGGATGGAGAGAACTCCTTTAGATGGACTTTATCTTCTCAGTCAAATTAGAAGCAGGTGGCTGCAGTACATGGTAGACAGCTGGGCTTTGAAAAAAGTTTGAACAGTTTTGGGGGGGAATGAAAGAAGAAATTTATGAGTAGAATAAAAGTTTTGTCAATACACCATAAGTTTATATTAGATTTTTTGTTATTCAGTCATTTTTCATTCGCTTCTGACTCTATGATCCCATTTGGCATTTTATTGGTCAGAATGATTTGCCACTTCTCCAACTCATTTTACACAGGAGAAAACTTTAGGCAAATACGGTTTAAGTGACTGGCCCAGGATCCCACAGCTAGCAAATGTCTGAGGCCAGATTTGAACTCAAAAAGAGTCTCTTCCCAACTTCAGTCCTGGCACTCTCCCTACTGTGCCGTCTTGCTGCTCTGTATCTTCTAGCTTCATTTTGCAGCTGCTCAGCACCTAGAAGTGGCAGTCCATGCCTTAGACAGGGAAGGTTACCCTGAGTTAAGAATTAATGAGCTGTTGAAAAATGATGGGGAGGTGTGAAGAGATTGAGGGTTTTGTTTAGTGAATTCCAAATCAGTTTTTTTGTTTGTTTTTCTGAGGCAGTTGGGGTTAGGTGACTTTCCCAGCCAGGAAGTATTAAGTGTTTGAGACCAAATTTGAACTCAGGTCCTCCTGACTTCAGGGCTGGTGCTCTATCCAGTTCTTAAAAGATGATGCCTTTTCTGCACCATAGTCACTTTCCAGCCACCCTCTCCTATGGCCTCATCCTCTGCAGCCAGAGAAAACAGTAGCCAAGTGGGTAAAGACTAGAGTTAACTCTAGTTACTGTCAGGGAGAGAGGAATGAACCAGAAGGGTCAGGAGGCCTTCCAGGGAAGTAGGAGAAGGGTTCAAGGGTGTGGATGGAAAGGAAGGTTTGGAACCTCAGGATCTTGGAGGGAATACCGCACACTTGTGGGAGGTGGGGAGACTCCCACAGCGTGACTCTGTGTGATGGACTGCTGGGGGAGTTGTGAGTGCTGGGGGCAGAAGGGGAAACAGCAAGGCCAGGGAGTACCAGAGTTTATAAGAGAGCAAGAGAGAGAGGAACGGAGCTGTTAAATGGGCTCCCTGGGTTTTCGGGGACCACAAGCATGCGATGGCTCTTCCTGGCTCCATAGGCCAGAGTGGCCTCTGAGAGAGGGTTGTGAATTTTGTTGAAGGGAGATGCCAGGGGCCATTGGAAGCCATCCACAAATGGTTCAGAGGGCCTTATATAGCCCAGCCCCTGATGTGAGTGTGGTTTTTTGTTTTGTTTTTAAAGAATTTTCCAAAGGCAAAGTAGGATGGGTTTGGAAGAGTGTCCAGTAAGGTGGAGATGGACGTGGGGAGAAGCTGATCTCATCAGAATAAGTGACATGAGGTCTGAAGGACGCTAACTTTAAAACTGTGAAAATGGGTTACTGGGATTGGAGAAGCAATTCCATGCCATGAATGGTACAGGGGAGAGGGATTACTCAAGTCAATAGGCATTAGAGAAACTTGTGGAATAAAGAATTTATCCCTCCCGGATCCTTTATGAAAACTGAGGTATTTTGGATACCAAAATGGAGGGATCAGTCTCCTTAGCCCCAGTTCTTTACCTTTCCTAGAATCCTATCAATGCCCTTTAGTAGTATCTTCCACAATTGCTCATATAGCTGAAGGAAAGAGAACCAAAATCCTTGAAGCTTTCAAGCTTCAAATTGCCCTCCCTGGCCTCTTGTCAACACTCAACATTTAGGTGTGGTAGGAGAGAGAGTGGGGAAAAGGCCCAGAGAAGGGAGGAAAGCCATTTCTTGATTAGATTAATTCCATCAGTTTTGCTGAATAGATTGCGTTGATGTTGGGCATTCTTTGGACAAGTCACTTAACTTGCCTCTTTAGACCTATGAAATGAAGGGTGGGAGCTAAGTGTTATCTGTGGGATTTCCAATTCTGAAAGTCAGTTTTGTCCCTGTGCTCTTCTTGGCAAAAGGTATTCATAAATCCGTATATTTTGTAAAATATCCTTGTGTCCAAAAATAACCTAAAGTGTTTTCCTTTCAGGGAGTAATTAGACATGAGCAAGATGTTGATATGCTTGGTGAAGCATTTAGGAAAGCTTATCTGAAAGATGATACACCATTAGGAAACAGCTAATGTCATCAAGAGTTGGATCACTCTGTATCACCACTAGATGTCAGCCTGACTACTACGTCAGTTTTGACAATCATTATTTTGGTAAGAATCCTTCAAACAATTGGGATTTTTTTTTTTTTTTTAACTATTATGGTATCTGAAAATTCCTGTACATCCATCTGTAAGAGATTGCGATTTGTCTTCTTTGCCAATAAATTATTGAAAAAAGGATTATACAGAACATCTCATTTTACTCTTGGCTTTTTATTTAATAATTAGCAAAATACTTGCAAACAACATATTAAAAAAAAATTCACAAGTGATTTCCAATGAAGAATAAATTATATAAACTAAGATATGGTCATATTCATGAGGAGAGGGAATACATGTGAACAAAAAAATACATTTACAAAATGCTTTTGTTTTCTTAAAAGTCTTCTATTCAAAATAAAATTAAAATTATGTGATTTAAGTACTTTCTAACAATTCAGTAGAAAGTTTTATATAGAATAATTACTAATAATTATATGTAAAATCATATTAGTTAAACATTTCAGCAAAGCATCAGGTTGCCATCTTGCTTATATGTATTTGATTATTATGTTGCTATACAAAGGAACCTTATCTGATGCCCCATCTTAGTTGTGAATGTGACCCTATATCTGCAGGTTACAAACTCTGGCTACTACAGTCTAATAGGAACAAACAATGTTCCTCTAGGATTACTTCCTTGAAGACTAGTGCACAATAAGTTAAATAAGGAGGCAGATATACACTCAATACGAGAATAGAAATCTATCTTAATCTGCAGGAAAGTAGAAGGGGAAGAAGATAAAAAAGGCGGAGAGGGTAGGCATACTGGGGGAGGAGGTAGTCAGAAGCAAAACACTTATGAAGAGGGACAGAATAAAAGGAGAAAGAAAATAGAATAAGCCTGGGGGAGGAGGTAGTCAGAAGCAAAACACTTATGAAGAGGGACAGAATAAAAGGAGAAAGAAAATAGAATAAGCAGGGAAATACTGTTAGAAAAGTAATTGTGAAAACAATTTTAAATAGTTAGGCCTCATTGCTACATGTAGGGAACTGAATCAAATTTATAGAAAATAAGAGCCATTCCCCATTTGATAAATGATCAAAAGATATGAACCATTTTCAGATGAAGTAATCAAGTATAACCGTATGGAAAAATACTCTTAACACACTATTGACTAGAGAAATGCAAACTGAAACAATGCTGAGGTACTAACTCATACCTATTAGATTGACTAATAGGTCAGAAAAGGGAAATGACAAATGTTGGAAGGAATGTGGGAAAAAAAAGAGAAATTAATGCATTGTTATAAAATTGTGAACTGATGCAACCATTCTGTAGAGCAATTTGGAACTATGCTCAAGGACCATAAAATCATGCATATCTTTTGACCTAACAATATCACTACTAGGCATGTATCCCAGAAGAAATTGGGAAAAAAAAAAAGGAAGAGGACATGTATGTTCAAAAACATTTATAGCAACTCCTTTCTTAGGAGAAAGAATTGGAAATTGAGGGGATGCCCATCAAATGGGAAATGGCTAAATAAATTGTATGTAATTATGATGGAATACTATTGTGCTATAAGAAATGATGAGCAGAATGCTTCAGAAAAACCTAGAAAGACTTCTGCAAAGTGAAATGTATTGTGTACAAAGTAACAGCAATGTTGTGGGATAATCAACTGTGAATGACTTTGCTATTCTCATCAAGACAGTGATCCAAGACTACGCTGAAGGATTTATGATGAAAAATGCTATCCATACCCAGAGAAACAACTGATTGTATCTGAATACAGATTGAAGCAAACTGTTTTTTCACTTTATTTTTCTTGATAATTTTATGGGGATGGATGGGATTTATACTTTTTTTTTTTGCAACATGACTTTTATGGAAATGTTTTACATAACTTCATATGTGTCTTCTCATTGGAGGTTTATTGGGGAGAGGGAAAGGGAGAGAATCTGGAACTCAGTTTTAAAAACAAATGTTATAAAAAAGGGGAAAGGGACCCACATGTGCAAAATTGTTTGGGGCAGCCCTTTTTCTAGTGGCAAGGAACTGAAAACTGAGTGGCTGCTCATCAGTTGGAGAATGGCTGAATAAGTTATGGTATATGAATGTAATGGAATGTTATTGTTCTGTAAGAAATGACCAGCAGGATGATTTTAGAGAGGGCTGAGAGACCTATATGAAGTGATGTTGAGTGAAGAACAACCAGGAGACATTATACATGGCAGCAAAATTATACAATGATCAATTCTGATGGACGAGGCTCTCTTCAACAGATGATTCAGATCAGTTCCAATTGTTCAGTGATGGAGAGCCACCTACACCCAGAGAGAGGACTGCTGGGACTGAGTGTGAACGACAATATAGCATTTTCACCTTTTTTGTTTGCTTGCTTCTTTTTTCTTTCTCTTATTTTTCCTTTTTGATCTGATTTTTCTTGGGTAGAAAGATAATTGTGGAAACGTGTATAGAAGAATTGCACATGTTTAACCTATAAGGGATTATTTGCCGTCTAGAGGAGGCGGGGAGGGGAAAGGGAGGGAGAAAAATTTGGAACATGGTGAATGTTGAAAATTATCTTGGCATGTATTTTTGAAAAAAAAGCTATTAACATTTTAAAAGAATTGTTTTGCATGTAATTGGTTAAAAATTGAATATACGGAAATAATTGAGGCAAAGCATTGCTTCTGGCAATATCATAACCCACCCATAAAGTGCAATTAATACCTCCGGAGCCTGACCAAGGGATCATTTACCATTAAGGATGCCTTATAGGTGTCTCTTAACCATTTAAGGAACAACCATCACTCAACTTTTAAGGAACAACCATCAACTTATTTTCAGCAATTCTGGGCAAAAGGTAATAATATAACTGCTTCATCCACTCAGTAGCAACCAAGGTCAAGCAACTGTTTTTCAAAAGTGGAATAGTGAGTGCTTTCATCAGGGATTTTACAACTCCAAAAGCCTAAAAGTTATTTAATCTAGCAACTTTCTGATGTCTAAGGCCTGTAATACCTAGTCCTTCATAATTAAATGGTCAGGAATTAACAGCAATGCACATAACATCTTTATTCTCAACAATCTCCTCAGGTCCAGATACTATATAACTTCTTCACTGGTCATATAAGAGGAACTTGTATAACAAGTATTCCAGTCGTCTTCTCTCTTACTTTGAATGAAATGTGTCTCCCCTTCCTAACCCAATATTGTTAGCTATACAGAATGGTTCAGATACCTTCGAGTTTTTATTTACCCACAATAACCAGTGAGTAGCTACTGTAAGCCTCTGCACAGGAACTGATTCACAGTAAACATGCAACCCTGAGCAGCTGCTCCCAGGATCCCACCCACATTCAGCCCCATTCCTCCCAACTATACTTCTTGCTTTCCCCTCTTTCCAGCACTCTGACGATAATCAGCTCAATCATTTCTGGAAAGGCATCATTTCCGTGTGACTTCAGTCACCATCCCTGTGATTTCCCTGACCAAAACACTCTTCCTTGGCCACCAATCCCCTATATGTGTTTGTGTTCCCCTGTTTATTAGAATATAAACCACTTCAGGGCAGGAACTATAACGCTTATATTTGTATCTCCAATGCTTAGCACAAATGTTATCATTTAACCACTTATCTTGGTCATATATTTGCTATTTTTAAATGAAAAGACTCCCCCTACTTCACCTCCAGTTGTATAGGTTTCCTTTCCTATCTTGGCTATATTGATTTTATTTTTGCAAGATTTTAAATTTCATGTGTAATAACCCCTCCGGAGCTGCTCCTCCAGCTGTTTGAAACAAGATGCTCTCAAAGAGAGTTCTGGGGCTAACACTGTGGGGCTGGGATTCCTAACACTGTTTTGTGTAAGCCTTCAAATGGTGTGCTTTGTATTTCCTATCAACCAGTAAACTCAATTAGCTTTTAGGAAAAACATTTTTACTAAGGTGATTTAGTAAAAACATTTGGTTCAAATTATCCTTCCCAGATTTTTCATTTCAAAAAAATCTCTGGGGAGTAAAGGTTCAGTCTTGACATACAAGAGTGACATAGGAATAACATGTAACCAAAGAATAAACTTACTAAAAGCTCTTTATGTCCCTTGGATAGTTCCCCATAGAGGTAACTGTTGAGCTCATTCCCTTGGGGGGGCTGATCTGTTTGTCCATGTCTGTTCTCTGTGTATCTGTGCCATGTTGGATACGTCCTCTCTTACTGGTTTGGTCCCTCTCCAGTAACAAAATCCACAGTGATGATTATGGGGTAAAGAGGGTGGTATGTAACTCTCCCAACTGGGCTCTACCCCTCTCTAGGGGCCTTCTGGTCTAGTAGAAATGAATTCTCTCTTTAAGGTACCTCTGGGCCCAGCGTCCCCCACTCTTTATTGAATTACCATTAGACTTGAAGTCTTTATAAACAGAATAAGGAGTATTTCTAATTCTGACAATCACAAGATGTTTCCTTTCTGCTTTCATACAGCAATCCAAACACGTTTTAAATGCATCTATAACCTAAATAAGCACTTTAATTCTCTCAAATTCAGGACATGTATATATCTAACTTACACTTTTAATTTGATAGAGATACCTGGATTGATTGGGATAGGGATTTATTCTTACACACCTAACCAGAATTAATGTCATCAGTTCATATTTGGTTAAAACTTCTTTAGACATGGTTATGACCAAATGAAGTTCCTTTCATTTTTTTTTAAAGATATGACCTTTCATATTTAGGTTACACATCCATTTAAAATGTATTATGTGGAAGAAAAGGCTGCTCTCTAAATGTCTTTTCTTCAAACTGCTTTGCAATTCTTTCAGAACTTCAGTCTTTCCTCGAAGTAGTTTATGCTTTTAGGATTATCAAACATGGGGCTAAAGAGTTTATTTCTGATCCTTACTTAGCCCATGTGTTCCATGGATCTACTTTACTGTTTGTTAACCAGTAGCAAATTATGATGATTACTGATTTATAATAAGTTTGAGGTCTTGCTTGACATGTATTATTTTCCCTTATTTTCATTATTCCTCTTTCAATTCTGTATGTTCTCAAGATGAATTATATTTTGTCTGACTCTACCCTTACTAGACATATTGAACTTTGCAAATTAACTTAGTTTCATCAATTATATTACAGTCTAACTATGATCAATTAAAATTCTGATTATTCATATTTCTTTGTTTCTGTAAAGTGTTTTATTATAATTTGCATTTGTCTTATGAGAGTTTTGGTAGATTATATTTTATATATTTTGTAGATTTGGGGAGATGGAATCTTACAGATGGTGATTTTTGTTACTTCTATATACAAATTCATGAATTTACTTTATATCTCATCATCTTCATTCTTAAACCTATATTTTTTGGTGGTAGTATTCTTACATTAATACCAATAAATATTTGTGACAGATTTGCTTTAAAAGCTCTCTTGCTGGATGATGTTTCAAATGGCAGTTCTTCAAAAGTTCATGATTTCTTTAGATTTCCCTCCATTAACCTGCACTTCCTGAGGATTAGTTAACTACGTGAATGTCCCCTGTAACCCAGGGTCCCCAGAGGCTCTGGGCTCACATGAAGAGTGTTGCATCTGGGGAAACCTAACTGCAGAGGCTTCACATGTTTATTTTCCTTCTGCCCCTATTCCAGAACCAAACACTAGAAAATCCTTTAAAACGAAGCTTAGTTGTGACTTAGGTTTAGGTCCCCCTAAGTCTCATCAGAGCTATTCAGAGTACGATACTGGTACAGGGTTTTAGATAGCTTTTATTTCATCCAACACAGAGAATGCATGTGACACAAAGCAGTCATAGGCACAGACACCAGAAACACAAAACATGAAAAAGCAGAAGAAATGTCAAACACACCAACAGTCCAAATCCTTTATACTCTCCTATACTTTACAGAACAAATTTACCCCCTTCACCTCAGCCTGGCTCCAAGCAGGATTACAGAGTACTGGCAAGGTCGGCTCTCTGGTCCTCCATCTGCAGGCAGGCCTCTTCTCTGCAGAGGGAGCACCATCAGGGAGATGTTTTTCGGGGTCCCGGGCTCATGAATTCTAGAGGCTGCATACAAAACTGTCGGACTGCTGCTGCTTAGGAAATCTACCTTCTCTACATTGCTGCCCTCAAGGAGGGCGGGTTTCCTGGGACCTCCCTTCTCAGGGTGAGTGCAATAAACCCAGCTACCTCTGAGAGATTGCCAGGGAAGAGGAGATGAAATCTCTCTTCTGTTCTGCTCTAGAAGTTCAAAAGCAACTGCATGAAAAAGGGACTTGGGGCGGGTTCTCTCTTAAGGCAATTAAATTAATTAAAGGCAATTCCTGTAAAAAAAAAAAAAGTCTATCCTCCTGAACCTTAGAGACTATGAAGAAGCTGCCCCAGTCAGTGGGGACCAATCAGTTAACATCAAGTTAACCAGTGGCCATTATCAGACTGATGAGAATCTCTCCCATTACATAAACATAAGTAGCATGTATTTTTATTGAAATGTTCAAATAACTTAGAAATAAGTGCAGTAATTTCAGGAGACAATTAATTAAGAGACGTAACTGAACTTTTTTGTAACATAACTAATATATTTAAAAATCAAGATATTGAAAGAAAACTATCATAAGTACCTTTAATGGTTGCAAGTATCAAAATAAGTAAATATACCTATATCTCTGCATCTCTAAGCAATACCACATTGTATTTTATATAGTGATATGTAAATTTTGTATAAAATAATCAAATAACTAACTTAAAATCTAACCAAACTTTTGAATTCTCCTCTATATATATCAGAAACTATCATTTTTTGCCTGTGAATTATGCAGCTTTTGCACAGTCTCCCCACAAAATCCACTAGATTATTGAAAAATATCTTAATACCCAAACTTGCAAATAAAGTCGAATACTTCCAATTTATCAGGCACACAGAATTTTCTTTTAAGGAGGATTTCAGGGGAAAGTATTTGAGGTATATTAAATTTATTTATTTCCCCATTCAAGTGCCTTCATAAATTCCTCTTCAGTGAAAGACAGCATCTTAGCAGCTTCAATATGCATCTGTTAAATAAACATTGTTTAATTTAGTAGCAATTAGAAATGAGCAAGTTACAGAGTAATAAAAATAAACTATAAATACCATCCTGGAAAGCAATTTTGAATCATACTTTTAAAAATAACTATATCCATGCTTTTTAACTGAGAGATCCCACTGCTAAAAATATTCACAAGAACAGAGGTCAAAGAAAGGAAGAAAAAAATTAGTTTACACACACACACACACACACACAAAACTACTCCCTAGCCGAATTTTTTGTGGTAGTAAAGAACTGGAAAAGAAGAATGCGTCCCCCAGGGAATGGATTTTAGTATACAAATGCACAGAACACCACCATGCTGTAAGGAACAATATGGTAAATTCAGAGAAGCAGCACAGGAAGATATGAATTGATGAAGGGTGAAAGCACAGACACCCAGCTTCTTAAACTGTGCATCACAACCCTATATGAGATCTTGTAAATGAATGTGGAAGTTGCAAAATTATGATTTATCAGTAAACGTTTGATTTGAATATCTACTTTATATACCTACATACCAGAATCATGTAAAAATTTCTCAGGCAAAAAAGGGTTACAAGTGGAAAAAGCTTTAAGAAGCCCTGATGTGGACAACGACCACAACAATATAAACAAAAAGAACATTGTGTGATTACAATATAGCCAAGGTTAGCCTTGAAAAAGTGATGAAAACACTTAAAAGACAGCTAGGTAGTACAGTGCAGAAAGATCTAGACCTACAGTCATAGAGACATGAGTTCAAATCCAACTTCCAACTCTTAGCTCTGGGGCCCTGGGAGTCACGTAGACCCCTATTTGCCTGTTTCCTCATCTGTAAAAAGGGAAAATAACCCTTACTTCTCAGGGCTATGAGGATGAAATTTGATTAATATTTGTAAAGCATTTCACACAGTGCCTGACAAATTAGCAGCTTCTTAATAAATGCTTGTTTCCTTCTATCTTGTCCTCCATTTCTTTGCAGAGGTGAGGGAGTATGGATGCAGAACATTGTTTACATTGTTAGATTTCATTTATTGTTGTCCAATGTGCCCAATGTTGCTTTTTTCTCTTCTCTTATTATTAAATAGAGAGAGACATATTTGGAATAAGGTTTATATAAAAATAAAAGATATCAGCAAAAACCAAAAATTAGAAATAAAACCAAAAAATGACTGCTGCTGTGGGGTTGTTATTCACTCATAATTCTTTGTGATCCTATGTGGGATTTTCTCAGTAGAGACACCGCAGTGATTTGCCATTTCCAGATAATCTTACAGATGAGGAAAATGAGGCAAATAGGATTAAGTGACTTGTCTAGGATCACATAGATTGTAAGCATCTGAGGCTGAATCTGAACTCAGGTCTATCCTGACTGCTTTAACCACTGGGCCATCTTATTATCCTAAAAAGTGACTTGAGATTTTAAATATCAGTGAGATTAAAAAATATTCCCTGCCTCTCACCAAAGACTGGCATTGATGAAGGAATTTAGTTTTTCTTACTCAGAAGCACATTATCTTAATTTCCTCTTAGGAAAAAAATAGGGATAATAGAAAAACTGCAATAGCTCTAACTGGTGAGGAAAAGGGTCCCTAAGTGTATGACTTAAGTTGCGCTTTTTGTTTCTTGCCACTTTTAACACATAATTGTTTACTCAAGTAAAAAAGAAAGAAAATCCACACCACCAATTCCTAAGCTTATTGTTTTACATTCTAAATTAATTTTTAGTTTAACTTTAGAACATTAGGGTGGAAAGAAGAATTACAAAAAACATTTTTAAATCACAGAGTCCTGACTCATCAAAAGTAAAATATTAAAATGTAAAATAATTTTTTCTGATATACCAAGAAAATCTTGTTTATTACTTGCTGAGATGGGAGAGGGGAAGGAAAGGAGAAAGCCACTATATTTATTTTTTCTAATAGCTGACAAGAGCTTGATCTAGTGAACTAAGAAGAACTGGCTTCAAATTCCACTTCTAACACATATGACCTTGGAAGTCATTATCCTTTCAGATTCTTGTTTCCTGATCTGTAAAATGATGGCATTATTTGTAATCTGCATGGCCCCTTCCAACTCTGATATACCCTTATAGCACTGATTTCTCCTTTTTAAATTATTAACATCTAATATTTTACACAGTAAAGTGTAAAAGTAAGCCAAAATGTCGCAAAAGTTAGTCGGCTGTGCTGAGATTCTGGAGAAATCTCTAAACACAACCATATAAAGAACATCTACATTCTCTGGTCTAGCCACATAAATCTATGTGATATCCCTTAAGACTCTCTTTGATTTCCACTTAATGCTTTAACATTTTTCTTCCAAAAGGCTTCCCTGATAAACCAATATCAGTACTATTTCCACATTGTTCCATTTTATTAAAGCTTAAATTGAAGTATTGATGCATTTAAAATATAATTTCCATGTATTTCTGATTTTTCTTCCTTCTTTAAAGTCTTACTCTACAGCCTCCTGATGGATGAAGATGACCCTGGATTTTCAAAGGATTTGTCAGGGAAATACAAATTTTGGAAGGTCTTACAAAACTAGAATAAGGCTTACAACACCAGTCAGGTGATAGATTGAATATCTGCTAAGCAAGGGCCAGCCTAGGAATTTTTCTTGGAGAATCTTGTCCTCAGACTGACATCTTGGGAGTTAATTACTCAATTCAGAAATTCTCACAAATCATCTACCAAGTCTTGCAAGTATTGTGATTTTCATAGGTACAGGGAGTATCCACAATGACAAAAGTTAAAGATCCTTCAACTATTGAAACAAATCAGATCGCCTTTAAAAAAGGACTAACTAAAACTATGAAAATCCTTTTTATCTACTCTGTGTACAATGGTATTATCCACTTAAAGATGTAGAGTTAGAAGAGATATTTGGGCATCTAGTCTGATTTCATCCTGAAGGATCAGAGAAGCGAAGTGATGTCTCTGGTCACACAAAGAACAAGGATTCAAACTCAGAGCTTCTGAATCCAAAGCCAAGCTCTTTCGCCTCTACGCTATAATACTGCCACTGAGAATGAAGAGGGAGGAGGTCAAGAAGATTAAATGTGAAAAAGTGGATGTAAAAGCCTTTTATTCTTTCACTTCTGTAAGGTTACTATTTATGATACTATTTTTTAAAAAAAAAGAAAGTTATTGCTTAATGGCCAAACAATTAAATGAAGGAAGAACAGAGATTTGAAACACTAGAATAATACATTTGTTCTCTTTCTTTGTATGAGTGTGTGAAGCAATTGGGGTCAAGTGACAAAGTCACACAGCTAGTAAATATTAAGTGTCTGAGGATAAATTTGAACTTAGGACCTCATGACTTCAAGGTTAATGTTCTATTCACTGTACTATCTAGCTGCCTCAAAGCATTTGTTCTCAAATTAGTCAACAAATACTTGAGTGCTATGGATATATTAGATACTATAAAATTAAAATAATTTAATTTTGCTATATAATGCAGCAGGATCTAATAAATACATTTCGATTCAGAAAAACTGATTTTGCCCTTCCTGAATTCTTAGCATTTTGATATATATGAAGGAATTAGCTGTTTGTATATTTTAAATGGTGAACAATCATATCAAATACAAAAGTACAAAAACACTTAGCTGACTTGGGAAAAGAGTCAATTTTTCAAATGGACAATTTACTTTTACTAAGCAAAGTTTTATATAGAGAGCCTCTTTAATAAACAGATGAAAATGATTTGCCATTCAAAATACCATTATCAAACAGGGCTAACTTATCGTTACAAAGGAGATATGTCAAGAATTGTCCCTGACCAATGGTTTGTACAGTTTTTTGTTAAAAAAAGATTTCTCCATAGTGAAAAAAGTAAATTTTAGTCCAATTCATTTGTAAATTACCATCTATTTCAAATTAATAAAGTGCAAATTAAAGGAAGTTACATTAAAAACTTTTTCAACTGTAACAAGTTGCTTTCCAAATGTCCTGTTGAATAGAGCTAAGAAGATTCTTTGCCATAGAAGCAATTTTGTTTTTGGTCTCATGTCCTCCTCAGCCTTTTTGTTATGCTTGTGATGTACTCCCTTCTCAGAACCTGCTAACATTCTTTACTTCAAGGATAATCAGTTGCCTCCTCCATCATGAAGCTTTCCCTGATCCCAACTCCAAGCTAAAAGTAATCTCTCCTTACTCCAACTTTCTGGAACACACTGTGCCTTAATTCTTCCTTTCCCCTTTCACATACTTCCTTGTCTCATGCTTCTTGGTGCACATCACAAATCTCCCCAATAGAATGCATTGAGCACAGAGGCTATTATCATTTCTCAACTTTATATCCCTAGTGCATAGCAGGTGCCATATGACAATAATTGATAATTTTTTCCTGCTTTTTTGTATTCAAGTCTGTGATTTCATCAGCTTGTAGAAATTCTCCCCCACTTACAAATAGCAGTTCATCTTTATCCTCTTGTTTTAGAAACTTGCCTTGGGACAGTAAGACCATAACTGATTTGTCCACATTCACACTGTTGCTGTGCCAGGAGCGGAGATTAGAAAAAAGGTCTCCAAAAATGATTTCCTTCTCTCCAATATGCTGCTCACAAGAGTGTTTCTAGTTGAGGAGTTTTCATACTACATTTTCTACACTCATCTTCAGTAAAATCTAGTTCAATTTCATGCATATATGAAGGTATTCAGAGGCAACCAGTGGTAATAGTGGAAAGCGTGTAGTCCTAAGTATTTTGTCTCAGTTTCCTTAACTGTAAAATGGGGATAATGACATATTGTAAGGTTGTCATAAGGATCAAATGAATTATTTGTAAACAAGCTATGCACGCTTCCTGGCACATCGTAGATTCTATATAAATGCTTATTCCCCCCCTTCCCTATGTGATGCTGATGATGATAAATAACTAGGCTTTATAAAATTTGGAATGTGAAAATTACATCAAAAGAATTATAATCAAGTATCTAAAAGGCAAAAAATTCTTTAGTGATAAAATCATATACACAGTTATATTATCCATGACTTAATTTTGCAGAATAAGTTTACCTTTTGTCTTTTTAAAATATCAATTAATTTCAGCTGTTTTTTGAAACCTGTCATTAACTCTCCTTTTTGTTTTTCCAGCTTCCTGTTTTCTGTTTTTAATTCTTCAATTTTCTTGTATTCTTCATTTGCTAAGTCCTATAAAAGAGCAGAAAAAATTAGCACCCTGATTTATTGATCTAAATGGAAGGAAACAAGCATTTATTAAAAGTTCCTACTATGTACCAGGCATTCAGCTAAGGCATATTTGATCATATTTGATACTTATCAAAACTCTGAGAGGTATTTATAATTAAGTATCCCCATTTATAGTTGAAACTGAAGTAGACAGATTGAATGACTTGTGTAGAGTCACACAGTGAAGACGTTTCCAAGGCCACATTTGAACTCAAGTATTTCTGACCCTGTGCCCAATACTATCCATGCATAACCTACTATCCTCTACTTGGAAAAGTACTTGAATAAAAAAAAAATTTGAAAGACCACGACTGTATCAGAAACTAAAAGTAAGAGTTTTAAAACTCTCCACTTGATCTTTAAGAATGTGATTCTCTCCTTTTTGATTTTTATATTTTATATAAGGATTTCATTCTAAAAAAATCTTTTACTGAGTCATTGTAAAATATGAGTTATAAAATCAAGAGACATGTAAGTGATCTTAAATAGCCGTTTAAGCTAGCTTAAAGAAAAATTTCTAAAATGTTATCAGATATATACAGATATTACTGGATAGCTTCAATAAACCTTTTCTAAACTAACTATCCAAAGTGAGATTCTTAAACTAGTTCACATGGATAGATTTCAGGGGATTCATGAACTTGGATGGGAAAAGAAATTACATTATTTTCA
Source organism: Sarcophilus harrisii (assembly GCF_902635505.1). NCBI lineage: Eukaryota > Metazoa > Chordata > Mammalia > Dasyuromorphia > Dasyuridae > Sarcophilus > Sarcophilus harrisii. Next base: position 508,216,296 of record NC_045427.1, on the reverse strand, counting down.
TGAATTTCTAAACTAAAATTTAGTGTTTCCTTTAATCATTTAAAAATATTAGAATTCTGAGAAAGGGCCCATTGGCTTCACTAGGCAGCTAAAAAGGCCCATGATTCAAAAAAGGTTAAGAACCCCATAACTAAACTAAATTTATTTTAGAAGATTGTGTGCTACTTCTTCTGATCTTACTGAAGATAAGTTTGCCCTTAGTCTTTCTAATCTCCTTTTATCCTATGAATTATGGGTCACTTGTCTGGACTAAACTTATGGAAGCTCAGCACCAGGTTGCCTACAGGGTAATGAATTTTTAAATCATATTTATTCTGTAAACTTATCTACTAATAAACAAAGGGATTACAACATTGTGCCCTTATAAAGAACTCACTCGCAAAAAATAACAGATCTGTGAAGCACATCAAACTGATCTTCTGAAACTCTGTTTCCCAGGAATATTTTTCAAATCTTTGACATATAGAGGTAAATTTGTCCAATAATTTTCTGAATATCAACATCCAGTAAGGCATAAAATAGGCGGCCTGCTTGTCCATGGTGCTTACAAAGAAAAATCTTCTATGCAAAGTTTTAATGAAAGAGGAGTTCCTTCTAGATAGCAAAGCTTTATCTGAACTCAGACGCTGCTCCTCTCTGCAGGCAGCATAATGCTTACTAGAAAGCCCACAGCAGTCCCAGCATTCCTCCCTGAGATATGCGCACGGTGACCCAAGAGGGAGGAGGAGCATCCCGTTGTCTAGATTGCAACGCGCCCTTGGACACCCCCTTCTATTCCATCCTGCCTCCCTGCTGACCTCCCATTTCCAACCATCTCTCAGGCCACTCACACTGGACATGTCCAAACTCTATCCGTTATCTTTCTGCCAAACCTTCCCCACTCAGGTACCTCTCACAACATCCTGCATCATTCTCACAGACCCACCTCTCGCCTCACACAGCCTCCCTGTTGCCAATTCCTACGTTCTGCCTGTGTCCCCTCTGACTGCCTCCCCTCTAGACTGTTGCAGAGCCAGCTGGTGGGCTGCCTGCTCCAGCATCTTCCCACTCCAATCCGTCTTACATGCAGTGGTCCAAAGTGATTTTTGTAAAGTGAAGGGCTGAATGGGTCACTCCTTCCTAGAATCCAGGGGCTCCCTATAAGCTTCAGATTCAAATACAAAATACTCCCTTTGGCATTCAAAGCCCAGTGACCTAGACCCTCCCACCTTTCTAGCCTCTGTACACTTAACGCACTGCCACATACTCTCCAATCTATCTCCTGACTGTTCCAAAAACAAAACATTCCCTCTCTTGGCCATAGGAATTTCTTGTCCCTCAAGACTAGAATGCTCTCCTTCCTCATATTTACCTATTGATTTCCTGGCTTTCTTTAAATTCCAAGTAAAACCATATCTTCTACAGGAACCTTTTTTCAACACCTCAATTCTAGCGCCTTTCATCTCTTTAATCATATTTCATTTCTCCTGTATGTAGTTTGTACTATAAGACTGTTATTGTGTACAATAACCATTGTACTCTATATTTTACTGCATATTGTATTGTTTGTACTATTAAGATTGTTTATTATGTCCTCCATTAGATTGTAAGCTCCTTGAAGGCTTTTACCTCTTCTTGTAACCTCGACTCAGCACAGTCCCTGCTACATAGTAGGCACTAAATGTTTATTGACTGACTGATTAGGAGAACCACTAACTTAGTTAAGTCTCTCAGTACACATGGACAATGAACAGGTCCTCAAACAGAACTGTAAGATTAACTGCGTTTGAAAAATTGTGCAATACTTTCACTCTCCATTTATTTTTTATTACAAATTTTATTTATACTGTTTATTTACTTCTATATAAACATACATATATGTGTGTATGTACATATAAAGAGAAAAAGAGAGAAAGAGACAGAGACAGAGAGACAGAGTTGGTCATCTAGCTACATTTCATTATCTGGACAAGAGGCAAAACCAATTTAGACACTCGTCCAACCCACTCATTTTACAAATTAGGAAACAAGTAAAATGATTTGCCAAAAGTCACCTACATAGTAACTGGTTCAGCCAGGGCTTGAACAAAGGTCTTCTGTCACCAGACTCCTGAAGCTCTTTGCTCAGCACAAAAAGAAGTTTCCTCTACCTGCTTTTAACTTTGTGGGTCATTAAAGGGCTCTCTTGTGGGTAATTATGGCCTTCGCTGACCAAGCCCCAAAGTACTCTGGGGTGGATGCGATTGGCATAGTGTCACTTGGACCACCTGGAGAGCCTCACCATTTACAGCAAATCCTTCTATCTGAACTTTGGATAAGACATTTCCATGACAATGACAAACCCCCTTGATGAGCATATGTCACACTCCTTTATGCTTCATTTGATAATGATAATGAGGAGCCTTGTTGAACAAAATTATCTTGGTGATTGTACTTGTCAAACAATTTCCCATGATCTTGACACATGGCTAATGTCTAGTTGGAAGACTTTCAAGGCTGCCTCTTACTCTACTGGCTGAATCTATTATACTACAGGATTTTATATTTTCTAACCAATTTCTCTATGTGGAGATATTGTCAATTATATATATTTTTTGTAATTGTTTGGTGCCTATTACATCCAACATCTTTTGACTCTCTCTTCTTGAAGAAAGCTTTCTTCTTACATGAGTGATACTTCCAAATATTCTACAAATGCTTAGTTTTTTGTATTCCTTAATCCCAGACTATAGTCTCCAATATATTTTTCATCATCCTTCCTTTCACGACAAGTCAACAAGCATCAAAATGTATATTGATATGATTAATGAATGATACAATATGATAAGTGAATCTGATTTTTGTTGAATTTCTCTACTTCTAAATTATTCCACAGATTTTGATGTATAAAATGTAGCTATCTTGCTCATAGTCTTTTAGACTTATTTTTATCATGACACTGCAAGGGTGAGACACTGTCTTAAAATATACAAAACAAATCATACAAAAAATATTGCACGGACTTTATTTTTAATTAGCTTTTTATGGGTATGTGTTGTTTACCCCAAAGTTGAATGTAAACTCTTCAAGGGCAGGATTTGTTTCATTTCCACCTCTCTGTCCTCTCTATTTAATATAATGTCTGGAATATAGTAGATGCTTAATTCAAATGAATCTTAATGCTGAATAAAGTCCCCTAATGTTATACTAATTAGATTCCATACCATAGGAATTAACTTTACACCAATAAATGTCACATTTTCACAATCACAGCCTAAAGATCATATGAGGTTTTAAAAATAGCACTTTATTTTTGGTTTAAATTAACTTGCTGGTCCACCATGATTCTTCAAGTCTTTTTTCCCTCTATGGTTGTCTACCTATCTTTTCATACCAGTTAACCATAACTACTCTAATTACTCTATAAATTCATCTTCTAAGAAATATGGAATTACAACTTTCCTTTTTGGAAAACATACAGACTGATAAAATAACACATCACTGAAGCATTCAATTATATCTGACAGTTAAAGAAGTCCAGTTGTTTTTGGTACCCAAATATAGATACAGGTATGGGCTAAGCCACTGATCAAAGATGGCTTTTGAGAATGAGAAATGTCTGGAAAAAGATACACATAAAATGTCTCTGGGGAGTTCTGCTATTTACAGAAATCTACTTTTTAATAATTAAGTATATATGATTAAGATATTAAATATCTTTCAGGAACATAATTTTGGGCCATTTATCATGGTCACTTTCAATTTGAGTTCTATTTTCCGAAGTGTTACTAATTAAACACAATTCTTTATTAACTGCAAATATAATCAAACTATTCTAGGTTCTATCATCTGTGGCATCAGCAAACTATTAAACTTGAGGACAGATATATAGCAGACTCCAGGTTTTTCTCTCCAATTGAATATAAGACATATAAATCTCTATTTAGGAGATATAATCCTCTGAATTACAAGGCAGACAACAAACTATGACACAATTCAAGATATATAATTCTGATTTTTCTTTGACATTTTGAAATATACAGGGATTTCATCAATGTGGATACTTCCTCCACTAGTGCAGATTACTCTTTAGTATGTGTAAATCTTAGCCAGGTTTTCCCATAAATCTTCCATATGGCAGTTATTTAATATGCCAAAGGCTATCCTTTTTTCCTCAATATCTCTTAATGACTAATAAACAATTTAGGTTGTTGTCTCTCTTGCTATGGGTCTAGTACACAAATGTTTTCTGTTTATAAACTGCCTTCAGAAGTACACACTACCAATTACATGCTTAAAACAGCTTATACTTATTATCATGTGTCTTCACTAACCTCTGTGTTATTTGTTTCACTTGTAGATTATTGCTTTTTAAACAATGCATAGTTATGTAGAAAACTAAGCATTTTTCTTTAAACTTAAATCCAACCCAGACCTGCATTATAGATCTCCTTGTGTGAGAGGATGACACAAGGAGACTGAGAGGCAGTTGTTGTTCTCTGACCTGACTGAGAGGCTGTTGCATTATCTGACCTCTCTCCTCTTCCTTCTGCTTCCAATTTATCTCATTCCTAGTCTGCAACACCTGTGTCAGCATAGGCTGCCTTGCAACTCCTTCAGATGCTATAATCCACAGTTGTGGAGGCTCTGGGGAATTGACCTGCCCCTTAATACCTTTCCATTCTATTTTTTGGGGGGAGGCAAGGCAATCAAGTTAAGTGACTTGTCCAGGTTTACACAGCTAATTAAGCTAAATTTGAGGCCAAATTTGAACTCAGTTCCTCTTTACTCCAGGGCCAGTGCCCTACTCACAGCACCACCTAGCTCCCTGTTTATTCTGCAGAAAAGATAACAATGCTAATGAAGGTGATTATTGTAATACTGTACCTTATTACTCTGCTTTATTTTATTTAACTCAAGCTTATACTTTTCTACATCTTCAAGAGCTCTATTCAAGCGGACTTCTATGGCACTTTGGCTGGATGAAGCCTGTTTTTGTAGTTTCTTTCTGTTGTCTAATTCCTGTAGTATAAACCAAAAAGGAGAGAATATTAATAACAAACATAACATATAATATGCTCTTTCAATTATCTAATTCATTTTATATTTTATCATTTCCTTTTCTTGTCCATTCTCCCCCCCCCTCCCCCCCCCCATTCTTTACCTTAGGAAAGAAGTAGATAATTTTGTATACAAAAGTTCTGGCAATAAAGAAGTAGGAAGTAGTCAAAAAATCAGTACATGAACATGGTTAATGAAACATATATTAAGATATGTGAATATATGATAATAAAATAATCTGTCTATAACATTTTATTGAGACAACTTGTGTCTTTTAGTATACAACATTTTAGAATACTTATATGACATTACACATTACACATAAAAGTAGCATTTTTTTTAGTCCTTTGAAGAAGCTAATGACAAATTAGAAACAAACAAAAATATCAGAGCAAAACATACATAAAACCTCACCAGAAAACCACAGAGGTATTGTGTTAAGTGTTATTTGCAAAGATTCCAGGAAATATAGTGCTTTCTCCATTAACACAGTGGGGAAATCCCAATTCTAAATGGAAAACACCAACCTACACAGCAATTTTCCAAACACTGTGTCTGAACCTGAAATTTATAATTGGCTGCTTAGTGTGGCTATTGACTAAATATTTCCACTCAAGCTATTAGGCCCCCCAAAAGGTGCTAATATGGCATGCAACTGGATCAGTCTCATTCTCCTGTACTTCAATCAGGTAATAAAGGACACAAAGAAATAAAAAAAGGTTAGAATTATACTTCTTGGTGTTTTGCTTCTTAGATATATTTATTTTAGAGTGATTTGGAGGAATATTCTGGGTTTTTTTTAAATTTTTTTTATTTAAATAACTTGTGTAATATATTTTGAGATAGAATTTGATACTTTTTTTCCCTAATGAATTAGAGGAATTTGATTATATTACATAGATTTGATTTGTTGATTTTTCAAGCTTTTGTTTCTGATGAATCCAAATGGCAGTATCTCATTTGATTATCTTGTTTTTATACTTATATTTTCCAGGAAAAATACTGTAAATTGTAAATAATACAACTATAATATCATGATCTGTGATGAACAGAAAAAAATAAAGTTTTATTTATCATAAATGAAATCAGGAGGACCTGAGTTCAATCTGGTCTCAGACACGTAATACTTCCTAGCTGAGTGACCCTGGGCAAATCATTTAACCCCAAATGCCTTAGCAAAAAAAAAAAAAAAAAAAAAGTATGATACTTCTTTGTTAGTAGCAGGAGATGTAGAGGTTAAGTAATTTAGATAAATACCAATGAGGTGTCCTCAGAATTAAACTTTCTCCTCGTCATAAAGAAAAATAAAAAACTCATAAAATAATTAAAATTTGACCATGAATGCAATTCTCTGTCTTCAGGTTTCTCTATCTTTCTGCTGAGAAGGAAAAGATTTTTTAATAATCCTTTCTGCCGAGTCATTATTGGCTTATCAATTACCCGGAATATATAGCGTTCCTTAATTATCTTTTCATTTATATTACCTAAAGTCATGCAAATTGTTTTTCTAGCTCTAAGTAATGTGAGTGTTACAGAGGGGGCACAGAATCAAAGTGTTTTTCCAATAGGTCTTCGAACATTAAAACCCTCAAAACTAGAATGGTTTCTATTCCACAGACTCTATATATTCTATAGAATGTAACTATAAAGTTCAGCATAACAGAAAAAGTATATGACATGGACCCAGAGGACTTTAAGGTACTTCAAGTGTCTGGCTTCAGGATCCTCATCCTTGGACAATATCATAATAGCTATAAATAATCACATAATCATAAATTTTTAGAGTTGGAAGGAATCTCAATGGGCATCTTTTATAACATGCCCCACAAGTGGTTATTTAGTGTCTGCTGAAGGCCTCCAAATCAGGATGACCCATCACCTTCTGAGTCAGTCCATTATACTTTTGAATAGCCTCTAAGTATAGAATCAAAACTTAAGTTTACCTTTTTTGTAACTTCTCTTTTGTTCATAGTTATGTCCTCTAAGTTTAGAATAAAATAGATCTCATCTTCCACATGTCAGCCATTCAAATAGCAAATTTCCCTTGAGCCTTTGTTTTTCTAAAATAAACATCCCCAGGTCCTTCAGTCACACAGACACAGACACACAGACACACAGACACACACAAGGGCCTTCACTATTTTGGATACAGTACTTTAGACGCTTTTTATTGTCTTCTGAAAATATGGCAGCCAGAACTAAACGTAATACTTCATATGTAATCTTTCCAGGGAAGAGTATAAAAGGATTATATCTTCAGCTTATTCCTCAAATTATAATTCTTTTAATGCTGTCCAACATCACATTGGCTGTTTTGGCTACAGACTTATATTGAGCTAATACAACCCCCAAATCTTTAACAAACAAATTTTTCTAATTATGCCTTCCCTAGTCCCTACTTGTGAAATTTATTTTTATCCCTTTAAAATTATACCATTGAAATTCAAATCCTATTTTTAAATAATATTTTCCCTAAATTATATGTAAAAAATTTCAACTTTTTTTTAGTTTTTGAGTTCCAAATTACACCTCCTCTTTCCTGTTCCCTCTCTAAGACAGTAAGCAATCTGATATAGATTAGAGATGTGTGGTGAAATAAAATATTTCTATATTAATGTCATTTTATAGAAAAAACAAGAAGGAAGGACGGGAAGAAAGGAGGAGGAAATGAAGGAATGAGGGGAAAAAGAAGGGATGGAGGGAAGAATGGAAGGAAGAAAAGAAGGGAAGGAGGGAGAAAGAAAGAAAAGAAGGAAGTGAAGAAGGAAAGAAAGTAAGAAGGAAGGAAAGAAAGAAGGAAAGAAGGAAGAAAGGAAAGAGAGAAAGAGAGGGAAAATTAGTATGCTTTGGTTTGTATTCAAATGCCATCAGTCATTTTTCTGAAGGCAGATACCATTTTTTCATATTGAGTCCATTGAAATTGTTTTGGATCCTTGTATTGCTGAGAATAGCTAAATCATTCACAATTAATTAGCATACAGTACTTCTGTTACTAAGTATAATGTTCTCCTGGGTCTCCCTACTTCACTGCATCACTTCATGGAAGTCTTTCCAGGTTTTTCTGAAATCATCCTGCTTATCATTTTTATAGCACAATAATATTCCATTACAATTATATACCACAGAAGTACATTCTATTAAAGACAGTCCAAAGTTGTCAATTAATGAGTAAGCATTTCCTATGCGTAGTCAACTTGCTATGTTGTGAGGATACACCATAAAGCCTCAAAGAGCTTACATTGTATTTCATCAAAACAATCCGCATGCATATATAAGATGATACATTATATGTGCACAGGTATTCACATATAATTCACATTTGTGTGTGTGTGTGTGTGTGTGTGTGTGTAAAGGACAGGGTTACTAAGGACACAGATAGCCAGAAGATCAGGAAAGGCCTCTTGGAGGAGGAGAAGTTGAGCTGAACTTTAAGGAGAAGCCAGGAACCCTAAGAAGCAGAAGGGAGAGGAATGAATTTCAGGTTTGTATCAAGGGAGAATGGTGGGAGATGGGATGTCAGGTTTAAGGAACTGTAAGAAAGCCAATCTGGCTGTAGATGGATTGCAGAGATTTGTAGAGAATGTGAAAGAAAATATATATAAGAAACTGGAAAGGTGGGCTGGAGCATGGCCTGTGAAGGAATTTAAATGTCAACTAGGGAGGTTTGTAATCGTGATAGGGAGCTAAAGGAGTTTAGTTAACAGGGAAAGTGACATGGTCAGACAAGGTCCTACCTTACAATTGTCACTTTGGCAGCTGTACAGAATGTAAAAGTGAGTAAAGATAGTAGGCAGAGAGACCAGTTAGGAGATTGTTAAAATAGCCCAGTCACATGTGAGAAGTGATGAGGGCCTGAACTTCAGTGGTGACTGTGAATAAAGAGAGAAAGGCATAGATGTTAGTGATGTTGTAGAGAAAGAACTGAAAAGACCTGGCAATTGAGGAGGTATATTGAGTAGGAAAGTGAGGAGTATCTGGTGATGAGGAACTGAAACTCAGCAGAAAAATTAGAATTATATAGATATATAATCTGTGAGTTATTTGTAAAGCTAATTGAACCCATGGGAACTGTTAGGATCACCATGAGAGAGAATTACATGTTATTTAGAGATACTGGATACTCTACTTATATTTCTCCAATGTCTATTATGATTATACCTCCAAATTCTTTCATATTGTAGCAAATGTAGATTTCTGAGCAAAATTGCCTGAGCAATATTGAAATGGGAAAAATAGGGAAAAGAATAACAATACTACTAAAGAGAGAAGAAAAGAGTAGCATCAGATACCATGATAAAGGGACACTTCCAGGTGGAGGAAAGGGTACAATGAATAAAGCATTGCAATAAGCAGAGATATTAAGAGAGACATTTCCAGAAAGGACATGTACAAATATTGAGAGGCAGGAGCAAAAAGAATGAGAGTGAATAATAGCTAATAATTCAGTATGCCAGGAGAGATTGTATGAAAAGGAAAATTGTGAAAAAGGCAGGTCAGAGACAAACTTTTTATTTCATTTATTTGGTAGCAGAAAGCCATAGAAGATTTTGATCAAGAGAATAATATAATCAGAACTATGCTTTAGAAAGCTGATTTTGATAGCAGTATAAAGGATGAACTGCAGAGGTAGAAAAATTACTAAGTACAAACAAGAGATGACAGCATGAGTATGGAGAAGGAGATAGGTGTGAGATATATCAGAGAAAAAATCAATATGAATTGTGAACTAACTAAATATATTGGAAAAGAGAGAAGAAAAAATTAAAGATGAGCCTAAAATTTTAACTTGGGTCACTGTAAGAATGCCAGTGCATTTCTGTATAAAAACTTAGAAAATAAATGATAAGGGGTTCAGTTTTGAGCATGTTTTTGATGTATTACTGGGGTATATGTAGGGGGAAATTTTCCAGAGGCAGTTGAAAATGCAGAATTAGAACTCAAAGGAGAAATATTAGACATTTGAGCGTCATAATAATATAACTCACTCATCTTATGTAGTGTTTCAAGGTTTACCATATACACATAAAATTATAAATATATATATATGTTTATACATACATATATACACATATATATCTTCATTTTGGAAATGCAGAAACAGAGGTTCAAAGAGGTTAAGGGACTTGCTCAGGAACACAATCTAGTTAAGTTCTGAGGTGGGATCTGAAGCCAAGTCTTCTTGACTCCAAATCTACTACTATATTTTGCTACTTCCCATTTACAGAGAACCAGTAAGCAACATCTCTATGGGAGAAAATACAGAGAGATGAGGATGAAGGGATGAAGACAGGGTCTCAGGGGATGCCCACAATTAGAGCCATTTACTTTATCTTATTGAGGTATTCCAAGTGTTTTCCTGTGTTAATACTGGACCAATCAAGACCACTTCTTTTCCTCAGGAACTTTCTTTTTAACTGCTACTGCTGCTGCTGCTGCTGCTCAAGGACACACACACACTATATCTTATCACTGTGAGTCCTAAGCTAAGAGTGAAATAGAATAGGTATGTTCTGTGAGGGCAGGTAATCAAAAGCTGATTTGTATTCTTCAATATATATTTTCTCCTGGCTATATTACTGTTTTATTTGAAAACTAATCTTTCTGGTTCTGAGTAATTAAAAGAAAAAAACACATGCTGTTCTGTATGTGGTCCCAAACAAATCAAACTGTGTATGTATACCATCTGCTACCACCAGCCTTCTTCACAGCTTTGTGGGTGGTAGCTACACTAAGCACAAACCTAATTTATTTGACTGCTCGAACTAAAAAGATAACTATTCCCTACTGGCTATAAAGTCCACAGTTCCTTCGGTCTCATTTCAGCTCCTTTTTACACTAATCCTTAAGTTCTTTCTCTTTGCTCCAACATCTTGTTAATGACTTTATAACCCTCACTTAAACCTTACTTCAAAAGATCTACGATTTCATAATTATCATTGTTAACATTTAAATGGCACTTTAAGTTTTGCAAACTGTTTTATGTATATTATTTAATTTGATCTTCCCAACAGCTGTGTAAGGTAGGTGCTGGAAATATCATTATCCCATCTTACAGATAAGGAAACTAAAGCTTAGATTAAGTGACTTTCTAGTCAGGTCACATCAGAAGTAGAAAGTGAATGTCCTGCATTAATCTTTCAAATTACAACTCTTTCCACTACACCTCAAAGAGAATATTTGAAAGGATAAATATAACTAAAGTCCTAACAGTCCCAAAACTTTAGGGGCTGGTCTTTTTGCCAGTGCTCTTTATACAAAAGACAATTATCTCATATCCTCAGGATATTTGTAGCAACTAGAAGAGGAACAGTAATAAAATGCATATAACTTTGAAAAGACAGATTTAAAATAGTGAGTGATTTGCTATGCTTTGGGTATAGAGATTATGAAAGTACCTTGGATACTTAATTTAGAGGTTCCATACTTTTTCCAATGTTGGCAGTCTAAATATATGCTTCTCTGAAGGTTCTATAAGGCACAGATAGCTCAGTATCATACTTTAGATCAATAAAGGAGGGAATGAATGAAATGTTAAAAAAGGAATTATTTCTCATTCAGGTTTAGACCTGCTATTTGGGCCTGCAAAGATTACATAAGATTGCAAAGATTCATAATGATTAGATTAATGGCCTGAGAATTTTAAAACTGCAGTGGACTAGGGCAATGGTGTTAAACTCAAATAAAAACTATGACCAATAAGCTATACTTAAAGATCCCTGCAGGCACATGTTGACTTAGAAAATCACATCTTAGTTCACACCTGAATTTCACTGTATTTTAAAAATTTTGCTAAATATTTTTCAATTACATTTTAATCTGGCTCAGGCTACATTCAGGAGTATTATAGACTGCATATATTCTACAGGCTTTATGTTTGACATTTCTGGGCTAGGCTTTCCAATTAAAAGAAGATATGATAAAAGCATTGCTAGGTAAAGACCTGATATGGTTACACTATAGCAAACAGAAAAATGTTTAATCAGCCATCATTTTTTGGTACCCAGACCTATGATTTCATTGATATAGAAAACTGATACAGAAAAAATAGAAAGGAAATTTTCTATACCAGTGAAGATCGGCACCAGCTCTATAATTTGTAGTCTGAGTTACAAGGGGCATTAAATGATTAAGTGACTTCCCCAATAACTCAGAGTCAGGATGCTTCAGAGGATGGAGTTAAATCTAGTTATTTCTGACCAAAGCTAGTTTCTCTTATCCACTGTCCTGCTGCTTCACTAATAATATTAAAAGCTTTAAAGTGCCTTAAGATTTGCAAAATGCCTTTCAAATATTTAATTTTATCCTTATAACATCTCTGAGAGGGAGGTACTATTATTATTCCTCATTTTACAGATGAGGAAATTAAGGAAAACAGAAGTTAAATTAAACTTGGCCAGGATCACAGTTAGTGAGAGATAGAGGTGCAATTTGAACCCAGATCTTCCTGATCCCAGATCCACCACTCAATTCATGGTATCATCTAGCTGTCTCTAAAAAATAATAATAGTTGGCATTTACATAGTACTTTAAGGTTTGCAAAGTGCTTTATATTTTTATCCCACTAATTGTAAATGGATCAAAATTTTTGGCTATGAGAAGGCACCGCACTTTTTAATTGCCAGAAAATTACCATTTAAAAAATTACCTTGGAATGTAAGATCTTGAGATAGATCTTAAGATTCATCACTATAGCTTGGTAAAAATGTGCTTATTAATTTGGAAATATGCCCAATGGGCAAACCATGCATACCCTTTGATCTAGCAGTATCTCTACTGAGTTTGAATCCCAAAAAAGATCATAAAAGAGGGAAAGGGATCCACATAAATGTTTGTAGTAGTTCTTTTTGTAGTGGCAAGAAACTGAAAACTGAGTGGATGCCCATCAGCTAGAGAATGGCTGAATAAGTTATGATATATGAATGTTATGGAATATTATTGTTCTATAAGAAACAACCAGCAGGATGCTTTCAGAAAGGCCTGGAAAGACTTACATGCACTGATGCTAAGTGAAATGAGTGAACCAGAAGATCATTTTACCCAGGAATAGCAAGATTACACGATGATCAATTCTGATGGATGTGGCTCTTTTCAACAATAAGATGATTCAGGCCATTTCCAATGATTTTATGATGGAAAGAGCCATCTGCATCCAGAGAGAGGACTGGGGGAACTGAGTGTGGATCACAACATAGCATTTCCACCTTTATTGTTGTTGTCGTTGTTTGTTTGCTTGGCTTTTTTTTTCACTTTTGATCTGATTTTTTATAGTATGGTGAATATAGAAATATGTTTAGAAAAATTACATATGTTTAACCTATATTATTACATCACTTGCTATTTTAGGGAGGGGGAGAAAAGAAAAGAAGGAGAAAATTTTGGTATACAAGGTTTTGCAAAGGTGAATGTTGAAAATTATCTTTGCATGTATTTGGAAAAAATATTATGATAATAAAAAATAAACAGAATTTTTAAAAAGTGTGCTTATTTCATTTTGCCAGTGTATTTTTTTATCTGAAGTTTTTGTAATGTTTAGAGATGGGACATAAGTAATTAGAGATGTTAATGCAATGAGTATAAATATAAGTGGATCCTTAGAAATACATAGTTCAGTTTGAAAACAGTGGCTTATATTCTAATTTCATAAAGAATAAATAACTTATCTAAAAGAGTTTATACATTTCACTCATTCATTCAAATGCATTTACATAACCCATGATATGAACTGGATACTATGCACCAAGGTGTACAAATTTATGTAATTCTTCACAAACACATATGATCTTACCAGTATGATTATTCCCTCTACACTTTAAAAAGGAAGTCTTCATGAATCCTTTTAGGCAAAAAAAAAAATTATCACCTAGAGACCAACCCTCCCAGGTAGCACATGGTATGTTGGAAAGAGCCTTGATGTCAGAGTCAGAAGACTTGGGTTCAAATTTAACCATTGACCTCCTGTCTGACCTTAGGCTTTAATCTACTTAAACTCCTTGGGATTCAGTTTCCTTGTCTGTGAAATGAGAATGTTGGACTAAGAAGGCCCTTCCAGCTCTTAATCAATAACATTGTGAACCTACAAAGTTATGTAAACTGGTTATCAACCAAAATGTATACATTCTGTCATGACTTCATTTTCCAATTTAATAAGACCTTGCTTAAACTTTTACTCTATTAGCTAAGAATATGAGATCCCAAGATCATCTTTACACTATTAGGAGGCATCAGAGTAGGATTTTTAGAGAGAAGGGAATACAAAAAACAAATAAAACACAACCCCTGCCCACAGGCAACTTGCAATCTACCAGAAGAGATAAAACACAAACAAATATAATATTAAGTTGATTGTGTTCAGTGCAAAAGTACCTCATCTTCAAGATGAGGAGAATCAAAGAAAGCTAACATGGAGGAGGGAAGCATTAATTCTATGGGAGAAAGCATTCCAGGAATTGATAATGGAGAAAAAAGGAGGCAGGATGAGTGTTTGGAAATGGCAAAATATTTGGTTTGGCCAAAGGAAAAGGCAAAGGAGCAGTAAGATGAAGAGCTAGAAGGACTTCAACCCATCCAGTTTTCATGTTGCAGAAAGGAGGTCCAGAAAGTTTCAATGATTTTCCCATGGCAATATCTGAACCCAAGTGTTTTAACTCCAAATCCAGGGCTCTTTCTACTATGTAATATCTGCAGATGAATGTTAAGTCATTTAGACTTTTATCTGATAAAAAGAAATCACTAAAAGCTTTTAAACTTGTAAATGTTACTATTTAACTTTAGAATGCTACCACTGAGCTTTTAGAATACTATTCTTTTTATGGTGAATGATGTAAGATTTGAAAAGAAATGCTGAAAGCAGGGAGACCAGTTAGGTGACTTATGGAATAAACTTATGGTACTGGAATTAAAAAAGAAAAGACAAGTTTTGAGGCTATGTAAGTGAAGAGCAGATATAATTAAAATTGGTAGCAAAGTATATTATAATACAATGTCCACATCAAGGACACATGATGTCAATGGTGTAGGAACTCTCACCATTAACACAGACAACTTCTTTAGAACTTAAGCTTCTGTCAAAGAAGTTAAGTGATTTCCCCATTGTTATACAACTAGTCATTGTCAGGCAAAATTTGAATCCAGGTCTTAACTAAATCTAGCACTCCATCCATTATTCCATGCTACCTTTTCTAAAATCATTTAGTCAATAAACATTTATTAAAGGCCTACTATGTGCTAAGGCTCTGTGCTAAATGATGAGGATACAAAAAAGAGTCAAAAAACAGTCCCTGCACTCCAAGAGCTTACAAACTAACGGGGAAAACAACAAGCAGCAAACAGATATGCACAAATGAGAAGCTACATACAAGAAAAATAGGAAATAATTAACAGGAAAGGCACTAGAATTATAAGGAGTTGGGAAAGGTTTTCTGAAGAAGACAGAATTTCATTTGGGACTTAAAGGAAGCCAAGGAATCTAGTAGTTAAAAGATGAGGAGAGAGAACATTCCAGACATGGAATACAGTCATAAAAATGCCCACTGCTGAGAAATAGAGATTTAATAACATTCTTTGCATTTTCAGGTCTTTGCTGAGCTGTCTTGATGATATGTGAACTGTCTTATTAAATTTTACTAAAAAGGTAAAAAATAATTATGTAAGATTAGGACAGTTAAAGAAAATATTGTTCAAGAAGAAAATAAATATTGTTTAAGCACACCAAAAGTTAGTATAAAGAAGGTAACATGACACCTAATACAATACAATCTGGATTATGTTTACTATGAACTTTAGGTGCTATGTATAACTAACTGCAGGACTCCCTAAATTTGTGACATACCTCATCTTTTTTTTTTTTATTACTTTCATGTTAATATTAAAAGTTTTTTAAAAAATTATCTTTAACAATTACCATTCTCATGAGCCACCCTACCATAGTAACCCTTCTATTTTTATCTATCTCTTGCCACCATATGGAAGAGTCCTAAGTAAATATTGAGTGAACAAATAACTATACAACAAAACCTGCTGTCTATAAAAGTATGAATATTTAATGATTTTAGACTATCTTTGCCCTTAAACAAAGAATACAAAATTATTACCTTTTCTACTGCAGTCAGCTGTTGCTGAAATCCATCACATTTTTTGTTTGCTTCCTCTGAAAGAGTTTTATATTTTTCAATCTGAGATTGCTGAATATTGATTGTTCGCTCCATTCTAACACGATCTTCATTAATATCTTTAAGAGAGGCTTTTAAATTTCTTACTTCATCCTCCTATAGTTAAATAACTATATATTAGTGTACATAAAAAACAAATTTAATATACTATTTACAAAAAAGAATTTGATGTAATACTGTGTGATATTTATAAATATTTCCTAAAAAATAGAAAGCTATCAATATTTATATTTTAAAAACTTTTTTCAAGTCAAACTTTATATATATAATTTTAATTTAATTTAAATTTAATTTGAGTTACCAAACTAGAAAAATGCTTTACTTCTATGAAATGACACTAAAAATCTCAGAATGAAATATTTTTAATATATTCAAATTCAACATATTCAAATTTCACAATTTGCAATCTTGTATAATATTAATCCCAAAATTTACTTATAGTTTAAGGACTAGAAAATGTATAAAAATAAACTTGATAAATATTTAAAGAAAGTATATTTTTACATACATGGACCCCATCATTTACATATAAATTATTCTCTTCAAGAGTATACAACTGCTTACCTTTTTATTGCAATCATATACAAGACTATCCAATTCTTCCTGCATAACACGGAGTTTTGCCTTTAAAAATCTGATCTGGGCCTCTGTGAATTTAAATAGTGATATTTAATACTTTTCAATCGTTGGGACTTCCTACCATATATCCATTCTCTCACTAGACAGTCCACTTTCCTTACCTTAAATTTTTTCATCTTCAGCAAACCTCTGAGCTTTGAAGTTACATGCCTTTGAAAGTGAATATTTTATTTATATAACATACCAAAACAAACCAACCTAGAAACCTAGTGTTTGATGAACCCAAAGAACTCAGCAATGTGAGTAAGAACTCTCACTATCTGATAAAAACTACTGGGAAAACTGGACAGTAGACTGGCAGAAATTAGGTTTAGACCAATATCTTATACTATATGCCAAAAATAAGATCCAAATTGATATGTGACCTAGATATAAAAATTCACATCCTAAATAAATTAGAGGAACACAGAAGAAATTACTTTTAGATCTATGGATATAAAGATAATTCATGCCCAATAGATAAAAGATGATGATAGACATGGAAATAGAAAATTTATTACATACAACTGTTTTTAATTTTTTTCATTTAAAAAAATATAGCTAAAATTATAAGGGAAACAAATAAATGGTTGAACAAAAAGTATGTGCAGCAAGTTTTTCTGATGAGAATCTTGTTTCCAATATAATTAGAGAACAAATTCAAAATTATAAGACCAAGAGTCATTTGCCAAATAATAAATGTTTAAAGAACAGGCAATTTTCTAAGAAAGCCAAACTCTTGATACAGCAATATGAAAAAATGCTCCAAATCATTATTAAGAGGAAAGCAAATCAAAGCAACTCTGAGATTTATCTCATTTCCATCAGGGTTGGCAAAACTGACAAAAGAGGAAAATGAAAATTTTTAGAGGAAAACAGGCACATCAATACATTGTTGGTGAAGTTCTAAATTGGAACAACCCTTCTGAAAAGCAATTTGGAACTATAACAAAAAAGTTATTAAACTGTGCATATCCTTTGACCCTGTGATTCCACCAATAATAATTCCACTATATCCCAAAGAAGTCAAAGAAATAAAAGTCTGATAACAACAAAAGTATTTGTAGCAGCTCTTTTTGTATTGACAAAGAACTGGAAACTAATGGAGAGTCCATCAATTAATGAATGGCCAAATAAATTATGGTATATAAATGTAATGGAATACTATTGGGCAGTAAGAAGTGAAGAAGTGAAGCTTGTTTTTTAAGAAATATGGGAAAACTTGTATAAAAAGTAAAATGATTCCTTTCCAATTTGGTCCTGGGCAGGATAGTTCCTGCAAACAGAGGTGGAGGAAAAAAAGGAGGAACATCCTGCCATTAATGAGGTGGTGACCAGAGAGTAAACCATCACCATTCATCACAATCAGATTCACGGAGTAGGCTTAAAAGCGAGCTTCTCAGGCTCTAAAGGAAATCTACAAATTTGCCATGAAAGAAATGGTAACTCCAGATGGAAGCACTGACACCTATCTATACTGACACCAAAGGAACAAGCAATGTCTCATACTGCATCCAAATGCATTTGTCCAGAAAAAGCAATGAGAATGAAGATTCACCAAACAAGCTGTATACATTGGTTATTTGTGCCTATTATCACTTTCAAAAGCTTATAGACAATCAATGTGGACGAAAACTAAACTGAACTTCATTTGTAAAAAAAGGTATAAAATGTTGGTTGTTAAAAACAATAAAACAGTGAAATGACCTCGCCCAGAATAATAAGTTATACTGTATAAATATTGTAAAAAAGACTTTTTTGAAGATTAACTGATCAATGAAATGACTAACCATCATTCAAAGGAACATAACACACTATGCTAAGTAACTCCTGATAAGAGAGATGATGGACTAAATATGCAGAATGACACACATTTTTAGATATGGCCAATATGGGGATTTATTTTGTAAGCTTATGTAAATTTCTTAGAAGATTTTTTTTTTTCTTTTCCCAGAGGAGTGGAAGGAATAAAGAGTGTAAGGAAGAAAATGTAAAATCTTGATAATTAAAAATTTTAATTCAAAGTATAGAATAAATACAAATTGAAACCTGAACTCAGAATGCCATTTTAATTTGAGATATCTTAAGCAAACACTGTAGATTAGCTCTTAGAATAATGAATATTATTTTTAAATTAGCTAAAATTAATATTAGTTTTTAATGATTTACCAAGATCATTATTATAGTACACAAATAGTAGAAATTTAAATCACTACATTATTCAACAATAATATGCCAATAGTCCCTAGTTAGGTATTTTATATAAGATGAAGAATAACCATACAATTAATGTATTTACCATGAGAAAAAAAATCAGAGGGTAAAAATCTTTTTGAATGGTTACTTTAAATGTATTTTAACTATTTTATTACACTTTAACATCCTTTTAAGAAACATCAATTAATCAAGAAATATTTATTAAGTACCTACTAAGTACCAAGTACAGTATAACATTTTAAAAATTCCAGAAAATTGATTTTCTCCAAAGATTTATTCAACATTGTAGTTGTGACATGAATAGACATACACACACTCTAAAATCTACGCTAATGAAAGTCTACCTGTTCCAATGTCTTCGCTGAGACCAGGAAAAATCTCATCGTCTATGCCATCAGATAAATCTCCTTCATCTAATTTTCCTTCAATTCTATTAATTGTGTTTGTAAGTGAAAAGTCTTTGAAGTCCTCTGGGACTGCAACATCATTGGCAATTTGAATATTAGCACGTTTCAATTTTACACTAAAATAAAAAGCATAAAAGGTTATTGTTTTTCTTAACTGTATGACATCATTAAAATACTCAAAAATCAAAAATATACAATATGAAGTATGATTATTTCTAGAAATACTTTCATACACGAGTTATGTAACGTAACAAAATGTCTTATTAGTTGTTTTAGTGTTTATGAATCACAGGACCTTGAACTAGTTCTTAGCAAGCTAAGTAATGACTCTGCTTCTAAAGAAGCCTTGAATTCATGTTCTAAATTTAACCCATTACTTTTCATCTTACTTGGCTCTAGAAAAGTGCTATAGGAGCTTATGCACCATACTTTACAGAACCGAATAACTCCACTTTGTTAGTTTCTGTGTCAAAGGATCTTTCAAAAAATTGTGGAAGAGATATAACAGTACTTAATTTAATCCTGAAGTAGTTTTTTGGTGAAATTTTTTGTTCCAATTTTTAAAAAAATCATATCCCCTTAAAACTCAAGCTAAAGAACTAAGTCTGAAAAACTAATTTTTATCTGAAAACTCAGAAAAAGTAGAAATATTTCAATGAAAAACTATTCATAGGATCATAGCATAAGAACTAGAAGAGATCTCACTGGTTATCTAATCCAACACTCCCATTTTACAGTTGGGAAAATTGAGACCAAAAGAGATTAAATTTCCTGCCCAAGGTCACACAAATAAACAATCATCAGAAGTAGCATTTGAACCCAGTTCCTCTGACTAAAATAATTCCCAGTTCCTCTGGCTAAAATAATAGAACAACTTTTAAATACCAAAGCAACTTTCAAATAAATAGTTTTTCTAAAATTATAAATATTATAAATTATAAAGTAAATTCTAAAAACCTGATAACTCTTTAATTCGAAAAAGGAAATTGACAAGGAACTTTTCAATTCATAAAGGACATGATGAGGTGCAGTCAAAATCTCCCTGTACAGGGCCACAAAATGATAAAGAGTAGAGGGGTACAGAAAACAAATATATTTTAAAATATATTGAGAACTCTCCCCATATAGGACAACCAAATGATGGAGTATGGAGGTTTGATCCCAGAAATATACTGGGGTTCCCAGCTGGCATCTCAAAATGCCTCAAAAAAGAATTAGTAGAGGGCAGCTAGGTGGCACAGTGGATAGGGGTCACCTGACTTCAAATCTGGACTCAGACACTTAACATTTCCTAGCTGTGTGACCCTAGGCAAGTAACTTAACCCCAATTGCCTCAAAAAAAAAAAAAAAAAGAAAGAATTAGTAGGCTTAAACCATCTCCAAATCAAGAGGCAAAAATTTTATTACTAAGCCAGTCATGACTTAAGTTCCAATAGGAGTGTTAGGCTTTAACAACCATTAACAAGCCATTAACCTTAGAAGCCAGTGTGACAGTGGAGAACCTGCTGCCATAAGGCAGGTGGTTCCTAATAAACCCA
Organism: Sarcophilus harrisii; assembly: GCF_902635505.1. Lineage (NCBI taxonomy): Eukaryota > Metazoa > Chordata > Mammalia > Dasyuromorphia > Dasyuridae > Sarcophilus > Sarcophilus harrisii. Next base: position 508,195,329 of record NC_045427.1, on the reverse strand, counting down.
CAAAGAAGTTTCACAGGAGAAAAATAGCTTGGGGATTGACATTACACCTTGGCCTTCTGACTGTATACAGTAAGTGTGGAGGTCGCGACAATTGTGTCAATGCAAGGAATTCCACAAGGAACAACAGGCCTATTTAAGAGCAAGACAATCCCAGCGGGGTCTCCAGAGTGTGGAGCGCTTACAGCTTGGTCAGCATCTTCTGCAGTTTAGTTTGAGTCTTGGACTTCTTAGCTACCGGGGACCAAGGACCCCATCATGCAGAAGAACACTGAAGGTTTTGTTTTCTTTTGTTCTTAGGGAAAACTAACAAGAAAACCAGACAAATGTCACCAATCCTTCCCAGCTTCTTCAGGTCTTCCCAGATGAAATTCCCATTGTGATTTGCATGGTCATGGGCAGAATGGGAGTTGAAAGCCTTTTTTTTCCACCTTTGCTCAAAAAAAATAAACTATTCCTGTACGAGCAACTGAGGTAGGGGAGGAAAATAACAATGCAAATACAGAAGCCTAAGAGCTCCTCAGGCTGGCTGGATGCCTATGGACCTGAGTCCAAAAAAGATGAGGTGAAAGACCCGAGTTGGATGTCTAAAAACTTCAATTCAATAGAGAAGCAGGAGACTTGTTGGAGGCTGAGAAGAGGAGCTTATCTGAAACAGCAACAGATGGCAGGGAGGCAGAGAGAAAAGAGCAGCTGAGGATCCCAGTGGTTTGCAATGAGAAAAAGTGATTCTGTTCCCATCCTCCTGTTCCTAAATGTATCCCCAACACACACACACACACACACACACACACACACACACACACACACAGAGAGAGAGAGAGAGAGAGAGAGAGAGAGAGAGAGAGAGAGAAAGGGGGAGAGGAGGAGGAGAGTTTCAGAGACAGAGAGAGGAGAGAGCCAGAGAGAGCCAGAGACAGAGAGACAGAGAGAGAGAGAAGAGAGAGAGAATGAGAGACAGAGAGAGGAGAGAGAGAGAGAGAGAGAGAGAGAGAGAGAGAGAGAGAGAAGAGAGAGAGAGAGAGAGAGAGAGAGAGAGAGAGAGAGAGAGAAGAAAGAGAGAGAGAAGAGAGAGAGAGACAGAGAGAGAATGATTAATGGGTAAGATTTGGGGAGAAAGGAAAAGGTGTGAATGAGACATTTTGAGAAGTGAGACTAGGACTTAATGAAACGAATAAAAGGGTATGTAAGTATATGGTGATAAGGTTTCCTGGAGGGGGAGAGTAGGGCTTTGTAGTCGATCCACCCAACCCAGTTTAACTCCCACCAGCAGTGGGAGTTAGTAGTAGTAAAGGTGCCCATGATGGAGCAGAAGAATGAGAAGAAGGAACAAGCCAAACTTGAGAGTGCAGGGCAAGGTCTCACTGGCTAGTGATATCATCAAGACTATGAGGAAGCGGGGCATGAGGAGCTGGGAGAGCATAAAGGGATAGGAGGGAACTGAGGTGTTCTTGTGGATTAAGGGCAGGCTCAAGACATGGGACAGCAGGTGAGAGGAAAAGATAGGAAATGATGATCACAGAGGGAATTTTGAATTTGAAGATCTTGGTGGGGAAACACTGGGAAGATGTCAAGCTCTCAGGTATGAAGACCCCTTGAAGAGTAAACGTACAGGGGATGGGACCCATTCTGAAGATAATGCCAGAGATAGACTCAAGAAGGTCAAATGCAGCGAGTACAGTCCCATGCATACCAAAATACTCATAGCATCTTCTTGTGTGAGCCAATAATTGGAAATACAAAGTAGCTCCCTATAAAGTATAGAATAGCTAAATAAATTGTAGTACCCATGTGTGATAGATTATTATTACACAATAAATGTGAAGAATTTAGAGTCATGAGAAGACATATAATTGACACAGCATGAACCAGGAAAACACTAAAAACAATGATTATATCAATGTAAATGGAAAGAACAAAGAAAGAAGCTAAATTCTGTATTAATCTAATCATGCAACTTGCTCCTGGAGAAGAGGTGAGGAAATGCACCTTCTCTTTTTTTGCAGAAAAAAAAGATGAGAAAATATAACTTCTTCTCTTCTTTTACAATCTGTGCTACAAAATAAAGATCACTGAGTAGGAGAAGAAGAAAGGACATCACTGGATATGAAGGTAATATAAAAACAAGAAATACCAATTGTTTATGTTTAAAAAAAAAAAAGATGACAGAGGTTGTGGTAGAGAGGAAAATCAGATCTTCCAGGTCTTGAAGAAATCAAGAAAAGAGAGAGAGAAATGTGGAGAAAGGGAGATGATAGCAATCAAGAGAGGTTGCTGAATAATGGTTTCCAGGGAATAGTTGAGAAGTGACACTGGAGAGAAGCATATGTTGACTCTTACTCCTGGCTCTGTGTCACACCTTGTGGGAAGATTTCACACCAAACATGACACAAAGAGCATCACAGGAGATAAAATGGATACTTTTAATTAACAGGCACTTTTCAAAAGAAATCAAAGATATCAATGTCATGAAAAATGCTCTGAGTCATTAATATTGTTTCATGTCAGATCATACTCTCAAATGACTAGAATGATTTACAGTGCTTTTATTTAGCACCTAAAATTGATGAAACCTATTATAGTTATCCCTTCCATATCATAATTTTCCCTGTTATGGTTTCAATATATCACAGGTTGGCATAAGAAATTAAATGAGAATTTGGGGGAGTTTTATCAAAGCCATGGATGAAACACAAAGGTCAGCAGATGACACAGAAAAAGTTTAGAAATTCAGAAATGTATAAAATTTATGTATAGTATTATATAATATAGCCTATGACCCAAATTTTATAATAAGGTGTTTACAGTACCTCTTCATAAAATCTTCATAAAAAAAAAAAGAAAAAAACTGAGACTATTACTTTGGTATGAAGGCCCCAAAAAATTTACACAGATTTTCTAGATCTAGAAAACATCAAAGAAGTACCATGCTCCTAACCCCCAACAATGTGGAAAGGATAACAATACAATGGGGAAAAGATTCGTTGAGAATGAATTAAAGAATTTTGTTGAGTGATTACTGTGAGGCAGTATGCTAAAAGGTGGGGTCAAGGACTTATTCTAGTTCCAGTTCTAAGAAGCCAGTTTACTTTAAATTAATAATAATAAGAAACATAGTAATTTCACTTATGATCACAACAATCCTATCATTCCAATATTTTAAATCTATGAAAATGAGTATAATACACATGTAAAATTACACATAAAAAGTAAAAGTAGTTATGCAGAAGGAGGAAGCAAGTTGGCTCAGTAGATAAGAGCCCTGGGCCTGGATTCAAGAAGACCTGACTTCAAATCAAGCTTCAGATAAATATTTATTATGTGACCCTGAACAAATCACTTAACTTCAGTTTTCCTTAATCCAATAGAGAAGGAAATGGCAAATCATTTCAATATCTACAAAGAAAACCCAATGTCACGTGGAATCATACATAACTGAATAAAACAAGATACAAAGTTCAGAAAGTTCAATTATTCACACTGATAATATTGCTAAGTTTTGAAAACTAGAAAATGAAAGTAATATTTCAAAATATATATACCTTGAAGTTTTTTTCTTTACTTTATTCCCAGACTGTGGCTTGTTTTGAATTTCAGTCACACAATCAGATTTATTGATCTTTGGTTGCTAGAGGGAAAAATAAAGTAGCAATTAATTAGCATCCAATCATTTCCCAAATGATACATTTATACCATGTTGCCTTTCTGTTTACCTGTGTAGCAGAATTACCAGGTTTTATGTTTTTTTTTTTTTTAATTCAATAAATAGCAATAGTGGAAAGGAGATTCTAAAGGTAAAAGAATCAGAATTTTAAGGCTGCATGTGGCATTAGAAATCATCTCTCAACTTTCTCATTTTAAAAATGAGTAAGGCTGAACCCAGAAAAGTTAAATGATGTGCCACAAACTTCTAAATAGCAAAGTTATAACTAGAACTCATGTTTCACAATTTACAATTCAAATGGATATAAAGGATTTTTGAGTTGTTACTAAGCCTTCCTCACTAAGAAACCATCTACTCACTGGAACAAGTGCATTTCAATTATTGAAGGTCTTTCTCTTAACTTCAAGATGTAAACTTTTTTAGTCTGGGATTTTATTTGTAGCAGGAGAATCATAGCTACAAGACTTTAAATCTTTCTGTATTATTGGATCTGTTACTTCACTGAATTTTTGCTTCTAGAAAAGGAAATTTTTTTCCTCTAGAGGAAATCCATTAGATTGTATGCTCAGTCCACAATGATTTTTTTTTTTTTTACTCCAATGGAAGGCATCTCTGATTCATTCACTTTGTAGGCAATTCTTTAAAAACACATTATGAACTTGCTATAAATACCTTTTATAGGAATAGGGACCTGTGATTTTATTAATATAGAAAGGATTTCTTAAAACTTTTTCACACCCCTGATTCCTTTTCATCCAAGAATTTTTTACCTGGGCATATATAGGTACATAAATAGGTATATAAATCAATCACTGATAATAAATCATAATTTTACAACCTCCATATTCTGGTACAAGATACCATATGGGGTTGTGACCCACAGTTTAAGAAGGTAGGAAACAGAGAATTCCTTGGTGAGAGAATTCCTTCTATCAAAGCTAGTTCTCTGCAATTTATTATCTTTAATAGAGGTCAAGAGCATGGTAGGATGGATGTACTGTCTCACACAGGGTCAGGTGCTGTGTCTATCATGTGCCCAGCTCCAAAGCCTTGTTCATTATACCACAATGCCTCTTCTACTTGCCACCTACAAATATATTTATTCAAGTGTGAAAATAAGTTTGTCATTCTACAGGACATATGTACATTCAAAGAAAATTTCATTTTAGTACCTTATTTGAAAGTACGAAAACTGCTCCTTCAGAAGACAAGTGATCTCTAGAAAGCAAAAAAAAAAAAAAAAAAAAAATCATTGGTCATTATAAGCTAACATTAATATTTAATAGTATAACTTGAAAAAATAAAGTGTACAACTACCAAATAAGCTTAAAACCTAAAAACCTTAAAAGTCTAAACTATCTAAACATTGCCAAAATGATAGTGATACAAAATAAAAAGAACACATTAGTTACATAAATTTCCCTTAGTGCTTAGTAAATAGGACAAAGTAAATGCTCAATATTTTTGTAAGATTCAATTTCCAAATTAGATTAAGCAATTGAATTTGACCAGAGTTTAATTTAAATGAAGATTACAGGTGGCACCAGAACTTTACAAAAATCCAATACAAGAAAATCTGAATGGAATATATGGGAAGACGATTATCTGTAATACAAAGAGATGGATTATTTCACAAGATTAGCCTCTTCTAAATTTAAAGCCATATATGAAGAAATACTCTAAATTATTGATTAGAGAAATGCAAATTAAAATAACTCTGAGACACTACCTCACACCTATCAAATTAGTTAAGATGACAAGGAAAAATAATGCTGAATAAGAAGGGGGTGTGGGAAAACTGGAACACTAATGCATTGCTGGTGGAGTTGTGAAGTAACCGAGTCATTCTGGAGAGCAATTTGGAACTGTACCCAAAGGGTTATAAAACCATGCATACCCTTTGATTTAGCAGTGTCATAACTGGGCTTATATCCCAAAGAGATCATAAAAGAGGAAAAAGGACCCACATGTGCAAAAATGTGGCAGCCTTTTTTGTCACAACAAGGAATTGGAAACTGAATGGATGTCCATCAGTTGGGGAATGGCTGAATAAGTTATGGTATATGAAGGTAAATGGAATATTATTGTTCTCTAAGAAATGGTGAACAGGCAAATTTCAGAAAAGCCTGGAAAGAACTAATGCTGAGTGACAAGAGAACACTGTACACAGTATCAGCAAGATTATGTGAAGATCAATGATAGACTTAGCTCTAATCAGTAATGAGGTAATCCTAAAATAATTTCAATAAATTTGGTATGGAAAATGCCATCTGCATCCATAAAGAGAATTATGAAGACTGAATGTAGATCAAAGCATAGTATTTTCACTTTTTTCTATTTTTTTCCCTTTTGTTCTGATTTTTTTCTCATGACACGACTAATATGGAAATATATTTTAAATGACTGTACATATATAACCTATATCAGATTGCTTGCTGCCTTGGGAAGGGGGAAGGGATGGAAAAAATATTTGGAACTCAAAATCTTCCAAAAGTCAATGTTGAAAACTATCTTTACATGCAATTGGAAAAATAAAATATTATTGAGAAATTAAAAAAAATTTAGCTTCTTCTCTTCAAGTGCTATGATACCCTGAGATGTCTAAAGTTATTTTATTAATGCAACTTCTCATGTTTGAAGCAACAGCACATGGTATGGTATAGTACAAGAAACACTAGTCTTCACCATAGTGAAAACTACATGTTATCTTGGTGAATCAGAAAACCATCTGCTCAACAGGACAATGTGCAGCCTTTACTCTTCTGCCACTGCCTTCCCCCAATTACTTGTATGTCCTTGAACAAGGACACTCTTTTGTAACTTAAACCCTCTGGACTTTAGTATCTTCATCTGTAAAATGAGGCAACTGGGCTTCCTATATTTATAGAACATGCGTTGGTCCTTTCTAGCCCTATCAATTTATATCAAATGAGATGTGTGGTAAGCATGTGAAACAGTAAAGCATTTTTAAAGTTTAATTATGAACATAAAAACCTCAGAAAAACATTCTTTAGATGAAAAAGTAATATTAAGTTCAACTCTTCAAGTATAATATCTGTCGAGGACATGAAAGTTCAATATAATTCAAATCACTGTATATTATTAAGCACCTATTATATGCAAAACACTGAGCTAGGATCTAGGAATATAAATATAAAAATAAATACATCTTTCTCAACTTGTCTGCTGCATAATGACATTGTTATTCACTCTCTGCTTCTGAATATGATCTACTTTGGGGGATTTTGTGAAATTGGCTTTCTTATCTGACAGCTCCCTTTTCAATATCCTTTGTTGGCTGATCATGCATCATATCAATTAAATTCAACATCTTGACTGTGGTTGTTCCTGAAGGGTCCTCCTTTGTGGATCATCTTCTCTTCTTTCTCTATATTCTCTGCTAGAGGTTTAAGTATCATCTCCATGATGCCCAAATCTATATATCCAGTCCTATTCTTTCTCCTTTGACTCCCATATCACCAACATCTCTTAGATATTTCCAAATGGATTTCTAACAGATAATTCACACTCACTAAGTCCAAAAGTGCACTTATTATCTTCTCCCCAAGTTGCCATCATCAGACTTTTCTATTATTGCGGAAGGCACCGCCACATTTCCAATCTCCCAGATCCATGACCCCAGTGTTACCCTGGACCTTCACCCGATATCTTGCTGTTGCTCCCTTCACACCTGTGCTCTTGTCACCCAGCACCATCTCAGTCAGGTCCTTTTTCTCTCTCATCTAGATTACTGTAACAGACTCTTCCTTGGTCTCCTGGACTCAAGGCTCTGCCCACTTCAGTCCATCACTGCCCGACTGCCAAAGTGACTTTCAGTGCATGTCCAGTCACCAGGGTCTCTAAGACCTCTAGGTTCAAAGACTGATTTCTCTGTTCATTTTTAGAAGGCCTTCCTAAGCTGGCCCTCACCCTCCACCTCACTGGATGGCGCTCCTCCTGTCCCCTGTAAGCCGGCCAACTGGCCTTCTCTCTATTAACTGCAGCATTCCCATCCTCCTTCCCTCACCACTGTCTTGGCTGTCCCCCTAGTCTGGGATGCACACCTTTCCCTTCAGAGCTCTCCCTCAAAGATGCAGCTTCCTGATCACCCGCCTGCTTGTAGCTGCCTTTCCAAATTACATACTGTGCATGTATTTCACTGCTCTGTATATATTCTATATAGACTTATATATGTATTTATGTTCTTCCTCATGGTTGCTTCTGGTAAAGTGATCAATTCACTCTATGTATTACTGTTATTTAATCCATTTAAAAGGTTTAATTGATTATTGAACTCAGCTTTTTATCTAACTACAAGCTACACATACATAACAAAACTAAGTTCTGGTTAACATACTATTTGGCAGAGTAACCATAGGTGTAAAAGAAGCTACTGTACTATATATTGATGGTGAAAATTAATTTTATTTTATAAAACAGATTTAAATTAAACAAAAATTCCCTGAGCACCTACAATATATAAAAGTAGCATTGCTTTGCGTTGAAAAGAATATTCGGCACACCAAATTATTTATCTTGTATCTGAAATAATTTCCAATATCCAAATATCATGTTTCATTTGGTAAAATGTTTCTGTATGAAAACAGTATGGTTTTTTTTTTAAAGAACCATTTTGTATAGATAAGCAGAAGATTCAGGTCCAATTTGCACTTCAAGAAAATTTAGCATAAGAAAACAAAGCATCTATTTTTACTCTTTAGAATAACATTTATTTTTATACTTGTGAAATGAGTCTCTCACTTCATTTCACAGAAACAACAACTAGTTAACCTTCTTTAGTTTTTTAGTCTACCATTAGAAGGTTATGCTTAAGTCTTTATACCACTGATAGAGAAATACTTGTAGCAATGGCAACAATACTCACTAACAGTTTATTTACAATTATATTTTAAAATATTATTTTCAAGCTGAAACTTTCAAGAATCGTATGGTTTGAAAATTTTAGTTCAGAAATTTCTGTGTGCTGTGAAGAGATCAAATACTGATGTATCAGATACATTAATTCTTTTTTTATTTTTAAATATTAAGCAAACATTTTAACAGTACACATCACATGATGAACACAAATAGTTCAATAATGTTATTTTAAATACTTTTGTGATTTTCTGCATATAAAATAGTGAAGGGCTGACTTCATTTAAAGAAAAGCTGACTTAGGGCTAATCATCCTCTGTACCTTGTTTTTATTTCAATTTTTGCTGTAATACTCTCTTTAACTTCTCAATGGAAAACAAAGACTATAACATTTTGAGTTTTGTCATCTTTTAATTTCAGGCTATCATTTTAATCTATGAGAAAAAAAGATTATGTCAGCACTTCTAAGTACTTAGATATAATTGTTATTATTGAAGGTGGCTTCCAATAGAATGTTCCCTTTACCAAAAAGTGATTATGAATCACAGTGTACTCTCTTTCACAAGGCATTCCTCAGTGAAGTTGTAAAAGGCGGGGAGGGGAATCTTAAATATTCTATAAGTTCAAGGGATTGTCGTGTAACATGAAGGTAAACGATATGAAGGAAATGGAGAATCCTATAATAGAACTCAGAAAACAGATCTGTGAAAAGCTGGAGTGCTTTAAACATAAAAAGAAGTAGCCTGGGACAGAAACCTAGGCTATAAATGTGAGAAATAAAAAATTAGTTTATTATACTTGCTATAAATTTGATTTAGTTATTTTTACAGTATCAGAATTATTTTCTGATATTCTGACATTGGCACTTAGTCCCATAAGAAAAGTGAAAAATCAAAAAACAATCTCCATGTCCAAATTCCATTTATGATTCCTATAAGAGAAAATTTAAGAAAAACAAGTAGAATAAAAAAGGGTAATCTGAAGATTAATGAAGACTAAAGAAGGCTAAAGATTAAGAATCTGAAAAGGAAGATTCAAGAAAAATATAGTTGGCAAAGTAAGGAAAGGTAAACAAACAAACTTCAATATATATCAAATTAACAGACTTGACTGGTAGATGTGGCAAGTTGATTAAATAGATAGGAAGCTGGTACAACAAGGAGGGAGATCAATTATTGAAACTAGAAAAGAAACCTGGGAGAAGCTATCTTTCAATTATGAAGAGTATGAAAAATGGCTGTAAAGATAACTAGGAACTTAGAGGTAAACTTAAATACCAACAAATATTTGATTTTGTTTTTTTTTTTCCAAAAGATTGTAAATCTCAAACAATGAATATCAGAAATGATTCTGAAGTAATTTGCATTGAGTATGCAATGTTTGTATTTCTATCGTAAACAAGTATAATATATTGAAGACATAAAAGATTACCTACCCAGGCTATTACCAACTTTTGGTGTTAACATATTTAACATGTATGGGACTACCTTCCATATAGGGGAGGGGATGGAGGGAAGGAGGGAAAAATTTAAACAGAAGTTTTTGCAAGGGTCAATGTTGAAAAATTACCCATGCAAATGTTTTATCAATAAAAAGCTAATATATATATATATATATATATATATATATATATATATATATATATATATATATATATATTTATATATTTTTTTTTTGTATCTTCAGAGAACACTATAGTGCTTGACATATAGTAATAATGAGGGGAGCCCCAAAACTCTCTCTCACTCTCTCTTGGACTTTGGGTGAAAAGCTTGAGAAACTCCCTCAGAGAAGCTCTTCCCTGAGAGACCTGCCCCAGGGAATCAAAATAAAGAGGTTTCATTCTGTTATCTGGGTGGGACTAGTTGAATCTAGTACCACTTCTATTTAGCCTGAGCTGGAGATGGAGATTTCTATTCAACTCTATTGAGTTGGAGATTAGTCCAGGGACACTCATGCAAATTGGAAAATTCTCTATTCTGATTCAACTCAAACTGCTCCCAGTCCCCACCAAGAGCTGCTTATATAGCAAGCTTCCTCCTGCTCAGTCCCCTGCGAGAGACTCTCTGCCAGCTGAAAGACATTCTCTTTTTCAGAGTTAACCTCTCTTTGTCTCTCTCACACATTTCTCTAACAGCATTATACCTCTCTTTACCTCTCTGTCGGGACTTCTCTGCTAGACCTTTATTTGTCTGCTGGGACCTTGCCACTTGGAAGTCAGTCTTCCTAGCAAATTCTAACTTCCCAATGCCAAGTGCCAATAAACTTCTTTTTGCCAGTCTAACTTTTCGGGTTAATAAATTCATTTACGAAGGACCCGTGCTGACCAAAAGGGGTTCTCACAACTCTCTGCCCTGTAAATCTCATCATTTTTGGCTCCCTGACCAGAAATCACAGGGAGCCGAACCTCATCACTAGGTGCTTAATAAATGTCACTTAAACTTTCTGAAATGTCACACCAGATAGGACTCCAGTCCTAGATAAAATATTCAAAAAAAAAAAAAAAAAGAGAATAGGTAAAATGAGGGGAAAAGGTAAAAATGTACATTAAGAAAGTCTAGCTCTATGAGGAATGTAGATATCACAGGAGGGAACCATGCTATTTCAGTGAAATTGAAATGATTGTTATCAAAGTATACTAGAAACCACCTGGACCAAGAACTAGATGAAAAGTCTGGGGAACAGATCATAAGCCTAGCACAGAGGCATGATATCATAGTGATGAAGAACTTCACTTATTTAGATATCCACAGGGATTTTCTCTATCAAACATAACAGCTATTAGCCTTTTGACTTGCTTTAATGATCTCATCCTTCCAAAGGTGGAGGGAACAACAAGAAGAAATTCCATGGTGGATTTGATTTTCATTAAAAAAGAAGAGCTATTTACGAGGTATAAATAGGTTAAAGGGTGAAAATGATGGTGACAATGGAAGGTGGCAAATATTCCCTTTCAGAGTTTATTACAAAAAAGAAGCAAAGTCAGGTATAGTGTGATATGCCCCACAGATTTGGGGAAAACATATGTTAAAGGATCCAATACAAAAATAAATAGTGTTTTAGGGACAAAAGTCAGCAAAAGAAATCAACTCAAGGAGTATGGAAACAAAGAACAAAATTCTGAAAACAAAGGAAAGCATTTACAATGAAGAACAACAACTGAAGTAATCTCAAAGAAACCAATGTCCCTTTAGGGACCAACCACCTTAGATTTTTAACATAATATGCACAGAAGATAGATACAAAGGGCAGATAAACAGAGGATAAACACAAGAGTGTGGCTTGGTGCTGAATCAGGAGCTAAAGCTCAGAAAAAGCTGAAGTGGGTAAAGCAAGTTAAGGATAACAAAAAAGTTTCTTTTAAAACATCAAAGGAGAAAGGTGCTAGACAGGTTTAGATGATTCCTTAGGATAGAAAGGCAAATGATAACTAACTAGATAGAAACTGGAGAGCTGCTCAATTCTTCCTTTGCTCCTTTCTCTTCAAGAAGAGTGACTTCTAAACTGAAAATGCTGGGAAAAAAAGAAACTAACAAGGCATTGATACCCAAAGTACGTTAAGGACACTGAAAAATGCCCCCTTCAAAATAATAAACTGGGAAAACATTTTTAACAATCAAAGATTTTGACAAAGGCCTCATTTCCAAAATATATAGAGAACTGACTCTTAATTTATAAGAAATCAAGCCATTCTCCAACTGATAAATGGTCAAAGCATATGAACAGACAATTTTCAGATGAAGAAATTGAAACTATTTCTAGCCATATGAAAAGATGCTCCAAGTATTATTAATCAGAGAAATGCAAATTAAAACAACTCTGAGATACCACTACACATCTCTCAGATTGGCTAAGATGACAGGAAAAGATAATGGTGAAAGCTGGAGGGGATGTGGGAAAATTGGGACACTGATGCATTGTTGGTGGAATTGTGAATACATCCAGCCATTCTGGAGAGCAATTTGGAATTATGCTCAAAAAGTTATCAAACTGTGTATACTCTTTGATCCAGCAGTGTTACTACTGGGCTTATATCCCAAGGAAATCTTAAAGAAGGGAAAGGGACCTGTATGTGTAAGAATGTTTGTGGCAGCCCTCTTTGTAGTGGTTAGAAACTGGAAACTGAGTGGATGCCCATCAATTGGAGAATGGCTGAATAAATTGTGGTATATGAATATTATGGAATATTATTGTTCTGTAAGAAATGACCAACAGGATGATTTCAGAAAGGCCTGGAGAGACTTACATGAACTGATGCTGAGTGAAATAAACAGGACCAGGAGATCATTATATACTTCAACAACAATTATATACAATGATCAATTATGATGAACGTGGCTCTCTTCAACAATGAAATGAAACAAATCAGTTCCATTTGTTCAATAATGAATAGAACCAGCTACACCCAGCGAAAGAATTCTGGGAAATGAGTGTGAACCACTACATAGCATTTCCAATCCCTCTGTTTTTGTCTGCCTGCATTTTTTATTTCCTTCACAGGTTAATTGTACATTATTTCAAAGTCTGATTGTTCCTGTGCAGCAAAATAACTGTATGGACATGTATACATATATTGTATTTAATATATACTTTAACATATTTGACATGGATTGGTCTACCTGCCATCTGGAGGAGGGGTAGGGGAAAGGAAGGGAAAAGTTGTAACAGAAGGTTTTGCAAGGGTCAAAGCTGAAAAATTACCCATACATATATCTTGTAAATAAAAAGCTATGATAAAAAAATAAAGAAAAATGCCCTCTTTTTACCCTTGATAAATTCAAGTTACTTGGCAACACTCCAAAGCACTGAAAGAATTGACAAACTTCACTGCTAAGCCACTGTTAGTGATATTATAAAGACCAGAAAATTCACAGGCGCTAGAGAAGGATGAACATCCTACCACTTTTAAAAAAAAAAAAAAAAAAAAAAGAACAATAACATTAGCAAACTATAGGCTAGTGAATTTAACTTCACTTCCTGGGGAAATTTTAAAATGACTCATTAAAAATTATTTAGAAAAGGAAGCTATAATTACAAAAAGTGACCTTGGCTTCATCAAGAACTGATCAGCTCAAACTAACCACATTTCTCTTTTAGATAGGCTAATAGACTGGAATTTTAAGGGAAAGCTATAATAGTAATAATTTACCTAAAAAGCACTTGATAAAGTATCTCTATTGCCATAGAGAAATTGAAAGATATAAACTAGAAAATATAATTAGATTTATTCAGAAGTGATTCCATGGACATATTGAAATAATTGTAGTGTATGGTCAAATTGGGAGGTCTCCAATGGAGTGCCTCAGGAATCAGTGCAGTTAAAATTTTTATCAGTAGTTTAGATAAAGACACAGATGATACATCCATCAAATGTACAGACAACTAAATGTAAATTTTCTGACGTTTTAATGATAGAGAACAAATTAATAAAATAGATGACAGAGTCAGGATCCAAAAAAATCTCAATAAGCTAGAGCACTGGGATGAATTTAGTAAGATAAGCTTCATAGGGATAAATGTGAAGTCTTATACTTGGGTTCAAACAATCTACTTCACAGGTACAGGCTGGAAGAGACATGGTTGGGCAGTTGTTTTCCTGAAAAACATTTGGGGGTCTTAATAAGCTGAAATCTCAATATAGGTGAGCAGAGTCCTAGGATGACTAAAAAGGCCAAAAAAAAACCTAAGATGGCCTCACTAGAGGCATAACAAAATAAGGACATAATAGGGAAACTGTAGTCTGTCCTAGTTAAAACGCATCTGAAATACTGTGTTCAGTTCCATATGTCACATTGCTAAGATAGGGAGAATCCAGAAGAGGGCAATAAGAATGTTGGAAGGACCTTAAATCCATATTAAATGAGCATAGATTAGGGGGAAAATCTTTGTAATAAATTTCTCTGCTAAAAGTATAATGATATATAGGAAATTAATACAAATAGATAAAAATAAGAGCTATTTCCCAATAGGTAAATGGACAATGAATAATGAACAGGCACTCTTCAAACGAAGAAAGGCAAGTTATCAGCAATCACATAAAAAATTTTCCAATTCACTAATAAGATAAATGCAAATTAAAAGCTCTCACATCTTCTATACACATCAACTTAACAAAGATGGAAGAAAGGAAAATGACTGTTGTCCATGAGAATGTGGGAAGACATGCAGACTGGTGCACATTTGGTGCTGTGAAATGATTTAATCATCCTGGAAAGCATTTTGGAACTATGCTCCCAAAATTATTAAAATGTATATACCCTTTGACTACACCCAAAAAAAGATCAAAGAAACTTAGTAAAAGACTTTTATGAACAAAAATATTTGTAGCATCACTTTTTGTTGTGGCAAAGAATTTGAAACGAAGTAGATATCAATCAATTGGGGAATGGCAGAACAAATTATGGCAAATGAATATAATGGAATATTATTGTGCCACTGAAAGTATAAAAGGGATGAATTCAGAGAAAAGTGATGATTTGTATGAATTAATGAAAAGTGAAGTGAAAATAACCAGGAGAACAATTTATACAACAATTATAACATTATAAAAGAAGTGAAAGATTTAAGACCTATGGTCTAGGAGACTGATGAATCAGGCTTCCCACTTCTTGGCCAAGAAAGAGAATGGAATAGAGACACAAAATGGGACATATTCGATACAACCAATGTGTGGATTTGAATGCTTTCACTGTATGCATGTTACAAGGAAGGTTTTCCTGGTGGGAACGAATGCTATTGTTAGGGAGGGCTGGAAGGTTGTGATAGTGACAGCAAAAAAAGGAGAAAGAAAGGAAGGAAAAACATTAGAAAATAGCAAGGAGAGATTCCAAGATTTCAAGGGAGGATATGGATAAGCAGGACAATGGTAGAATTTGTTTGATGAAGCTGATATATATATTTTTTAATAGATGCAAACCATGCATAGTAAAAATTTATAGTGTCATGCTACATGGTGCTCTTTTACCATCAATCTTTATGTAGAATGTTGATATTTAACGATGTTTGTCAAGTTTTTCATATAATAACAGAAAAAATAAGCTTTAATAATAAATAGATCTAGTTTGATACATAACTCCCTCCCCCCATCTGAATGGGATCAAGTGAAAATTTCTCAAAAAATCAGAGTTTAAGTTTAAGTTTCAGGAAGTCACATAATCCCTTTTCTCAGGACTATAGTGCAAAAAAGGTCAAACCATATCAGGAAGTCCTGTGACCTCAGAGGAAGTAAACAGCATTGCTAACCCTTGGTCAATGGTTATTTCCTTTTCAGTCTATCCAATGAATTTAAAAATCAACAGGAAGGTGAGTTTAAACCCAAGCCTCTTTTTTGCTATATAATCCATTCCCTCTTTCTGCCATGGGTCACACCCCAGGCTGGACTTTGTCCAGTTGATGTGCTTGGACCTCTCCTTGCAAGAACCAAATAAAAGCTTTCTCTTTATTAAATAAAAAAAAAAAAAAAAAAAAAAAAAAAAAAAAAAAAAAAAAAAAAAAAAAAAAAAAAAAAAAAAGCTTTCTCTTTGCATCTGGAGATGCTTCTGACTAGTCAATTTGGGTAAGGGGTCTAGCACCCTGTCCCACAAACTCCGTATACTATACAGCCCCAATTGTAAAGAATATAAATTCTATTCAATAATTTTGGATTCTCTTCATTCAATTGTATTCTATACAATTTGGTTTCTCTTCATTAGTCCTACTATTTATCCATCTTCAACTCTTTAGCTTGCTACCTACAGTAGCCATTCAAAAGACTTTCTTCTTTTTAATCTCCTCTCTACATTGTTACTTTAATTTGCTTTGACACCTTTTTCTGTTATTCATCTGAATTCCCTGTAACCCTCTCCTTTAATCCTCTGACATCTCAAGAGAAAAAGAGGTACTACTACTTTTCTAAAATTATTCCTTCATCAGTAGCCTGAATCTTAACCTTTCCCAATAGCAGAAGGAATTCCCACATTTTATTCATTCTTTCTAATATCTTTCAGTTCTTCCTTGCTCCTTTTCTTTTAGTGGATTTTTTTTTCCATTTTGCCAAACCTAATTTTTAAGTAGTTTTCTTGAGTCAATTTTTGTACTTCCTTTTATAAGCTGTTGACCTTTTTCTCCATAATTCTCCTAAATAGTTCTCATTTTTTCCCCCAAGTTTTCTTTTACCTCTTTCTTAACTTTTAACATCCTTTTTGAAACCTTCTAAAACCTTTTGAGCTTGAGATCAGTTCATATTCCTTTTTGAGATTCCACATGTGGGCCTTTTGCCTTTGCTGATTTCTAGATTTGTGCTCTGATCTTCCTTTTGTTTCCATAGCGGCTCTCTATAGTCAGAGCTCTTTTTGCTTTTTAGCTCATCTTTTAAAGTTGAGCTCTGCTCCTAAGGCACAGGGGAGACTGTCCTAAGTTCCTTTTGCAGGCATAGGGAGGTCTCTCCCTGGCTTTCCCAGCACTGGGTTGGCCTGGCCTAGTCCCGCCAGTTATGTCAAGCTTTGTGGGCTTGTGATTTGCCTTCTGCACTTGGGTTGGAAGTCTCACAGCTGGCCTGAGGCTGAGCTAGGACTAGAAGGGCCTCCAGTTAGTGATCTGCGCTGGGCCTAAGAGCCTGTAGATTGCTCACCCTGTGCCAGTGTTGGCCCAAGCTCCCTTTTTACCCAAGACAGACTTTTCCTGAAGTCTTTCAAAGATATCTTAAGATGGAAAATTGTTTTACTCTGAATTTTTGTGGATTCTGACACTGAAGAATCCATTTAGAGGCGTGATTTAGCATTGGTTCCAAGGGAAAGTGGAGAAAGCCAAGGCAACTTCCTGGTTTCTGCCTGCCATCTTGGCTCTGCCCCTTCCTCCCCCCCATGGCTTTAAATATCCATCTATCAATTCTGAAAAAAAACTCATAACTATTGTTCTATTTCCCTCTTTTCTTTTATGACCTAATTTCTGAAACCAACACACTTTACCTACAATAGCCATTCTCTCATCTTTGGATCCTAAATTCCTCTCTTAAAGAAACCTAATGTTATCAATAATTTTCTTTTTCTTTTTTTCTAAAGGGACAAATTTAATTTTAAAAATATAATTGCCTACAAGATAAAGAGGCAAATTAAATCACTGAAAAAAATTCCTGTATTATGACTGTTACATTAATTGGTAGGTTTGGTAACAAATCTAAGATGTTATGCCAGTTAGATTAGGACTTATCTGGAAATAAATGCATTTTAGGGATGGACAGTTTCTTGATTATTTCTAAAAATAATAAATATTCTAAATATCATGGGCTGTTTTTTTGAATACCAGCTTTTCTTACAGAGGTTACTGTCTAAATGCAGGGGTCCTTAAACTACGGCCTGTGGGCCAGATGCAAGCTGAGGACATTTATCTACCTCACCCAGGGCTATGAAGTTTCTTTATTTAAAGGCCACAAAACAAAGTTTTGTTTTTACTATAGTCTGGCCCTCTAACAGTCTGAGGGACAGTGAACTGGCCCCCTATTTAAAAAGTTTGAGGACCTCTGTAGAATCTCCAATTTTCCCCACAAGATAAAGCCTTTGTTTCAATCAACTTTCAATGGAGAGTCTATTAATATAACCTCATGGTCTTGGACAAACAGCATTGGATTGTTCCTCTTGGTTGATTAAAAATATCTTCATAAATTTTTTTCTGCAGTTTTTCTGCATTTTCTGCTGTTGTCACAGTCTCTTCTAGCTCTCTCAGAATCATGCTTAAATACTGATCATAAGTTTGAAATTCTCTTCATAGTTCTGGATCATTTCTTGTTTTCTAGTCATTTCTCATTTTTACATAAATTCATTTATCTACATTAAGTCTGATGAGATATAGAAGCTCATCTACCATGTTGGTATCTACTATGTTTCTTTTTTATTATTATAGCTTTTTATTTACAAGATATATGCATGGGTAATTTTTTCAGCATTGACAATTGCAAAACCTTTTGTTCCAACTTTTCCCGTCCTTCCCCCACCTCTTCCCCCAGATGGCAAGTTGACCAATACATATTAAATATGTTAAAGTATAAGTTAAATACAATATACGTATACATGTCCAAACAGTTATTTTGTTGTACAAAAAGAATCGGACTTTGAAATAGTGTACAATTCACAATTAGTGAAGGAAATCAAAAATGCAGGCAGACAAAAATAGAGGGATTGTAGTGGTTCATAGTCATCTCCCAGAGTTCTTTCGCTGGGTGTAGCTGGTTCAATTTATTACTGCTCTATTGGAACTGATTTGGTTCATCGTTCACCATGTTTCAAATCAATAACTTCTTTTCTAACTAAATTCAGTTATTACTGAATTTTCCTTGACTTTTCACAGCCAAGAAATACTGTTAATTTTCTCATTTAGATTATCTCCTTCCTTCGTTTTACCACAATGTCCTTTCTGTTTGTCCTAACTCTAAATGCACCTCTTCTTTCTTTTTTCTCTTCACATCTCTTAATCCTGTGTACTACAAATATTATTCTCATTTTTTTAAATAAGCAAAATGAGGCTCAGAGGGATTAAAAGAATTTTTTATGTGCACAGAGACTGTTAGATGCAATATTTGAACCCACATCTCCTGACCAAAGCCCTAGTGCTCTTTCATCATACTTCTCCTCCCATTTCCACAAATATTAACATTCTCTAAAACTCCTAATTGGTTCTTCTGATAACTGGATTTATGCAGGGTATGTTGTTCACTCATTTCAGTTATGTCTCTTTGTGACCCATCTGAAATTTTGTTGACAAAGAGACTGAGTGTTTTGCATATCTTTCTCCAACTCATTTTACAGATGAGGAAACTGAGGCAAGTAGGGTTAAGTAACCTCCCTAGTGTTAGTAATTGCCAGAGGCAGGATTTGAACTCAGTACTTTCTGATTCTAGGCCCTGCACTCTATCCACTGAGTCATTTAGCTGATTTAATCTTAATATTCTAAGTTTATATATCCTTAAGGATGATTACTGACTTCTAAATAGCACTGTTAAAATAAAAATGCATTGGTATTTTAATTCATATTATTCAAATTACATCAAAACCACACATTAATCTTTCCTTGAAAGTTGAGACCTTTGCAATTTTTATACCAATTGTATCAGTGTTCAAATGAAAGTAGGTAGTAAATATATTTTCTTTATATTTTCTTATATTTTCTTTAATAAGTGTTTTTTAATACACTGATTAAACAATTACTCTTCAAAACATATGATTCATAAAAGTTCAAACTTTAAAGATAATTCTGTGTAATCATTCCTGTACAAAAGGCACTGTGGCATATGGATAGAAAACCAACCTTGGTGCCAGAAAGAGCTGGATCTAAGACATGCCTCTGTGACACATCCTGATCATGGAATCTTGGGCTAATCATTTAACACCTCAGTGCCTCGGGCAGCCATCCAACACTAATTGTAGATGTCAACTTCCATTGTTAAAATAAAAATGAATTTCTTCACCAGAAGTTTCCTGTACCATTGAAATCTCAGATCCATTCCAAAGTTGACTGAGTGCAGTGGATGAAATGCTAAACCAACCTGAGCACAGATCCAGGTTCAGACACTTCCTAGCTGTATCCCTTTGGCCAAGAACCCCATTTGCCTCAACTTCATCTGTAAAATGGGGATAATAACAGCATCTAATTCCCACAGTTGTCATGAGGATCAAATTAGATAATAACTGTAAAGCAGTTAGTACAGTCCCTGGCACACAGATGATGTTATATGCTATCTGTTCAGTTATTTTCAGTTGTATCCAAATCTTCATGACTCCATTTGGAGTTTTCTTGGCAAAGATACTGGAGTAGTGGGCTATGTACTTTTCCAGCTCATTTTACAAATGAAGAAACTGAGGCAAGCAGAGTTAAGTGACTCTCCCAAGGTCAGAAAGCTAGTAAGTGTCTGAGGCCAGATTTCTACTTAGAAGTACCCAGGAGAGACACTCAGTCACTTAGCTGACTGGAAGAGCTATGTAAATGCTAGGTATGGTTGCTTTTAAATGCTTCCAACACATTCATTCATTCATTCATTTATTCATTTATTTATGTGGCTGAGGCAATTGGGGTTAAGTGACTTGCCCAGGGTCACACAGCTAGGAAGTGTTAAGTGGCTGAGACCAGGTTTGACCTCAGATCCTCCTGACTTCAGGGCTGGGGCTCTAACTACTGCACCTCCTTGTTACCCCCATCCCATACATTTATAAAAATGATCAGTAATAAAGATAAAATGTGCTTACTTTGTATCATCATCTTCTTTCTCCTCATATGGTTTAACTGGAGATGAAACTACTTTGGACAGTATCTCATTTTGATCTCTCTAAGAAACAAAATAAGAATAAACATACTATATGGTGAAAGTATGTCAGTAATTCTAATATGGTACTAATCTAAATTACCAGTTTCACTTGGTAGGCAATCAGGAGTCAATTAATGACTGCCATTAATCATTCAAAAGAAAAAGATTAATTGGAGTGTGATAAGGTGGTTCCTTCTACCTGTTGTACCCAGAGAATGCTTGTTAATAGCTCTCTATCAAATACTTCTACCGAAATGACCAAAGGTATAGAATACAAAATAACGTAGGACATTTGGCAATTAAAACTTTGTCAGAAGTGGCTACAGCTGTTCTAACCATGTGGCTATTAATACAATTACCCTTTACTTTCAATTTTGTTTTAGTGAATTCATTTAGGCCTTATGATGAGTAAATTATTTGGAATAATGGAAAATAATTTGGAATAATAGAGTAAATTATTTTGGAATAATTATTTGGAATAAAGGAAGGCAAGAATGGGGCTCCTAATAGATATAGATAATACAAACCAAAGCTAGTTTCAAGGGAATGTACAGTCCTAAGAAGACACAGGGTCCCGAGGGACTAGGGAATGTATACAATAGTGGGAAGTTAACGGTTCATGCTGAATTTGCATTGAGATAGAGTATCTCAAGTTTCAAAGGCCACCTGGGATTTACTAATATATACAATCATACAGCACCTAATTCACCAAATAAATAAGCCATTCATCTAATAAAAAAATAATTGTCCAAGAATGTTATCCATACTCAAGGAGGAAAGGGAATGTAAAAGAAAGAGACAAATGTTTTATAATATTAAAAAAAAAACTGTTCTAAGACCAAATTAGTATTTTGTATCACTCAGGCTAATTGTAATATTTACTTACTATTGCTTCTTCTGCTTGACGAACAAGTTCAGCTGTTTTTGCTTCAAGTTCTTCATTTAAACGTCTACAATGTACAAAAAAGCTATTAAAATTAGGATTTACTGAAGTATCTAATGGAAATTAAAATTATATGAAAATGCTAAAATTAGGTTATCTTATGATATCAACAATGGAAGAAACTGTCATACCAAAATTTAGTCATTTCAAAAAAATTCTAAATACATTATTTTGAAACTCCATAAAGAAGTCATTACTGCCAATTTGTCAGAAATAAACGAGGTGCCAAGAATTTGGTATTAAAAAATATTTGATTTAGAAAGCACAAAGGAGGCATTAACCCACTCCTACTCCCCCCCCCAAATAAATCTATGTATCTGTGTTTTATCTCCTCAAACACTCCTGTATTGAAAAAAAAACTCAGTTTCAAATATATATGTATGTATGTATATATATATATATATATATATATATATACATATATATATATATATACATACATACATATATATTTGCAAGGCAAGTGAGGTTAAGTGATTTGCCCAGGGTCACACAGCTAATTGTTGAGTCTCAGTTCAAATTTGAACTCAGGTCCTCTTTACTCCAAGGCTGGTGTTCTATTCACTGCACCATCTAGCAGCCTCACAAGAATTTATTAAACACTATATTCCGAGCACTGTGCTATGAATTGATACCAAAAACAAAAACAAAAACAAAAACCCAAACCCAAAAACCTAGTCCCTTCTTTCAAGGAGTTCACAGTATAACAGAGGAGTTAACATGAAAATAACATCGTACAAAATAATGAGGAAGGATTGGGAAAGTCTTCTTTTCCAAGGTTGAATTTTAACTGGGATTTGAAGGAACCCAGTGAATGAAGATGAAAAGGGAAAGACTTCCAGGAATGTAGCAAGTGAAAATATAGGGAGCTGGGAGAAGGAATAGTTTATGCAAAGAACAGCAAAGAGTTCCTAAACTGCTCCCCTCCCCCCTTTTGTTTTTAATTCATTGTTATAAGAGGTGGACTGCTGGTTAGAAGAGGAAGGAGAAATAACTTAAGAAATGAAAGTATTATGAATACAAAAAAATCAACATATTTTAAAATTGCCTGTTGTAGTAGCTATAACTTTAAGTCTTCCATACTCAAATGGATTTGTGATCTCAGAGATTTACAGGGTCCCTCCAATGCTGCAGATGACAATCCAAAGTTCCATGGAAAAAGTAAACAGAAGAGAACCACATTATCAGGAAGAAATAAAAGCCCTTGTTCCCAAAATAACTATGTAGGCTTCTGCCAACCTAGATATTGTGGGCAGGGCTGAGAATCATTATAACTTGAAGAAAATACCTAGCTATCAAGCAAACATTAAACTAAGTGGCTGTAATGTCAGGCAACCTAGCACTGATGTGTTCTGTCCACAAATGATTAATAAGTGGCTGCTGGATTAATGAAAAGATTGCACAATTATGTTAGATTGTGCATTACTAAAAAGCCTAAAGGATAATCCGCAAAGGCTACGTTACACTGGGAATCTGCCACAAGAATTCCCTTCTACTTTACAGGAGGCACTGAATGGGGACCTAAAAAGTTGTTGAAGTAATAGACAGTGTCCTGGAACTGACTGGTCCAAGTCTTCAAAACTAGCGTTGAAATGATTCAGAATTCAAAGTCTGCACAGCTCATCACTCGGCATCAACTTTCGTTCTTGAGTTTTTCTTTTTAATATGAAGCTTTTTATTTTCAAAACATATGCATAGTTTTCAATATTCACCTTTGCAAAACCTTGTGTTCCAATTTTCTTCTCCTTCCCTTCCTCCCCCACCCTGCAAGTAATCCAGTATGTTAAACATGTGTGATTCTTTTATTCATATTTCCACAATTATCACGTCAATTTTCAAGGTATCACAGGTAGGGGCGGTAAAAATTACAAGGTCAAGTCTTCCCTAACACCTCTGGCTCCCAAAGCCCATCATAACCTGCCCCGTCGCAACCCTCTCTTTCCAGCCTTCTTGCCCAGCGGGTTACCAGCGGCCTCTTCCAGGAATTAACCACTCCGTGGCCAGGCTCTGGGCATTTTCTCCGGCAGTCCGCCAGCCTGAGAGGCTCTCCCTCCTCATCGCCTTCCCCTAGCTTCCCCGGCTTCTTTCAAGTCCCAGCTAAAATGCTGCCTTGTACATACAGGAAGTCTTTTTCCATATCCCCCTTATTTCTAGTCCCTTCCCTCGGCGACCCCTCCCCCCCCTTATCCTGTATCTAGTTGGCATACGATTGTCTACTACTCCCTCTACCTCGCCCCAGCGCGCTCTTTCCTGCTCCCTTATACCAGCGTAGGTCCGACGAGGTACGGAAAGGAGCACTGGTTCTCTCCCCCCGCCCCGCATCAGACTGCCTTACCGGCAGGGGGGCCTTTTGCCGTTCTTGGCAACTGCCGCGATTTAGTACGGCGCCTGACATACAGAAGGCGATTAATAAATGTTTACCGACTAAGGTTTTCCACCGTGAAAGAGACAGACTGGGGGAGGGTTGATGGACTGCGCGAAGAGAAGGGAAAGCTAAAGAAGATCATCCATTTAATCGCTAGAAAGCGGGAAAAACAAAACACAACGGCTGCCCCTGCCCGCCCCCAATCGGTGGGCACTCGTTACGTACAGATACTCCTCCTCTTTGATCCGGAGGTCTCTCAACGGCTTCGAGGTCCCGGCGGAGTCCCACAACTGAAACAAGACAACCGCCCTTCAGATGAGATTCTGCGGGATTTTCCCCAAGGGCCCCAACCCCCACCCCCTTCTGGGGGCAGCCCCCGGGGTACCCAGGAGTCCGAAGCGGCAGAAGCGCCAAGCGGCCGGTCCACCTTCCAGATCTCCATCTTTCAGGAAGGCGTCTCAGTTACCACGACGACCGATTATTTTCTCGCGAGAGTTCCTCCCGGCTTCCCCGCCCCCACCTCCCTTCCTCTTTCTGGACTCTCTGCTAGCGTGACTGAGCTAGATCGGAAGCAGTGGAAGATGCTCCAGTTGGACTTCTAGCAAAGGACCGCTTCCAAAGGATTTCTCGGAATCGGTCCCACGTGCACGACGCGAATGCTCTGCAAACCTATTAAGCTCAGCCGCTGAAGACACAATGTCACCCTATCCTGTGATTTGTTACTTTTATGTTAATAACAACCAAGTGAGGGGAGGAAGAATTCGAGGATCGAAGAGTTCTTTCTTTCCAGAGCCCCAGGATGCCCGCCCCCGTAGACCTTTCACTGTAACCTCAAAGAGGAGATGTAACAAACTTCCTTCTGCCCCATGTGCCGCTCACTGCTTCACGAAGAAGGGAGAGAGGAAGGAGGGATGAAAGTTTAATTTGCATTTAAGTTTTAATCTGCATTATTTACATTTTCCTCATCACTTTCCTAAGTTTAGACAATCAACAAAACAGCAAATCAGTCCCCCATGTGTAGCATTTGTCAATTAATAAATGTAAATGCTCACAAGGAAAATTTAACAACAACCAGGACAACTCCAAAAGAGTTCCAGCGCACCGGACACAGTAGATGAGTGCAATTTATGACTAAACGGTTGGACCTGATGATAAAAGCCAGAGAAATTCAGGGAGGGGTGGGATGAGTGTTAGCTGGAGACATCCGAGGGATGTTAAAGGAGGTTGTCCACACTTCAGCCGGCTTTTGAAAGAGAAGACTTAGATGGTGGAGGGGGTGGGAGACCCAGGAGGAGATCCAGCAACGATATATGGGAGCAGGAATGAGCTTGTTGGTGCAAGAGAAGTGTTAACCTGTTTGACAGGAGCAGAGTTTGATTGCTGGGAAATAAAGAAAAACAAGGCTAGAATGATAGGGTGAGGCAAGATTCTGGAAGACCTTGAGAGCTACTAGAGGAGTTTGGGATTGATATCGTCAGGGAGGAAAGAGACATTTATGTTCTTGAGCAGGTTGGGGGGACAGCTTAGATTGAAGGCCCAGGTCATTTAATTCAACCTCTCAATCAGTATAGTAATCCCTTCTATAAAATCTCTGGCAAGTGGTTATTCATCCTAGGCAAGAATAGTATCAGGAAAAAAAAAAAAAGCTAAACATAATGGGCTTTTCAAGTCCTGCTTTGATGGGGGAGGCAGATAGAAATGGAAAGAGTAAATGTACAAAACAAACAAAAAAAACCCTTAATCTTGTTTTGCATCCATGTTTCCTATCTTCAGACTGAAAATTAAAGAGCAAAAATGATTGCAGAAGATGACTGTGATAAATGAGGAAAGATCATGAAGCAGTTCTAAATAAATTTAATCTAAATCTAATCTAAATCACTTAATCTGAATCAAAACAACTATCCCTCAAGATAAATCACAGATTCCAGAATCTTATATTTGGAAGAAAATTCATGGGTCATTTCTAGTCCAGTCAACCTGAACAAGCATGTGTTCTACATTACAGTGGTTCTCAAACTTCTGTTCTCAATATTTTTTTACTATTAAAAATTATTGAAGATATGTGTAAATATGGGTTATATTTATAGATATTTACCTTATTAGAAATAAAAATTAATTTTGAATTTATAGACCTTCTGAAAGTATTTCAAAGACTCCTCAGGAGTCTCTGGACCATAGTTTGAGAACCATTATTTACAATATAACCAACAGACTAGCTCTTGAGAAAGTCGCAATCCCAAAAGACAGCCCATTCCCCTTTCAGATAGCTCTAACTATTAGGAAGTTCTTTCTTCAAGCCTAATTGACCTCTTTGCAACTTCTTATTGTACCTAATCTAATCCTTCTTATACATATTTGAAGACAGAGATCTAAGTCTTTTTTCTGTAGTCTTGACAATAACACTTTTGGGAATTCTCAAATGGGATAAGAATACTTGGTCTGGTATGAGAAAGACTTATCTTTTCTGAGTTGTCTGATCAGAGACACTTTTGAAAGTTCTATGAAGCAAGTCACTTCACCCTGTATATCTCAATTTTGTCCTGTGTAAAGGAGATAAAGGAAAATAAGGAAATAGCAAACCAAGCTAGTATCTTTGCCAAGAAAACTCCAAAAGAGATCACAGTCAGACACACTTCATCAGGAAGCAGTTCTTTTTTTTTAAAAAAAAAAATGTAAATAGTATTTTATTTTTCCAATTACATATAAAAATAGTTTTCAATATTCATTTTTATAAGATTTTGGATTCCAAATTTTTCTCCCTCCTTCCCCTCCTCCCTCTCCAAGATGGTAAGCAATTTAATATAGATTATACATGTTCAATCATGTTAAAATTTCCACATTAGTCATGTTGTGAAAGAAGAAACAGAATGAAAGGGACAAACCATGAGAAAAAACAAAGAAAGTGAAAATAATATGCATTGATTTGCATTCAGATTAGATCAGTTCTTTCTGTGAATGTGGATAACATTTTCCGTTATGACTCCTTTATAATTGTCTTAGATCATTGTATTGTTGAAAAGAGTTAAGTCTATCACAGTTGATCATCCCCCTATTTCTTAGCCAGTACCAAATAGTTTTGAGGATTGTTGTCTTATAATACAGTTTTAGACCCTGGTACAGCTAGGCCACCTTCCTTTGCATATTTTATTCCTTAATTCCCTTGATTTTTTTGACCTTTGATTCTTAAAAATGAATTTTGTTATTTTTTTTCTCATTCTATAAAATAATTTTTTGGTAGTTTGGTTGGTATTGATGGAACTCCAACAAAAGACCATGTCTCAGGCTCCAGTGATGAGCAAACTGATCCTGTACTGACAGAATTCTCTTTTATCCTGTACTTATGTCCACTGTTACATTATACAAGGGGTAGGGACTGTCCTGCCTGAAATCATTTGCTAAGGTAACCTCAGTTGATAATGAGCTGAAAGCAATCTCCCACTGCTTAAGTTCTACAGGTTGATAATTTTGTATGACCCATGAATGCTGATATAAATATCCAAATGACCCTTGGCAGAAAAGTTTCCCTACTCATGCCTTACACAACTTGGGAGTTAAGCTATAGACCAGGGGTCCTCAAACTTGGGCCTGCAGGCCAGATGTGGCCTGCTGAGGACGTTTCTGTGGCCTGCCGGGTTATGGCAAAATCAGAGCAGAAGTGACGTTTGACCTAAACTTGTGTTAGCAATGCACACTTCCGGCACTGGGCTGAAGCTGTGGACACAGAGTGTGAGGCGACACTGAGGTGAGGTGAGTTCCCGGGCCAGGGTGTGTGATGTGGGGAAGGGAGAGAGATGTAGAAGATGGAGCAATGACAGCCTGCAGCCTTGTACAGTAACGGCAGCCACCACAACAGACAGGTGCAGGGGATACAGTGCATGCTTTGCATGTCACGGCCCCTGCAGGGGGAATTCACTGCAGCAGTGAATGTTGGAAGCGGTAGCGCGAAGAGTGGGAGAGAGAGTGGGAGAGAGAGTGCGGGAAACGGAGGCATCACAGCACAGAGGCAGCTTGGAGGAAGTTGGGCATTGCAGTCTGTATGTCTCTGTGTTGGCAAAGTTATTGCTGGTATATTGTTTTAGTAGCGCTGTATATATATATATATATATGTATGTATTTTACTAATAGCAATTTAGAATCCCTAGGA
This sequence comes from Sarcophilus harrisii, assembly GCF_902635505.1. NCBI lineage: Eukaryota > Metazoa > Chordata > Mammalia > Dasyuromorphia > Dasyuridae > Sarcophilus > Sarcophilus harrisii. The sequence continues at coordinate 508,167,070 of NC_045427.1, read as the reverse complement.
AATAATGATGTCAAGAAAAAGAAAAATTGACTCGGAATGTAGGATATTCAAAGAACAGTGGACTTATGATTACTTTTTCATGCAGTACAAGGAAAGAGCTGTATTTCTGATATGCCAGACACTATATTCTGTGTTCAAAGAATATAACTTGTGTTGACACTATGAAACTCAACATAAAGATAAATATGATTGTTTGGTTGGAGAAGTGAGAAAAGATAAAATATTAAAAGTGAAAAATACATTGACAACTCAGCAAAATACTTTTGTGAAGCAGAAGCAGCTAACTATTTCATCACTGCGAGCAAGTTTTCAAGTTGCCAAGCTAATAGCACACACTGGCAGACCATTTGTGGAGGGAGAATTCGTTAAAGCATTCCTCCTTTCTGTTGTCAAAGAGATGTGTCCAGAGAAGGCCGATTTATTTAGTACAGTGAGTCTTTTAGGACCTACAATTTACACGGAGGATTGAAGAAATGGGAGACAATCCGCATCAGCATTTGCAAAACTCCATAAAAAATTTTTTTCCTTGACACTCGATGAAAGCAATGATGTTCGTGATTCTGCACAACTTCTAATTTTTATTCGTGAGACAAATGATTATTTTGAAGTCATAGAAGAGCTTGCTGCACTGCAAAGCACCAAAGGAACAACTACAGAAGAGGATATCTATGAAAAGGTTTGCCAAACTATCAATGGTTTGGAGCTGGACTGGGCTAAACTAGCCAGTGTGACAACTGATGGTGCTCCTAGCATGGTGGGGTCTAAGAAAGGAGTAATTGCTCGCATTAACCAAGAGATGGATAAACATAACCATTCTCATCCAATAGCCATACACTGCCTCATCCACCAACAAGCGCTGTGTAGTAAATCACTGAAGTGGGACTCTGTTATGAAAATTGTGGTATCTCGTGTTAACTTCATTAGCGCTAATGCACTAAATCACAGACAATTTCAGGAATTTCTGTCTGAGCTAAATGTTGAGTATGAAGATGTTCTATATCACACAGAAGTCCATTGGCTGAGTCAAGTGAGAGTTTTGAAACGTTTCTATGACTTACTTCCATAGATTACAACTTTTCTGCTTTCAAAAAACAAAGAAGTACCAGAGCTTAATGATGCAGAATGGAAATGGCACCTTGCCTTTCTGACAGATGTAACAGAGCTACTCAACAATTTCAATATGCAAGTTCAAGGAAAGGGGAAGCTCATCTGTGATATGCAATCACATGTTAAAGCAGTTGAAGTAAAATTAGGCCTCCTCATCAAATAAGTGAAGGAGGAAAACTTCTGCCATCTCTCCACAACTCAAAATCTGTTAGCAGAAAAACCGCTGATTGCATTCCCAAACAAAAGATGTGTGGATTCACTGGAAAAATTGCAAAACGAGTTCCAAATTAGATTTAAAGAGCTTCATCTCCATGAACAGGGCATACAGCTTTTCCGTAACCCATTTTCTATTGACACTGAAAATGTGGCAGAACTGCAGAATTGTGACTCTCTGAAAGATGCATTTAAGTCAAGCAGCCGTCATAATTTCTATGCATCTCTCCCCTTTGAGATATATCCTCCTCTCAGGAATCATGCACTCAAAATGGCAACCATCTTTGGCAGCTCTTATGTCTATGAACAGACTTTTTCTAGAATGAAACATTTGAAATCTCCAACTAGATAAAGACTAACAGATGCACACTTGCATCACTTGTTATGACTAGCAGTGACAAATATGGAACCAGACATTGACCATCTCATTAGCCAAAAGAAGCCCATAGTTACCTTTGAAATACTGGTAAGTTTGTTGATTTAACTTTACTTGTATTTGTTCCCATTTTGTTTCTTCACTTCAAAATAAGATTTATGCAGCGTGCATAGGAATTTGTTCATGGTTTTTTTTGTTTTGTTTTGTTTTTTGCTGAGGCAGTTGGGGTTAAGTGACTTGCCCAGGGTCACACAGCTAGGAAGTGTTAAGGATCTGAAGTCAAATTTGAACTCAGGTCCTCCTGATTTCAGGGCTGGTGCTCTATTCACTGCACCACCTAGCTGCCCCTGTTCATAGTTTTTGTTTTTACTATAGTCTGGCCCTCCAACAGTCTGAGGGACAGTGAACTGGCCCCCTATTTAAAAAATTTGAGGACCCCTGCTATAGATATAAACTCTCTTGGCTATCTTGTGAGAATAAGACTACCATACTCACCAGTTGACTTGACACACACAATGAGCAAAATTAGCAAACATTGTTTTCGGTCCTTTCTCATAAAAGGTCCCATCTCTTCCCTTATTAACAGAGTTATTAGGGGTTTTGTCTGATTGCTAAGCCTTACAATAAAGTTTTGCCCCTTGACCTGGAGATGGTTTCTGTCATCTGTAAATTTGATAAGCTTGCCATTTATGCCTTTAAGTAATTAATAAATATGTTAAGCAGCACAGGTAGAAGGACAGGTTCCTGGGTCATTCTAATAAAGGGTTTTCAATTTAATAGTTATTACTGAATACTTCCTAGATCTGTCTACTCAAATAGTTTTTAATCTGCCTAAATATCCTATTATCTACATCTGTTCTTCCTCTCCACAAGAATAGTGTAAGCCAATCCTTACTCTTTTAAATATATATATATATATATATATATATATATATATATATATAATTTGCTTAAAGGGGCAAAAAGAAGGAAATTCATGTGAAAAAAGCAGCTTGAGACAGTTTTGAGGACCTTGACAGGAAACCACTTCTCAAAAAATCAGTCTGAAAGCATCAAAAAATACAAGTACTGACTGAAGGTGGAAATGGTTGTGAAGGAGTCTGAGAGCTGCTGCCCCAGCCCCAGTAACCTGATCATTGTTTGACCAGATGATGGACCTCATCAGAACAAAAAGGCCTTTTATCTTTTACCATGTATACCTTATCTGAGATTGTCCAAACATGGAAAATCTCCTCTGAGATCATCCATTTTTCCTGCTCTACCCAATTCTCTGGGTATTCCCCCCCTTCCCTTCTATGTATAAACCCTTGCCTCACTCTACTGGTTTGCCTTTCTCCCTTAAGGAGGAAGCCCCCAGAATCTGTCATCCCTTACCCCAAGGAAATGCCTTAATAAATGCGCTTACTTAATTTGGAAATGATTTGAGCCTGGATTCTTTCAGCAACCTTTTTAGTTTACTCCAACATTTCCAAGGCATTATTGTCTAAATTTCTTATCATGTGACTTTTCACATTTTGAAGGTATGGCTGAGAAACTATTAATCACAGAGTTGTTTTGAGACTGGGAAAATTGCATATATTGTTTGTGTTATATCTGATTAATCCATAGTTTCTTTTTCACATCAGGTTAGAAATTGTTCACTATTTATTAAGGAGATCCTGATTTGAGATGCCAGAAGCTTGAAAAAGCACAATGAGAAGCTAAGAAAACACAAGAGAAGCTGTTTTCAGAAAACCAAAATTCAGAATCTTATAAGAGCTGAGCCACCAGACAAGTGAGATCTGGTAGAGAGCGAGACAGAAACAGAACAGCTGATCCCAATTGTTCAGTTAATAGTCCTTCAGTCATGTCTTTTTCTCCATGGCCCATTTGGAGTTTCTTGGCAAAGATACTAAAGTGGTTTGCCCTTTCCTTCTCCACGTAGGAAGTGTCTGAAGCTGAATACAAACTCAGATCTTCCAGAATCTAGACCCAGTCTTCTATCCATATAGAGCTGCCACAGAGGGTATACTATCAAGCAGTAATAGTGTCCAGCAATTAAGCAGTTGAGACAGCCCCTGTTCTCAAGGAGCTTTCATTATAATGAAGGAAGACACTACAATAAGAGGAATTAGAAAGATGGATTGGTATCCAAAGTGTAGAGATAGTTAGAAAGTTACTTGAAAGCAATAGTTCAAAACGAAATAAAGTGAAAGACTATGGATTAGAGCTGGAGAACACAGAGACAGAGCCTAAATTTAAGGAGTGGTTGAAAAGAAAGCAGCATGATGGAGATTGGATTGGATGATTGGATGTAGGAAGCTGTTTGATTGGAGATTATGGTTGCTGGAAATTTATTTAAGGAATCCCAATCCTCCTGCTTAAATTAAGAATTGCTAGTGCTTATTCCTCTTGAGCACTATCTACAACTTGAATAAATGGAAACCCCACAGGAGTTTGATTAGTCTGTTCTGCACTGATATTTACCTCGAGAGGGAGAATTTACTCAGTGCAGCAAAGTCTCAAACCATGGCTTAAGACCCCATAAAGGGTTACTAGCTAAATATGGAGGTATAAAGAGAATGAATAAACCTAAATAGGAGGGTTTATCCAGACCACTTTTGAGTTGTTGATAGAACTAGATCTGAACTTGCATAAATGGATTAGCCTTGAATATACAATAAGACAAATAATAATTCAACTAACAATACAATCCTGGACAGATAGGTAGTACAGAACATAGAATGACAGACCTGAAGTCAGGAAAACTCATCTTCCTGAGTTCAAATCTGACTTCAAACACTTAATAGCCATCTGACTCTAGACAAATAACTTTATCTCATTTGCCTCAGTTTTCTCATCTGTAAAATGAACGGGAGAAAGAAATGGCAAGCCACTCCAGTATCTTTGCCAAGAAAACCCCAAATGGGGTCACAAAGAGTTGGATATATGAACCTCCATACCAAAAAATTAACTCCTTGTCATTCAGTAGAGATAGTCTATAACACAACCATTTTTTGGAAGTGAATATTTCATTTCATGCTATTTTCAGTCCAAGGACCTGAAAACTACTGTTTCTATGCTGTGGTACTTCCATTTACAAGTGCTAGGTCCCATCACTGTTGACTCCTTCCTATCCCCTATCATAAGAGAGTAGAGAGATGAAGAAGAAGGAGATTGATTTTTAGAAATAAAAAGATTGCTTATACAGCTAAATTCCTAAGTCTTGTACATTTACCGACTCTCTCCACCTATACAGTTAAATTCCCATATTTTCATATTATTTTTAATGCTTTGTTTTAAAATTCACAAAGTTTTTGTTGCAAAACCTCTGTGAAGTAGGTAGAAAAAGTGTTATTATCCCTCTTTTATAGTAGGAGAAACTGAGACTGAGAGGATAAGTGAATAGCACAAGATCACACACATACAATGTCAAAGTCAAAACTTCTAAAACCAAGTTCATTGTTTTCTATTAAACTATAGTGAACTTATGCCACTGACTATAACAGTTGACTAAGAAAAATAGCTGTATTTCATTTTTGAGTACCATGTGATCTTAGGTAAGTGACTTTATCTTTTTAGGCCCAAGTTTTCTCATTTGTATAATGAAAAGGTTGGTCTAGAAATAGATAGGGTCCCTTCTAGCTCTAAATCCTGTGATTTTAAGTTTAACATTAAGTTTTTTCAAATTCTTGCCTGGAATATTTGTTCACAGATATGAATGTAATCATAATTAACATTCATGTTCAAATATAAACTCTTGGATATGGATAACAGAGTCCTTCATTGTCATTACTGCCCAATCTTTATGTCATTGCTAAAGAATTCTCTATTTTTCCATTTCAATCAGTTATCAATTATCCTTATTAGCAAAGGAGAGTTATAATAGAATAATTACAACTTCTTTATATTATACTCTGATTCCTTTGATAGTTTTTGCAGGAGATCTCTCTTGCTAATTATGCTTTTATTTAGACAAATTTTAAAGATAGTTTCTGGACACATAATAGATTGGTAGGAACAGATAAGATGATTTGGTGATATTGACCTTCTATATAAAATATACAAAGGACAATTTATATACCTTAAATAGAAAGTTGACATTTTAAAGTATAAGATGACAACATATATGATAAAATTTATATTTTTAAGAATTTACCATTAACTATGAAACTGTGTCTAATCTTTGATCTAGCATGTCACTACTGGGTTTGTCTCCCAGAGAGATTATCAAAGAGGGGAAAGGACCCATATGTGCAAAAATGTTTGTAGCAGCTCTTTTTGTGATGGCAAGGAACTGGAAACTGAGTGGATGCCCATCAATTGGGGAATGGCTGAATAAATGACAGCATATGAAGATAATGAAATATTATTGTTTTCTAAGAAATGGTGAACAGGCTGGTTTCAGAATAGCCTGGAAAGACTTACATGAACTGATGCTCAGTGAAGTGAGCAGAACCAGAAGCAAGTAACAGCAAGATTATGAGATGATTAACTATGATAGAGTTTGCTCTTCTCAGCAGTACAGTGATACAAGACAATTTCTTGGAATGGAAAATGTCATCTGCATTTATAGAGAGAACTATAGATACTGAATGCACATCAAAGCATACTATTTTCACCTTCTCTTTTTTGTTTACCTTTTTTTCTCATGATTTTCCACTTTTATTTTAATTTTTCTTTCACAATATGACTAATATTGAAATATGTTTTTAAAAATTCTGCATGTATAACCTGTATCAGATTGCTTGCTATCTTGGGAAGGAGGGAGGGAAGGGAAGGAAGAAGAAAAAAAATTTGAACTCAAAATCTTACAAAAAGTTGAAAACTATCTTTACATGTAACTGGAAAAAAATAAAATACTATTGGAATTAAAAAATAAATTTCTATTGGTCTCTTTTCTTTTTATAAAAATCTGCATTTCCCACTATATCCCTCTTTGTAGGCCCTATTAGAGAGTTATACTTTAGAATAAAGAAATTTTTTTAAGATGGAAGAAAAAAAAGATTCTTCAAAACTAATTAATATGTCAAAAAAGTCTGATGTTATATCCCTAGACCTCATTTCTTCAAAGGATTTACAGAGATGTCTTATAGCTCTTATTTGGGGCCACAATTGATCATTACAATTTTCTGCATCATTCAGTTTTGATTTTCTTGTTTTGTTATTATTATTTTATTTACATTGTTGGAGTTATTGAATATACTATTTTCTTGGTTTTGCTTATTTCACTTTGCGTGGATACCTATGACTTTTCATGATACTCTTTCCATTATGTTCATCCTTTCTTAACAGCATAGTTAATATGCTATTATATTGAGATACCACAATGGGTTTAGTTGTTTCCCAATCAGTGAGAATCTATTATATTTTTACTCTTTTTTGATACCACAATAAAGTGCTGTTACAAAATATTTTGTTATATTTTGGGACTTTTTTTTTTTTTTGTCAGTAACCTTCTCTGGGCATGTCTTTCTAGAAGAATTGTATCAATTCACCATTGTACTATCAACGCATTCATTAGTGTTCTTAGTCCTTCCATGAGCCTGCCAACATTAACATCTTGTGTTATCTTTGACAGTTTGTTGAGAGAGGAAGTCTCAGAATTGTTTTGATTTGCATTTCTCATTATTGTCTTATACATTTACCAAATACTTCAACTTCGATTTTAGTCACTTTTAAAATCTAGATTTTAAAATAAATTGTTTATACTGTAATTTGGCTACTTTTCTCCAGCAGTCTAGGTGAAATGGAATTATATTTAGTGATAATGTTTTTTCTGTTTCTGGATTTTCTTTCAGTGAATCTTTCTAGGGGTGCTGGGTGGTGTAGATAGCTAGGTAGATAGAGCACTAGGCTTGGAGAAAAAAAGACCTGAGTTCAAATCCAGCCCCAGATACTTCTTAGTATACATACCTATGTAGAAAACATACCTATGCAGAAGTACAGAAAACTCCTTACCAGGAATTCTTTACACTGATGAAATAACAGGCATGATTAACACACATACATTTATATATGTACATACACAAGAACACATAAGCACATGTATATGTGTATACAAATATATGCATATATCTGTACATATAGCAAAACTACATAGGAGCTAGCTTATACTGACTGTTGAAAGCTGATAAATTTTTAATGTGAATATATAAACTTTAGAAATTAGCCAAGACTATAAATAAAACCTTAATTTGTTGTTTTGCTGATTTCTAAACTTTAAAAAAGTGATAGAGAAAATGTTAATAATGCAGGTTAAACTTAAACTGTGTGTTATGTTGTTTTTCCTTCTATAAAACTACTTGTAAATATTTACCACTACCCATCTGCAAATGAGTGTATATATAATAGATGAATATTCACATACGCATATGCTTAGCTTCTATCTTTCCCTATCCTAATGATAAACTAATCAAATAATATTAACAAAACAAAGCTGTGAGATACACTTGGCTTGCCACCCAAAATTTTCACCTAAATAAAATCCAGTAATGGACTATGCAATTATATGCCTTAAGGAGGGTGCTTAGCACAGTATTTGGCACATAATAGTTACTTAATCAATCGTGATGTTGTGCTGTCATTCATCTATTTATAAAACAAAATAAAAATATCAGGACCACTTACATTCAGGTGCTCCATAGATTTCTACAGGCAATAATTAATAAATGTCCCATTGCTTGGTTTTTGACCAGGTCTGTCATACATGGACAAACCAAAGTTCATCACTTTCTAATCCTTAATTGTGAATTCTAGATTTCACATGTGGGATCCCATATGGGATATGTCATTTCACAGATGATGAAAAGGATCATGTTCAGATCTTAAAGTGATAATTTATGCATTCACTTTATAAGAAGTAGGGTTTTCTTTGGCAAGGCAAGAAAGGTAGTCAGGTCCTGTAGTCTATCACAGTAATAATCCCCTCACCTTGTTCATCTTTCATACACTCTCATATCCATAATGGCTAATAGTTTGACTATCCTGGGACAAAGCCCAGTGGGGGAGGGACTCCTAACCAATAATATAGTGTCCATATATACATTTACAAAGTGAATGGCCTTAAAGGGGAGTAAGGTAGGTATAGGAATAAAAGATGTTACAGTGAAAAAAGATCTTACAGATCATATAGCCCAACTTTCTCATTTTATAGATGAGGCAGCATATTCCTGACCAGCAGCTCCAGATTACATTATGTAGAGCATTCCTGGTGCAGAATGGCATTTCAGTTTCACAGCTATTCCAATCACAAATAGGTTTTTGATATTCTGAACTTGGGATTTTGTTTCACAAGTGGTAGTCTCAAAATATAAGATTTTCTTAAGAGCCTAGAGAAGTCTCCAAATGGCACTTACTTCCTTCGAAAAGTTACCCTTATGGTTTCTCTTTCTTTGTGATATAAATTAAAATGTTTGTGTTTTGAGATCACATTCAGACTTCAACTTAAAGAAATTATCAGATATCATACTGCTGTTAAATAGGGACCCTTGGAATTTTTTGTACATAAGGTTATAGTCCTAAAAGCGAATTAGCATACATTCTGTTCTTATAATTCACTTATATATTTTAAATGCAAGTTGTTGAGATCTAAAATAATTAAATTCTTTTTTACCAGAAAATTCTCTGTTTATTAATCTGGCAAATCCTAATTTGGCTCCAGAGTTGTAAGCTTTAGTCCTGTTTATTCATCATGCAGAAAAACTGAAACAATCAATTAAAATTGCCCCCTGCAGCATTTGGACAGATGGCGAAATCATTTTTAATTAAGCATGTATATCAGATTGATGGAGGGGATGCATTTAGCATGGTAGATAGTCTCCGATTATCAAGGTTTCTTAAATCTTGGCATAAAGCATGAATTATGTTTGATATCTATTCCTATTGATTGCTAACATGGCTTCTAGGATAACTCTTAAAAAAATTGTTTTTGAGGTTTATGCTGTTAACCACCTAAAAAACTGTTCTCTAAACTTTATGTATAGATAATTGATTATGCCCAGCGAACAGATAAAAAGAAATTATAAAATACCATCAGAACCTGATTGAAAAACTGTAGGAACCAAGGGTCTAATGGCTAGGGTTATCCAACAGTTTCTATGAACTGCTAGAAAAAACAGAAGTGTCCATTAGATATCAAGCAGGGATAAAATCAAAATATGAAAATTAAGTGGTCAGGTACAAGTCTTAAACAATTATAAACAGAATGAACAAGAAAAAAGTTCAAATCAAAGACAGGAAGAATACAGAACCATGGAAAATGAAACAGAGAGGCCAGAATCAAAATCAGTAACTAGAGGGAAAGTACATAAAACAAGGTCACTGAGGAGACAAGTTGTCCAGGTCTGTAGCGCCTGCGGTTCCTTTCTGACTGATGCCAAGTCATTTCAACCATATGCAACCTTCTATCTTAAAGGAGAAACAATAAAGAAAACTGGGGTTGCAGCAGGTGCCATAGAAATTAATGTCAATGCAAAACATAAATGTACCAGACAATAAATTAATATCAATGTTAAACATAAATATACCAAATGACTGAGCATCTAACTACTTGAAGGAAAATTTAAATGAGGACAAAGAGAAATGGATAATAATAATAGTTGGGGACTTCAATATAATCCTTTTCAGACCTAGCAAGGCAAATCTAACAAAAATAAACAAGAAGTTAAGGAATAGAATTTCAGAAAAGTTAGATATGATAGACTTTTGGTAATTATGGAATGGGAATAAAAAGGAGTATATATATCCTAAGTTATTTGTGTGTGGCACCTTTACAAAAATGGATAAATTTACAAATTCAGAAAATCAGAAATATTAAACACGGTCTTTACTGATCACAAAAAGTTATATTCAACAAAGGAATGCAGCTATGACCGAATTTTCTTTTAGAGCTATAAGTCGTAAGTATATAGAGTTCCTGGAAAAGGAACTCCTTCTATCAGCACAAATCAGCAAATGTTTTGTAACTTGGAGTCTTAAAGAGTTATCTGAGCTATTGAGATGATAAATGATTTATCCAGGGTCCCATAGATTGCACGTGTCAGAAGCAGAACTTGAACACAGATTTTCCAGACTCTAAGGCTAGCTCTCTAACCTCTATGTTAAATTGTCTTTCACTATAAAATTAAAACCTAAGGGAGAGACAAGAAGCAATATAAAAAGGGTGCAACAAACCACTGATTGCCACCACTTCAACCACCTCCTCCTCTGAGACCTCAGACCTGCACAGGACCCTGAGGTTAAGAGTTCGGGGAAGAGCTACATCCAATAAAGACCCAGAAATGAATCTCTATACCACTGAAGTCCTTGGCAGAGTAAAATGACTCAACATCAAAAATAGATATGATCTTATGAAAGGAAATGATACTAAAGAAGATACATTGCTTCCAGGACACTAATACATTGATGATGGAGTTGTGAACTGATCCAACCATTCTGTAGAGTAACTTGGAACTATCCCAGAGGGCTATAATTGTCCATACCCTTTGATCCAGCAGTGTTTCTACTGGGCTTATATCCCAAAGAGATCTATAAGGAGGGAAAGGGTCCCACATGTGGAAAAATGTTTGTGGCAGCCCTTTTTGTAGTGGCAAGAAACTGCAAACTGAGCAGATGCTCATCAGTTGGAGAATGGCTGAATAAGTTATGGTACATGGATGTTATGGAATACTATTTTTCTGTAAGAAACGATCAGCAGGATGATTTCAGAGAGGCCTGGAGAGACATATATGAACTGATGCTAAGGGAAGTGAGTAAAACCAAAAGAACATTATATACAACAATAAGATTATGTGATGATCTAGAGAGAGCCATCTGCACCCAGAGAAGGGACTATGGCGACCGAATGTGGATCACAGAATAGTATTTTCACCTTTGTTGTTGTTTGCTTACTTATTTTTTTCCTCATTTTTTCCCTTTTTGGTCTGATTTTATCTTGTTCCGCTTGATAAATATGGAAATATGTTTACAAGAATTATATATATTTAAACTATATTGGATGGTTTGCTATCTAGGAGGGAGGCAGATGGGGAAGGAGGAAGAAAATATTGGAACATAGGTTTGACAGGGATGAACTCTGCAACCATATGTGCAACCATCTTTGCACATATTTTGAAAAATAAAAAGCCTTTTTTTTTTTTTTTAAAGAGGATACATTGCTGTTGAACCCAAGGATCATTGGGCTTTTCCACTGCACTTGCACCTGAAACTTCCTAAATGTGTTGTGTCTCCTTATTAGAATATAAATTCCATGAAAGCAGGGATTGTAACTTTTCTACTTGTATACCCAGCACTTAGCATAGTAAGCACATAAGAATGTTTTTTTCATTGATTCCTTGATTCCTCTGATATATGTTAGGATCTTTGTTATTTAAACCAATGTTTACAAAATTAATGTTAATGGACAAAAGAAGTATAGTACTAAAACTAAAGCTCTTTTATAGCTTTACAATGATTGTACTACATTTTGGCATAGGATATATACTGTTATACTTTTTAAATATACATATACATATACACATAGAGAACAGGATAGGATACCCCATACATGTGGAATGTTTAAAAGTGTTGAGCCAAGATTTTATGCTATTCAATATTCCCTAACATATGATGTTTCTCCAAATGCTTCTTTTCGTTGGAGTTTTAAAAATAATTCAGTCAATATCTTTCATTTTTTCCTTATCTCCATCTCCTACAATATCCATTTTCTATTTCTTATCCAGAGTTAGCTCTTATAACAAAGAAACCAGGTTTCCTTGTGAAAATTTGCACTTTGGAAATGAGCAAAGAGCAGCTAGGTGTTACAGTGGTTAGACTGCCAGGCCTGCAGTCAGGAAAATTCATCTTCACAAGTTCAAATATGACCTCAGAAACTTATTAGCTGTGTGACCATGAGCCAGTCATTTAACTCTGTTTGCATCAGTTCCTCAGCTGTAAAATGAGCTGGAGAAGAAAATGGGAAACCACTCCAGTTATTTTGCCAAGAAAACTTCAAATGGGGTCATGAAGTTTTGGACATGACTGAAATGACTAAACAACAAAGAATAAATATTATAGTTTAGGGCTTGATTTATGATTTTGTGGTTTATACTTAAAGCAAAGAAGAAAATGTTAATAATATAAATAAAACTTAAAAGTGTGCCATGCATATATGTATATATGCATGTACATATATATACTCATTCACACACATATACACATATGTATGTGTTTGCACATATTACACACACAAAATATATTTTTTTATCCTAACCTGTGTTTTTATCCATATGGAAGCTCCCAGTGTAGAAATTCCCATCACTGATAAAGATTAATAACTTTTCTATGACTGTTATTTATATTCTTTGACAGTAGGCATTAAGATGTTAAACAATTCATTAAAAGTCACAGACCTATTATATAGTCAGAGACAGAAATCAAACTCAGTTCTTCCTGACTTCAAGGTTGGCTCTCTATCTAAATTGCATTGCATAATATATAATTTTAGATATAATTGTACTTACAGCACTTGTCATGTGTGGCCTTGTAGCATAATGATTTCTGTACATGTTTTAGCTCCTCCATGTGCTGTTCTCTCAGCCCCACCTACAGGTGCAGAAGTAGCCCAAGGCAACAGCCTTCATCACTCATGAAGGGAGTTCTGATCCTAACAAGTCTAAGCTATTTGTAGCAAAAGCAGTTCTGGTTGTAAGAAAGCAGTAGGAGTCAATGGAAAGTTATACTAAGTCAACAGGCTTCTTATTACCCATGTGGCAAACCAATAGGGACCACAGGTAGGAGTAACCAAGATCTGGAAATACAGGTTAGCTGTATACTGGGACATTGTGGTCTTGTGTGCCATGCAAGAGTATAAGGATCCAGCTAAGAGCAGTTAGGTGGGGCAGTGGATAGAGCCCCAGTCCCGAACTCAGGGAGGACCCGAGTTCAAATTTGGCTTCAGACACTTAACACTTCCTAGCTGTGGGACTCCGGGCAAGTCACTTAACCCCAATTGCCTCAGGAAAAAAAAAGGTATAAGTATCCAAAATAGACAAGTATAGATGAAGATTAGCTTCTGTAGACTGATTGTTAAGTTTTCAGTGTGAGCATTTGTACCTCAGAAATCGAATAAAGAACTACAAATCAGGGCTTGGTTTGTTGTAGTGTTGATTATCTAGACTTAAGAAAGTGTTCATAATGCATATTAAACTTAAAGATGTGCTATGTTTCCTCCCTCATCACCAAGAGATGGTTGTTAAATATTTACCAACACACTTCATTTAATCACACTAGTTCATAACTTTGAAGTCATATTAATTAGAGTTTAAGACATCAACTCTCCAAATATATTTTGAAATTTTATTTTATGCTACTTCAAGTGGGCCTGAAGTATTTCTCCACTGTGGGAATGATAAATTCTGATTAATATATTGACATACTGAGAAGGAAAATTATTCAATAATTTCAGAAAGTCCCAAATGGTTACAAAACACTGGAAAATGACTCTATATCACATATCAGTGAAATGTTATGAAATATATCTAAGGATTGGGAATAAGCATGCTTCAGTAGTCTGAGAAACTTGCCTAACTGGAATTTATGGACTCTAATCAAAGTTAGTTTTAGAAAAATACACCATTTGTCAAGGGTCACCTTAGAATCCAAAATGATAATAATTTCATAAAGAAGAATTAAGGAATGTGTCAAAAGCTTCTGATCCCAGTAATGAATCATGTAAGACAAATCGTGTCATTTCAGTAGTGTCCAACTATTTGTGACACCATTTAGGTTTAGTATTGGCAAAAAAACTAATGGGTTTGTCATTTCCTTTTTCAGGTCATTTTACAGATGAGAAACTGAGGTGGAATAAAATGACTTGCCTAGGGTCACCCAGCTGGGAAGTGTCTAAAGCTGAATCTGAACTCAGGAAAATGAGCCTTCATTATTCCAAGACTGGCCCTCTGTCCACTGCATCACCTACCTGTCCTATAAAGTAAGTGACTGCAGACAAATATTACATATTAAATGTTTATAAAGATTGGAAAAGTTGTGCCATTTGTTGTATGTCAGTAAATTAAATTATTTCACTCTGTCCTAAGTGATTTGGTCATCATTCAAGAGCATAGCTGAAATGCTCTCACATGAACCATTCATTTCCTGAGCCTTCCCTAAAAGGTACTCTCCCTCTTGTAAATATGTTGTATTACTTAATCTATACTTTGTATTTTCTTACGTGTTGCCTCCTCCCGGTTTAATGTAAATTCTTTCTGTCAACCAGTCAATCAAAGTGTTAGGCATTGAGAAAATAAAAACAAAGAAACCATTTGTACCCTATTCAAAGCTTACATTTTCTTGGAGGAGAAAATATGCACCCATGCATACAAAATAAATACTTGAGAATTTGGGGGAGGAAATCCTTACCATTAGGAGTGCCCAGGAAAGTCTTCATGTAGCTTGTGATGGAAATTGAGTTTTCAAGGAAACTAGAGATTCTTAGAGATAGAATGAGAAGGGAATGCTTTGTAGCCTGTGCTGACACTGCAGAAGAAGCTCAGCAGGGGAAAAGCAACAAGGATGCTCCCATCCTTTACTACAAGACCAATCTGTTTTTGTCTTTCCATCCCTAGCTCTAAATACTTACCTCTAGCAGGTACCTAATAAATGTTTGTCCAATTAAATTGAAGAGAAAAAAAACACCAGATATCCAACAGTTTTTTGGCTCAACCAGAAATGATTTTTTAAAAAAATTTAGTGGCAGCATAATGATCATGTCAAAACCTTTTTGAATTTCTCCCTAGTATTTAAATTTTACCACAAAATTCCTTTCCGCTTGAGTTTCTCCCTCATCCCATGCCTGTCCCTCAGTTCCCCTGTCTTGATCTACATCAGATTCATATAGCAAAGGTAGAAAACATTTTCACACTGAATATATCTAGATCCAAAGAAGCTGACACTATTAAATTGCAAATTTCCTATTTCTTGTATTGTACATCTAGCACATACAGTACTTTACACATAGAAGTTTAGTTAATATTTGTTAGATGATGAAAGAACAATACATAGTGGAAACAGCACTAGATTTGGAAGGTGTAAGAATTTGGGAGGTTCAGTTTCTGGCTCTGCTATTGATGATCTTTATGAGCTTGAATAAACCCTCACTAGTTCTCAGTGTCTCCATCTGGAAAAAAATTAATGATGATCTCTCAGGTACTGTTCAGCTCAAAATTTATAAACCACTATGAACTAATTTCTAATAAATGCCAAGAATAGAAATTTCACCTACAACTTTTAAAAAAATTAGCATTAAGACATATGCCCTGAATGAATGCAATTAATTTTAAGGCAAGGCAATCGATCTATGGGACAGAAAGGCAGCAACTATTGCCAATAACTCAAATAAGGAAATTAGTCTTATTCTGAGGCCACCTATAGCCAAATTTATTCAAGTCTATCTTCTGGGATGGTCTCTTAAACTGGTCCTTGTACTGCAAAACTGTGTTGAAAAGACTATCTTCAAAAAAGCCAGAGAAGAATTATTTTCTGGATACAGCAGGAAAGAAAACTGGCTAAGTGGTTTTCCTTGGAACTTTATTTGAATTTTCCACTTTATGTGTGTCTCTGGGGAGAATCTCATGAAGTACGTTGTATTGAATAGGAATCCTAAGGTGCCACATAGAACAGAGGGCTAGTGGTGTTACATCATAGAGTTAGTGACAACTGTGTCCTTGGCAACACTTTCTGAGTAACTTTTCTGCTCCTTTTGGTGCATCTATGCCAAAATTGCAGGATCTTGATAAACTATAAATATCAAGAGAAAGCTTAAAGTTTATACTAGCTCTGTGCTCTGTGCTTATCTGGTTCATCTAGAGTCTTTTCACCAACACTTACCTTCCGAGTACTTTCTATTTTCATGATGAAATACTACGATCTTTATTGACATTTTCTTTTGTGAGCTTTCTCTGATTCTCCAAGTCACTAATGGTCATTCCCCAACAAGTCTCATGCAGTGTTTTGTTTGCATCTCTCTATGTACTTTGTATTGTTTTTAGCAAAAGCTATCTCTGACAAGTAGCATGGAGGTATCGTGTGACTCAAAGGGAGGGAGAATAGACTCTTCTTCCTCAACCCTTTTCCAAGAGAGACTTTAATTTCTATTGGGAGGGAAAGTAGGAAATGGAAGGCAAAAACCTGGCCAATCTGCTCTTCTCAGAGAATGAGTCATCAGGGTAGAATCAGATTTTCTTTCTTTAATATTGTTAGTCTAGGGTATATAGTTTTCAGATTCAAGCTAAACTTCTGATCACTATTAATGAGGAAAGAAGTACTTAAGCTTTATAATAATAATTGTTAATATTTGGATAATGATTACTATGTGCTAAGTACTCAATAATTACTATTATGTTATGTCCAAGACTTGTCTTACTTCTTAACAAATACTAGTTTCACAAAAAATACATAGAGTCCGTAGCAAAGAAATGCGTTAATCCAAGTCAATATAAAAACTGAAATAAGAGAAGGTTTATATAGGAGAATATATACCAGAGGGTACAGAATGAAGGGACTCTCCTATTAGGAGCAAGTTAAAGCAGTTCAATCAAGAGATTTCTGGATCTTACTCAAGTAGAAAGTCTCCAAAGTCTCTAATGTAACAAGCTGAGGATAGGGATATGATAGAGATTGCTAGCTCCTCTCATGTCAGCTTCTTTCCAGTCTTATTCTTGTTTCAGCAAACTGAAGTTGAGTTGAGGTTGTCCATTTTCTTTGTAAAAGCCTAAAGCCAAAAGTGGGTAAAGCAAGTATAGAATGGAAAGACTTTAAGAAAATGAAAATACCTGAAGACACTAAAAAGACCAGGAAAAAGTGAAACATTTTCCTTCTGCTTTTGTTAACTCTGCCCTGTCCTCTCATCCAAGTATAAGACATTGATCTCTACCTTTGAAGCCAGAATCCCATAACAATGGACATTGGGTCTCAGGTTACAATTGTTATACTATATTTGTAATATATATTCAGAGAAAGAGAAAGAGAGGAGAGAGAGACAGAGAGAGACAGAGAGAGACAGAGGCAGATACACATACATATATGGGGGGTAAAGGTATTATATACATTATTTATATTCATAAATACAGACTTTATGTCAGCAAAGGGTAGATTTTCACATAAACTTCATGTCTTTCTCAGGATTTATCATGATGCTGTGTATATCCATAGGTGCTTTATGTTTATTTATTTATTTGAATGAGAAAAAAAATGAGATAAGATTTCTTTATATTCCTCCTCTACTTGACTTGGATAACTGGGTCCCTGCTTCTGGCTATGTGTGCTCCTTGTAGAACTGGTTTTTGTTCAAAAAAAGTTAAGCCTTGGATATAATAAGATAATAATTGTAAACCATTTTGCATAGTGTTTCTCACATAATAAATGTTATATAAATGTTAACTATTATTATACTAAGGCTTGGGTTATATAGTTATTAAGAGCTATGTTAGATATTATTACAAAACCTTCTTCATTAATGAACCATGTTCAAAAGTTTAGCTTGTACCTGCAAACTGGACACCTTAGGTTTTTTCCTGATTTGATTCTGTCACACTCTTTCCTTTGTTCTATTGTAATTCCTTTTCTGTTTTTTCTTTTTCTTTATATGATGCCAAAGTCGCAGGACTGAAACATTATGTAGTAACCAAGGATTTGGGTATGTGTGTGTGTGCGTGTAACTGAAGAACTTCCAGCAGCTTCCTACAGTAAAGATAAGGTAAAGAATTTCAAAGGATGTATCCAACCTAGAATGATGGGGTTTATTGCTGTTCAAACCATTGATGTTTAAACAAATGGTTGCTTGATGTGTGGTTCCTCCCGGAACTAGGAGTCTGCTGTTTTTGGTACGAATAACATCCAATAAAAAAGGGGGGGCACCTACCTCTTAATGTTCCTCAAACACATGATGTAATCTAAAAGACCCTATAAAGACTGTATACCTTATCCCCTTCTTTAGCCCTTCTACCGTGAGCTCTCTTTCCCTTCTCGCGGTGGAACTGCTCATTCTCATGAGAATTAATTAAATAAACAACTTTTCTGCTTTTTACTTTGAGAGGTCTCTAATAATCATTTTTGGATAGGATTTCTATCCCTCACAGGTATAATATCAATATTAAAGTGTCTCTTGCCATCCATACTCTCAACACCAGTGAATTACATCCAACTCTTTTCCTCTTCCCACGAAGTGAACAATATTAAAATGTATTTATTTTACATGACTACACAGGTATAATCTATATAAAATTACATGTTTTCTCAAGAAGGGAGAAGAAAAGAGAGGAAGAAAGAAAATTTGGAATTCAGAATTTTGGAAATTAATGTTAAAAAATTTTTGTTTACATGTTCAGAAAAAAATTCTTTTAAATGTATTTAAGAACCCTAGGGACTTGCTTTAGACAGGAATGCACTGGCTCGTGACACCTGACTTGTCTGTTTGAGAGAGACCATTCAGTCTGTCCAATTTTTGCCAGTAGTCATTCTGACCCCTTCCTGTTTGGAAGACTCTGCAGGAAGTTGCTCATATGCTTCTATGCGAATACTTTCCTAAAGAAAGCCCTATTTGTCCCTCTGGAATAGAGATCAGCTAATGTAATCTCTTGTTTGTTTTCACTTTGAGGAGGATTTAAAAAGAACATTTATTGTCTGTTCAGGAACAAATTGCAACAAACTGGTTTTAAAGTGTGTTTGATAGAGCACCTCCCTAATAGTTCTGATGTGCTGCACTTAATTCACTTATTTTCTCTTCTTCTTTCTTTTATAATTAAGTAAAAATATATTGTGCTTCATGGGACTAGAGGTGAAGTGACCCTTGGTTAGACACAGAGTAAAACCCCATATCTTCACCTAGAACGTCATGCTACGTTCTGTAAAATTCCAGATACTAAACTCCAACACAAGCAATATCAGCTAAAAGATAAGAAGGTTCAAGGAAAACACAAAGGATTAGGGGAATGAAAGTGCTAGAATAACCTTAATATAAATAACATCAATATAAGCTACATTTGAAAACATCTCTGATTTCACCAATATGGTACCATCTACAATACATGTTTCTAGTTCTAAGGCCTGAATCCAAATCTCATGGCTTATGAATTAAGAAATCCCTTATTTTTCTCTAATAGCATACAATCCTTACTCTACAGGGACCTGAGTTATATAGAAAATAATAGTCTAAAGCTGAGGGAATGCAATTGAGTTTCTCTTTACATGTCCTTGGAGAGAAATGAAATTTATAATTTACTTGCATGATTTACCATCTCTCTAAATTATCACTTTAAAGTATCCTGATGCCATTGGTAAAATTTAAGTTTGTTGTTAAAAGCATAGCTCTATTACTTCTATTAGAACCAATTTCTGGTGATTTTTCAATATAGCTTTCTATTTTAATAGCAACTATTAGCATTTCCTTTTTACACACAGAAAAGCTTAAAGTGTTACATAAATGTGAATTATTATTATTAATTTTGTGCAAGAACCCAGTGAATATTTGTATATCATGTATATATTACATTAATACAGACAAATTCTGGTCATTTTGCTATTATTTCTTGGTGAAATTCTCATACTGATCATTTTTACCTCTCTGGACCTTAGTTTTCTTATTATTTAAGTGAAGATGTTAGTTTGGATGGTTTCTATGATCCCTTCTAGCTCCAATAAGATATAGCCATAATATCTGTTTGATACATAGGTAATTTGTTCTATAATTGAATTTATCATTTATCACAAATTCTTTAAACAACAGAATTGATGATTTGATATTCACCATTTCCCCTTTGTCCAATGGATGAATGAATAAAAACGCATTTGTTAAACATTTAACTATGTTTCAAGTGTTTGTAAATGCAAATACAAAAATAAGCTAATCTTTGTCCTCATTGAATTGATATTCTAATAAAGGAATACAACACATAAGGGGGATTAATGGCCAGGTAGAGTATTTTGGTCAGGAATGTCATAAAAATAGTGAGTGAAATGCCTTTTTCAAGAATGATGGTGTTGGTTTGATGAATGTTCTCAAAGGCCAAGGTGGAAAGTGGTAATGGAACACAGAAGGGTTATGTATGAGGCAGATAAATTGAGGGAGATACAGTAAATAATCACCAATTAAAAGTCCAAGGGACAAATAACAGCCCAGGATAAGAACTGGCAAGCCAGCTGAAGGAGCAGAGGTAGAAACTAGATCAGGTAGGGAGCAACGTGTCCGGTCCAGGTCAAGTAGATCAAGTCAATGTTCAAAGTCCAGGTCTCCAAAAATAATACCAAACTGTTGGCTTGTCAGTACAAAACAGTGGAAAGAATGCTAGTTGTAGAATCAGAAATTTTACAGAATTTCTACAGAAATCAGAGCTTGTTTTATTTGCATCTCTGATACTTACTACCCGGGGCCACTTAACCACATTAAGCCTCCATTTCTTATCTGTAAAATGAAGGAATTTACTTGGATAACTTCTGAGGTCCCTTTTAGTTGTAGAACTATATAATTCTATGAATTCTTCCTTGGATAAGAGTGCACCAGATCTTGTCATCAACTCTGACCCCATGCACATCTCTAAATTTGCTGCAGAGATATTGTCTAAAGAAAATGAATACTTGCAATGCTATTCTTAGTTAAGACATTGCCTAGTGATATTGATCACTAGCCAACCTGAAAGAATTGGATGGATTCTAGAGCCCTTGTAAAGACTGACAAATTTCAGTTGTTTGCTCAGAATCCATCCTCTGTGCTGAGCATCTTCTGATTTCTGTGTAAAGGGCTAAAACTCTTAAAAGGTATGCTTGAATCAGACAAAGGAGCATTTAAGGCTAATTACCTATTGGACAATAACTCTATTAGCATATGTTTGATTTCTCTTCTCTCAGTTAATGCTGGCTCCATGTTTGGGGTTAAGAGAATTGTAGGTAAGGATTAGGGGGTGGAGTGAGAGAGGCAGAGAACTTCACTTGGCCAGGAGAAAAGTGTGGAGATTCTGGACTCTAGAATCAAGGAGGGATCCTTGGCAAAACTCCTGGCAGTTTTGTCCATTTCCTTCACTTCTCCCCCTAAAGACCAAGGACTTTTGCTCATTCTGACTCTGGCCGATCCTGAGGCCTCTAGGGAGCTAGTCCGGACTTCATATTTCTGCGTGACTTTCATGGCAAAATTATTTTGTGAACCATTTCAGAAAAGCTAAGAGTGTTGTTAATGATATGTATTTATCTTGCCCTAATAGACTCAGTTACCTACATTAGGAGAAAAGCATGGAGTTTAATCAGAATGCAGAAGCCCTTTATTTTTTGGCTGTGCTTTATGTGGCATGTGATTTAATATCTTTCTGTCTTCTATTCTGAAACTTTAATCATACAGATTGGAAACCATGGATTAATTAAATGGCTAATCTGATTTCTGAATGGTAGTGTAGTTTTTATCCATTATAGCACCTTGCAATAACAAGCATGGGCAAATTTTGACCAGGCAATGAGCCAGACAGAGATTCACAATTCTAACTAAATCTTTGGATTTAGGTCATTGTTGATAAGTGGCAGTCATTATCAACTCTGATTATATTGCAGTTTTTGGTCATAACACAAGCCTTATTTGTAATTAAAGGGAACATCTAAGCAGAGCAAAATAAACACATTATTTTGGGATGAGGGTGGGCAGTCTAGGACTTTTGTCACTGAGAAGCCATTGTGAGTCAATAGCATTTCCTTTTTTTTTTTTTTTTTGTCTTTGATTCTTTTTTCCTTTTCAGCTTTAAATTTTTTTTATTCTCCCCACATTCCAGTTTTTCTACACCTTTACTTTTTCTTTCGTTCTTTCTTTGTATTGTTTTTTTTTTTTTTCTGCAACAACTGGGGTTAAGTGATTTGCCCAGGTTCACACTTTCTTTTTAGGACCACAAATAGCTCTTGTAAGTATTATTTCAAAACCTGTTGATTTGGGGGAACATCAGGTATATTTATTATTTCCTTATTTTTATTCACAAATTGGTTGTTTCCTACTAAGCACATTTAGGAAAAAAGATTTTAAAATCTTAGAATAAAAGAGCACCCAGACTGATGAAGTGTTATAAGAAAGTGGAGACATCTGGGTGGCACAATGGATAGAGCACTGGGTCTGGATTCCAATCCAGTGACTAGCAATGTGACCCTAGTCACTTGACCTTGTTTGTCTCAGTTCCTTAACCATAAAATGAGCTGGAGAAGGAAATAGCAAACCACTTCACTCTCTTTGTTTAAAAAAAAGCCTTCAAAAAAACCTTAAAACAAAACCAAAACCAAACCTCAAATGGGGTCATGAAGTGTTAGACACAACTGAAAAATGACTAAGAAAATGAGACTGCATTTTGGCTTGTAAACAGCTTTTTTTCTTGATAGCTACATCTCTCCAGGTTGAAATGAAGAGGAATGGTGTGAAAAATAGGGTAAAAAGAAAATATGGCTGGTAAATTTGGTAATTCAAAAAAATATGGTGAAAACTTTTTTTATATGTACCATATGATTTAATCTTTCTCCTGTTTTGAAACTGTTATTATTCATGAATATCTTAGTTTTCTTCCTACTTCTAACTAAACAACTTTTTGCCTTTTTTTTTTTTTTTTTTTTGCTGGTTTCTTGTCTTCAAGTCTTACTTTTCTAGCTTTATCTAATATTATTTCCTTCCATGAATTATATACTCTATCCAAATTAAAATTCTTTATGCATTTTGAGTATACCCTGTGATTTACCACCACTATGATTTTGCTCATTCAATTTCTCTTGTCTTAAATGTTTTTGACTCCTACTTTATTTGCTCAACTCTTGTGCATCTTCTCCTCCCTTCTCCCCCCCCCCCCCCCCCAGTTCTTTCCCCTTAGTTTTTGGTAGTTTGATTGGTATGGCACTGAATAAATTAATTTAGGAAGAATTATGTCAGATTTATTGGTCTACCCATGAGCAATTGATATCTTTCTAATTATTTAGATGTGATTTTATTTGTGTGAAAAGTGTTTTCTATGTGTTCATATAATTCCTATGTTGTCTTGATAGTTCGATTCTTAATTATTTTGCATTGCTTATTTTAAATGGCATTTCTTTTTCTATCTCTTGCTGCTAGGCTTTGTTGGTCATATAAAGCAAAGGTTGTTAAACTGTGGATTGCAACTTCATATGAAGTTGCATAACTGAATGTAAGTATCATAAAAAAAATTGGCAATAGTAAAAGGTTTCTGAACTCAGTGACCAAAAATTAATACAAAATTAAACATTTAATGAATCGATGTGTTTCTGGCAATACTTGCCCATATTGATGTAAGTTCACTATAGCCTTGGTTCTGAATACATAGCATGCACACTTTGCACTGAGAATGCATAAATGCTGCCAGAAACACCTCGATTCAGATTTGAGATGGGATCATACAAATATTTCTCGAGTGAAAAGAGGTTACAAGCAGAAAAAGTTTAAGAAGCCCTGATATAAAGAAATGCTAGTGATTTATGTGACCTTACTTTATATCCAGCTACTTTGTTAAAATTGTTAATTATTTCAAATAATTTTTAGTTGATGTTTTAGAATTCTCTAAATTAATAATCATGTCACCTGCAAAGAATGATAATTTTATTTCTTCGTTGCATATTCTAATTCTTTTATTTTTTCTTTTTCTCATAGTAATAGCTAACATTTCTAGAACTATACTGAATAATAGTGGTGTTAATGGACATCCTTGCTTAATCCCTGATTTTATTGAGAAGGCTTCTAACTAATCTAGCAAGACTATACTTGCTGATGGTTTTAGATAGATGCTGCTTATCATTTTAAGGAGTGGACCCTTTATTTCTATTCTTTCTAGTGTTTTCAATAGGACTGCATGCTATGTTTTGTCAAAAGTTTTTTCAGCATATATTTAGATAATCATATAATTTCTGTTGTTTTAGTTATTGATATGGTCAATTATGTTGAGGGTTTTCCTAATATTGAACAGACCCTGCTTTCCTGGTATAAATCCCACCTAGTTGTAGTATATAATTCTTTTAACATATTGCTATAATTGTCTTGTTAATATTTTGTTCAAAATTTTTGCATTCATAATATTCCTAGAAAAATTCCTTTCTCTTTTTTTTTTTTTGGCTCTTCCTGGTTGGGTATCAGCAAAATATTCATGTCATAAAAGGAATTTGGTAGTATTCCTTCTTTGCTTATTTTCCCAAATATAAGGTATTGGAATTAACTGTTCTTTAAATGTTTGCTGGAATTAAGTCATGAACTGATATGACACTGGGGAATTTTTCTTATGTAGCTCATTAATGGTTGGTTCAATTTCTTTTTTCTAAGATTTCTAAGTTAGTTAAATAACTAAAGCGTTATTTAAGCTTTCCTGAATTGTTAACATAGGTAATTTAAATTTTCATTAAAATTCATTGGTTTTGTTCATATTTTAGGTTTATTGTCTTATAATTGGGCAAAATATTTCCTAATGATTGCTCTAATTTCTCTTCATTAGTGGTGATTTTACCCTTTTTATTTTTTGACATTGAATATTTAGTTTTTTTTTCTTTTCTTTAAAATCAAATTGACCTTTGACTCATTTTATTGTTTTGGTTTTTTTTTTTTAAATAAAACCAGATCCTGGATCTATTTATTAGTTCAATAGCATTTTCACTTTCATTTTTATTAATATCACTTTTGATTTTCAGGCTTTTAAATTTGGTGCTCAATTGGGGATTTTTAATTTGTTCTTTTTCAAGTTTTTTAGTTGCATGTCCAATTCATTGATCTGTTTCCATGCATCTTTCAATTCTATATTTTTCCTTTCATTTATTTTTCTGTTAGACTTGTCCCAAACTGAGAGAAGAACATTGAAATCTCGTCTTTATCATATTATTGTCTATGTCTTCTTGTGGTCAAGTTCAATTTTTCTATTGTGAATTTATAAAATAAAGCATATAAATTTAATATTAACATTGATTTGCTGTCTGTGGATCCTTTCAATGAAATATATTGTTGTTCATCCATTCTATGTTATGAATGCTTATTTTTAATTTATCTGATAGCAAGATTGCAAATCCTGATTTTTATTCACCTAATACATATTAAATTTTGTTCCAGTTCCTCACTTTTATCTTGTGTATATCTTTGGATTTGGGATATGTTTCTTGTAAGTAATAAATGATGGAGTTTTGTTTTTTAATCTACTCTATCACTCTTTTTCATTTTATTGGATTGCTTAATCCATTCAATATTTAAAGTTATGAAAGTTAAGGTTATATTTTCCTCTGTTTGTCTATATATTTTTTTCAAATTACGATTTCGCCCTTATTCCTCTATAAACACAATACTTTTTCTCTTTAGTTACTTTAGTTTAATATGCTTTTAAGATTGTCCTGTTCCCATACCCCCTTGTCCTCAAATCTTTACTCTTTTACTTCTTTTTCCTTAGTTTTGGAGTTTTGCTCAATTTATTATTTTTTTCTTTCTTCCTTTTATCTAAATACTTAATTCTTCCTTGCCTTTTTACCTTTCAGTGAGTAGTCAAGTAAAATATCCCTGCCTTACCCTTTTTTAACTTAGTTTTTTAAAAAACATTTTTATTTCAACTTTTGTGTGCTTTTTCTTAAAAAAAAGATTTCATTCTTTCATCATTGGCATTTTTTATTTTCTTTTTCTGTTTGTTTTGGTTTTTTTTTTTGATTCACAGCCCTAATACTTATTTAGTCCTTTTTTAGCCTCTATATTGCTCCTGGAATGAAAAATTTTAAGGTAGCTATTTGGGTTCTCTCTTCTAGATAGTTTCTATGTTATTATGTTATAGATCTTAATCTCTTTTCCCTTTTATCTGTTGTGTACCATCTACAAGTAAAAAAGAGAGTATTGTCTAATAGTAGTGATTTTCCTTTGTCTCTATTTATGTGGTTAATTACTAATCTTTGTTTTCTCAAGGTCATTTTCTTTCTATTTGTCAGGAACTCTCATTCTTGGGTTCATACCTTATTACTTTTATGAGTGTTAGTTACCCTCTGAAGCCAAGATTTCCCATTTCCTGAGGCCATATAATTAATTTGTATAAACACACAAATTCCTGTAGATTATACCCATTGTAAGGACCCCATCTCCCTTTATATAATATCTTTTTCCCCACTGGAGCAATTAGCAACCCCTCCTGTCACTGAAACAAAGTTTTGCCCTTCTATTCCCCCCATGTTAATTCCTACTTTTGCTTTCCTTAATCGTTCTCATATAGGCCTTCTTCCTGAGAAGCTACAGGAGTTATTTTCCCTTCATAGTTAACCTCTGATTTGATTAGGGTATATTATATATCCCCCTCTATCTTCTTACTCTCTTCTTTTTTATGTGCCTTCCCATTCTGTAATTTAGTCCCAGCAAAACACCAATTCACATTTAGGAGAATGCTGTAAAGTTTAATTCATAATGCTTTAAGTCTGTTTCTCCATAATCACTTCTATTTGAAATCTGTTTTCACTCTTTTCTCCTTGTATGCTTTTACAAAGAAATCCCTTAATGATCTCTCTATTGAAATTTTGTTGTTGTTTCCTTGGTTGCTTTATTTGATTATGTTTCTTACATATCAGTTTCCTGAGGTGTTTGAAAAGCAAACAGTTTGTTCAGGTCTGGCTTTCTTTCTAGAAATTCTCCTAAGATTTCATTTTTAATGAATGTCTTTCTTTTTTTCATTAATAGCTCATGACTGTAGGGTATGTCACCTTGAGTTCCTTTGGTCTTTAGAGTACTTTATTCCATTCCCTCTTGTGGTTTCTTATGAGTGAAGAAAAGTCTTCCATTATTTGAATTTTTTTTTCCTTTTTATTTGAAGATTTTTCTCCTAGTCACATGCAGAATTTTTTGTTTGTCATTGAAATTTGTTAAATTTAACCACTCAGTATCTTGAAGTTTGAAGCATAAGGTTTTTTTTTCCTTTTTTTTTTTTTCTGAAGCAATTTGTGGATTCTTTCATTTGGTACTTTATTTTCTGTGTTCAAAGTTCTAGGCAGTTTTGTTGTATTATTTCTTGCATTATAGTTTTCAGGTTTTTTTTGATTTGTCCTGTTTTTCCTAGAAGAATTATAATTCTCAATTTTTTCTTTGTATTTTGTCTTTAAGATCAATATGTATTTCCTGTTTAGAGACCATGTTGATGAGATTTAGGTTTTGAGGTTTCCTTTTGTCAGGGAACCAAATGATGAGGTCTAGATTTAGGGAACCAAAATGAGATTAGGGTTCCTGATGGTCAGGGAGTTAAATGATGAGGTCTAGGTAGGTTCAGGGTTCAGGGAACCAAATGGAGAGGTTAGGCTCCCCTCTACCCTCTTGGGATTTGGCGCATGGGTAGGGAGTTTTGGGGACTTCCTTCTGGCAGCGCAGAAGTTCTCTGTAAAGGAATTTACAAACCTGAAAACCTAGATTGATAAAAGAGGTTTATTATTGGGAAGTAAGGTTAGAAATCCTGACAGAGAGGCATAAAGTCTCATTAGGGAAATAGGTGAGGGAGATAAAAAGAGGGTAATAGTGGAAGAGAATATTATTCCAGCGGGCAGAAGTTTCCTTGGCATAGCATGGCATAGTATGGCATGGCATAGCATAACATAGCATGACACAGGATGGCATGGCATGTCAGGTCCTCTGCAAACAGTTGTTCCAAGTTGTAGTATTTATAAGGAAATTTGAGACAGAAGTTTCAATTGAGTGAGATTTCCTCAATGCTGTCACTGCCCCCAGGCCTAGATGAGACCACTTACTGGGAGTGGTTGAGCCAACAATAGGGGTAGAAAATCTTGGAATTAAATGTTTTAACTAGTCCCACCAAGATAACAGAATGAAGCTGTTTATGTTGTTTCCCTTGGGCAGGATCCCACAGACACAGGATTCAAGAAGAATCTCTCCTTCAAGGAGTTTTAGAGTTTTGGGGTCCCTTCTTCAATGTTTTCATTCCATGGGAAACACTGGTCATCATGGCAAGGTCATCCATTTACAATTCACTGAATATAATACTTACGAAAACAAAGTCATGGGCAGGTGGGAAGTTTAGAGCTAAGTTCTTATTGGCAGATTTATAAATCCACATACTTCTATATAATAAGTGATGCTGCACCATAGCAAGAAAGGAAGCTGAGGAATAAGTAGTCTAGGATGTTTTTGTAATCTTAGAAAGAATAATACTTACTCCCCAGGCCCTCTTTATTCTGGTGCCTACCCAATATTAATTATTTCTTATTTATCCTATACGTAGCTCACTTTGTTTATATTTGTTTGCTTGTTGTCTCATTGAAGGCAGCAACTCTCTTTCTTTTTTCTTATTTGTATTTCTATCACATAGCACAGTGCCTGGTACTTAAGAGACACAATATTTACTAATTGATTGATTGACTTAGGGTAAGTATGGAACTCCTTTGTATGATGGGGGTGAACCCTGAAACTGTCCCCCCTTTAATCTGTAAAAGAAGTAGATTTGGGATCTCGGGCTTTCCCCCTGGGAAAGCATATCTTCCCAGACGAGCCCTTCCCTAGGTAAGTGGCTTCATTCAATCAGAGATCTTGGTCAAATCTGTCTGATGGGCCTTTATTGATTAGCTCAGACAACTCCCAGCCCCAGGCCAATATTTGCCCATATAACTAGGGATCTGTTTTCACACCTTTACCAAATTCCTCATTAGGAGTTTGCCGACTCCTTCTTAATGAACAATAAACTTCCCTTTTCTGCCACTCAGACTTTTTGGATTTTCACTGACCAGAAGGGATTCCCCACCCCAATTCTCACCCCTCTTCACTATCACTAGCACCACACCAGACAGAATGATAGAGGTTCTTAGTCTTGGTTCTACCAACAATCTTTTATATTTGATTGGGACTTAACAAAGCCCTTTGTGTACAGTACTCTTTTGATTATATCCTGCTATATAGGAAGCACCATATTACTCCCACTTTATAGATGGTCTTTGAGAAGGAAAGTGAGTTGCCCATAACCATATGGTAAGTATCAGAGCTAACACGAGCCCAGGTCTCTTGTCTTCAATGCTGTATGTTTTTACTTTTTTGTTAAATTTTACACATGACAAGATTAACTGTATATGCCATTTTCCCCAAGGCAACAGTTATTCTCTTAGCAGTGTGTGTCTTCAGCTCTGCTTCCTCTCATCAGTTATCACTGTCTCTTCCACCCCAATCTGTGGTCTTGTCTTTTTCTTCAATACTCCTATTTCACTCAACATACCTTTAAAAGTGTTTTTTTTTTTTTTTTGTCATCAGCTTCCTTCACCAGACTCAATTAATTCTAAAATCTAGCACAATTGATTTGTTGACTTTAAGCAAATTATTTAACCTATCCAAACATCAGTTTACTCATATGTAAAATGAGAGGATTGAACTAAAATGAAATCTGAGGTCTCTTCCAGCTTTAGACTTCTATGAGTCATCATTGCCCTATCATTAAAAATAGCTAGAGTGAGTCTTAGCGGAAACCAGGACTGCCAAAAGGTGATAAAACACAGTAAGCAATAGGAAAGTTTATTGTATGAGTCTAAAATACAGGAACTATTTATTAAATGACTGGAAAACACCTGTATTCCTCTTCACATCTATATTTTGAAAGGGTTCAGAATTGGAGAGAGAAGTCTCACAATCTCTAAAATAAGCAATTTTCTATGTCTAGGACCATAACAATATAAGAAAAGAAGAGAAAAATCAATAAGTATGGGATGGAGGCAGAGTTGAGAGCATAGAGTATTTTTAGAAGAAAAGGATAACAGAAGCTCTCCTGCCAGGTTTTGCATAGGAAACAACAGAGAGACCTATCCAGTATATTCTTTGTATGATTTGGAAGTAAAGGGCACTTAGTGAGCCAAAGTTTTTGAAACAACATTTAATTGTCTCTACTTTATCCAAGGATAAATCTCCATTATAGGATATCTAAGAACCTAAGATTTATATAATAGTATTTGAATTGTCAACATTCAAATAATGAATAGGACATTCCTCACCAAGTTCTTATCATCTATTTGGATCTAGAAGGGACCTTTTAGGTCATGCAGCCCCACCTCTTATTTTACAGATAAGGAAACTGAGATCAAGCTAAGTGACATTAGCTGTCCGTGATCAGGCAGATAATAATCAGCTCCTGACTGATATTTTAATTTTTACCATTATTTCCTTTATGTTTTCACTGTCTTCTCCCTATTCTTTGAAATGAAGATACTCCCTGAAAAGGATAGCAAAAAGTTTTGAATTAATTGAGGCTGGTGAAGGAAGCTGATGACAAAAAACACTTTTAAAGGTATGTTGGATGAAACAGGAATATCAAAAAAAAAAAGATAAGACCACAGATTGGGATGGAAGAAACAGTGATAACTGATGAAAGAAAGCAGAATTCTCTCTCTCTCTCTCTCTCTCTCTCTTTCTCTCTCTCTCTCTCTCTCTCTTTGTCTCTCTCTCTCTCTCACACACATACACACATACAGCTTTAGCTTCCTCTGCTAAAGAAAATAACTTGTCTTAGAAAAAAATGGCATACACAGTTGATAGTATCATGTGTGAAATTTAACAAAAAGGTGAAATGAAATGAGGCAATTCTCTAAGCGGTTTATTAATAGAAAACTGTACCTATTAATAAGGGATAAGTAATGGTATTGTCACTAGTCAGAGACTCAAAACTATATATACAAATCATTTTTATAAACATAGGACAAAAAACAGAATAGACATCATAACTGGTTATGATGGGATTGACAACATCATGAGGTTGAGGAATGATGATTGGTCACATCAAAGAAAGTGGGCATAGCTCACACATGGAATGAAGACCACTTTTATATTTGAGGAATATTTTTGTGAAATTTTGGGTGCCAGCATCCTGAAATCACTTTTAGGAACTTATTGATACCTGGGGAGTAAATAAGATCACATTTTTTATTGCTAAAGATTGTCAAAGTTAGGTAGTCCAGATTCTCAAGTATGATGCAGAGATAATGTTTTATGAAAGTCTTGAAAATAGAGTTTTTCTTTAATAGTGATTGTGGGAAAGGTTAAGCCTTTGGTACCTAACTTCAGAGAAAGACAGACTGAGTCTTTGAGTTCATAAATTTCTTCATTTAGAGGCTTAGGTTTATTACAGAATAAAATCAAATGTAAAATACAGGATCAAGAATTAATTCTCAAAAAGCAAAGATAAGTAAAAAGAGTACCTAATTATTCTCCATGCAAGTCATCTGCCCCAGATCAGCTATATCTTCAGGTACTGAAAAAAGTGAATGAAGTGATTTCTGAGCCATTATTAATGATATTTCAAGTAGTGTAGGGAAAAAGAGACTTATGACAGAATTCAAGGGGATTAAGTCTTTTTTTTTTTTTTTTAAAGAAAGCAGAATCTATAAACTACAAGGCCAGTAAACTAGACTTCAGTTTCTGGAAAAATTCGAACATGGATCAATAACTAATTTATTTTTAACACTTTATGCCAGGCATTATGCTGAGCATGATAATTATCTCGCTTGATTCTCACAGTCTAGATTATCTAGTTTATCTAGATTTAGCAAAGCAAACAAAGGCTAAGAGACTTGCCCAATTAGGAAAGAAGTGTCTGAGGCTGAATTTGGATTCAGTTCTTCTTGATTCTAGTTCCAGTGATTTATCTACTGTACCACCTAGCTTCTATATATAACCCAATTTATGCCCCAAGAAGGAGATAGTTGGTGAACATCTAGAAAGGGAAGCAAGCAATGATTATAAATGCAGCACAACTTCTTGTTGGAACAGATCATTCCAAACTAATCTTACTTCTCTTAGTATTACTAAAATTAGTCGATGAAAGGAATGTTGTATTTATAGTTTATTTAGAATTTACCAATGCCTTTGGTAAATATCTCACATTATTTTTTGTGGAAAGATGTGAATTGGATGACAATTTAATTAGATGAATTCAGACCTGGTTGAATGGCCATACTCATAATAGTTATTAATATCATCATGGTAGTGGATTTTTAGTGGACCAGTATTTGATCCTATGCTATTTAATATTTTTATAAATGACCTGATGCTAAATGCTTTTCAAATATCACTTCATTTGATAATCAGATACTAGGATTTCTCACTGATTAATAGAGTAAATTAGCTTTTGGAAAGGGTATTTATTAAGCAGAAATTATGTAGCAAGAGTTATTATTATAGAAGCACCTTCTAACTAGTGCCCTACTCTTTCTTTGTACACATGAGATCTTTTTGTGGGAGAGTGGGCTCAATCCTGCCCAGCTGGCAAACTCATAAGTCTAGTTGCTAAAAAAATCTTTCCCTCCTTAAGGAGTCTTCATGAAATTACCCCTTAAGTACTGCTTTCTGCTGGCCTTTGCAGGTCAGTGCCCTCACAGAGTACTGAAGCTGCTTTCAAAGTTTGTCTTTGGTTTGTCTCTCAGTTTCTCATACAGATATTGCTATCCAACCCTTACAATCCTAAAGTCAATGAGGAGCCACTGAAGATGTTTGAGGAAAGAAATAACTTGCTCAGAGTTGAATGTTAAAATGTTTATCTTATCAATGTTGTGACGAATTTCAGAGAGAGGAGATTCTATAGACAGGTGGAAAAGTTAAGAGACTACCAGATCATATAATTGTTTTTGGAACAATTTTTTCTTTGAAGAAAAAGTCAATATGAGAACTGAGAAAAAAGGAGAATAAAATGAAAGTGGGAATCAGAAAAGTAAGGTGGCTTTTCAGTTCAGTTACATCAGTAAATAGGACCCCATTTGAAGTTTTCTTGGGAATGATAGTTTGCCATCTCCTTTTCCAATTCATTTTACATATGAGGAAACAGACAAATAGGATTAAGTACCTCATTTGAGATCATACAAGTAGTGTCTGAGGTCAGATTTTTCTTTTTAAAGAGTGAATCATTCTACCTTACTCTGGCTGGAAACATAGTGGCCACTCATGGGCCTAGTAGTTCATCATGGAAGCTTGACCTACTCTGTGTTTTTGATCTAGGCCATTTTATCCCTGCCTAGGCAGCCTTGTGATTCACCCTGTTGGTGCCAGACTTAGTGTGAACATCTGACAGGCTTTAATCCTACTGCAACTCAAAACTTCCAAGCTCCAGTGACCCACCAGCTTGAGCCTCCCCAACTAGCAGGGATTAGAGGTAAAAGTCACCTTGCCCAGTGTGATATTTTCATCATATATATTAAGATAATTGCCAGAGTCTGCTATGTTTTTAAAATTCACATTTAGCCTCTCTAAACTTCATAAAAATATTCATTTCAAATAAGATCACAAGAAAGTTAGAATAACAATTATAAAAAAAATTTCTCTCTTATTCATAGGTTATTCTTCTTGATAAAACAAAAATACCAAACATTCATTTCTGAATATTTGAAGGGATTCTCAGTAACCAAAGGGAATCTGTTTTCCTATATTTTATCTTGCCTTATACTTTGCCTGTTTTAAAAATGAGGTTAAAAGGCAGGGTAGTGTAATTAATAAAAGGTTTGGCCCTGGAGTTAGAAGACTCAGGGTTGGCTACAGGTTTCAGGATTAAGCCCACTATAAGATACTCTCAGGCCTCATGGGATATTCCTTTAATGGATTCTTCCAAACTTCTTTCCTTGTAAACCCTATTGCTTTCCCAAATTTATTTCATATTTACTACTCCTGGTGCCTATTTTACTCTTCATTTTGTCTATGACTTCTCCTAAATAAATGTCCCTTTTGACAAAAAAAAACAAAAACAAAAACAAAAGACTCAGATTCTGAGTCTTCTTCCTCGGAGACATAAAAGCTGTCCAATCATGGGAAAGTGATTTAACCTGTCAGTACCCTAGGCAATTCTATAAGAATACAAGTTGATTGTATTTGTGAAGGAATTGTTTCTATTTGAAATTTCTTAAATGGATGAAATAATGGAACCAAAATAAAAAAAATAAAATATAATAACTCTTTAGTATTCACATAATCCTGCTATCATAGTCCTTAAAGGTTTACCTCGATTTGGCCAGAATTTCTATTACCTCATTTTAGGGATGCATCGTTTGTTGACGAGGCATTTAAAATATCTGCATTCACTTTTTCTACCACAATAAATAACATATTTAGATACTTGAGTTGAAGTTGTACTATATTTTTGTCATTAACCAGGTGAAAAAATGGTTGCATTTGGGACACGGATTGCACAGTTGAGTCCTATTTTAATGAATTTCAATTATCAGGCTAATCCCACACAGGGTGTGTGTATGTTGAACATATGCAACTCCCGGAACTGCTCCACTCCATAAATATTAGCTTAATGTTAATTGGAATCTTTATTAATTTTTTTATATCAATGAAATTTCCTTTTGTCTTTTGAAATGCAAGTATTTGGGACAAGAGGTAGTCTCAGACATTTATTACTTTGTGACCTGAGGCAAGATCCTTATCCTCCATCTACCTGTTTCTTCATCTGGAAAACAGGGATAATAATTGCATTTACCTTGTAGGATTGTTGTGAGGATCAAATGAGATTATTATAAAGTGCTTTGCAAACTTTAAAATGCTATACAATTTTAGACCATTAAAGGGTGGTGTCTAAAGTTAATGTTCCACAGATGTACTTATATGGTACAGAGGATGCCAGTAATTTGTCTCTGACAATCTCCACAGAATTGTACACCTTATTCA
Source organism: Sarcophilus harrisii (assembly GCF_902635505.1). Lineage (NCBI taxonomy): Eukaryota > Metazoa > Chordata > Mammalia > Dasyuromorphia > Dasyuridae > Sarcophilus > Sarcophilus harrisii. The sequence continues at coordinate 508,131,773 of NC_045427.1, read as the reverse complement.
TGAGTCATCTACAATCAAATATATATTTGAAAGAAAATCTTCTTTGTGACATCCTGAGGTCTTTGTGTGAAGCCTTCAAGGCAGCTAATCCCACTTTGAATGATTATGATTGCTAAGAAGTTTTTTTTCACATGTGCCTTTATCTTTCTTTTTGAAACTTTTGCTCATGTTTCTGGTTGTGCCCTTTGGAAAAAGCAAAGCAAATTTAATTTTTCTTCTATGTGATAGTCCTTTAAATAATTGTATATAGATTTCTTTATAAGTCTTCTCTTTTTCAGGTAAAAACATTCCTAGTCTTTGTATGACATAATATCAGAGTGTGTCATCATCTTAGTCAACTCCCTTTGAATAATCTCCAGATTGTCAATGTCCTTCCTAAAATGTGATTCTCAATACTGAATATGATACTACATATCTAGTCTGACCACATATATAGGTCTTTCTAGGTTTCCTGAAGTAGCCTAAAATTTGCATTTTTAAAATCTGCCATGTCATACTAATTCATAACAAATTTGCAATTTACCCTCAGAAATTTTCCAGACCAACCTTGAGCTAACCATACCCATCCTATCTTATGTTTGCCAAGGTAACTTTTTTTAAGCCCAGGTATAAGACTTTACATTTATCTTTAATGGATTTCAACTTCGTATGTTTAGTATATTGTCCTGGCCCAACTCTATCATATACCTTTTATTTTTAAATTTTTTTATAACTTTTTATTGACAGAACCTATGCCTGGGTAATTTTTTGCAACATTATCCCTTGCACTGACTTCTGTTCCAACTTTTCTCCTCCCTCTCTCCCTCCCTCCTCCAGATGGCAAACAGTCTTATACATGTTAAATATGTTATACTATATCCTAGATACAATATATGTGTGTAGAACCAAACAGTTCTCTTGTTGCACAGGAAGAATTGGATTCAGAAGGAATAACCTGGGAAGAAAAACAAAAATACAACTCCACATTCATTTCCCAGTGTTCCTTCTCTGGGTGTAGCTGCTTCTGTCCATCATTCATCAATTGGAACTGAGTTAGATCTTCTCTTTGTTGAAGAAATCCATTTCCATCAGAATACATCCTCATACAGTATCGTTGTTGAAGTATATAATATCATATCCCTTTTAGCTCTGTATCATCAGCACATTTGAGATCCCTGCCATCTTTATTAAAAATGTTATGTGAGAGGCACATTTAGATGGCACAGTGGATAGAGGACTGGCCTTGAAGTCAGGAGGACCTGAGTTCAAATTCAACCCCAGGTACTTAACACTTATTAGCTGTGTGACCCTGGGCAAGTTACTTAACCCCATTGGCCTCCAAAAAATGTTATGTGGCACAAGATCAAACACAGATCTTTGGGTATTAAAAGACTTGCTTCTTCTTTGGGTCAAGTCTTTCAACTATATTCAGAATTACTTATTGACCAGCCTAAATGTCTCCATCTCATTCATAAAGATAATGGGACACTTTGTTAATAAATATTGGTTCAATTTTTTAAAAAATATCATGTCAAACAGATTATAAAAATTGTTGAAAAATGACCAAGTTGAATTTATACCAAGGATGCAAGAACATTTTATCATTAGGAAAATAGCAACATAATTATTAGATTAAAAACAAAAACATCTAATAGCACATTATTATCCCAATAGATGCAGAAAAAAAATTGACAAACTACAAAATTCATCTATGGTAAAAACTCTACAAAATATAAGGAGAGAGAGTTTAATATAATAAAAAGTATCTATTTAGAATGAAAAGCAAGTATTATTACTATAAATATAGAAATAAAGCAAGAAAATCTATTTTCCTTACTATGATATAATTCTGGAAATCCTAGCAATAGCAGACTGTACTCTCTCTATAATTTTCTTATTTATCATGGATTCCAGCTCCCTATTTAGCTATTTTTATTTTGTCCTTTCCAGTAAAAAGATCATTTTTCTTTGTAGGGAAAAAATGAAGAAATGAAAAAGAAAAATTGAATTGTTCTACCTTAACTCCCTATTATCATTATTCTGTTTAAACAGTATTCCTTTCCTTTTTTTAATCTATTTTCCCTCCCAATATAGTTTAAAACAAACAAACCTTTTACTATGGTTGTTGTCTTTAGCTTTCCTTGTCAATCTCATCAAAGCTTTGCTTTCTAGACATTATTTTTATAGAACCATGCCACTTTTGCACTAATTCTGTTACGTGATTGTTGTCATCTTGTATGTTTATAAAAATCTAAGTCTTATGATATATGTGAGAAAATTTTGAAATATACATCCTACCTTATAATATAGTATCTAAATGCACAAAGCCAGGATTTTATATGACACCATTTCACATGTGTATTTGAATTTTATATAAGTATATATATACATACAAATGCATACATATATACATATGTGAGAAAAAATGGTGCTTGTAAGGAGGGTAGTGATTTTGTTACTAGCGGAAATAAAAATGGTGATTTTGTTGCCAGCAGGAATAAAAAACAAAAGAGAAGTAGGACAGACTTATTTGAGTCTTCGTCACTTAAATCTCTACAACATGCATGAATCATGGTTGATATCAGGATAGTGGGAAAGCATTCAAAGGAATTTTTCATTATAAATCAGGTGATTTAGGCTGAAAGACCTGAAAATAGGAGAAAAGAAATTTAAATAGACTTAAAATGTCCTAACTGGCTGGTACAGTTGGCTGGGGTCTGCTTCATAAAAGAGATTGATACAGCACTTCAGGTTATAAATGAAAGAGATGCTTCCCCTTATGGGGAAGGAGTCACCCTCCAGATAAATATTAGCAAATATCAGCAAAGAGTAATATCAGGTCAGTTAATAAATAGATGACAGTAAAGAGCAATAGTATCTTAGAGGTTATTTATAGAGAAAGGTTTTAAAATTTAAAGATTTTTTTTTTTAATGAGGGGTAGCAATACCCCTTATTTTTATTATACCTAATTTGCATTTTTCATAAAGAATTCTATGTGAATAATTTTCTTAGTTCATATTTTATTCAAATGAAAATTTAAAATCTATTATAATTTTAATAAAAACTTTAAGTATGCAATAATATAATATACATAGATATTTACTGATGAATAAAATTCATTATAATTCTCATACTGAAAACATAAAATAGTGTAATAGATTAATTCTTATCAGAAAATCTAAAAATAAGATAGTTTGTGGCATTGTTATTTGTAATTCTTTTTCAGGTTTTTCTTTTTTTTTTTTTTTTTTTTTTCAGTCAGGTAATGGGGATTAAGTGACTTGTCCAGGGTCACATAGCTAGTAAGCATCAAGTGTCTGAGGCCAGATTTGAATTTAGATTTTCTTGACTCCAGGGCCAGTTTTCTATCTATGGCACTACACGGCTATTCCTGTAATTCTTTTTCAACCAATAATTAAGATTAATATCATTATAATAGCTATAGCAGAAAACTCTATTTCATACAAATAAGATGTTACAATGAAAGCAATATGACTATACAATTTGTATCACTTTGTTAATAAATCCTAAATCTTTATTTGCCAAAAGCCAAGCCATAATATTTTTAGGTTCTATTTATTTCAATGAAGCATCACAGAATCAGAATATTAAGCATTCTTGTTCAGATGTATCACATTTGTTCATGACAAATTGTTTTTTTCTATTCATATTTATATGTTCCTTAATCTTAAAAAAAACCCCACTGTGAATTACTTTTTGTAGACTGGCCAAGTGATTAACAAGAAAGGCTTTTATTCTCTTCTAATTCATTTAACAGTCAAAAAATTTTTATTATGTGAAACAAAATTTTTGTAAATTTATTTTCAGAGGTTTAAACTTTTTTCATAAATGTGAAATCACTTTATGAAATCGGAGTATGAAGATTTAGCATTAATGGATTTGAAGAATTCAGTTTTTTTAAAAAAATCTCAAGAGGAATTTTTTTTAAAACATACTTGCTTCATCATCATTAACTTACCAAAAAAAGGTCAGTTTCTTCTCTTCACTCAATAGTTCTCCAAAATACTTTGACAAGAGAATGCCATCATTTCCCACAATCATTTAGGAGTACTTTTTCCTTTGTCCCATTATTATTACACAATTTTGCAAATATTCTTCCTTTTGATAACTTCATTTTTTCCCCAAAATTGCTTATTTTTATAACAACTTGGAAAAAAATTTTTTTAGCTGTACTGATTGCTCTAAATCTGGTTCTCACTCATATTTCTTTTTTTTTTAAACAGTTGTTTGTTTTTCCAAATACATGCAAAATAGTTTTCAACATTCACCTTTATAAAACTTTGTGTTCTAAGCTTTTCTCCCTCCTTCCCTCTTCCCCCTCCCATAGATAACAAGCAATCCAGTATAGGTTAAATATGTACAATTCTTCTAAACATATTTCCACATTTATCATGCTGTACAAGAAAAATCAGATCAAAAGAGGAAAAAAATGAAAAAGAAAAAAAAGCAAGCAAACAACAAAAAGATGAAAATACTATGTTGTGATCCACATTTGGTCCCCATGGATCTCTCTGGATGCATATGGCTCTCTCTATCACAAGTGTATTAGAATTGCCCTGAACTACCTTATTGATGAAAAGAACCAAGTCCATCACAGTTGATGATCACATAATGTTGTTGTTGCTGTGTACAATGTTCTATTGGCTCTATTCACTTCACCTAGTATCAGTTCATGTAAGTCTTTCCAGGCTTTCTGAAATCAGTTTGCACATCATTTCTTATAGAACGATACTATTTCATTACATTCATATACTATACTCACTCATATTTCTTAATGTAAATGATTATATATGAAGCATGAAATGTGTCCACATTGATGGGGTCCCATTTTTAAATTCATGCTTTTAAGCCTATGTTTATTTTTTAATATCAAATATTTCCCTAGTAATATTTTCATTTTAAAATACATCAATAATATTGAAAATTTTTCTTGATGTAGCATTTAAAGTATAGATTTGTAAATAATGAATCTTTCTTAATATCAGTGTCAACATCACAACATAACATCGGTAATCAAATAAGCCTCCTTAACTACATCTGTTGTTTTGTCTACTTGGAAGGCAAAATAGAAAAATTTTAGTATCTCAATAAATTGATTACAAAAGCCTTAAAACATATGGACAATGTTTATCAAGTTATTTTTAAGTGAAAAGATTGAAAGAGATTTTGTGATTTCCGAATCATTGTTTTGACTATGTTAATAGTTACAAGTAACAACGTTTATCCTATCAAGTAAAATGTTTTTTACACTTAAATTTCTGAACCACTTTATATATGCAATCAATATAGTAGCAAGTATTAATTTAACACCTATTATATGCAAATATTCTAACAGGCTTTGGGGGAATATATTTTTTTTTTGCTTATTTTAAACATCTAATTTTTTTCAGAAAAATTCTCTTAAACATCTTATTCTGCATGTACCCTTTCAAGATGTCATTTTAGTTTGTTAGCTTTCATGTTGTCTTTAGCTAAAACATTTTTATTTTACATAGGAAGTTTATTGTGTTCCTTTTGCCTTAAATTTCTAGGAATTACAAAACAATGATATTATTTAGGCAACTACTATTCAGTATTTCAATGGGTCCGGGTTAATCATTAATTTGAATAGTCTTTCCCCCAGAATATATTATAATCCCCACATCACCTTTCAGATAGGGATTCTTTTCCATTTTTTCCTCATAAATTGTCTTTATGGGATCTATCCAATGCACCAAAAGTTTCCAAGTATTTTTTGAACTGTAGGCACTAGCACTTAGGCTATAAATTGGCAGTCCTTTTTTTTTTGTAAATATACAATTGGCCCATCTCCTCTGGTTATGTATTTTCTGAATTATATATTATAGGTTCATTTTTAAGTAGAAATCATTATTTTAAAATGCTTTTAGCTTCCTTGAATACGATATGTCTCGTTCAATTATTTTTATGGTCACCAACATTTTTGATCAGAAATTATTGTTTCAGCGATGATCATCACTGAATTTAGAGTAATTTTTTTTAAGTTTGTGTATAAGGGTAAAAGTTGTACTACACAATATCTCATATGTAAGCTAACTCATTCTTCTCTTATTAATTTCTTAATTACTAGTTCAAATTGACTGACTTCTTTATTACCTGGCCAAAATAGATCTGCTTATGGACTAATCCAATGGGTTATCAATTCAAGTTCATGGTTTTCAACAATCAAAACTGCATACATGGACCACAATCAATATTAAAAAGAGCACTGTCTCTGTGAACTTATGGAAAGAAAAAAATGTCATTTAAAGAGCTGGGTAGCTTAAGTAGTTTTAAGTTTTGAGTAGGAAAAGATGTTTTCCTGGGGCGCCTTCTTGGTATAATTAGTAACCAAAAACTTAGGAAAAGTGATCCATATGGAAAAAAAAACTGGTGGATCTATGACCACTTGCTTTCTAGAGAAGAGAGATGCTTATATAATATTGTACTGGGTGAAAAGTTATGATACTCAAGGGCACAACTAGCCATTTTATCTGGCTAATGCATTTGCTTCATAAAAACTAATCAGAATGGAGATCAAGCATGAAAAAAAGATTCTCAAAAACAATGAGATGTTACGTATATGCTACATATGATTTTATATGTAGAAGGTAAAGATTAGAAATAATCTTGAGAAATTCCCTCATAATGCAGATCAAGAAACTGAGATTGATATTGGGCAATCAGTAAATGTATTTGTGCAGATAAGGGGCACAGAAAAAAGTTATATATTTTTTAGGAAAATTAAGCTGACAAAAATCTTTAGATCATAATATTATGATAATGTCTAAGAAGGTATGGGAGTTAATATCAGTTCAGAGTAGGAAGCTCATCATATAGGACAAAATTCTTTAAATAGTGGATAAGGAAGAGAATTTCCATTGAAGGAGCTAGAAGATAATGACAAGAATTTAATGGAAAAATAAGGTACAAAACAAACAGTACAGGAGAAAACAATAATAGTTCACATTTTTATGACAAATTTATATTAAAAAAGCATTTTTCTTTTAATAAAAAAACTCTGAGGTAAATGAAGCATGATCATCATCTCAATTTTATAAATTAGAAAATTGAGGATTATAGATATAAAGTGAAGCCCACAATTATATAGCTCAAAGATTTGGAGCCATAGATTGAACCTAATTCTAGTACAAAACCCAGTGCTCTTGGCATTAGGCCACACAGCTTCTCTGTGTAGGTAAGTGGCCAGAAATCTGACATCAGTTGTATGAGTCTGATCTATAATGTTCAAAAGATTCCTGGGGTCACACAAATAAAGTGCATTCAAACTGGTTTTCTCATAAAGCTCCCATTTAAGAGATGTTAGTAGTCACTAGATGACCCAAGTAGTAAAGGCCTCTTTGCATGGCCATCACTGGGAGTGTCCCAGATGTTAGAAGAGCATCGGTTGACATTAAAGCATACAAATCAGGACTCCTATAAGAAGTGAATTAATTTACTCTTTTATGGGCAACTTGCTTAAACAGGGCTCATATGCAAAGGAATTTTGGCTCATTTAGTTACTTTGAGTTCAAGTACTGGGCATATTCCCAGATTTGAGTGATATACAAAACCCTGTAGGGTTGAAAACTGTAATAATTCTTGGTCTGGAGCTAATTCTACAATATTCTCCAATGTCCTTATAAGACTAAAGTCCAGGGAAAGAACTGTTGGGGGAATGGGGAAGATGGTATGTGTGTGTGTGTGTGTGTGTGTGGCAAGGGTTTTCTCCTTTATTTATTTCAGCAATTTCTAAGTAGTAAAACCTTTTAAAGATCCAAAAAGACAATTGGATTACTGTTTTAGAGACAACTATAAGAAATAAAAGAAAGGTCGTTTCTCTTCTCGTTAGTCAAATTTGTGGGAGAGAATCCAAGACCAAAAATAGAAATGTCAACTTAAGACATTGTTAGGAGATGAAAAAACTTTCATATAGAGAAACTTTCATGGAAAGAAAAGATGGGAGTTGCACAAGTATAGCAAATGCCACAAAGTTCCTAAAATATTAATACACAAGGATGTACACATAAAGTCTGCTCAACTACATTCTTGTTTACGTCAATTTATCTGCCCTATCCAAAATTCCCAGTGTAACTACTGATGGCACTTTTGTTGCCAAAATTTTTGAGTGAAGTTTACTGTCCCTGCTTTTAAGGTCTATTTCTATCATTCTACAAACACAAAATATAAGATAAAGGGGACTGTATTTAATGATCTCTAATATCACTTTCCGAAGAAAATCCTAGAGAACAGCAAACAGCCATGTGTAATATCTTTCTATCCTTAGGAAATAAGTTTGAAGATTCCTTGTGTGACGTTTCAGTCCAGTCCATTGTCATGCTTTCTGCTAATACAAAAACCTGGTATAATGAGGCTAGAGATTAATTCTCCCATCCCCAATTCCACTGATAAATCAAGTTCCTAGAAAAGGACTTCTGTTTTATCTTTCTTCAATGTTCTAGCAGGGGTCCTCAAACGTTTTAAAAAGGGAGCCAGTTCACTGTCCCTCAGACTGTTGGAGTGCCAGACTATAGTAAAAACAAAAACTCTGTTTTGTGGGCTTTTAAATAAAGAAACTTCATAGCCCTGGGTGAGGGGGATAATCGTCCTCAGCTGCTGCATCTGGCCCGCGGGCCATAGTTTGAAGACCCCTGTGGGGCTTTCCCAGGGGTTATAGGGTTTTTCTAATGCTATCAATTTGAGTTTATATTCCAGTATATTCCCTTTAATATAATTTAGTTTGTGCCCCTTAAAATCTCCCAAATATAACTGAAAACAGTTGATGTTACCTCCACATTACCAAGAAGAAATTAACTTCAGTTAACTTTTACTAATGGATATTTGCTTAGAAAATATGGTAAGATACTAGGTGCCAAAACAAATAATCCTTTAAATTCCTAACACTGGAGAACTCTTCCTCCTCTACCACCTCAGTTCCTAAGGAGAGTGGACTCAAACTTAAAGTGGCTGATACTCAATATTTTCCCCACTAAGTTCACTTCTGGATGTGCCATAGCTACCTGGAAAATGGATTATCTCATTCCTTGCACAACACAATGACTCTCCTATGCACTCAATTACATATCATCACACATTTCTAGAAGCAGGTTCAATAAAACAAGCAGAACTCTCTGCCCATTATCCAACTGTAGTGTCCACTTTAGCAAGGAACCCATTTATTTCCATTAAATGTGGGTCTCTAGTGGAGATCTTGGATAGCCCATCTTGTTCAAATTGAAATTATAATTACTTGAAAATAGAGTCCTTGTCCCTCAGTTTTAGAATTCAGGAAAAGGAATCTTCCTTATGGGCAGCTAGATGGCTCCATGAATAGTGCTGGCCTTGGAGTCAGGAGAACCTGAATTCAAATCCAGTATCAGAAATTTACTAGCTGGGTGACCCTGGACAAGTCAGTTAACTCTGTTTGCCCCAATTTCCTCATCTTAAAATGAGCTGAAGAAGAAGAGGAGGAAATGAAGTCAGAAACAATTAATCAACCAAACAATAGCAACAATAAAATAATTCTTCCTGACAATTGAGTGGATAGCTATCATCTGGGGAATGGCTGAATAAGTTATGCTATATGAATGTAATGGAATATTATTGTTCTATAAGATCAGTCAGCAGGCTGATTTCAGAAAAGCTTGGAAGACTCATATGAACTGAAGCTGAGTAAAGTGAGCAGAACCAGGAGAACATTGTGCACAATAACAATAAGGTTATGTGATGATCAATTGTTATGGATATGGCTCTTCTCAACAATGCAGTGATTCAAGGCAGTTCCAATAGACTTGTGATGAAAAGTGCCATCTGCATCCAGAGAGAGACCTATGAAGGCTAAAAGTGGATCAAAGTACTATATTTTCATCTTTGTTTTTTGTTTGCTTGGGTTTTTTTTTCTTTCTCCTGTTTTCTTTCCCTTTTGATCTGATTTTTCTTTTTTTTTCTTTTTTTTTTAAATTATAACTTTTTATTGATAGTACATATGCATGGGTAATTTTTTTTTTACAACATTATCCCTCGTACTCACTTCTGTTCTGACTTTTCCCTTCCCTCTCTCCACTCCCTCCCCTAAACGGCAGGCAGTCTTATACATGTTAAATATGTTACTATATCCTAGATATAATATATGTGTGCAGAACCGAACAGTTCTCTTGTTACACAGGAAGAATTGGATTCAGAAGGTTAAAAATAACCTGGGAAGAAAAACAAAAATGCAAACAGTTTACATTCATTTCCGAATGTTCCTTCTCTGGGTGTAGCTGATTCTGTCCATCATAGATCAATTGGAACTGAATTAGATCTTCTCTTTGTCGAAGATATCCACTTCCATCAGAATATATCCTTTTATAGTAATGTTGTTGAAGTATATAATATCTCCTGGTTCTGCTCATCTCACTCAGCATCAGTTCATGTAAGTCTTTCCAAGCCTCTCTGTATTCATCCTGCTGGTCATTTCTTACAGAACAATAATATTCTATAATATTCATATACCACAATTTACCCAACCATCCTCCAATTGATGGGCATCCCTTCATTTTCCAGTTTCTAGCCACTACAAAAAGGGCTGCTGCAAATATTTTGGCACATGCAGGTCCCTTTCCCTTCTTTAGTATCTCTTTGGGATATAAGCCCAGTAGTAACACTGCTGGATCAAAGGGTAGGAACAGTTTGATAAATTTTGGGGAATAATTCCAAATTGCTCTGCAGAATGGTTGGATTCGTTCATAACTCCACCAACAATGCATCAGTGTCTCAGTTTTCCCGCATCCACTTCAATATTCATCATCATTTTTTCCTATCATCTTAACCAATCTGACAAGTGTGTAGTGGTATCTTAGAGTTGTCTTAATTTGCATTTCTTTGATGAATAGTGATTTAGACACTCTTTCATATAAGTGGAAATAGTTTCAATTTTATCATCTGAAAATTGTCTGTTCATATCCTTTGACCATTTATCAATTGGAGAATGGTTTGATTTCTTATAAATTAGAGTCAAGTCTCTATATATTTTGTAAATGAGTCCTTTATCAGAACCTTTAACCGTAAAAATGTTTTCCCAGTTTGTTGCTTGCCTTCCAATCTTGTTTGCATTAGTTTTGTTTGTACAAAGGCTTTTTAATTTGATATAATCAAAATTTTCTATTTTGTGATCAATAATGTTCTTCTTTGGTCACAAATTCCTTCCTCTTCCACAGGTCTGAGAGGTAAACTATCTTATGTTCCTCTAATTTATTTATGATCTCATTCTTTATGCCTAAATCATAGACCCATTTTGATCTTATCTTGGTGTACGGTATTAAGTGTGGGTCCAGTCCTAATTTCTGCCATACTAATTTCCAGTTTTTCCAATAGTTTTTGTCAAATAATGAATTCTTATCCCCAAAGTTGGGATTTTTGGATTTGTCAAACACTAGATTCCTATGTTTATTGACTATTTTGTCCTGTGAACCTAATCTATTCCACTCATCAACTAATCTATTTCTTAGCCACAACCAAATGGTTTTGGTGACTGCTGCTTTATAATATAGTTTTAGATCAGGTACAGCTAGACCATATTAATTTGATTTTTTTTCATTAATTCCCTTGAAATTTTTGATCTTCCATATGAATGTTGTTGTTATTTTTTTCTGGGTCATTAAAATAGTTTCTTGGGAGTATGATTGGTATGGCACTAAATAAATGGATTAGTTTAGGGAGTATCGTCATCTTTATTATATTCGCTCGGCCTATCCAAGAGGACTTAATATTTTTCCAATTATTTAGATCTGACTTTATTTGTGTGGAAAGTGTTTTGTAATTTTGCTCATATAGTTCCTGACTTTCCTTTCGTAGATAGATTCCCAAATATTAAGCTATTGACAATGATTTTGAATGGAATTTCTCTTTTTATCTCTTGCTGTTGGATTTTGTTGGTGATGTATAAAAATGCTGAGGATTTATGTGGATTTATTTTGTATCCTGCAACTTTGCTAAAGTTGTGAAATATTTCTAGTAACTTTTTAGTAGATTCTCTGGGGTTCTCTAAGTATACCATCATATCATCTACAAAGAATGAAAATTTGGTATCCTCATTACCTACTCTAATTCCTTTAATCTCTTTCTTGACTCTTATTGCTGTGGCTAGCATTTCTAATACAATATTGAATAATAATGATGATAGTGGGCAACTCTGTTTCACTCCTGATCTCACTGGGAAAGGTTCCAGTTTATCTCCATTACATATGATGCTTACTGGTGGTTTTAAATATATGCTCCTGACTATTTTAAGGAAAAGTCCAATTATTCCTATCCTTTCAAGTGTTTTTATTAGGAATTGGATTTTATCAAATGCTTTTTCTGCATCTATTGAGATGATCATATGGTTTTTGTTAATTTGGTTATTGATATAGTCAATTATGCTAATAGTTTTCCTACTATTGAACCAGCCCTGCATTCCTGGTATAAATCCTACTTGCTCATAGTGTATTATCATGGGGATAATTTTCCGTAATCTTTTTGCTAATATTTTATTTAAGATTTTAGCATCAATATTCATTAGGGAGACTGGTCTATAATTTTCTTTCTGTTTTCATCCTACCTGGTTTAGCTATCAGTATCATGTCTGTGTCATAAAAGGAATTTGGTAGGACTCCTTCAATCCCTATTTTTTCAAATAGTTTATATAGCACTGGAGTTAATTGTTCTTTAAATGTTTGGTAGAATTCACATGTAAATCCATCTGGTTCTGGGGATTTTTTCTTAGGGAGTTGATTAATAGCTTGTTCTATTTCTTTTTCTAAGATGGGACTGTTTAACCAACTTACTTCTTCCTCTGTTAATCTTGGCAAGCTATATTTTTGAAGGTATTCTTCAATTTCATTTAAATTATTGAATTTATTGGCATAAAGTTGGGCAAAGTAACTCCGAATTATTGCTGTAATTTCCTCTTAATTGGTGGTGAATTCTCCCTTTTCATTTTTAAGATTAACAATTTGATTTTCCTCTTTCCTTTTTTAAAATCAGATTTACTAAGGGTTTATCTATTTTGTTGGTTTTTTCATAGAAACAACTCTTAATTTTATTAATTAATTCAATAGTTTTTTTTATTTTCAATTTTATTAATCTCTCCTTTTATTTTTAGAATTTCAAGTTTAGTGTTTGACTGGGGGTTTTTTAATTTGTTCCTTTTTCAGCATTTTTAGTTGCAAGCCCAATTCATTGACTTTCTCTTTCTCTATTTTATGCAAGTAAGTCTCTAGAGATATAAAATTTCCCATTATTATTGCTTTGACTATATCCCACACATTTTGGTATGATGTCTCATTACTGTCATTTTCTTGGGTGAAGTTATTAATTATGTCTATGATTTGCTGTTTCACCAAATCATTCTTTAGTATGAGATTATTTAGTTTCCAATTATTTTTTGTTCTATTTTCCCCTGGCTTTTTATTAAATGTAATTTTCATTGCATCATGGCTGAAAAGGATGCATTTACTATTTTGTCTTACTGCATTTGAATTTGAGATTTTTATGTTCTAATATATGGTCAATTTTTGTATAGGTTCCATGAACTGCTGAGAAGAAAATATACTCCTTTCTATCTTCATTTAGTTTTCTCCAAAGATCTATCATATCTAACTTTTCTAATATTCTATTTACCTCTTTGATTTCTTTCTTATTTATTTTGTGGTTTGATTTATCTAATTCTGAGAGTGCAAGGTTGAGATCTCCCACTATTATAGTTTTGCTGTCTATTTCTTTTGCAGCTCTCTTAATTTCTCTTTTAAGAATTTAGATGCTACACCACTTGGTGCATATATGTTTAATATTGATATTGCTTCATTATCTATGCTACCCTTTACCAAGATATAGTGCACTTCCTTATCTCTTTTAATTAGATCAATTTTTGCTTTTGCTTGATCTGAGATCAGGATGGCTACCCCTGCTTTTTTGACTTCACTTGAAACATAGTAGATTCTGCTCCAACCTTTTACCTTTACTCTGTATGTATCACCCTGCTTTAAGTGTGTTTTCTATAAACAACATATTGTAGGATTTGGGCTTTTAATCCAGTCTGCTAACTGTTTCCTCTTTATGGGAATTTACCCTATTCACATTTATGGTTAAAATGACCAGTTCTGTATTACTTGCCATCTTGTTAACTCCTGTTTATGTTTTCTCCTTTCCTTCCCCCTTGCCCCCCTCTCCAGTATTAAACTTGTGAGCACCATTTGCTTCTCATAGCTCTCCCTTTTTAGGATCCCTCACCCCACGTTAGAGTTTCTCCCTTTATCTTACCCCTTTTCCTCACAATTTCTATATTCCCTTCTGCTTAGCTTCCTCCTTCCCTTTTCACTTTTCCCCTCCCACTTTTCAATGACATGGGAGAAGTTTCACCATAAATCGAATATGTCTAATATTTTTCTCTTTAAGCCAATTCTGATGAGAGTAAGATACACAGTATGTTCATCCCCCTCCATTCTAATTGTAGAATTGAGTTTTAAGTGAGTTGTTTTATTCTATGGAATTTTTTTCCATTTCACCAATTTTATTTTTTAGAGAGCTATTTTCTTTTTCCAATTCACTAATTGTTTTCCTTGGAATTGTTTACCTTTTCCAATTCACTAATTCTGTTTTTCAAGGATTTGATTTCTTTATCCACTCTATCTTTAATGAGTGGGATGACTTATCCAGACCATCTTGCCAAGCTTCCCTCCCCTTTTCCCATTTTTCTTCTAGCTCTCTAGCCTTTTTAATTTCTTCTATGAAAGTCTTGTGTGTTGAAGACCAGATCATATTCCCTTTTGGGGATTCATCTGGAGGCAGCCTGTTTTTAGTGTCCTCAGGGTTTAAAGTCTGCTCTCTATCTGTATAGAAGCTATCAATAGTTAGAGTCCGTTTTAATTTTTTGCTCATTTTATTATAAAGAAGGGAAAGGGACCTGTATGTGCACGAATGTTTGTGGCAGCCCTTTTTGTAGTGTCTAGAAACTGGAAACTGAATGGATGTCCATCAGTTGGAGAATGGCTGAATAAATTGTGGTATATGAAAATTATGGAATATTACTGTTCTGTAAGAAATGACCAACAGGATGATTTCAGAAAGGCCTGGAAAGACTTACACGAACTGATGCTAAGTGAAATGAGCAGGACCAGGAGATCATTATATACTTCAACAACAATACTAGATGATGACCAGTCCTGATAGATCAGGCCATCCTCAGCAACGAGATCAACCAAATCATTTCTAATGGAGCAGTAATGAACTGAACTAGCTATGCCCAGAAAAAGAACTCTGGGAGATGACTAAAAACCATTACATTGAATTCCCAATCCCTATATTTATGCACCTGCATTTTGATTTCCTTCACAAGCTAATTGTACAATAATTCAGAGTCTGATTCTTTTTGTACAGCAAAATAATGTTGTGGTCATGTATACTTGTTGTGTATCTAAGTTATATTTTGATATATTTAACATCTACTGGTCATCCTGCCATTTAGGGAGGGGTGGGGGGTAAGAGGTGAAAAATTGGAACAAGAGGTTTGGCAATTGTTAATGCTGTAAAGTTACCCATGTATATATCATGTAAATTAAAGGCTATTAAATTAAAATAAATAAATAAATAAATAAATAAACTAAAAGTAAAAAAAAAATTTTTTTTTGCTCATTTTGTCAAAGAATCAAAGAAAACAAACTAGCAAAAAAAAAAATGCAGTCTGTTTTTTTTGAGAGTGGATGGTATTACCGAGTTTTCTCTATAGACTGCAGGGGCAGCAGTGAGGCACTAGCAGGACAGCAATGGTTGTGCTGCATCTGAGCTCTGAGACTCTGAGAGTGTCCTGAAACTCTCTGGGTGGGTGTGGCCAGGTCCCAAGAGACCCTAGCTTTTCAGGGTTATGGTCTTTACCTCCTATATTTACAGCTCCTATGCTGATCTACTGGCTTGCTGCCAGGGCAAAACAGCCACACTGTGGTAAAGATCTCCCTGCAGAAACGGTTGAGATCACACCCTACCTCCCTCAGTCAGTTCAGTACTCTGTCTGCTGCCTGCCTTCAGTCTGTGTCCGATCTAACTGTCCCTGCCCGGGAGCAAAACAGACCTTTTCTGGCAAATTTCAAGGATATCTTCTGTTTGTAATTATTTGTGGGGGATTTTTTTTTCAGTCAAGCACTAATTCCAAGGCCTTGTCATGAAATAAATTCTGAGAGAAAACACAGAGCTTAAGTAAATGTGTGTGTCCTCTCCGCCATCCTGGCTGGAAGTCTGATCTGATTTTTCTTATGCAGAATAATGACTATGCAAATATGTTTAGAAGAATTATACATATTTAATGTATAGTGTATTGCTTGCTGTCTAGAGGATGGAGGAAGTAAGGCAGGGAAGGAGAAAAATTTAAAGCACAAAGTTTTACAAAAATAAATACTGAAAACTATCTTTACATGTATTTGGAAAAATAAAATACTATTAAAAAAGATAATTTTTCTTGTTTTCAGGCCTAGCATTCTGTCCCTTACATCACCTAAGTACCCATGATAAAGAAATAGCTATTATTTCCACATCGTGGGGGGGGTTAGAGGCCTCCCCCTGAAAAATCAATGTATAATTTTTGGCCTTCCCTCAGAGAAGTCTAAATTGTTATGGTATTAAAAGGTAAAATATGTTGATATTATTCACTACTGTTCATATTTTTAACACATTTGTGAGTTCCTAAACTAATTCTGTGTCATCTGTGCCTTCCACAAAACTACCATAAAATTCCCATTCAATATCTTATACAACTTACAATATAACAAAACAGTGATGAGGAAACTCATAATGTGGAAGGAATAAGTGTATTATTTCACTTTTTAAAATCTGACATATTAAAACATTGAAGACAAGCTTAACTTTAATTGTTAAAACTTCAAATCATTTTAACTATTTTTTAAATTTTTATATATTTTTTATTAATAGGTTTTTATTTACAAGTTATATGCATGGGTAATTTTACAGCATTGACAACTGCCAAACCTTTTGTTCCAATTTTTCTCCTCCTTCCGCCCCCTCCAGATGGCAGGATGACCAATACATGTTATATATGTTGTTTGTTTGTTTAACTTCAACATCTTTCGCTGGGTGTAGCTGGTTCAGTTCATTACTGTTCCAGTGGAACTGATTTGGTTCATCTCATTACTTAAGATGGCCAGGTCCATCAGAATTGATCATCATATAGTATTGTTGTTGAAGTATATCATGATCTTCTGGTCCTGCTCATTTCACTCAGCATCAGCTCATGTAAGTCTCTCTAGGCCTTTCTGAAATCATCCTGTTGGTCATTTCTTACTGAAAAATAAGATTCCATAATATTCATATACCACAATTTATTCAGCCATTCTCCAATTGATGGGCATCTATTCAGTTTCCAGTTTCTGGTCACTATAAAGAGGGCTGCCACAACCATTTTTGCACATAAAGGTCTCTTTCCCTTCTTTAAGATCTCTTTGGGATATAAGCCCAGTAGTAACACTGCTGGATCAAAGGGTATGCACAGTTTGATAACTTTTTGAGCATAGTTCCAAATTGCTTTCCAGAATGGTTGGATGTATTCACAATTCCACCAACAATGTATTAGTGTCCCCGTTTTCCCACATCCCCTCCAACATTCCGCATTATCTTTCCCTGTCATTCTAGCCAATCTGACAGGTGTGTAGTGGTATCTTAATCTGCATTTCTCTGATTAATAATGACTTGGAGCATCTTTTCATATGGCTAAAAATAGTTTCAATTTCTTCATCTGAGAATTGTCTGTTCATATCCTTTGACCATTTATCAATTGGAGAATGGTTTGATTTCTTATAAATTAGAGTCAATTCTCTATATATTTTGGAAATGAGGCCTTTATCAGAACCTTTGTCTGTAAAAATGTTTTACCAGTTTATTGCTTCCCTTCTAATCTTGTCTGTATTAGTTTTAGTTGTACAAATACTTTTCAATTTGATATAATCAAAATTTTCTATTTTGTGATCAATAATGATCTCTAGTTTTTCTTTGGTCATAAATTCCTTCGTCTTCCACAGGTCTGAGAGGTAAACTATCCTGTGTTCCTCTAATTTATTTATAAGCTCATTCTTTATGCCTAGGTCATGAACCTATTTTGACCTTATCTTGGTGTATGGTGTTAAGTGTGGGCCAATGCCTAGTTTCTGCCATACTAGTTTCCAATTTTCCCAGAAATTTTTGTCAAACAGTGAGTTCTTATCCCAAAAGCTGGGGTCTTTGGGTTTGTCAAACACTAGAGCATTAAAGTTATTGACTATTTTGTCCTTTGAACCTATCCTATTCCACTGATCAACTAATATATTTCTTAGACAATACCAAATGGTTTTGGTAAATGCTGCTTTATAATATAATTTTAGATCTGGTACAGCTAGGCCACCTTCATTTGATTTTTTTTTCATTAATTCCCTTAAGCATTATAACTATTCTTGAGGTAATTCAATTTTTTAAGTTACCATGTTGGGAGAAAACCAGTTTATCAATATTTATAGTTACCAAAATGTTGAAACAACATATGTTACGGTATTTTTAATTTCTGCACAAAGATTGTTTAACTTCAAGTTTATATACTTCACATTCAAATACAGCAAATAGCACAAGAAAACAACTTATCTATGTTAGAACCTTCATTTACCTTATAATGATCATGGTCTATTGTGCCCATGTCAAGTTTTAATATGTCCCAACTCAAATTTCACCACATGGATGCATACAAATGTATTTCATTTATTATCTGAAGTGATTTTTGCCATATTAGACTTACTCTTTTTTTTACTTGACTTGAGCTTTGACTTCATTTAAAAATGCTTGACTTAAACTCAAAAGTATCAAATAATTAAGAATATTTCTTTGTATTCATCTCTATTCTCCAATAAACTCAATTTATACTATTGTGACTTAGGAGATGGTCAACAAATGTTTGTTGATTATAGAGGATAAGATGTTTCGAAGGTTAAATAATAATATGAGAAAGAAATGATTCAGTACAGTAACATCAGAAAATCTCCAAGGTGGCATGTGATTAATTTATAAATCAAAAATTATAGGTAACAAGTGCTACAGGATATGATGGAATAAGGTCCTTGAAGTCATAGTAGAATATATCAATAATTGATTTTTCTTCTCTGCTTCTGAAAATGTAGAAGTTAAGACTTTATGCCAGAGATATGAGCTAAAAAAATGAGAACAGCCTATGATTGTTAGCCTAAGGTGACCCAGACAGTAGCTTAACTCAAAACTATCAGATGATTATAGGCCCTGATTTGACACATAAAGGAATTTTTCTATTCACTTAAAATAATGTTTAGTACTCTAAGCCTGTTTTTAACTTGTTCACTCAACATTTTAAGAATTTAAAGGGTTTTATTTTTGTTTTGTTTTCCTCATTTTACTGTTTTTTTTCTTTAATTTCCTTAAATTCCTCCAGTGGAATCCCATTCTGATGACTTATTATGGTGGTAATTATGGTTCCAGGAAAGCTATTCCATAGAGTTCAAGCTCTTCCAGTTTCTACTAAAATAGACAGGCTTCAAGCACTAGTCTAGTGATAGGCTATGTGGCTTTTGTCAACAGATCAACATAGAAAGTTTAGAGTCTCATCCTAAGAACTTACAAATGAAGGCTGTCTAAGGCAATAATTGCCAAAGTGAGAACTGGCTTGACCACAGATGGTACTTAATTAATCTAGTGAGGGTGGGAAGAAAGGTTATATCCAGTTTTGGGGAAATAACCAGGCATGGGTCTTAGCTCCAAAAAAAAGCATAACCACTCTTCACTCATTCTCAATAAGCATGCTCCCCCGCCCCCATCCAAACTTGCCTAATACTTTGAAAGCTCCCGAGTACCCCCATTCCTCTGTGGACATCCTCCTTTCATGGCTGTTAAAATATAATCACAACCTAGACTACCAAAGCAAAAAGCTGCTCAGGTACCATTGGGAAAATTATGTTCTTCCTCTCTATAATATATAATCCTGTGTCTAAAACACTGAATGGCTTCAGTAGATAAACTTTGGCACAGAGGACATATTCTGCACCCTCAAGGTAGAGATCAACGAGTAACAGCTCTGACTCTTTTTTTTTTTTTAGTGTGTGCTATGTGTAATGGAATAAGACCCACAGAATAAGCAGACAGAATAAGCAGATATGGATGATTTGTGTTCTGCATCTTATTGCATGATCTTTCATCCCAGATGATGCTCTCTTCCAAATCCCCAATTTATGTCAAGAGCACTACTCTCCTAAGTCACTTAGGCATACAATGTTTCTGCTCATTTTCACTCACCTCATATCCAAGAAGTTGCCAAATTTTACTGTTTCTATCTCTTTAACATCACTCTTAGCCATTCTCTTCTCTTCACTCAACATAGTTATCCCCTTAGTTTAGGCCCTCATCACTTGTGTAACAGGGATCTGGTATAAGTACAAAATACTTAGGACAGGATTTCTTCACATGGACAGGATGGGGAGATGTTCTGGGAGACTCTTTGACTTACTATAATGAAATTCAAAAGACTTTAATTGACATCCACCAATTCATTTTGTCTCAATACTCTTATAGGTTCTCAAGCGTTTCAATGTCTGCTGAGAGACAATGCTCAAAATGGGGAAGCCTTGAAGATTTTTTTCCCTCTGAAGTCCTGTAGCCGGTGAAAGGGCCTCTGTCTTTGTTTTCTATATTTAAATTAAAGACAACTTTCTGTTGGGTTAAACAGAGAAAATTCACTTTTCTTTGAGTCTTTTTGTTTCATTTTCTCATGAATATCTATAATTTGGGAATCAATTTCTGCTGAAAAAGTTGTTCTGCTCATTCATTAATAAAACCTACCATTTGATTTTTTTTTTTTAATTTTCACTTAACCATTTTTGTTGTATAATTTTTTCTTTATTATGATTTTGACAAGCATCAACAAACACAAACATCTCTTTATATAAAGAAAAGCAAAAAAATTGGTTGTATGTAATTTATTTTATTAGGTCCAACTCACTTTTTAAAATATAGAATAAATTTAGTGGGGTAATCATGTATAATCTTTCAAACATGTTGTTATATAGCCTCTTTGCTAATATTTTCCTTAATATTTTTGAATTTTCTTTCTCTGCTTTAGTTCTTTTCATCCTAAAGTCAGGACCATATTTGTTTCACAGAAGGAGTTTTGTAAGACTCCTTCTTTATCTATTTTTGCATTTTATATAATATTGGAATTAATTGATCTTTGAATGTTTATTTGAATTAATTTATTAATCTTTTGATTTGGGAGTTATTTTCTCTGGGAGTCCTTTCACGGAGTATTAAATTTTTTTCTGTTGGGTTACTTATATTTTCTATTTCTTGTTCTGTTATGTTTAAGCAGGATGTATATTTCTGAAACAATTCAACTATTTGATTTTTGAAGCTTGTTGCCATATAATTGTTTAAAATAATTTATAATAATTTCTTTTATTTCATTTTCATTTATTATCAAATAAAGCTCTCCTTTTCTATTTTTTACATTGGGAATTTGTTTTCCTCTTTGTTTAAAAAGTCACATTAACTAAAGCTTGCCTACTTTATTAAATTTTTTTTAAAAGGAGGGAACTAATTCCTGGTTTCATTTACTAATTCAGTTTTTTTCAAATCTTACTATTTGATTTTCAGAATATTTATTTTTGTGTTTAGTTGGAGTTTTTATGTGGTTTTTTTTTTTAGTTTTTTTTTAATTGCCTACTCTGCATGCATGGGTTGATCTATTCTTTATGTTTGTTGATAAAAAGCTTATTGTTGTCTAGTCATTCAGTTGTGTCTGACTCTTTGTGACCCCATGGACCATAGCATGCCAGACTTTGCTATTCTCTACTACTTCTTGAAGACTGCCGGAGTTCATGTTCATTGTTTCCATGACACTATCTAAAGCTCTCATCCTGTGCTATCCCCTTTTATTTTTGCCTTCTATCTTTCCCAACATCAAGGTCTTTCCCAATGACTCTCATCTTTTCAAGATAGTGGCAAAGTATTTCAACTTTAGCTTTAGTATTTGAACTTCCAGTGAATAGCCTGAATTAATTTCTTTAACTAGTGACTGATTTGATCTCTTTGTTGTTCAAGGGATTCTCTAAATTCCTTTCCAGTTTCACAATTTGAAAGTGTCAGTTCTGTGATTTGCTTATAGTCCACCTCTCACAGGTATATATTATTACTGGAGAAACCATAGCTTTGACTATAAGCTCCTTTATCACCAAAGTAATGTTTTTGGTTTGATAAAGTATTTGTTGACAAAGGACATTGATAAAAAGCACTTAGTCAGAAATTCCCCTAAGGACTGCTTTAGCTACAATTTTTTATAGGTTGTCTCCTTGTTTTTCTTTTCTTTGCTGAAATTATTTATCATTTTTATGAAATCTTTGTTCTTTCAATTCTCATGATTTAATCATCGAGTTTCCTTTCAACTTTAAATCCTTTCACAAAATGTCCTTTATGATTATAATTTTTGTTCCATTATGGTCAGTAGAGAATGTATATATTATTTATTTTTCTGAATTTGTTAATTAGGTTAGCTAGTTCAGTGGATAGAGTGCTAAACCTGGAATCAAGAAGACTTGAATTCAAATCCAGACTCAAGACACTTAATAGCTGTGTCACCTTGGGGACAAGTCACTTAACCTCATTTTGCCTTAATCACCAGAAAAGGAAATAGTAATTCACTCCAATATTTTTAGCAGTTAAATTTTAATATTTTTACCAATTCATGGTGTCATAAAGAGTTAGACATGACTGAACAACTGAACATAGGTTATTTAAGGAGGTGCATAGAAAATTGGGCTTAGAATCAGAAAAAAATGAGCTCTAATCTGACCTCAGACATTTACTAGCTGTGTAACTTCTCTGTTTGCCTTAATTTATTAGAGAATAAAATGGCAAACCACTCCAAAAGCCTTTTCAAGAGGTCAGTATTGTTCATGGACAGTATAGTTTTAAAGAGTTGGATACAACTGAATGACTGAATAACAAAGTGCATGGCCAATTTTTTGGTAAAGGTACTATTACAGTTCCTTTTTATTTCCATACAATAATTTCCAGAGATATACCATATCTACCTTTTCTAAAATTTTATTCTGGTTCTTAACTTCTCTGAGTTCTGAGACAATAGGCAACTTTCTATCCTTCAGTTCCTATCACTTTCTGAAAAAAAACCAACTCATTATCTAAAGGGCCATGAAATAGTATGGATTTACTCAATCAAATGTACCCATTTTGATCAATCCATATTTTTTTCTTGGATACTTCAGAAAACCCTAGTTATGTGAACTTGACAATGAATTCACTCCCTTCAAAAGCAGACAAACATGCTTAATTGTATACATTGGTTTTATTCTTGGCAGATAATCAATGAAAACAATATATAATAATGGCAAAATTGTGTATCCTTCATTGGTGACATTGGAGAAGTGATGCCATGAAATAGTAAAATAATACATAATGAAATATCTACTACTCAACTGCCATTGTACTCCATCAAAGTCTTTCCCAGTCACCAGATATTCCCAAATAGTACATTAGCAGCTAGGTAACTCAGTGGATAAAGTGCTGGGCCTGAAGTTAGGAAGATTTGTCTTTTTGAGTTCAAATCTGGCCTTAGACACTTTATTAGATGTGTGATCCTGGGCACAATGTGATTCTGCCTCAGTTTCCTCATCTATAAAATGAGCTGGAAAAGGAAATGGTAGACTACTCCAGAATCTCTTCCCAGAAAATCTCTAAGGGGGTTGTAAAGCCCAACTTGACTGAAAATGAATGAACAATAGACCCTTGAGTTCTAGGGAAGGTAAAATTTGAACTTGTTTAGTTTAGCTCTCTTTAAGTAGTAGGCAAGTGAGTTAAGGCATCAGTTACAACACACTGCAAAACTTATGTTCAGATTTTTTACTGAATAGGATTGAAAGAAAAGGTCCCCATTACCATGCTACCCTGGCATGCCTCTGACCTTAGACTTTTGCTCCTCTGAAACTGTCTTTTGCAGCTGGGTCTTTTCATTTCCTGTAACCACTTCCTCTGCTACTTACTCTCCTGTAGCCAAACATCACAACTCCCATGCAATGGGGGCAGGGACAAATATCTTGAGAAAGATGCTGCATTGACAAAAAGAAAGGACATCCTTTTGTGGAATCACAGTTGTCATTTCAGTTCATAATGGGGGGGGTAAAAATGATAGGGTAGAGTCACATGGAGAAAATATCTTAAACTTTTTCTCCTTCAGAATTTATATGAGGAAGAATATATGAAGTAAAACAGATGAGTAAACATGATATTTTCATCCTGGAGTACATCTGAAAAAAGTATTGTGCTGGAAGTTAGGAGATCTGATTTACAGTCTTAGCTCTGCAACTAAACATCTCCTCTATCTTGGACAATTTCCTTTGGTTCTTTGGGTCCTAGTTTCCTCATCTGAGGTTTGAGCTAGTAAAGTCCTGGATCTTTTTCAGACATATAGGTGTCTAGTCACATATGTGCTATCTGTATTTGTGAAGTACTTGGATTTTTAAATGCAAATGTAAGATTTTATATTTATCTCTACTAAATTTTGTCTACCTATATTTCTAGTTTCTAAAAGAAAACAACAAAGCTTTGTTGCTTGTCCATATCCTCTTCTATATTTTTCTCTGCTTTCTTATGTGTAATTTTAAAAAATGCTTTATTAATGTTCTTTCCTTTCTTTTTTTGTATCATTAACATTGCCCACCAACTTCATCACTAACCCTACCAAGAAAAGCCCTCCTTTTAAATAAATAATTATAATCAAGCAAAAAAAAAAAATCAACATGTTGATGATGTCTGAAAATGCATATCTCACTTTAAATGTCTAGTTTATTTTTCTATCAAGAATTATACAGTGTGCTTTATTATCAGTCTTCCAAAGTCATGAGTGACCATATGTACTCCCCTTCCACCTCTCATTTTTCTATATGGAGATTAACCTAGACCTTGTGAATTTTCCCAGGCTGCTTTTCTGAGATTCCAAAAGGGAAGGGAAAGACAAGGAATCAGTGCCGGCTAACAACGCCAGCATCTGTGACTCAGCATAGAAGGGTCAATGCTGCCAAAATGGCAAAGATTCAGGTCACCCTACATATCTATTTCTCATTATTTGGCATTGATAGCTTGTTTAAACAGGTCAAATTGGAGTTGCTATCATTTCACATTATATCCTTCTCTCTCATTTAAACAACCTCTTAATTTGGCATTGACTTTAAGCTTTACTATAAACAGTACATTTATCTGACTGTACACAAACAGGTGATTCTTAAATGACTTGATTTGGGTAAAAAGTCATTTTATGACTGTTTGGGTACAGTCAATTACATTTACATTTTTTTTTTTAGTGTTCTTTCTAATGTTCCTATTAAAGAGAGTACCCAAATGTACCAGCTTGAACTACTTAGAAATTACAACTGTATATATCATATTTTACAATATAATTTTCTGCTGTCTTCCCCTATGCCCTCCTTTTCACTGAAGTTCCAAATATAAAAATATATTGCCTTAATTTGGGGCAGATTTTGCCACATAGTCATAGAATTTCTCTTTTTCCTTCTCTTGTGTAGTAAATATTTGTATCTAACCCGATGGTGATCTGTTGCATTATGTTCATGGACACTTTGTGCAACCAACTATCTTAACAAATAATATTTCTTGTAGCCTTTTTTATATATTAAAAAACCCAATTCTGCCAACTACCTTATTTACCTCTGTAAATGAGCTGTCCTTCCACTTAGATTCATTTCTTTATGTCTTTTGGTTTCATTTACAACAAAAAAGCCAATATGAATGTTGTTTTAGTTCCTTCAGGAATATATTGACTCATTGAACAGTAAGCAAAGATTCCTCTTTAAGAGTAGCAACAAACAAGTTAATAAGATAAATTAAGACCCTCTTAGGTAATTCTTAGTATCCTTTGCCCTCTCTCCTATCATCCCATCACCATTATTGTTGAAGAAGAACATTTAATATTTTTATCTATTTCATGGATAACTATAACCAAAAAACCAATTACTTAATGATCTACTGCCTGTTTTTAAGCCTCTGAATATATAGCTTAGTTTGGCCCTCAGACAGTACACTTAGTCTGTCATTGGCCTGTGCTAGGCCCTTCCAACTTGGTAACTTCTCCCTCAACTTAAGTGTGCAGACATAGCCTTTGAGAATCCAGGTAGCCTTCTTGCTACAATGAGGCATTAGAGTAGGGCTTTTATGAAGGTTGTAATAAATTATCTAAATAATTTTGTAGCTTTGTAGCTTTCTTATATAAAGGTGACTTCTGATACCAAAGTAACACAATTCTAAATGAAGAAATAAAAACAAAATTATGATAAACATATATTAGTAGCTACTATCAAACAGTGTAGTGTCAATGTGGTCTCAAAGTCTATATCAAACTCAAGGTTTAATGACCTCCTTATTATCCCACCCTCCCTCTGATGATCCAGTTTGCCATGGGGGTATCCAGAGTCTAATAAAATGTTCCTTATTTGGCCAATGAAGAACACTATAGAATGATCATCATATTGACATATATTATTTTACTTATATAATAATTCACATTACATATAAGGGGTTTGTGTTATATGTATAGGATCTATAGAATATGTTCTTTATATACATATGCACCTATGTATATGTCTCTGCATGTATATATATGTGAGTATGTTTGTATGCACCTACATACATGAGTACACAGAGTTTCATCCCAGATGATCTCTCTATTCCTACCCTGCCCTCACCTACCAAAGGCATCCCATCTTGTGATCACTCCTCCTATATTTTTTTCAGTAACCAAAATTCCTAGTTATGGGGATCAGAATTCCTTGTTATAATCTGCAATCCAAATAAAAGACTGGTTCTACATATATAATTACATTACCCCACAACCCAGATAATTACAAGGCATTTTTAAAAACAATGACAAGATTGCGTTCTTTGGCCACCTTTTCTACCCAGGAAAATGAGGGAACATCTTCTGTTTTCTTCTACAAAGCTAAGAGAAACAACTTAATGAGAAGACAAAAAAAATCAAGATTTCAGTCTATCGCAATAGGTTGGAACACTGGGCTTAAAGAAACAAGATAAAATTTAACAAAAGTAAGTAATGAATCCCAAAGATCTGAGGATTTTAGTTTGAGACAACTGCAAAAACAAAACAAAACAACAAAAATAATGTAATTTAAGGATATCCTAATAGTATATGATGTCCTGCTCACAGGAAGTAAATTGTCTGACTAAAACTACTAAATATCTTATAGTACAGAACATATGACATAGAAAAAATATAACAGTTGAGGACTCACAATCTACAGAAAACAATGACAAGGAAGGACAGAAACTCTATTTAATGGTTCAGGTGAATTGAGTCTGAACTTGATCTAAGAATACATAGCAATGGATCAGAATTAAGTTAATGTAATGATCAATCTTGACTGCAGTTAGTCCATCAGTAAGTAAACATTTATTAAACATTACTACGTGCAAGACACTGCTAAGCACTAGGATTACAAAGAAAGGTAAAAGATAGTTCCTGCCCGCAAGTTGCTTACAACCTAGTGAGGAAACACGTAAATAACTATATAAAAACAAGTTACATACAGAATAGACTGAAGATCATTATCAGAAGGAAATCATTAGAATTAAAAGAGTTTGGGGAAGGTTTCTTGAAAAAGGTGGAATATTAGTTAGGAATTAAAAGAAGCCAGGGAATGTAGGAGGCAAAGGTCTGATGATGATGCATACAACCATTCTTCCACCTAGGAGAGAAGAGAAAAACTATAGGTACAGAATGGAAGATATCATAAATTGTTAATATATTCATGCATTTTGTGCTCCAAATTTTTTTCTCCTTGCCTTCTTTCTCTCTTCCCTCCCCAAGACAGCAAGCAATCTGATATAGGTTATCTATGTATAATCCTTTTAAACATATTTCCATATTTGGCATGTTATACAAGAAAAATCAGACCAAAAAGAGAAAAACTACAAGAAAGAAAAACAAGCAAACAAAAAAAAGGTGAAAATACTATGCTTCAAATCCACATTCAATCTCCATAGTTCTCTCTCTGGATGCAGATGGCATTTTCCATCTTAAAGACTATTGGAATTGCCTGACTGTATTTAAAGAGTTTCTATAGAGTATTTTTTTAAAACTCTATTATCAGTGAATAAATACACAAAGTAAACTGAAGATAGTACCTTTTAGTTTTAATACAACAGCTCTACTATTTTTATCAGTCTGAAGACTCAAGGTATCTATCACAAATCATCTATACATTCGCAATATATGTAACTCTTGTCTATGTCCTAGATTAAATCCTTAACAAGCAATCTACCCAGTATATTAAAACCTTTCTCTTGTTTTATTTTATTTTTATTTTTTACAATGCTAGGACACCAGCACATCACATAAACTATTCCATTCTTTTTGAGAATGAAGAATGAAAAGCAACAACCACATAAGTGGTACACTTTCTTTTCTGGCCATACATCTCTGAAATTATCTTTTACTCTATTTCTTAAATATAATATTATTGATAATAGACTGAAGACTTTTTACTACTTCCTTGCCAACCCTATGTTTCTTGTTTCTTTGAGTCACATGAAATTTTGATTCTTTAGAGACTGTGATGTTCTATGATTCACAGTCATATAGTATCATTAGAAGAATACTTATGGTTTGAAAAAATGAGGTATTTTTTTTTTCAGGGAAAAATTTGTGTTCATTGAAAGCACTATTCATTTTCCAAAAGACAGGAAAAACTTCAATATTCCCAAACAAGTTGAAACATTGAATTCACAAATAAGAAAAGTATTTAAGTTGTTGAATCATATGTTGACAAATAAAGATAATTTCCATGAACTCATGTTCACTAATAGAGTTTTCAATTTTTGCCTGCTCTGGTAATATGAAATTGAATTGTGAACTGTCTGGATAGATTTAACCCTGGTGGAGGGTACCTAACTAGCTTTTTCTTTTTTCTCCTATACATTGTAAGCATAGTTCATTATCCAAGTGCAACACCTGCCCAAGATATTTATATTGATAGATCAGTTCTATAGGTGGTTGACCTAATTGCATATCATCTGTATGAGTCATCCTCCAACCCCTCTTAATTCTTGTGTTCTCTCTCTATCAATTATTTCCTATTTATTCTATATAATTTGCTTTGTATGTATTTGTTTTCACATTGTCTTCCCCATTAGATTACAAGCTTCTTATATGACAATCATTGTCTTTTGCTTTTTTTGTATCCTAGCATAGCACAAGTGCCTGACCCATAGTAGATACTTAATAAATGATGATTTTTTTTGTCCTCTTGTTTTTCTCATGAGGATTATTAGGCAAAACTCTTGTGAGTAGTTATAATCTTTTTTGTGAGGCTCTGTAAAGTTACTAGACTTGATATAATCACCACAAAATAATTTGCAAACAGAGCATCTTTAGAATCATCCCAGCAATCAAAGACAAGTTCACTGGCCCATCATCTACAGATTGGTTTTCTTTTCCTTTTTTATGGGAATTGGAACATTTGCCTTTCTCGAATCTTGTGGTATTTCTCCCGCTTTCCTGGATATTTAAAAAATCACTGGTAGTGGATCACCAGTCTCGTGTCAGTGCCCTCTATAAAGGTTCAATTGTCCCTTCCTAGTTATACCTCTGCTTACCTTGCATTCACTGCCTTCAGTCTCACCACCATGTTTTAGTCACTTTTTTCATTTTCATATTTGTCATTAAATGTATGCTTCATTTTCATTATTCAGATTCCCTCGATATACTAGCAGAAATACTAGAGAAATCATCTGTTACTTGCTTCAGTTATTCCAGAGAGCTCTTATGCATTGGGAGCATCCCAGGAGAATATCCTACACTGATCCCTCTTCTGTCTCTACACTCCAATATTTCCCATGTTTATTGCAAAGCCATTGATTACATTATCAAGATAAATGTCCTTTGCAATATCCTAGTCAAAGAACGACATGGTTAAGTTTGACAGGCAATCTCATGTCATAGGTCCAAAATAATTCTTCATTATTTTTAGTTTGCTAAAGCTTCTTTCACATGATGCAGGAATAACTTGCAAAGTCAAATAAATGTGTAATGCTCTTTCTATGTTTAGATAACAGCTCCCAAGGGTGTAGTCCTATGTCAGCTGGAACAGATCAAGAGATGTTACTGATTCCACGTGAGGCAGTAAATTCTGAGCTTGATGCTTGAAGCTCTCCACCTCAAAACCAAATGCTAAATCAAGATCATTGTTATGTTTCACAGATAAATTGTTGGAAGTTCTTTTTCATTCAGGGAATCCCATATTTTTTTCAGGGGAAAACTATAAAGGAATTCAAAATCCCATCAGGATTCTTAGAAAACTTCATTTCTTTGACTTATACTGGCTATGATAAAAGTAAAAAAAATATTTATCTTTCTATGTGAAGCTCTTTTTTCTTTTTTTTTTTTTTTTTTTTGCAGACAAAATTGATTTTCCACTGCTTGGTTATATAGCTCTTTCATTGTCTTTCTCTGAAAGAAAAGTTGTCGGAATTTTTAATTCAGCAATTATTCAGGTGTAAATGAGTGATCTTTCAGATACACCTTTACATAATGCTTTGAACCTGACTGCTAATATTTTTGAGAATTGTAAAACTGTAACATTCTTGTATTATAATTCTCTGATTAGGTACCCTCCACAAGGGTTAACTTTATCCAGACTGTTTAAAGTTCAATATCAAATTACCAGAGCAAAATTGAAAACTTTATTAATGAAACATGAATTCATGGAAATTATTTCTTTATTGGTCAACATATTTGCCATACTATGATTCAAAAACTTAAATACTTCTCTTATTTGTGAATTCAATGCTTTAACTTGTTTGGGGATATCAGTTTTTCTGAGTAACATTTAAGTAACATTAAGAGATTTTGTAATGTGTTCATTAACATTTCCCAGAGGCTAATGGAACTTGGAAAATCATGTTTAAAGTCTTTGTACTGTTCTGGGAAAAATGCAAGAGCTACATTATTCCACTCCTTCCACTCTTTCCTCCACCCACTCTCTTCTTTTCCTATCTATCCTCCATACCACTGCTACTTTAATTTTATTAATTTATTCTTTTCAGTTTTCTGCTTAAAAAATCATCAATGGCTCCCTATTGCCTACTAATTACTAATTAGTCTAAAATTAAGTCCTTCATAATCTAACTTTCCCCTACATTTTTAGCCTAATCTCACATTATAAAATCTTATTGGTGAGTTTCTCCTAGATCCACCACTTTGATGAATGGCTGTGTCATGGACTTGCTCTAATCAAATCCAAGAATTGGCAAAGTTTGTAGCTGACATTAATGTATTAGCAAAAAATTTTAGCCTCCCTAACGATGCTTCTCATGATCCTATTGATTGGATATATCAACATACTATGTCAATACTCTCATGGTTTTCTCATATTTTATTGTTAATTGCCTTTTTTATGAAGGATACTTCATTCTTCTGTCTTTGCCTCTCCCTCTCTTTTTTTCACTTTTCCTTTTATGTATTGCCTTCCCTATTAGAATGTAAGCTCCATGAGGAGAGGAACTGTTTTTCTGCATGCATTAGTATTCCCCCCCCACACACACACACACAGTTCCTGGCACAAGTACTTAATAAAAGCTTGTTGACAATGAGATGAGTCAAGGCTATTCCAATACTCTTGTGATTGAAAGAGTCATCTGCAACCAGAGAGACGACTATGGAGACTGAATGTGGATCACAGCATAGTATTTTTTACCTTTGTTGTTGTTTGCTTGCTTGTTTTTTTTTCTTTCTCATTTTTTCCTTTTCTTATTTTTCTTGCCCAACATAATGTTTGGAAGAATTGAACATGTTTAACTTATACTGGATTATTTGCTGTCTAGGTGAGGGGAGAGAAGGAGTGGGAGGGAGAAAAATTTGCAACACAAGGTTTTGCAAAGGTGAATGTTGAAAACTCTTTATTTTGAAAAATAAAAAAATTATTTTTTTTAAAAAGCTTGTTGGCTTTTTGACTTACTATATGTTATATTTTCTGTCTCTCTATATATTTTCTACTATATGTTTCCTATAAATTAAAGTGTGCTTTAATGTTCAAACATACCTTTTCCTCCTTTATCTTCGCTCATGCTCTGCCCTATGCTTAATGATGTCCTCTCTTCCTCTTTCTGCTAAATCCATTCAGTTTTCCACTGACAAACTATCCTAACTTAATCGCTATTTCCTTTCCACAGTCTTTTTTTGATCTCCTCTTTCCCAAGTCAGATCTTGCTCTCAAAGTTCTTTGTTTTGGAATTCTTTTATGTACTTATCCTATAATATTGTTATGGAAGGGGAGAGGGGAATGCTTATTATTCAGAAATATGATTACCAAGATGTTAGTCAGCCCTCATATCCCATTTGCAAAGAGATCACAGGATCTAACAGTAGAAAGGGCCTTAGGGTTCATCTGGACCAATCCCCTCATTTTATGATTAGGAAACTAAAGCCCAGAGAGGAAATATGACTTTCCCAAAATGTCCCAAGCAATAGCAATTATTAGAACTGGAATTCAAATACAAACCATTTACTTTAGATCTAGGGTTTATGATACAATTCTTCTATGGTGTAATTTTCCAGTGTATTTTAAACATAAATTATTGTGGATCCAATCTAGTCTTACAACTTCCTATACTATTGTGTTTTATGACTTGAAGATAAATGCAAAGAAGATAATGGTGGGTATGGATTAAGGTAGAAGATGTTTATTTTATAAGGACTGTTGAATACCATGACATTTTTACAAAACAGAAAAAAAATGTCAAAAGGGGACACAATTTGTCCAAATTAATTCTCTGAATCTAACTCTAGCACTTGTTTTCCAATCCATTATTAAACTGATGCAAGTTTGTGTTTTTATCTAATCCCCGAACTAGATTGCAAATTTCATGAAAGAAGAGCATAAATGGATAGATGGAAAGAAAGCATTTATTATATGTTTATTATGTACTAAACTCTATAATAAGAACACGTAATACACCCACAAAAGTAAAATAGTCCCACACTCAAGAAATTTACATTTCAGTACAGGGAGACAATCTATTCTGAGAGTGGTATCCAGAGAAGGGTGATTTGGTCTGGTAAGACACAAAGATGGTGAGTGGCAGTTACTGGGGCAATTGATGACAAAATGTTTTTTTTGGGAAGCAATGGTAATTGTGTTTTGATATGGTTCCAAGAACAGGAGATAGAAAGTTAGTGAAGGTGAAGGACATGCTCTGCAGCAGGGCAGATACTGAGAAAATGGATAGATAGGGTTGAAGGCTAGATGGAATATAAAATATTATTTGTATTATTACCTCGTACCGACATTGGACTTTTTATATAGTAGCTACTTAAAATTCTGTAAATTCTCCCCCTCCCCATAAGGTCTATGGATAGATTTCAGAGGTTTTGTGAACTTGGATAAGGAAAAAAAATTACTTTTTAACCTTTTTGTTTCCTTTGTAATCTTATGTCAATGTTATTTTGAGGAAGAGTCCAAATGCTTTACCAGATTTACCAGTGATTGAAGACACAAAAATGGTTAAGAATCCTTGGTATAAACTAATGAATAGTGCAAACAAGAAAACTTAAATCATAATTGTTTGAATTAAGACATATATTGCAGTTCTAGAAAATAAATTTTTCTTGTTTGCCTTCCTTTTTTTTTATCCCGATGTTGAGTTTTTTCCAATTTGTCGGACTCTTTGTGACTCCATTTAGGATTTTCTTTGCAAACATAGTTGAGAGGTTCACCTCATTTTTACACATAAAACAGTAAAACAAACAGGGATAAGTGACTGGCCCAGGGTCACATTGCTAGTAAGTATCTAAAGCCATTTTTGAGCTGAAGAAAATGAGTTTTCCTGTCTCCAGGCCCAGGACTTTAACCATTGCAGCATCTAGCCAACCCATTCTATACAGGCCACCAATCAATTTGTGAAATAAAATTATATGAAATATTTGCGATGCCAATGTAATTTCAGATTTTTGAGAAACATGGATAAAATCTATAAATGTTTCTCATATAGAAACCCTTTTGATAACTTAATATGACTGTTTTTGTCTGGCAACCATAGAGGTACAAACAACGAAAAAATACTTTTCTCAATTTCACAAATCAAAATTTTCTAATATTCTTTTCCAAAATATTTTGAGGATGGTTCATATTGTTTTTAAATATCGTGTTTTTTTTTTTTTTGTTTAGTAGAGAGATTTTAAAATTTGCTCTTGGAAGAGAATGCTGAGGTCATTGCCTCTTTATTATTAATTGTTATGCATACATTTTTTGTAAGAAATGATGATAAAGTCAATATCTTTACTTTTGTCCACTTCTCCCTTTATAGAGTAGACTGCTGAAGATCCACACAGCTTTCCAATTTCATCCCTTCTCTGATTTGGCATTTGTTTTGCTCTATGCTCTAAGTGGTTGATGATGTGACTGTACACAGAAAGCTGAATGTGGAATTACTCCCACAAGGACAAGCCAATCATTTCCTGTCTGTTAAGATATAGTCAATTTAATATTTTGTAATGTTGCTTTTGTCACATCCAATGGCTTCCAGTTTTCTTTGTTAAGAAGGAATTCATCATATGCAAGCATGAGATTTATGAGTAGTATTTGGTCTTTTTTATTTATAACCACAGTATCATTTACCTCATATTTCTCCCTGTTCTTCTCTTTGCCCACTATCTCACTAAAGTCATTAAGTATTAAGAGCTGTGGGGGTTAGGAAGGTGAATGTGGATGTGTTTATACATGCTATACATTGATCTGGCTTAAAAATCTTATCAAGTTGTTCATAACATTTCTTGTTCATTCTCTGCAAAAGATGTTGGTACATAATCTCTGTCTCCTTTTCTACCACTCTACCACAATCATTATGATTATAGAGAGGAACCATACAGAACCCCAAACCATTTTATGTTATTAAACTACTCAACTATTCTCTGTGATAATCTTTTTAAAATTTATTTACATCACGAACAAAACATGGTAAGATGACCAGGAAGCCCAAGAAATGATTTTGTTCTTCAGTCATTTTTCAATCATATCTCACTCTTTCTGACTCCTTTTGAGGTTTTCTTGGCAAAGATACTGGAATGGTTTGCCATTTTCTTCTTCAGCTCCCTTTTACAGATGAGGAAATTGAGGCAAACAGGATTAAGTGACTTGCTCAGGAAGAAGAATCTTTTTGACTACAGACCTACACACTATGTCACCTAGCTGTCCTAAATTATTTAGATGCATAATGAAACTCTTCCAATTCTTTCATCTACCTCTCCAAGTAGATAGAGGAGATAACTCCTTTGTCTACCTTTTATTAAGTAGCAACATCTAGTTTCATGTATGTCAGAGCATCAATTGGCAAGTGGCTCGTTCAATCCAATGCCATATGCACTTTTGCATTTACTGATTGTTGTATAAAAACCACACATTTGGTTAAATGCTAGTCCATTAGAATTAAATTAATGCTTACAGATGATCTTAAAACTGTGAATGGTGAAGTTTAAAAACTCTTAAAAGCCTCAGGTTCCTCTTATATCACTATCACTATCAACTATGAAAGCAGAAAGAAGCCACATAGAAATAAAGACAAGTTTGTATTTTTAACTGTGACCACAAAATGAATGACTTAGAAGCAAATTTCCTACAGTAAGTATTTCTGTAGACTTACAGATTTTCAGATGACCAATGGAGTCTGTTATCAGGCGTATTCCTGGTCCCTTTCTAACATGGGACTCATATATACATGTAATCTCATACATTCACAAAACTCTTAGTCCCTTTGTACATCCACTAGGAACTCTGTTTTCCCATGCAGACATTCTTGGGGCTCAGGATTAGGCAAGATATTTATCCCTGAGAGGCTTTGTCATAGACCTGCAAATACTAATACTACTCCATGGGGATTAATACAGAAACCCCAGGGACCTCAATCTTTGATTAGACCCAGACTTGAGGGACCTTCCTCTAAGCCTTTATTCTTAAATCACATACATACTTCCTAAATGGTTTGCCCAAGGACGTACCTCCAAACCTCTAGAGTTCTCTCTCCGTTGACTTTGAATGCATGTTCCAATTGCCCAGGAATCTACACACACAAAATAGATAATTCTTTACCCTTCTTATTTACTCACTAACATAAAACTCATTGAAACAGCTACTGAGAAGAACTTGCACATGCATGAGTTTTAATGAGTCCACTTTCAGCCACACTTACTTCATCAGCATCAGGAGAATGTGCTGACTTTCTTAAAGCCTGGGCATGTCAACCACTAAGATGGGCACCCGGGAGAAGTCTTCATCTTATCTTCCATTCTATCTGCCTTATGAGTTAGGCGCCCCAGTGTTTAAGATTTTTCACATTATGTGAACCTTCCAGAGCCTGTACTCTATGGTCTTCAATACCTAGAATCATTTCTACAACATAGAGACTTCAAAGTAGAAGTTATGGCCAATTTTTTGTGCCTTATATAACAATGAAAAGCAGACAAGGAAAAAAATAAGGTGACAGAGAATTTGACTGGAGACTCACAAGCCAAATCATATCAAAAGCTTTTTCATATTAATCTAGAGGGAGAGCAACAAATAGGCATGAAGTGAACAAATCTGTCAGTGTTTTGGTGGAAATCTATTCTTACTAATGTAGCCTATAATGTGGGGTCGATCATTCCTTCACATTCCACTGATTTCCACACAAATTTGTGAACTTTGGGCACTGGAGTTGGGGTTGAAAGGAAATAACTAGAATGGGGCAGTAGCCGAGCGTTTGATAATTGTTATGCTGAGTGGGGCTGACTCAATTAATTTTATTTTAATTTTTTAAAAAAAATTTTAATTTTAAATTTAATTTAAAAAATTAAATGCTTTTGGACTATAACATATGGCATCATGTAAGAGAGATAGCTGGGAGGCTTGACTAAGAGAAAGACCAGTGTGGACTTGTCATGTCTTTAGTGTGCCATTTGTGTCATCCCACCAAGTAAGGAACTCCCTTTCTTTTTGTTGAATAACCTGCAGGTAAGACTTAACACATGTTGGGAGGTTACAGACACCAGAAATCCCTGTTTGAGGCAATGTAAAAGAGTGCTGGATTTGAAGTCAGAGGACTTGAATATGAATCTTGGGCAAATCATTCTACCAATCTGCTCTTCAGTTTTCTTATCTATAAAATGAATTAGTTGGGCTAGATGATTTCTCAGCTCTCTTATCACTCTAAATCTGTGATCTTGTGATAGTGTGACCTGCAGAGTTAAGTTTGAAGAGAAGGTGGAAACAATGCAGAGATTTCAAGGGGAGAACAAGTACTGAGGAGAAAATGTCTGCTAAGCCAAAATCCTCTAACGAACTATTCAATGAGCTATTCAGTGTGCCCTAAAACAATATATTCCATTATTCTATGATATGGGAAATTATGAAAGATAGGCCTCTTTGGCTTTAGGGAGAATTTATCTACTTGGGAAAACTAAAGTTGTACAGCTGCTGGGCATGGAGCCGGCTGACCAGAGCAGCACATCACAGCTTGGATTACTGTGCTTTTCAAAATTCTGATTTCTTATAATAAAGGTATTTTAAACTGTAATGTAATGTGTTTTCTCTTGGTCACATCAAGCAAAGAAGGAGATAAGAATCATATTGGGAAATAAGGTCCAAGCTTATTATTGGAAATTTTCCCAGAGTTCCAGGTGGCAGCATAATGAGTCAAATTTATGAAATATTATACAAAAAAGATTTCACATTTATACCCTATAGCAAGCCTGGAGAAACCTGGACCAAAGAAGGTGACGAAAGGGAAGAGAAGGTGCTTCTGGAGCTAGGAAAATTTCTAAATTATGAGCAGATGTAGCAGCAGTTCTTTATTATTCACAGAAAATACAATATCAATCAATCCCCTTACTCTTATGTGTGAG
This sequence comes from Sarcophilus harrisii, assembly GCF_902635505.1. NCBI lineage: Eukaryota > Metazoa > Chordata > Mammalia > Dasyuromorphia > Dasyuridae > Sarcophilus > Sarcophilus harrisii. The sequence continues at coordinate 508,093,800 of NC_045427.1, read as the reverse complement.
GCCCTTCTACATGAGGAGAGTACCTTCCCTATCACATTACATAAAAGAATATAATACCCTTTACATAGCACTTAGTAAATACTTGCTAATGGATTGATTAATAGTAGTAGATCAGAATTTGAACTCCACAACTTCAGGTCTATGCAAGAAAGTGGTACAAGATGTAAGGAATAGAAGCCAGATAGAAGTTAAATTAATCTATATTGGATGTAACAAAAATTTAAAGGCAAATGGGGATTGATTTTCAAGATATCTTGATATAGATAGAATGGAGGATCCTAAAAGAAGATCATAATAAGTTTTAAAAGTTGACTAAGACTACCACAAATATTCCTACTATCACATTTCTATTAAATCTTTATGAGACTTATCTGTGCACATTTTAAGGATGCCCTTTCTAAGAGGCATCTTCCTCTTTGGAAGTGTATCCTATGGAGGATACACTAAGCTTGTCCTTTTACATTTTGGCCACATAAGAGGACATATTTATTCATTACTGAAGGACTTCACTTTGGGGTCCTTGAAACAATCTCTTTATTGGTCCCTTAATCCTTGTGTGTCTCTCCCCTGTCCCATAATAAAGATATATCTAAGAGGAGAGGTCAGACAGCCAGAAAGAAAGCCCACTCTGTAGACTTTAAATGGGGTGATTTTGGATGCTTTTTCTCTACTCTATTGCCCAGTGTGTGGGAACTCAACCAAGAATCTCTCTTGTACTTCAGAGTTAGGAGGATGGAAATAGGATCCTTCAAATCTGATAGCTGAAAGAGTACTAGAGAGGGAACCTGAGGGAAAAGTCACTCTGTTCAGAGTCTACTGATGATAGGGCCACTCTTCCTGGCTGAATGTAGAATCCTTTTTCAGTTCAACACTCCATCATGTTGTGGTGGGAGGGAGAGACACATGGAAACCAGGGAACCAATGAGGTTATTGTTTCCTCATTCTTCAGTAATGAGCTTGTCCCTTCTTAGGGAGCTCAGGTTCCTATAAGTGGTACAGGGGTGAGGGTGGGGTAAGTTTTCATGGGATGATCCTGGTCAGCGCATTGTCCTTTTACATTTTTATGACACATTAGAAAGGAACAACAGGTTCGCTTTCACAGTTAATTTTCTATAGCAGACTCATCTTCATAGCCATAAAAAATGATTGATAAGTGATTGATAAGATACTGTTAGATTTATTATTTGTTGATGACCAAAAAGAAAAAAAAGGATTTAATTCAGTTCAGCAAAATATAATCTTAATCTTCTCAAAGGACGTCTCATGTATAGGTTAAGGTCATGCAGAATGTGATGGCAAATGTGACTGAAGATGAAATTTTGTACAATGATATACTGATTATAAATAAAAGGCATAAAACAAGGAGACCTATGCTCAGTAATGACATTTGTTTGTATTAGGGGGGAAGGGAATAAGCATTTATTAAGCACCTACTTTGTGACAGTCGCTGTTATAAGATCTTCACAAATATTATTTTATTTGATCTTTACAACAATAGACAATATCCTACATAAAATACAAATAGATGCTGGATCCTCTATCAGTGAAGAGGTTACACAATTGCTTCCATTTACAGATGACTTTGGATTTATTGTATCAGGTCCTGCAATATGACAGAGTTATATACTCATTCAAAATAAAAAGAATGCAGGTGGGAGAATATATTATTGTCAGGGCAACTCACTGTGAAAGTCCATCAAGATATGTACTAACAATAGTCAGCCCCAAAATTGCTGAGAAAAAGAAGAATAAGCCAGATTGCATTTGGAAAACTCCATGATGCTTTCAGTGGACTAAAGCTGCTCTTTGATGAAATAGTCCATCTCTTTCAAACTAATATTCTCTTTAAATGATAAAGAATAATAGATAATCACTCTTAGAGTCAGAAAGTACTTTTAAAACATACTAGCTATGTGACCATGGGTAAGTCATATGTTCAATACTTCAGGAAATCTCCAGGATTATAAATTACAAATAATAGATCTGTTGTAGAGGTAAAAGAAAACTTCACATCATGATTTCCTTCATTCTAATGAAATAATAGTTATAATTAATTTTTTTTTAGTAATGATGGTTATAAATCATGGAATACATTGACCCCCAGAAGAACAACAGTGGGAAGTGACCAGAAAAAAAGAGTAGAATGATGCATTGTATATGTAAGGAATCTGTAGTGTATTACCCCCGAAAGTGGAACATAAGAAGTAGCATAAAACAGAGCTGCCAAATATATGATCTATAACCCAACACTTCTGCTTATTGAACATATTAAAATGTAATTTGAAAATATTTAGCAAAATAAATAAAGCATAGATAACATCACATTTTAAAACTGCTAATATGTGGCTAAGATGACAGGAAAAGATAATGACAAATGTTGGAGGGGATATGAAAAAACTGGGACACTAATACATTCTTAGTGGAGTTGTGAACTGATCCAACCATTCTGAAGAGCAATTTGGAACTATGCCCAAAGAACTATTGAACTGTGCATACCTTTTGATCCAGTAGTGTTTTTACTGGGCCTGTATCATAGAGAAATCATAAAGGAGGGAAAGGGACATGTGCAAAAATGTTTGAGGCAGCCCTTTTTGTAGGCGAGAAACTAGAAACTGAGAGGATGTTCATCAATTGAAGAATCTCTGGGTAAATTGTGGTATATGAATGTTATGGAGTATTATTGTTCTATAAGAAATGATCAGGAGGATGATTTCAGAGAGGCCTGGAGAGACTTACTGATGCTAAGTAAAGTGAGCAGAACCAGGAGATCATTATATACAACAACAGCAAGATTATATGAAGATCAATTCTGATGTACGTGGCTCTCTTCAACATTGAGATGATCCAGGTAAGTTCCAATGGTCTTGCGATGGAGAGCCATCTATATCCAGAGAGAGAACTGTGGGAACTAAGTGTGGATCACAGTATTCACTTTTTGTTGTTGTTTTCTTTCTCATTTTTTCCCTTTTTGATCTGATTTTTCTTATGCTGCATGATAATTGTGGAAATGTGTATAGAAGAATTGCACATGCTTAACATATACTGGATTATTTGCTGTCTAGGGGAGGGGGAAAGAAGGGAAAATTTTTGGAATACAAAGTTTTGCAAAGGTTAATGTTGAAAATTATCCATACATATGCTTTAACAACAAAAAGACATAATAAAAAATAAAGTAAAACTGCTAATATGTAACTTTCAGAGATCCATATGTACCACAAGTAGACCCTTTTTTCTATTTTAGTTTCCTATCACAACCATAAAAATATCATTAAGAGCATTTATGATCAGAAAAGACAGTAAGTCGTCACAAGAATGGTAACATCTTATTGAGAAAGTGGTGAGAATATAGATTCTAGGGTTAAAGGATATAGATTCAAATTCTTCCCCTGACATTACTATTGGTATGACTTTGGGCAAATCATAAAATCTCCTTATGCTTCAATTCTCTCATTTATAAAATGAGGAGGGGTGGACTAGATGACCCCTAAGATCTCTTATATCTTTAACCAGTATGGGTGTTCCAGAAAGACATTAAGTAAAGACAGATATAAGAATTACATTGAATTTAAATTCAATTTTACTGAATTTAAAGGATAGATTGGAGAGGTACAAGGAGATAGAATAGTTACATGGATCCATTGAAGTTAATTTCAGCAATGATTTCAGTTTGGAATTTGCTGTTCAATAAACCCATAAATTAATTTAGTATTTCATTAGTCAAATAGAGTATAGAATCAATGTTGTGCTTTGAAACCATCTCCTTCTATGCTGTTATGGTTACTAATTAGCTCCATGCTATCAAGAAAGGTTCCAGTATTCAGATTTCCAATTTTATCAAGCATCTAAGTATCAGATTATATTTTGCACTAGACATCATGAGCTTTAAAATACATTAAAGATCTTCCTGCCCTTTTTGCCTTTCTAATTTGGTTGACAGTTGAACTTTATCATCAATAAAACATCCTTTCTTTTTTCACTGATTTCCATTTCAAATAATTGGTATGATGACCTAGTGAATTCTCATGATTCCCCATGAATACATAAATGTTTCTAAATTTCATTAGGCATTTATTAATATCCTATTATGTGCAAAGCACCCTATTAGGTATAAGTGATACAAAGCCAAAAAAAAATCAGTGTCTTCCCTCAAGGAGCTTACATTCGACTTCAGGGATTCAATACATACATAAGTAAATACAAAATAATTTATGGAGAGAGAGGATTATCAACTAGGAGAAATTAGGTAAGGCTTTTTCATGGAAGTGGTACCTGAAATAAGCCTTAGAGAAAAATAAAGAATCTGAAAAATAGGGAAGAAATACATTTTAGGCATGAGAACCAACATGTACAAATGAATGGAGATAAGAGATTCAGTATAGAATCTGGACTATTGGTAGTCTGATTTGGCCATAATACATAGTATCTGGTGAAATAAAACTATAAAAGTAAATTGGAACTGTATTGACTTAAATGCCAACTTAAGAATTTGTAGTTCATGTTAGAGATAAGAGAGAATCACTGGAATTTTTTGAACAGGGGAGTAATATTGACAGACTTGTGTCTTGAAGCAGCTTTGTGGTTCAGTGGGATAGGCTTGGAGTCAAGAAATTTTGAGTCCAAATCCAGCCTTAGATACTTACTAGCTGTGTGACCCTGAAAAAGTCATTCAACTTCTTTATTCCAGTTTTCTTATTTGTAAAATGAAGATAACAATAATTATCCTCTCCACTTTGTGACTTTGCCCATTGTGGTTTTGATGTATCATAGCTCAATGTAAGAAATTTAATGGGAATTTTGGCAGAGTTTTGCAGAAATCATAGATGATATGCAAAGGCTAGGAGATGTCACAGAAGTGATGACAAAATACTTAATTCAGATTTTACAATAAAGTATGGCCAGCATCCATAAAAGAAGGGAGGGCCAAAATTTTTGCACAATGTAGAAGAGATAACTATACCTATCTCCCAGATCTGTTGTGAGGATAAAATGAGATATCAAATAATATAATACAAATGTAAAGCATTTTGCAAACCTTAAAATACTATAATTAATGTTAGTTGTTGTTATTGCTATCGTTATTGTTAGTACAATATTTGTCATGTGGAAGATGGACTGAAGAGTGAAGAACCTAAAAGCAAAGTGACCAGTTAGGAGGCTATTACAATAGTTCAGGTTAGAAGTAATCAAGTCTTGAATTAAGCTGTTGATTCTGTGAGTGAACAGTAATATAAGACATTGTATGGAGGTAGAACTGAGGAGATTTGATAGTTGGTTGAATATGATTGGTAAGGGAAGAGTCAAGGATGACTATGAGGTAACAAATGGTAGTATACTTGATAGAAACTAAAAAGAATGGTAGATGGATGATAGATTTGGGGAAAAGATAAAGAAAATGTTGAGTTTGAAATTCAGGTTGGAGCATTCCTGTGTCTGGCACTCATTTAGTCAGTGTTGGATGGATTATAAAGATTTGGGAATCATCTATATACAATATTGAACCCATGGAAGTTGATGATAGAAATGAAGTTTACTGAGAAAATTTTTAATCTTTATTAAATCTTTTTTCATCTTTATTCTAGTCAGAATCATGTTTCATTAGAAAGAACTTAATGCATTCATTAATTTTTGAGCAGGATGGAAGAACAATTAAATTTAGTAAATAATAAGATATAAGATATATCTTATATATGATATAACAAGGTATTCATCACTTACTGATTAGAAAACAGTGACAACCAATAACCAGTTGCTGGCAAGTAGTCATTAAAATAATAAAATTGAATTACTTGCCCCCAGCTAGCTATTGGTTGTCACCGGTTTTTAATCTTGGTCATTTAGAGGAAGTTTCTTGAATTTCAGTGCTATGTTTATTCGAATTAGTACTTTCATAGTGTTTATTCATTACTTAAGTCTATGTACTTAACACAGACTTTTTTTTTTTTGTAATGATGCTTGCAACCATTTCTTCCATTGTTGTGACAATATGAATAGTTCTTCCTCTTTCAGCTTCTTCTTTTTTTTCCTCTAATTTTGGCACTGGATGATTGTTTTTATGTCACTTAAAATCAAGCATGAATTTCTAGATCTACGGAAAGGAAAGAAGAAAATATTATTTGTCTCTGTCTACTTTATAAATAATTCTGATTATAGAAATGCCATTTTAAATAGTCTAATTTAATTTTTTCCCTTTAGTTCCTTGTAATCCTTGTAATACAGAAGTTTGTGAATAGTAGTATTCATAATTTTATAGAAAAAATAAATATTTCTATTTACATTACTTTCATTTTACTGCCAGTATTATTAATGGACAATCAGAGGCACTAAGCAAATCTTTGTGTAAGATATTTAATATAGTGCTTACTTTCATAACTATCTGATATTCTAAAGAATAAAAGGGAAATTGCAAATTGGCTGTTTTTTTAAAGCATTGGTGAAGTAGGGAGGGAGCAAAGTTGTTTAAATACTCTTATTTGTCACATATTCTATGGCCAACACATTATCCAGATGGTTTTTGCAATATAAATGGTCCACCTCTGCTTTGACATTTTCTCAGTATTAGTAAAGAAGTAAATACTTTAGTATTTAAAGATCCTAGATTGGCACATTTGAAAAAAAAATCCCAGGTCTCTTTGTCTTCCTGAGTATACAAGAATTAGTTAAATTGTTATTGCCACTCAGTTTATTATCGTTCTAGACCAAGCTGTTTCTGTACAAAGTCCAACTCATTATCCTTTCCCCTAATTCCACCTCTCCTACTAACTTCCCTTTTTCTGTTGAAGCCACCATAATTTTCCCCCTGGGGATTGCATCTTAGAATCATCCTTTAACTATCCAAGTAGGATTTATAACAGGAATGCAGGGCTGGTTCAATATTAGGAAAACTATTAGCATAATTGACTATATCAATAACTAAACTAACAAAAATCGTAGGGTCATATCAACAGATGCAGAAAAAGCATTTGACAAAAGCCAACCTCCATTCCTATTAAAAAACACTAAAGAGTATAGGAATAAATGTTGTTTTCTTTATAAGGATCAGTGGCATCTATTTAAAACCATCAGCAAACGTCAGATGTAATAGGGATAAACTAGAACCATTCCCAATAATCAGGGGTGAGACAAGGTTGTCCACTATCACCACTGTTATTCAATGATGTATTAGAAATGTTAACTTTGGCAATAAGAAAAGAAAAAGAAATTAAAGGAATTAAAGTAGCTTATGAAAAATCAAATTATCACTCTTTTGTGGATGATATGATGGTATACTTAAAGAATCCTAGAGAATTAACTAAAAACTACTAGAAACAATTTCCAACTTTAGCAAAGTTGCAAGATACAAACTAACTCCACATAAATCATCAGCATTTTTATATATTACCAACAAAATCCAGCAGCAAGAGATACAAAGAGAAATTACATTTAAAATAACTGTAGATAATGTAAAATATTTGGGAATCTATATGCCAAGGCAAAATCAGGAACTATATGAACACAATTATAAAACACTTTCCATAAAATAAAGTCAGATCTAATTGGAAAATTATATATTGGAAAAATATCAAGTGCTCAAGATAATAAAAACCACAATACTCCTTATTCTACTTATTCAGTGACATATCAATCAAATTTCCAAGAAATTATTTTACAAAGCTAGAAAAAAATAATAACAAAGTTCATCTGGAAGAACAAAAAGTCAAGAATTTCAAGTGAATTAATGGGGGAAAAAAGCAAATGAAAGTGGACTTGTTGTAACAAACTTAAAACTATATTATAAAGCAGAAGTCATGAAAACCATGTCGATAGGATAGACGATGAGTGGAATAGAATAGCTGATCAGTGGAATAGGTTAGGTTCACAAGACACAATAGTCAATGCCTATAGTAACCTAGGGTCTGACAAACCCAAAGACTCTAGATTTTGGGATAAGAACTCACTATTTGACAAAACTGCTGGGAAAATTGGAAATTAGTAGGCAGAAACTAGGCATTGACCCACACCTAACACACCTCTACCAAGACAAGGTAGAAATGGGTTCATGATGTAAACATAAAGAGTGATATTATAAGAACAAAGAATAGTTTACCTCTCAGATCCGTGGAGAAGGAAGGAATTTGTGGTCAAAGAACTGTAGTACATTATTGAATAAAAAAAAGATAATTTTTATTATATTAAGTAAAAAGTTTTTGTACAAGCAAAATAAATGCAGACAAGATTAGAAGGGAAGCAATAAATTGGAAAAAAAGTTTTTACATTCAAGGCCTCATTTCCAAAACATACAGAGAATTGACTCAAATTTATAAGAATTCAAGCCATTTTCCAATTGATAAATGGTAAAAGGATATGAACACACGATTTTCAGATGAAGAAATTGAAACCATTTCTAATTATATATAAAGGTGCTCTAAATCACTATCGATCAGAGAAATGCAAATTAAGACAACTCTGAGTTACCACTACCCACCTCTCAGACTGGCTAAGATGACAGGAAAAGATAATGACAAATGTTGGAGGGTGTGTGGAAAAACTGGGACACCGATGCACTATTAGTGAAGTTGTGAACCTGGACAGCAATTTGAAACTATACCCAAAGAGCTATCAAATTGTACATACTCTTTGACCCAGCAGTATCTCCACTAGGCTTTTATCTCAAAGAGACATGAAGGAAAGGGACTCCTCTGTGCAAAAATGTTTGTGGCAGCCCTCTTTGTAGTAGCAAGAAACTGGAAACTGAATGGATGCCCATCAATTAGAGAATGGCTGAATAAATTGTGGTACATGAATGTTATGGAATATTATTGTTCTGTACAAAACAACCAACAGGATGATTGCAGAGAGGCCTGGGGAGACTTACATGAACTGATGTGCAGAGCCAGGAGATCACTGTACCCGGCAATAATAAGACTATACGAAGATTAATTCTGATGGACGTGACTCCTTTCAGCAGCGAGGTGATTCAGGCCAGTTCCAATGGTCTTATGATAGAGAGAGCCATCTGCACCCAGAGAGAGGACTGTGGGGACTGTGTGGATCACAACATAGTATTTTCACTGTTTTTGTTGTTTGTTGCATTTTGTTTTCTTTCTCATTTTTTTTTCTTTTTTGATCTGATTTTTCTTGTGTAGCATAAATGTGGAAATATGTATAGAATTATACATGTTTAACATATATTGGATTACATACCATCTAGAGGAGGGAGTGGGGAGAAGGAAGGCAAAAAAAATTTGGAACACAAGTTTTGCAAGGTTTGATGTATAGGTGTTTTGAAAATAAAAAGCTTTTATTTAAAAAAAGGAAAAAAAGAACATTGGTGCTTTAAGTTTTATGACTTGCCCAGGCTCCCACAGCCAGATTTTGTCTGAGGTAGCAATCAAAGTCAGATCTCTCTCACTTCAAATCCAGCACTCTATCCACTACTACTATGTTTGCTTGCTTATATATCATCAGTGGTTTGTATATATAGTTTCTATTCTATGAGATCTACATTATATCATTTGACCCACAAAATCATTAAATGAGGAAATATTATTTCCATTTTTTAGATCAGGAAACAGAGTCTTAAGAGAAGTTAAGTGGTTTATATGATCCTAAAGGTGAGATTTGAACCCAGTTATTCCTGACATTTTTTTTTATTATAAGTTGCCTATTATTGGGAGTAGACTTTCTATTATCCTTAGAATAAAATTAAAACTTTTCTGTTTGTTATTTAAAGTTCTCCATCCACCTCAATTTGGCACTAGACTATGGCTTCCAAGTTTATTTACATATCACTTAACTTCACCCACTCCACATTCCAGCCAAACTGGTCTACTCATTATTCTTTGCACATGATATTCAATCTCCTTTCTCAGTACCTTTGGTCTCTTGCAGGCCTGGAACAAACTTTTTTCTCACCTCACTCTGCCTCTTAGAATTCTTGGCTTCTTTTAAAGCTAAAAAGTACCACTATGAGGTCTTTCCTGATCTCCTAACTGATAACTCCTCTTGGCTCCCCTGAAAATTATCTTGTATTTATTTTGTATATATTTTACATGTGTGTGTGTGTGTGTGTGTGCGCGCGCACGTGCTTTCTGGTTGAATGTAAGCACCTTGAGGGCAGGCACTATTTCATAAACAAGTATTTATTGAGTCATGCCTTGTCTTAAGTTCTGGTGATACAAAGAAAAGCAAAAATAGTCTCTATCTTCAAGGAACTCATTCTAATGGGGGAGACAACATGCAAACAATTATGTCCCTACAAGATAAATTTTACATATATATATATGTATATCTTATTTGGATGGGAGGTGATCTCAGATCATTAGCAAGATGGGGACAGAAAAAAGTACTTTGTTTTGTCTTTGCATATGAAGTATTTAACATAATGCCTGGCATATAGTAGCCACTTTATTCGCTTTAATTCGCTTATTGATTGATTATGACAAAAGAAAAGACATGATACATTAAAAATAAAACTAGATTAGTCATTGTAACACTATTTGAATATAAAGAAAATCACAGGTAAAAAAATATGATAGAAGCAGTACTGTTAGGGACTGATGCTAGGATTAGAGGCTTTCAAAACAACCCAAAAAGCAATGGGTATTTCTATTTAGTTAATTTAATGGAAGGTTGTGTGACTTAATTGCATTCACTTGACAGACCATAAGGGGGATAACAGAAGAAACAATGTAAAGGTGGACAGTATCCAAGTACCAAACTGAACTATCAACTCACCCGAAAAATAGGGCCTTCTACTAACCTGTTATGGAGGAACCAGGATCAATACCTTCCTACTAGGAAAGACTAATGACCTTCCCCAAAACTGGGGCAACAGAAATCAAACCCTCAATCTTCCGTACTGGCTTTAGGACCTTAGAAGCTGGATGGAATGGCAGTAAAGGAATAACAACTTACGTTTTTGTGGTTGCTCCTGGAAGGCAGGGTTTATCTGATATTTTTGTTTTCAAAACCTAGCATGTAAGTGCTTAATAAATGCTTCTTGTTTAATGGTATCAGAAAGCATTGGGCAGAATCTTTAGACAAAGACAGGATTAAGTCTGCTATACTTTTGGTACAACCTGAATCCATATTCAATCCATGCATAAGAACAGTTCCAAAATCAGGAAAATTGAAAGGGACCAAGTGTTTTTCATAGAGAGGATTGTGGTCCTGCTCAATTGATTGATTTTCCTCTAATTGGAGCACAGTGATACCAGTTAGCTAGTTTAGTAGGGGGACTGACCAATGAGATCCCCTAAGAACATGTCCAGATTTGCCCTTCTTGGGAGGTTTAACAGAGTATTAGCAGATATTCCATACCTGGTTCCAATCCAAAATACGGAACTCCAGGGAGTCAGTTTTAAAACCATGATGAGTCAGAATGACCCAGTGATGAAACTGAATTCAAAGCCAAAAGGTTGGATGATTCAGGAGAGGCTGAACAGGAACAAAATGTGTATACAAGAGATTGGAGGATTTCTTGCTCTCTTTTCTGGAGATTTTCAAGTGAAGAGGATTGCTTTTCACTTCCAGATTGCACAGGTAGGAGAACCTGGAATCATCCAACTCAGATCTGGAAAATGGAATTTTTTTTTCTTTCTTTCTTTAGGTGAATGGGCTTTATATCAGGTGAGTGCCCAGGTAACTAGGGATTTCAGACCATTAGAACCAGCAGAGAAGTTTATCAGAAACTTTAGTTAGGAAATTTGCTAGTAGCCAGAGTCTATCAGAACAGTAATAGCTAACAACAAAGGATGGAGGTGAATAGACAGCGCTCTTTGTGATAGTGAGAAATTCTGCTTATGAATTTTAAAACAGGGATATTATACATATACCAAGCCCAGCAAAGAGCTATATCCAAAAAGGAACCTACCTCACAAAAGCAAAAAAAAAAAAAGCCATCAGGTAACCATTGGTTAGACATGTTCTCTCCACGTATGCTTCCCTCCCACTGTACTTTGTTAAAGTTCACTGCTCCTAGGAACCTTCTATGTGTGCAAGCGGAGATTAAGTTTCCAGGACTGTGGGGCTGGTGGTAGAAATATTTTGCAATTATTATTCTTGCTATATTTTCTTTCTTTTTTTTTTTTTTTTTTTCCTTTTTGCTAAGGCAATTGGGGTTAAGTGACTTGCCCAGAGTCACACAGCCAGGAAGTATTAAGTGTCTGAGACCAGATTTGAACTCAGGTCCTCCTGACATCAGGACTAGTGCTCCATCCACTGCACCACCTAGTTGACCATCTGACTATATTTTCTTAGTAAATACCCATTGTCTAGAAACTATTAGAATTTAACTGGCTGACTTCTACTGGAGGACATATTGAAAGAGGATTCACATTATTAGGTAAGCTATCCTTAGAACCTCTCAGAATCTGACCTGTCATTATGGTGAAAACTCAGTAACATTAGAGCTGTATTAGAAACAAGAAGGTTCCATATGAAGCAGCTTTCAGAAAAGAGTCAGGTAGAAAGAAAGGGAATACCAAGCAGAAGGAGGGAATATGGGGAAAGATCAGACTTTAGAATCAGAGGACTTGCACTCAAATTCTCCTCTGATGCCTCTCACCTATGTAACTGGTCTTTTAGGTTTCCTTGCCCTCAATTTGTTCAACTATAACATGAGAGGGTTGACTTAGATAGCTCCTGAGGTTCCTTTACATCTAAATCTATGTTCTTTTGTGGATAGGACATAGAGAATTTGTTGGGTGGACAAAGACTAGATCTAACAAACCAGAAGTTTTTTTTTTTTTAGGGGGGGGTTTATAAGAAATATTAATATGATTGAAATCCCTTTTTAAAAGGGATTCATTGTAGCTTTTACTTGAAAAACTCAGAATATTAAATACATTTTTATCTGTTTAAGAATATCCAAAAAAGTGATTTGTATACAACCACACAACAACTGCTTTGCTCAGGATATGAACAACTATGCAATCTGTTTTTTTCCTTACCTAAAATTTTGTTTTAATAGGATGGGGAATGTGTTTGTTTTGTCATAATTCCCATTTCTGGGTCATAGAGCATTGTTTTTCCACATGAAAAAGACTATGTAAATTTGCCAATGTGTGATTGTCATACCAGGCCCATAGCCCAAGGCAAAACTGAGAAGTTGGCCAATTTTTGTCTTTGGCACTTCAAATTTCCTCATTGGTATCTTTTTTCTTGTGTGGCCTTATTGAAACAGCTATCTAGAGTACTAACATTGCTGAAAGAAAACCTGGTCAACTCATTCACACTAAGGTGTTAACCCATCTCAGATGTATTTGCATTAAAAAAAGATACTTAAATAGGTCAGTACTTAATCCAAAGAAATGGGTTATTAATGATAAAATATCTGGCCATTATTCAACAATTATTTTATTAAACACTTACTGTTTCAGACATTCTGTTCAGCACTGGGGATTAAAAAAAAAGGCAAGACAGTTCCTGCTCTCAAGAATCTCACAGTCAAATGGGGGAAACAATTATGTACAAAGGAATTATGTATATAATTAACTGGAGATAATCAACAGAGTGAAGGCACTAGCATTAAGAGGGAATCAGAAAAGGCTTCTTGTAGAAGCTGGGATCTTAACTGCTAGTAGAAAAAAGTCAGGAAGCAAGATGAGGAGGAAAAGAATTTCAGGCATGGAAATGCATGGTGTTAGTAGGAAACATACTTAGTAATATACCTTGAATGAAAGCATAAAAGCGACCATTTATTTTACCTAAACATAATAACAGATTTGGTTATATCTTCTGATTGTTAGCTTGCAACAACAAGGAAAGTAGAAGGTATAGGAAGCAATAGATTAGAGAGGCTGTTGATTTGACTCTCCTATGACCCCATTTGGGTATTATTGGTAAAGATACTTTAGTGGTTTGCCATTTTTTTCTCCATATTATTTTATGTATGAGGAAACTGAGGCACACAGAGTTAAATGATTTGCCCAGAGTCACACAGCTAGCGCTTGCAAATGGACTTGGACTCAGGTTGCCTTGATTCCAGGGCTGGCATTTTATTTACTCTGCCACTTAAAAAGAAAATAAAACTGATTAATTTAAAGGAGAAAAGAAGAAAGGAACTAAGATAGGACCCTTACTATTTCTACATTTAATAAGTTCTCATTTGATGCATTGATAGTGATTCCCATTTTATCAACAAGCATTTCTTAAATGCCAACTATTTACTAGTTACTGTACTAGGTGCTTACTCTTAAAGAGAATATATTCTATTGATATGTGTGTGTGTGTGGGGGTGTATACACAAAATATAAATACATATATTTGCATATAAGTGTGTATCTATATATATGTGTATAGATAGTTAAATATACAAACATATGCATGAATATGCCAAAAAGATACATGAAAATTTTGAAGGAGAAAGGAGCTAGAAGCTGTCAGAATGACCACAATACCCATTTGAAATCTTTATTAGGTAACATTTTGGAAAAAGGTATTTTTAAAAAGTTTCTTTGATTATGGGTTTTAGCAGCTGCTATGGTAGCTATATAAAAGAAGTATAACTTAACACCCCAGTCTTCAAGAAGTTTATTACAGTTTTGTTTGAGATTAGCAAATAAGACAAAGCGTTAAAATACTGTGCAATAGACATTCAGAAAAAAGAGAGATCAGTGTAGATTAGAGTTCATAAAGAAGGCTTTATGGAAGAATTATACTTTGAATCTATGGGAATACCTGGCTGCTCCACCCTCACATGTCCGGGGTCAGACAAGGAAGCAGTAGGAAAGCAAACACGGGCTTTTACTAGAACTCTTCTGGAAACCTTTCCAGTGTTGTGGAACTTGTGCTCTATTGTGCTCTTTGATGACCCAGAGTCTCCTTTTTAAAGTGAGGGCATCAGAGAAAGTATCATAATTCAAAGTGTAATATGATTCAAGAATTATAGCGTATAAGGCCTCGTTTTTCAAATATAGAGAGAGCTGAGGCAAATTTATAATTATATGAGACATAAGGGGCAGCTAGATGGCAGAGTGGATAGAGCACTAGCTTTAAAATCAGAAAGACCTGTTCAAATTCCACTGCAGACACTTAACACTTACTAGCTATGTAACCCTGGGTAAGTCATTTAACTCTAATTACCTGGGGATAAGGTGGGAGAAAGAACAACAAAAAAGAATTTGAGTCATTTTCCAATTGATAAGTGATCATAGGATATAAACAGGCAGTTTTCAGATGAGAAATAAAAGCAATCTATAGTCACATAAAAGTGTTTTAAATTATTATTGCTTAGAGAAATGCAAACGAAAACAACTCTGAGGTACCACCTCATACTTTTCAGATTGGCTAATATGATAGAAAAGGAAAATGACAAATTTTGGAGGGGATGTGGAAAAATTGGGATAACAATGCCTTGTTGGAGTTTGAACTGTTTCAATTATTCTGGAGAACAACTTGGAACTATGCCCAAAGAACTACAAAACTATGTATAACCTTTGACTCAGCAATAGCACTAATAGGTCTGTATATCAAAGAGATTTTAAAAAATGGGAGAGGACCTATAAGTACAAAATGATTTATAGCAGCTCTTTGTGTGATGGCGAAGAACTGGAAATTGAGGAGTTGTCCATCAATTGGGGAATAGTTGAACAAGTTATAGTATATGATTGTGATGAAATTCTTTTTATGCTAAAAGAAATGATGAGCAGGATGTTTTCAGAAAAATTTGGAAAGACTGACATGAACTGGTGTAAAGGGATGTGAATATAACTAAAACATTGTACATGTTAACAGCAATATTGTATGATGATCAGCTGCGAATGACTTAGAAAACTCTGAAGAACTTATGATAAAAAATGCTATCCATCTCCAGAAACAGTCTAAATGCAGATTGAAACATACTAATTTTTACGTGTGTTTCTTTTTGTCTGTGTTCTCTTTCACAATATGACTAATATGTAAATGTTTTGTAAGACTGCACATGCATAGCCTATATCAAATTGTCTGCAATGTTAGGGAGGGGGTCGGAGGAAAGGGAGAAAATTTGTAACTCCAAATTTCAAAATACAAATGTTAAAGATTGTTTCTAAGTGAAATTGGAAAAAAAGTAAAATATTTAAATAAAAAACATTTAAAAAGAGGGAAAATTGTAGTATATAGAGAATTGTTTTAGAGTCAGGAAGACCTAAGGTTCAAGGCTTGCCTATGATACATACTAGCTGTGTGGCTCTGGACAAATTTCTTATTCCATATCTTTTTTGACCTTCAGCCTTTGAAACTATGTGTAGACAGGGTTCTGTTTTGGGCCTTCTTTTCTTCCTCTATATTTCACATAATGATTTCATCAGTTCTCATGGATCGTAATTCGATCTTTATGTTGGTAACTCTCAAATCTACCTTTTCTGCCCTAATCATCCTGCTGTCTTCCAATCTCACATCTGTTATCTCAAACTGGATGTCCAGTAGACATCTTAAACTTAACATATCCAAAACTGAACTTATTATTAACCTCCTCCCACCATCTTACTTATTACTACTGAAGGGAATACAATCCTCCCGGTTCCTCAGGCTTGAAACATAGAGGTCATCCTAAGCTTTTCATTCTCCTTTAATTCTATATCCAATCTGTTGCTAAGGCCTATACATTTTACCTTTGTTACAACTCTTGAACACACTTCAATTTTTTCCCCTGATGCTGCCACCACTAGTGTCTGTCTTTATCATCCCATGCCTGGGGTATTGCAACAGCTTGCTCATGGATCTACCTATCTCAAGTTTCTGCCCAATCTAAACCATCCTCCACTGAATTTCCAAAAGCATAGTTTCAATCTACTCAAAAATCTCCCTATCTTTTCCACGATCAAATACAGAATTCTCTATTTGGTATTTAAAGCCCTTCATAGCTTCTTACCCTTTCAGTCTTCTTATACCTTATCCCCCAACTCTTCAATTCTGGTTGTTCAATAAATAAGACACTCCATTTTTCAGCTTTTAATGGGCATTCTCTTCCATACCTGGAACAATCCTTTTCCTTATATCTACCAGCTACCTTCTGTAGCTTCATGTCCCAAATAAAATTCCATCTTCTACAGGAAGTTTTTCCTCTTTTATTTCTAGTGCCTTTCCTTTCTACATTACTTCCTATTTATCCTTTATGTAGTTCCAGTGTAGATTTATTTTGTATGTTGTCTTTGCCATTAGATTTTGAGGTTCCTCAGGACAAGGTCTGTCTTTTGATTCTCAGCACTTATATGACACAGAGCAGGAACTTAGTAAATATCTGACTGACTAAATGTCAGCCACCATCTTCTCCTTGATACCTTTTTTTTCTTTAGATTTGTTTGCTTCTTGCCTTTGTCTTTTGTGATATTGCTCTTTTTTGTTCTTTCTTTCCATACGTCTGACTGCTCTTTCTCAGTTTCTTTGCTGGATCTTTATCTAGGTAGTGCTCACTAACCATAGGAGTTCCGGTTCTCTTCTGGCTCTTCTTTTTTTCCCTTCTCGATACTGTTTCACTTGGTGATCTTAGCAACTCCAAGAGGTTCAATTACCATCTCTATGATGATGATTTATAAATTTTTTAGGGTTTGGCATACTGGAGAAAAAGTACTGAACCAGGAGACAGGAAGCCCTAACTTCAAATCCTACCTCTCACCCTTTCTAGCTATAATTAGTGATTCATTCCAGATGTCCTCTGCAGTCCATTTCACCTTTAAATCTATAATACTTGTACCTCCAGCCCACCTCAGCTTCAGACAGGGATTGTCAGGCTAAGTCCACAATTCAGAACTATAGCTTTTTCCTCTTCCACGTCCCCCTCCCCTTCCTAATGCTATTTTTTGTGCTTACCCCATGTTCCTAACAACTAGCACCTCTGGTGGGAGGGCTGGCGAAGCTCTTTCCAGGATGCCCACCCACTTTTGGGGGTTCACCGTCACCAGACTTTCACCTAAGGTTCCAAGAAACTGTAGTATGCGCTGTGGCCGAGCCCCTGGAACACCATCCCAGCAGATGGGCTAAACCAGACTGAGGGGAACTGACCAGCCTCCAACCCTATCACTGAGGGAGGGGCATTTCTAAGGAACGTGAAGACTTCTGGAGGAATGGATGGGTGAGATCCACTTGTTCCAGGGGCCATGAAGGTGGTCAAAGCAGGTGCTGCGGAACATTTAGAGCTCGTTCAGACATCAAGGATGCCTCCTGTCTTGTTACTGGCTTTCCATGACTCTGGAAGAGACAGTGAGGCAGATAACTTGGTACAACTCTGCCTCACTGAAATCCAATTCGTGAGGACGTCAAGCCCTGTGATATCACTGGTCCTCTTCAAAAACAAGGGATGAACAACAAAACAGTTACTTATCCAGCTCAGATGTTTCACCTCCAGTCATACATCTCCAACTGCCTATTTAGACATCATGACCTGGACACTCTGTGGTTGTCTTAAACTTGATATGTTCAAAGCTGAATTATATTTCTCCCCAAGTCCTCCTTCCCCAACCCCAATACTCTTGAATGTTCTACAATCTTTAGTCACACAGGTTCACAACCAATTATTTTTGGCTCACCAGTTTCTTCTTCCCTATCCAACCTGATATCAAATCCTACCTGTTTTACCTTTACAACATGTCCTGTATTCATCCATTTTCTTTATTGACATGTTTACCATTCTGATACAGGCCTTCATTTCTTCATACTTCCACTATTGCAATATCTTCTCTTTGGTCTCCCTGCTTTAAGTCTCTCTTCACTGTAAGGCACACTTCATTTAGCTGGCAAAGGATCTTCCTAAAAAATAGGCCTAACCATAACACTTTCCTATTCAATTTTGATGACACCCAGTTACTTCCCAGAACAAATATAAAACCTTTTGGCTTTCGAAGCCCTTCACAGTCTGGCTCCTCTTTACTTTTCCAGTCTTCCTATGTTATATTTTCCTTTACATATTATAGAATATGAGGGTGATTCTGGCATGTCAGTTCACCTCCTAGGACTTTGCAATTTTATATATTGACTATCCACTTTATCTAGAAAGCTTTCCCATCTCCGTTCTGCCTGTTTCCTTAAAATCAGTTAAATTTCCATCTTCTGTAAAAGGGCTTTCTAGACACACCCCTTCTCCCGTTGCTGATGTTTTTCCTTGAGATTGCCTCCAGTTGAATCTACATATATCTTGTAAGTACATAGTTATTTTGCATCTTGGCTCCACCATTAGAAAGGGAGCTCCTTGAAGACAAGGATTGTTTTGGGGGTTTCTTTGTACTTTCAGCACAGAGAAAGTGCTTCTATGGTCAGTAACTCCCTATTGAAATGTCCCCTTCTTGATAAGATGCCCCACTGAAGGCAAGGACTATGTCATTTTTATTTCTGCATCCATGGGTCGGGGCCCAGTGAATCTACACATAAAAAGCACTCAGTATATATATCAAATTGATTGGGTGGCATGGTTTTAAGAAAAGTATAGGATTTTGAGCAGGACCAGGAGATCATTATATACTTCAACAACAATACTATATGATGATCAGTTCTGATGGACCAGGCCATCCTCAGCAACGAGATCAACCAAATCATTTCCAATGGATCAGTAATGAACTGAACCAGCTACGCCCAGAAAAAGAACTCTGGGAGATGACTAAAAACCATTACATTGAATTCCCAATCCCTATATTTTTGCCCACCTGCATTTTTGATTTCCTTCACAAGTTAATTGTACAATATTTCAGAGTCTGATTCTTTTTGTACAGCAAAATAACGGTTTGGTCATGTATACTTATTGTGTATCTAATTTATATTTTAATATATTTAACATTCTACTGGTCATCCTGCCATCTAGGGGAGGGGGTGGGGGGGGTAAGAGGTGAAAAATTGGAACAAGAGGTTTGGCAATTGTTAATGCTGTAAAGTTACCCATGTATATATCCTGTAAATAAAAGGTTATTTAAAAAAAAAAAAAAAAAGAAAAGTATAGGATTTTAACAGACAGAGATGGGCGCACAAAAAGTATATATTTCAGGTCCAGGGCTCACTTAATAAGGAAAAGACAGGGGGGAATTGGGGGAAATGTATCATCATCAGCAGCGGTTACGGTTGTTGAAATAATCTATCTCCAAGATTTGGGCAAGGTTCCTGGTTGTTTAAGTTGAATTTTAACAGCAAGAGAGAAGGAAGAAGGCCGTTTCAACAACAGAGAATAATGTGAGCCAAGTAGCAAAAAGAAAATGAACACGGTGCTATGTCAGGGACCTACCTTTTCTAGACTGCAGGTTTCTATAAGGGGTTTAGACTTATACCTATAGGCATGGTGGGGCCAGATTATGGAGGATCTTGATACTATATCAATTCTGGAGGCATTTTATTTAAGCACGCTGCATCCACTTATCCGCGTGAACATGTTTCATCACAGCAGAATAAGTGCTGGAGGGAGGGGGCATGCTCTCGGGCTGTACCCCCAACTTCCGTCACAGTGCTGAGCCACAGAGTAGTCGGTCAGTAGATGCTCGCTGATTGATGAGCAGAATTCTCTGTCATGAAGTTTACAGCGAGGCCAGCTTTCTGAGCAGCCTGGGAGTAACAGTGTAGCTCCTCCTCTTTGGGAGCCTCTGCAAAGTCAAAGGCCTAAACTCCGAACCAATGTCCTTTCTCCCCACGGGCTCAGCGTTCTTAAGCATGAAAAGAAAAAGGATCTTTACCTGTTGTATCAGGGCATGACGGGAGGCTGTTTTTTAGTTTCTTTAAACTCCTGAGAAGCAAAAGTCTCATTTAAACAATGCCTGTTCTTGGGTATACTGGGGTTGCCGGCTTTCTCCAGCACTCCTCCTCCACCTGTTCTGCCCTTCTTCCCTCCTCCCGCCGGCTTTTCCTGCCCTCAGTCTCTCTCGCGCGCGCCCACCGCGCTCTCCCGCCTCTCTCAGAGCAGGACCTGCTCCCCCTTCCCTGGCGCGAGCCCTCCCTCCGGGGCACATGCCCATGCACACACACGCTCTCTCACACACACACACACACACACACACACACGCGCACACTCCTTCTCCCCTCCCTCCCGCCGCTGCCGCCGTCTGAGCGGTAGGTGTTTTGGGTGTCTGCGCCGGGCGGGCCGCAGTGCGGCTGCGCGCACTCGGGCTGCCTCCGGGGCTGGCAGGGCAGCGGCGGCCGCGGCGGCGGCGGCGGGCAGGAGGCAGGAGGCAGGAGGCTGGAGGCTGGAGGCTGGAGGCTGGAGGCTGGAGGGCAGGGAGCTAGTCAGGAAAGGAGGCGGGCGGGCGGGCGGGCGGCGAGTGGCGCCCAGCCGACCCAGGGGCTGCAGCAGCCGGGCAGTCAGGAGACGTGAGGGCAAAGGAAAGCAAGGCGGCCAAGTCCCCGCGGAGCCGTTCTTCCCGGGCTTGGGGGAGCTCTCTTCTCCGCCCCCAACCCCATCTGCCCTCCCCCCTCCTCCCCCAGTCGTCGTCGTCGTCGTCGAGCGCCCCCTCCCCGGCCGGCCCCTGAAGGGAGGCGGCGGCGGCGGCGGGCTAAGGCAGCCGGGATGCCCCTACCCCGCTGAGGCTCCCCCACCGCGAGGAGCCTCTTGGTCTCCCCGGTGATGTTCCCCGGGCAGCAGGAGAAAGCGATTCACTCGAGCCCTGGGGTAAAGGCCTAGTTTATCCAGCTTCCTTCCTTCCTCTTCCTCCTCCTCCTCCTTCTCCCTCCTCCTCTTCCTCCTTCCCCTCCCCTCCTCTCCCCCCCCCCCGTTCCCCCGCCCCCCATCCTCCCTCCCACCCCTCCAGCAGCGATGGCAGAGGAACAACAACAACCACCACCACCGCAGCCCGATGCCCATCAGCAGCCCCCCCAGCACTCCCAGCCCGGGGGTGGCCCTGCCAGCCCTGGTGCCCGGGCTGCCGGGGACGGAGGCCCGCGCGCTGCAGCACAAGATCAAGAACTCCATCTGGTAAGAGGATCCTCCATGGCAGGGGTAGGAAAGCCCGGGCACATTTCTGCTGCAAAGGGCTGAAGGGGAGGGGAGAGCGCGAGCGAGCCAGCGAGCGAGCGAGGGAGGGAGCGAGCCAGCGAGCCGAGGAGCTGCTTGATGCATTCGTTGCATGTGGGTTTCCTGAGTCTGGTGCACATTTATAGGACCTTTGGAGGCGTGTGCTCGTGAAACATGCAAACCTGGTTCGCCTCTCTAAACTACTCCCCTCTTCCCCCGCATTGTGACTGCAGATTAACAAGTTATTTGGTATTTCACTTTGTGTGAGGAACGGAAGGAGAGAAAATAAGTTAGATTGCATGGTGTTAGCGTGTATCAGGGAGTGGGGAACATGAAATGTGTTTACTGCTTTTTGCATTCACACAGGGAGAGGGGGAGAAGTGCATTGTGAATTTTCGCCAAACAGACCATTGTGCGTAAGAATATTAATATGCAGCGTAAAACCTAATTGTGCATGTGTCTGTCTCTTTTGACTTAGCTACTCCTTCTAGATGTTTTTGTCTTGTTTATTCCAAGCCTTCCTAAAGGAGTTATTTCTCTGCATTTCCTTTGAAAAAAAAAAATACTACTCCAGAGCATGACATTTTAATTTGTGTGTATTCTGACACACTGATTTTTTTTTTAGAGAATGGAAACCTGTTTTCCAGTAAAGGCATACTATTATTTATTTTATTTTACTTTAGGATGTTTGAAAATCAAAATCAAGTCAAATCAAATGTCCTTTTGTTGTTATTTTTCGGTTAGCGTATGACTGTTCAGTAATTTAGTATTAAGAGGAGCTTTTCTATGATGGTGGTCTTTTCATTATAAAGTAGAATGGCTGAGTTAGTAACCTATTTCTCTTTTAAGTGTTGTAAATAAGGAGTGCTTACTATAATTCCAAAATCTCTCTTTTAGTTGCAAATCCTTATTTCAGAGAGATTATACATCGGTCTTAATGAATTCATGTGGAGTTTCATATTATGGTTTTTTTAGTGTACTTTTTAAGGAAAGCAGAAAAATATTCTTTGGAATGTAGTGTGAGTTCCTTCTTTTAAGAACATAAAAGAACAGAATTCTGATGTTTTTGTTAAATAAATCCTTGAGATCAAGATAGAAATCTTTTCAGATCCATCATTTTACTATAAGTATTACATCCTCAGATTTTATTTTGAAACTTTATAAAGACTTCTCTGAAGAGAGTTAAGTCTTTGCATAAAATTTATTGTAAAATGGTGATGAAATTTCATGTTCTTAAGTTTGAAGAGTGGAATTGACATTTGTAATGTAGTGTTTTGCATTATTTTCCTGAAGAGTCCATGTGTTCAGGTTGTCTTTAATATGAAATAGGTCAATTAATAGTTTCACATTATACTGAAGTTGGCAGTTGAGTATTTTGTTTGCAGTATAAATTTTTTAAAATTTGAAGTGTAAATTAATGCCAAATTTTTTTTGGATCTCCACATGATGTCATATTATAACTTACCTGGAATGGGTCAGATAAACAGATTTTTTTTCTTTACAGTTTCAGAATGTAGGGTTCAAAAATACATAACTGAGGAAGATACTTAACCTTTATGGCTTTTACTGTTAAGATTTTAACAAAATTAACGTTTCTTTTATCAGCATAGCATAAATTAGCTTCCCTGAAGTCATCATCCAATTGAATTAAGCTTCCATGTTTTCATTACATTTACATGAGGTATCATGTCCAAGTTGACAAAATGGCTACTAAGATCCTTTAAGATAGAGCATTTTAAAAAGTGAAATTATGTATACTTTTTAGTTAGGAAGAGAGTACAATGAACGAACCTTCACTTTTTCTATTAAAAATAATTATTAAAATATTTAACATGGAATTTTTAAGAACAATGAAAATTATTTGAATAGTGGTGTTACTTTTTTAATGTGGCTTATTAATCCTTCTCTCTTGATGCTTCATATTCATATGACCTTTATAACTTAACTCTTTTGACTTCAACATGTGTGAAATTTCTCTTACCTACAGGCAGTACAGATCAGTTCTTAGCATCTGTACTGAAAACTTAGGAAATAAACATCTTAAACTTAATATACTTAATTTTATCTATTTTTAAATCATATTAACATATAATTTTGTGTCTTAAAAAACTTATTTGCAAAATTACTTCCTTTTTCATACTATTTGTATAGTTATAGATCACTTTACTTTTCATATTAATTAACTATTGACTAAATAATAGTAATGGTTTCATTTAATATTGACTGCCTTATTCTCCCTAAAGATTATATTTCCATTGGTTCTATAAAAAAAGATATTTATGTTAAAAAGATGAAGTTCCTTGTCCCTGGCTTCCCCTAAGAAATAGTATCAATGTATAGGTATAATATGTAACTTAATTAAAAATACCTTTTGGTCAGCAAATTTACAGCTCTCTCATTGAACATTTTTAAGACCACAATACTTCTTAAAATCGTGATTTTTAATCCCTGATAATTTTCTGAAAGATTAATAATTTTGTTCTTCTTAGATTTTAATTAGTTAATACTGTTAATTTTAAATTTTACTTCAAAGAAGCCTCTTAGATCAATCATAAACAAGTTTGAACTTGTCCTTCTGTACAAATATAAATACAGTATGTGATGTAGGCCTCTAGTTGGACAATGAGTTATTCATTGTCTCAACTCATAGTTAATTTAGTCTGTTTATTAAATTAAAATGCATTATAACTAAAGAAACTTGTCTGTTATAATAGCAAATAAAAGTATGGGATTTAGAATCAGAAAACCAGGTTTTACTATTTACTGCCTATATGACCCTAGACAAGTCACTTCACTGATTTATCTTTAACTATAAAATTAGGGTCTTAGTAAATAATTTCTAAAGGTTTCCTCCAGCCTTAATTATGTGACTTTCTGTCTCTGAAAGAAATGAAAGATTAAATTTAACTTACATTTATAGAATGCTTTAAAATTAACTGAGCACTTTATAGGTTTTCTCATTTGATCCTCTTAGTCCTGAGATGTAGCCACTATAATCACCTCCATTTTACAGATTGAGAAAACTGATGCTGAGAAAAATTAAGTAACTTGTCCAGGATTACAGAGCTAGCAAGTATTTGAGGCAGGAATTGTTAGACCTGAGTCTGCCTGAGTCTTAGCTTTAAAATAGAGCATACCATATACAACTCGGTAGAAAATAAAATTAGTAGCAGCCAAGATTATTTTTGTTTTTGATAATTCTTAAGCATTCAAACTTGTTCAAAACATTTTGTTCAAAACAAAATAAGTTGTTTGTATAATCAGTTTGTAAATATCCATAACTCAAGTACTAATGCCTTCCTCCTTTCTCATTTTCTATATACTTTCAAAGGGCTCTCCTCTAAATGATCTTCATAAGCAGATGTCTTTTAAAATATTGTTTTAAGAATAAAATTTTTAAATGCTGCAGTTACAGGTTTATCTAAATTTTTCTGTAGTTGGAGTGGCTATGGAAGAGGAGTCTTAGCCTCTTTCCTACATGAAGATTCAACTGGAGTTTGTCTTCTGAACTGTTTCAAATTTCTGCAACTTTTACTTCACCTCCATGTTTCTGGGTACTTAGCAAATCTACCTATTGCCAACTCTTTCCCTTTAATTTCCTAATAAAGGAAAAACATAGTTACTAAATTTGTATTAAGATTTGGATAGCAATTTAAAGAAATTTACAAAAGCCAACATTTTGTAAGTACATTATGTTGTTTTTCTAAGCAGTTCTACTTCAACAATAATAGGTATATCATATAGAAGTTTATTGCCTGGAATGAGAGATAGAGTTGGATGACCTCTCTAGGTTCCTCTGGTCCCAGGCTTCTGGGGTCAAATAGAAGGGGAAAAGTAGGAGGAGCTAGTTTTCATTTAAGAAGGTTTTAAGGCTTTTGAACTGGAAATGAAAGGCCTCAGAGACGATTTTTTTAGGCCAGGAGTTCTTAACCTGCAGTTCATAATCTTGTTTTCTAAACATTTTTAACAACTGGAGTTCAGCATAATTCCTTTTTAATTTTATGTGTTTTATTTTATGCACTCAAAAACATTCTGAGAAATTATTCAAATGTTTCACTAGATACAAACCCAAGGGTCCTAAACCCAGTGCTTTTTTTTTTTTTTTTTTTTTTTTGGTCTTCCTATTATAATTAGGTATTCTCAGGTTATGAAAGGATCTTGTCTGCTTGGATAGCAATAATCTTCCTACTTGGAATAAGAATGTATATTTGCAAATAGGCTGTTACATATAAAATTTTAACTAATAAGGATCATTTTATAAAATAATCCAATTTATTGTAGTAAAAATATGCCTTATATTTACTCAACAGCTGTATGAATTAGGTTTTCATCTTTATGTGATACTTTAATGTAAATTTAAGTCTGTAGGTAGTCACTTACAAACATGTGCTTAAAAATAGTCTTGGAAAATATGTCTCTGTTACCTCCATTTTTTGAAAAAGATTGGGAGGAGGGGGATGGAACAGGACTAAAACTTGTTGAACTCATTTGTCTTTTGAAGTAAAGGTGAGATGAGAACTCTTCTTTTGGCTTTTGTATATTTTGAATTTTGATTTTATTTAATGACAGCACGCGTTCCAATTTTAACCCAAATCAATAGCTTTGTTTTAGTTCCTTCTCTGTTATGACAGGTTAGCAGCTATGGATTACTATGAGCAGCGAGTTTTAGAACCCTACAGTTAAATGTTAAGGTCACAGATCATAGAATCAAAGACTGAGAGTTGAAAGGAACCTTCAGAGATTTAAGGGCCAAAGTGTGACTTACTCCAAGTTATACTAGTAATGTGTGTCAGAAGCAGTACTGGAACCTAGTACTTCCAGCCCTAGAGTCAACATTTTTTCATTATTTAATGTTGACCTTTGGTGATGTTTAGAGCATCAGTCAGTTAAATGCTTCACCTTAAGGAATCCCCTTACTTGTCTTGGAATACATGAGTAATGACTTGATTCGTCAGGTAAAGTACTATCAAAATGGAAATGGAGGAGGTAGAATTTATCTTTTCTATTTTGAATAAAACTGCCCTCTCTAGAAGGAGGGTATTTAATTAATTTAAAGTCCTTCTTTTGCTGGATTTTTTTTTAAGTTGGGTTAGGGATACATTTTAATAATAGCTAGGAAATAATACTAGATTGGAGGGAATTTGGTTAATTTTTTTTCTTACTACTTAAGTATTTGAATATTAACATTTGCAACGAATTTATTCCTTAATTGTTATTGTATTTATCCTATTAAAAATAACCTGAGTCCTTTGTAAATGAAGATTCATGTAAAATTTTTTACACAAGAGAAATATTATTTCTTAGAATTTCCCCAATGCAGATAATTGCAATAAATTGAATGAGCATCATAAAATACACCTGCCATTGGTGTAAAAATGAAGTCTCCTTGTAAGACCAATAAGTAGGTGGCACAAGGTAATCTTAGATGATATATATTTGAAGAATGTCAGTACATTTTTATATTAACCTAATAAACCATAATGCCCTTTCCTATCCTATCAAGGAGCTGAAGGAAATTGTTGCAAATATAAGAAAGATATAGTCTTTACTTCCTTCACGTATAAAATGAGAGAGTTATATTAGATGACATCCAAGATCACTTCTTGCTCTAAACTTGCTTGATTTTGTCAATAAATAAACCTTAATAGCAACAACAGTAATATAGCATACTGTGAGAACAGATTAATGTGGTTATTATGAATTTAACTCTTGCTAGCCAACCAGCAAAGCTTTCACAAGGGATAGATTATTAAGACATCTTAATGTAACATTAGGTATCTATCTAGTAGCAATTTCTCAAGGTGTTAAATAGGAGAATCATGTGTTGGTTAAAAAAAAAAAAAGGTGTCATAGGTACTCTAACTTTGAAATAGAAAATTTGGAAGAGAAGAAAAAGGAAATTAAAGGAAGGGTTAAGTTTTTGTTATTTAAATTTTCTGTGTAAAATAATATATATATATATATATATATATATATATATATATATATATATATGACTTATAGATTATTTATTTGGATTATCACAAAGAGATTTGTCTCCACTAATGCAAGTTACTTATTGTGGAAACCTTCATGAGGGTTATATGACCACCTTGCAGGAAATCTCAATGAACTTTTAAATATGGGAACAATCTTGCTAATCACAATCCTTTATTTCCCTCTCCCCCCCCCCCACCCCCTTCTCCCTGTCCCATGTCCTTTTCGAAGAAATCTGTTTTTAATTTCTGAGTAGCTGTCTTCTCCCTATTTGAGGATCTCAGTGTAAAAGAGGTACAACCATTTATTTATTCAACCAAGAGGCTGCAGTATTGGGGTCTAATGAATTGATGAAAGAACAGTCATCTTGCCTTAGGAAAGACTATGAATGAAGAATAATGTTGATAATGAATAGTGAAGACTTACAGTAATCAGGAGTTGATTACATTTATAAGACAATTACTTACAGGCTTTCATACTAAGAACATTAATAAACTCAAATACATGTCTTTTCTTGGTAGAATAACTTGTATATTTTTATTTGTGGTACTTATTGTACCATTGTTTTGATTTTTAGACTTAGAAAATATAGAGATAAAGTAATGGTTATATTACTTTAAAATTGTTAAATTGGAAGATAATGTTGGTGTCAATGAAGGCCAGTAGTTTCCCACTTCCTTTCTCTTATTTCCATTCATATCTTGAAACATGTACCAAACAATGGGTAAAATACAGAAATGATGAATATGTGGGCACAGGGGCTCAAAGAGAAAAGTAAAAAGGGGACCCCTTTTAATATTAATGGTCTCTCATATTGCCTGCTGGTTCTCTTTTTTTTAGTAAAGCTTCCACTCACCCCATTTTGTGTATTTGACCTTGGTTTGTAGCTACCACTCCACCTTTTTATGCTTTGCAATCTTTGAAACCTCTGCTGTAAATATTCCTGTGCTACAAATTTCCAACTTTCTTTTCTTTGCATATTGCTTATTGATCCTCCTTTCTTCAGAGCCCAACTTAGTTATCTTAGTGATAATTTCTTTCTCTCAATTCCTGTAAGCATTCATTGCCTTATAATAATACCTTACACTCATAACACTTTAAGATTTAAAGTCTTTTCCTTATAATAACCTTGTGATATAGGTAATGCGTGTATTATTGCACTCATTTAAAAATAGATTCTGAGACATAGAGAGGCTAATTGATTTTTCCTTGGTGACAAAATAAATATTGGAGCTAGGATTTGAATTCAAGTTATCCATGTGTTCTTATCATTAAGTTGTTTCTCCATGTTATTCTTAGGGAAGAATTCCCAGAGGAAATGAGACTTGAGTTGATCATTGTAGAAAGTATACGTGCAAAGAGAAAGAGATAGTGTATTAGTTTTAGAGGGATGACATCTGCATTTAGAAGCACAAAAGTGGAAAAGTCACAAATGGGTTCATCTGGTATATAACATGCTGCCATCCTTTATTGCTTGTCTGCATAATAACCCACTTTTCAACTAGTGAGTCAATAAGCATTTGTTAAAGCATATCTCTGTAGTATTTTCCCCATAATAGTGTGTTAGACAGTTCAAGTATTAATTATCTCCATATTTATAGATGAGGAAACTGAGGTTCATAGAAGTTATGTGCATGCTTTGTTGGTTTCTTGAGCAGAGGTAATATCTTTTTTATATTCCTTACATGCAACACAGGATGCTTTTCATAGTAGCAGCACTGACTTTTCATTAATAGCCTCGTCTTAAAGTTTAATTACATACGTGAGTTTTTACTATTTTGAAGTAAAGCATTATTTGATACTAAAAATAAATTTCAATCATCATTTGATCTTATTATCTCCTCAAGCTATTGTCTTGTATTTCTCCTTTTTTTCATATCCAAATTTTCTAAGAAAACACTTTTTATATTCATTGCATCTTTTTTCTCCTATTTCTCTCTTTTAAACCCTTTACACTTTGTCTTCCAATCTCATCACTTAGTTGAACCTGCTATCTGCTAAGTTATAAGTCATATCTATTGGCTAGATGTAATGGTCTTTTTTCCAGTTTTCATCCTTTTTGACTGCTCTACAGCATTTGACAGTGCCGATGACTCTCTCCTGCAAATTCTCTCCTCTTTAGTTTTTATTAAGTTTTTTTTTTCTTGTTCTTCTTCAACTTTTTTGATTGTTCTTTGTCAGTTGTCTTTGTTGACTTTTTATCTCTATCATGCTTTCTAAATATGGATGTACCCTAAGCTTCTGTTCTATTTCCTTTATTATTAATATTATTATTATATACTTTCTCATTAGTTCACATAATAAAAATTCCATGAATTTACTTATGATCTCTTTGCATATGACACTAAGATTTGTATATCCAACCCTATCCTCTTTCCTGAGATACAAGTCCATATCACTACTAATTGTACGTTTTAAATTATTCCAGAGATATCAAGATATCCCAGGGATAACTCAAACTAAATATTGCAAAACAGATTAATTCTCTTTACCCCTGTCCCTAACTAACCTCTGCTTTAAAATTTTCTCTTTCTGTTCAGGATACCTGCTACACATCAAGAATGGGGTCAGTTTTGATTCCTCATTTCCCCCCCTTCCACATGTCAAATCTTTTCCTAAATTTTGCCTCTAATGTTACTTCCAACATTTGTTACATCTATCCTTTTTTTTTCTCCACATGACCAGCACTCTAGTTCAGGCCTTAATGACCTCTCACCTTGATTGTTGAAATAGTCTCCTATTAATTGGCCTCTGGGTGCCACATCTCCACTCTATCATCTGCACAGTTGCCAGAGTTATTTTTCTAAAGCACAGGTCTGGCCACATGACTGCCATGCTTCATAAACTTCAGGGCTTCTCTATTGCCATTAGAATCAAATATAAATTTCTCTACTCTTTGGCATTCAAAGCCCTTTGCAACATGATCCTGACCTACCTTTCCAGCCTTATTATATGTTACCCCTGTTCATATGCTTCATAATCCAGCTAAGCCAGCCCCTCTTGTTTTTTCTTAAACACAACACTCCATCTCCTCACTCCTTCCTTGCCTTTGCCCAGGCTATTCTATAGTTGAAATGTTCTCTCTCCTTACCTTAATCTCCTAGTTTCTTTCATTCTGTGTTGGCTGTCGTGCTACCATTTGGATGTGAATCCTTTTCTGATCCCTCTAAGTTGCAAGCGTTTAACTCAGTATCCAATAAAAATGTCTGGCATGTAGTTTGCATTTTATAAATGCTTATTTATAAATAAATGATAATAATTCAGAAATGGAAAATTCTTGGAAGTTGTGGTGACCACTAAACTGGCAGTAGATATAGAAAACTATATCTAAAGAACAGATGAAGATTTTACATGAAGTCATGACTCTATATTATATTCAGCTCTTCCTTCCTTCCTTCCTTCCTTCCTTCCTTCCTTCCTTCCTTCCTTCCTTCCTTCCTTCCTTCCTTCCTTCCTTCCCTTCTTCCCTCCCTCTGTCCCTCCGCTTCCCCTCTTTCCCTCCCTCCCTCTTTCTCTTTTCCCCTCTTTTTCCTTCCTTCCACCCTCTTCTCTTTGTCCCTTCTCACCTCAAATAATACTGTTGTTACCTGGCCTTTCCTTAAATACCCCACCCCCAGAAAAAAGGAAAAAAAATAAATCCCTTTTAACAAATACACAATCAAGCGAAACAAATATGTTGACTATGTTTGAAAATGTAGGTTTCATTCTATGCTTTGAGTCTGTCACCTTTCTTTCAAGGGTGATTCAGCTATCATTTATTGGTCCACTGGAATTATGGTTTGTGATTCATTGAAATGAAGTACAATTAAAGTACAAACTATATATGGTTCAATAAAAGGGGGGGACCCCAAACTCCAACAAAGTAGTAAAGATTACATTGTACTCCCTTATGAATTGATCATTGTGTATGTACATGACTTTCACAGTTTTTTTTTTTCTATAGTCACTGTTCTGATAGGATTTGCTTTGCTCTTATATCATTTTATATAAATCTTATCATATATTTACTTTTATTTGTCATTTCATGAAACAATAATACTTCATTACCTTGATCACAATTTGTTTTGCCATTCCCCAATTGATAAGTGTTGTTTATTGTTTTTCGACTATTGCAAATAATAAATACATTATGAAAATTTTTGTATAGATAAACATTTACTAAGGTCTTAGCTTTATTAGAGGATCAAAAGCATGAGTTTTATAACTCTTAACATATATTGCCAGATAAATAGGTGAATAGTTCTGATAGCAGCATAATAGTATTTGTAAGTTTCTATATTTGTCACAGTTCATTTTCAGTCAAGGATCCTTGATGTTCACTGGTGGACGTTGGTGTTACAGCAATAAATGTTGATGGTGAACAAGGATAACAGTTAATGTAGATAAGGTGGAGGGGGGGGGGAAGTAGCATAGGTCTTTGAAATGAAAATAGTTGATTCAAATGAAAAATGGAATATAAAAAAGATTAGCAACAGTAGCTTCACAATATGTATGGGGATGTTCATATTAGAAGCAGACAATTCTGAGATGGACTTTGACTTAGTAGAGTAGAGGGAGGAATATAAATGGATTGGAGGACAAACATGGATTTGGATAGAAGCATTTGTATAGATAGAAAAGTTTTTAATTCTTAGTAGATGACTTTAGATGACTTTTTAGGACTTTATGAAAATTAAGATCATTGTGTTGAGCTCCATTACTGATTGTTCACATATCAGCCATTTCATCTTCTACATTTAACCAAATTTCCTCCAGCCACAAAAGAGAATTCCTAATTTTCTGTAAAGTTAATCCTTTCCCCTGATCTTTGGATTTGTTCATTGACCTCTTTAGAGAACTTGTTTCCAAATTTTTCCTTTCCTTCACTAGTAATTCCTGTCTTTCCCTTGTCATAGTTCTGTCTTTTGATTTGCTGGTAGATCCGAAACTTTTTGCTAGCCATCATCTAACCTTTAAGAAACCAATTTTTTTCTAGCCATCATCTAGCATCTAGCTCTTTTTCTAAATGTATGTTGTTGTCAAACTTTCTGTAAGTATACTCCCACATTTGCTCTTTCTACTTCCTGCCTTATTCACTAGCCCAAGTTCTATCCTTATTACTGTATTGAAAAGACCAGTCTTTAAAAAAAACTTTATTAGTGACTTTTGTTTATTATTATCATTTCTGGTACTATTATCCTATCTGTCTACTATGTGACATATTTCTTGCCTCTGAGAAGATAGGTAGTTGTAGATTGTAGGTTTAGAATGAGGCATACATTTTCAGACATAGCCAGTTCATTCATTTGTCTTGTTATATACTGTAATTACTAGTTACAAGGGAGGATTCCATGGAAGATTGGAAACATCATTGGGAAGAGATAGTGATAAACCAAAAAAAGAGCATCAATAAATATATTTTAAAAAAAATACCTCTGCCTCTTTTGTTACAAAGAAAAATAGTTAAATTTATTTTTAAGCAAAAATACTTCATATGGTAACCATAACTGACTATATATATATATGTGTGTGTGTGTGTGTGTGTATATATATATATATATATATATATATATATACATACACACACATACACACACATATGTATAATATTTTGCTCCAATGTACCCTCCTTTTCTGCTAAGATAAGGGAGGTATGTTTTCTGGGACTTTTATTCATTTTTGTTTCTCAAAATTTGGATTTCATTTAGTGATATTTTAATTTATGTTGTTTGAAATTGACTTCTTAAAAATTACTAGTTATTTAATTCTAATAAAATTCAGTGACTGGACTCTTCTGTAATATATGTGTTGATTACTTGCTTCCTGAAATTCTTTTTTCTTGGCTTCTCTGACAGTTTTTTTTAAAAATAATTTTTATTGAGAACTTAATCATTTACAGACTTGAACACTTCAATATACAAAGAAGAACAAGGAATATTGTAGATAAAACTGAACTTAGGTAAAATGTTTATTGAATTTAACACAGCAATTGTCCTATATGTATGTCCCCTTCTGAAATTTTTTGTTTGCTTTTGTGCATTTTTTTCAGTATTTTAATAATGTTCTTTCTTTTTTCATTCTTTTTTTCCCCTGTGCTTCACTATTACTACATTTTAACTCCCAATGTCATATCCTCATAAGCTCTCCTTTTAAACAAAGAGTATAAAAAGAAAGAATAATTAATTGGGCATGTCTGAAAATTTGTCTCTTTCTGATCCTTCAGCTCATCACTTCTTTGCCAAGAGGTAAAGTGGTTCATGAAGTCATAATTGGTCATAGCATTAGTTATTTGGTAATCTTTCAAAGTTTGTTTTCCTTTAATTATTGTTGTCACTATGTTGTTCCATTGTTTCATAAATTTCATCTTTTCATTTGAAAACTGTTCATTTCCATTGAGCACTTACTTCTTGGGAAATGGCTTAGTCTTACATGTTTTGTATTAATTCCTTACATTTCTTAGATGTCAAATATCTATTAGAGAAATTTGTTACAATGATTTTTTTTCCCTGATTAGCTGTTTTCCTCATAATTTGAGCTGCATTGACTTTGCTCTTGGAAATGCTTTTCAATTTTTATGTAATTGAAACTGTCGATTTTATCTTCTGTAACCAATTTTATCTTTTGTTTATCTAAGAATTTTCCTCCATTCACAGAATGTTATTCCATTTTCTTCCCTTGTTTTTTTCCTTTAATTAACCCCCTCCTAATCTGATCATTTCTTTTCTTATCTCCCCCTTTTCTCTACTTGTTTCTCCATAGAACTCTAAACCCATTAAAGATTTTATCTTCAGTTTTATGTTATTTTTCTTCCTATTCATGTCCTCAGTTATGTTTATTCTCATGACTTCAAATATCACTTCTATATGGATGGATTTCTCCAGGTAGGCCTGACTTAAATGCCAAGAGAATGCATCAGCTTTGAATGTTACAGTATCATTTAATACTCAGAATGTTCAAAATAGTTCTTTTTTTTTTTTTTTAAACCTCAAAACTGGTCTTTCCCAACCTTGATTTATGAAATGGAATATCAGCATGACGTTGTTCCATTTTACCACTCTAGAAACCTTACTTAACACTGCCTCATCCTTTTCTTTTTTCCTTCATTTCCTATATCCAGTCTTTTACTAAGTTCTGCCTTTTCTCCCTAACACTATCTTCTAGATTTGTTTCTTCTTTTCCCCTTTCCACCTGCCAAAACTTTTTGTTGTCAGTGCTGGGTTCAGATTCAGAAATCCTGAGTTAAAAATTCTCATTCTTTCACTAAATAAAATGTGAACTTGAGCAAACAATTTCACCTTTTTGATTTTGTTTCCTCCTGTATAAAATGGGGAGAATAATTGCCCTACTATATTTAACCTATGGGGTTTATGTGAAGAAAAAATAGCACAATATAAATGTGAGATATTATTATACTAGCCTAACTGTCTTTCCTGCCTGTAGGTTCTTTTTACTTTGATCTATTTTGTATACATATACCCAAGACTAACATAATTAAATTATCAACTTTTATGCTTCAGCTCAAGAACCTACAATAATTTTTTATTAACTATTAAAAAGTTCCTCAATCTAGAATTCAAAGCTCTCTATATTGTCTTATCTATTCTTGACTGTCTAATCTTATTTCTCATGCCTCCTTATCATTCAATTCCCCAATTCCATGATACAGGACATCTTTTGCCTCTTTTACTGTTCTTGTGTTTTGCCTAGTACCTGCACATAGTAGGCATTTAATAGATGTTTATTGACTGACTGACTTACCTGCTTCCATACCTGTAGACTAATCATTCCTTCTGGAATACCCTTCCCTCTTTTTTCCTACTTATTCAAATTGTACCTGTCCTAGGGAACCTTTTTTCCATGAGCTTATCTGAGTTGTCTAGTCCAAATTGAGCTCTTCCTTTCATCAGTTTCCTTTATACTTAAAATTATTAGTAAATAGTTTAGTTCTTAATTTTTCTTTTTGTGTCTGTGTTGTTCCCCCCTCCCTCCCATTTTATTAGTCTGAGTTTTATGAGAGCAGGGGCAATATTTTATACTTCATTCTATCATTAGTGGTCTTGGAAACATAATATATTGTCACTAAATTGACTTCATTGAAATTATATAGTTTTATAAATATGATTTTTTAATTGCATAAGTAGAACCAAACTTATGATGACTGGATTGATGTAGAGAGGATTTTTATTTGAATATCTCAATACTTTGCTATACATCTTATATTCTGGATTCTTAACTCATCTTTACAATCCCTCTCAATATTTTACCATCTGAAAACTTGATTATGCCTTCTCTGTCTTCAAGTTATTGATTTTACAATGCTGAATTAGGTAGGGCCAAGGATAAAGCCCAGAGCAAACTACTCAATTTCTCTTTAAATTAAACCATTAAACCATTTGGCTACTCTAGTTCATTCATCTTAATAGCCTATGATTTTCCATCTTTATCACAGGTATATCACAAGAGTTTTTGTCAAATGTTATATAAACATAATGCAAATTATGTTTATTTCATTCCCCAGGGGGAGAGTGCTTAGTTCAATGAGATTTTATTAGTGAACCTATAATAGCTCTAATGATCACTGCTTTTAAATCAAAAATACTGTTTTTATAAGTACCTTCTAAAATATCACATTTATCTCTAAATTTATTTTTCCCTGTCAAATGGGCCATTCTTTGTAATGGATATTTAAAAAGGAAAAGAAAAAAACCAGTTTAACAAAATTAGTTAACACATTGACCATAACCAACAGCATAGGCAATATTCTACACACATAGACCCTTACCTTTCCTTTCCTGCTTTTAAGAAAGTGATCACAGACCATTTGTTTAAGATTATGTTCTTGAATTTTGCTGGTATTACCTCTTAGCAATATTGTACTGTTCTTTCAAAAAATGTTTTTCTGTTTTTCAAAATGAAGGTAACATTTTTCTATTGCCAGCAATTAAATACCTTCTACATGCTTCTTTAAAGATTACTGCCTAATCTCTCTTTATCTTCCCTCTTGTCAATATTTGTTCTATTATCATTCTAATTTAAATTGAAAATTGTTCTCTTTTTAATAAAAAAGATAGCCCCAAATGGGAGTTGAATACTTCTCTTTTTTTTTTTCTGTCATCTGTTAGTATTTCATTACCTTCCTTAAGAAGCATGTCCATCTCTTCCTTGTTCTACCTGTTTTTCTAATGTAACTGATAAACTTCCACCAAAGTACTATGTGGAATCATAAATCTATAATCTTGAATATTAGATTTAGTTCTCCCAATTTGGAATGAAAGAGACTTTACAGGATATCAAATTCAATCTGATTTTACTGATAAGGAAGGCAGCTGAGACACTGAAAGTTTAAGTGACTTGACCAGAATCATACCTAATACCATTTAAGTTCTATACCATTCTTCACTCTTGAATGCTTAGCCTCATTTTGCCCAGTTAGCCCTGCAATCTTTAGCATTGGATTACTCCCCTTCTTCACCTTCACTCCTACACACTTTCTGCTGAATTAAGATGGAAAACAATCCTACAACTGTTCTAAGTCTATTATAAATTTATACTAGACAACCTCAATTCGACCCTTACTTCTGTTAGGCAGTTTTTTTATACCTGTCTTATCAACTCATCGCTTGTTCCACAGTGACTTTTCCAAACCTTTAATTCTCTCCTAAAGCTTCCTGTGTTCCCCCTTCCTCTACTTTCTTCTCTGAGAACCTCATTTTACAGAAAAAAAATCAAGGCCATTCATTAAGAGTCTTCAATTATCATTCATATCCCTTCCATACTCTCTCTTCCTTTGCCTTGTCTGACATGATGAGGTGACCTTACTCTTTGTCAAGGCTAGCCCCTTGGTTGCTCTGTTTGCTCAAGTGAATACATTTCATCCTCTTCGTTCCAACAGATTGTCCCCTTTGCTATCTCTACTCTGTTGCCTGTTACCAATCCTTCTTTGTTTAATGGCTTATTCCCTACTGTCTAAACACATGCCCATATTTCTTCCATCCTGAGAAATCTCTCACCTGCTTATTCCATCCATGCTATTGTTCTACCTCTCTTCTGCCTCATGGCTAACCTCCTTGAAAAGGCTTTTGTAATAGTGTCAGTGCTCTCTCTTCTCTCATTCACTTCTTAACCCTTTACAATCTGACTTTGAAGTTCATCATTTGGCCAGATATTCTGTCTTCAAAGTTCACATTGGTTTCTTATGTGCCAAATCCAGTGGCTATTTATCAGTCACTTTTCTCCTTAACTTCTCTTCCCCTCCTTGATACTTTCTTCCTGTTAGATTTTTAGGGTACCACTCTATCTTGGTTCTTCTTCTACCATCTGACTGCTTCTTCTCAGTCTACTTTGCTGGGTCCTTATCCAAATTATGCCTTCCAATTATAGATGTCCCCCAGAGTTCTATTCTGGGCCTTCTTTACTTCTTTTTCTGCAATACTTCACTTGGTGATTTTATTAGCTCCCATGAATTTAATTATCCTCTTCATGCTGACTTCTCAAATCTACCTTTCCTGCCTCAGTCTCTCTGATTGTTATGGGCCAGAACTCTGAACTTGAAACAAGGATTCTTACAAGGTACTAAGTGGAAATGATGAGACAATGGTTATCTAGTTTATCATGGTGCTTAATAGTTCTCTAATTCAGTACATGTACTTAGTACTTAATAGTTCTACAAGATTCACACCTGTTATAAGAGAGCATATGAACTCAGACAAACTTGGCCAGATTGAGAGTTAGAGAAGACCATCAGACTGGAGGCTTCTGAAGCACACAAACCCTTGGACTTAGATTCACTCATCTCACCTCACACCACCTTGGTGGTAGGCTCTCTTCCTTAGTTTCTCCACTGAAACCAAGACTCCAGAAGGACTCTAAGAAAGCTGCCCAGCCCCATGAAAGGAGAGGAGACTTTGAAAGAGATAATAAAGGATTTGGACTTTAACCCCTGGCTAC
Organism: Sarcophilus harrisii; assembly: GCF_902635505.1. Taxonomy (NCBI): domain Eukaryota; kingdom Metazoa; phylum Chordata; class Mammalia; order Dasyuromorphia; family Dasyuridae; genus Sarcophilus; species Sarcophilus harrisii. The sequence goes on along the minus strand of NC_045427.1, from coordinate 508,055,021 downwards.
TCTTATGGTGATTACTGAACTGAAACAAAGGCTGCCTCTCAGAGACCCCCAGGAAAACCACAATCTCATATTTCTAAATACCTTTCAGACATCTCAAATAAGATGTATGGTAGACATCTTAAATTCAATATATCCATAACCATCTTTTTCCCTAAACTTTCCCTACTTTCTGCTTTCCCTATTACTGTAGAGGATAGCATCACCTCCCCAGTGCCTTAGGCTTACAATCTAGGTGTCATCCTCAATTCCTCACTAATGTGGGTGACCCCATATCCAGTCTGTTGCCCAGGCCTGTCAGTGTCACATTTGTAAAATTTTTGGTATATGCCTTCCTTTATCCACTCGACATTGCCACCATTCTAGTGCAGAGCCTCATTACTACGTGCCTGGATTGTTGTTCTGACCTGACAGTGATTTGCTTGCTTCAAGTCTCTTCCTTCTTTAAACTACCTTCTGTTCAGTCACCTAAAACATAGGTTCAATCGTGTTATCCTCCTACTAAGTAAGGTCTAGTGGTTCCCTGTTACCTCTGGAATCAAATATAGATTCTCCATTTGATATTAAAAAACTCTCAGTAACTTAGTCCCCTTCCACCTTTTCAGTCTTCTTGTACCTTTTTTCCAATCATATACTCTTTGATCCAGTGACGCTGGTCTCCTTTTAGTCCCACAAACAAAACACTCTCTTTTTTCACCTCTGGACATTTTTTTCTGACTGTCCCGTTATGGGCCAGAACTCGGTACTCAATAAGGATTCTTACAAGGTGTTAAGTCAGTGGAATTGATAAGACAATGTTTATCTAGTTTAGCATGGTGATTAATAGTTCTCTCATTCAGTACTTAGTACTTAATATAGTTCTACAAGATTAACAACTATTCTACAAGATTCACACTTACGATGATGTAATTATAATAGAGTATATAAGAAGCCAACAAGGACAGAGAGAGAGAGAGAGAGAGACATTCTATCTTTGGTCAGGCTTCTGGTGGCTCTCCTGAGAGATGGTTCAGACTGGGAAGGGCTCAACGACAGACTCGGAGAAGACAGAAGACTGGAGGCTTGAGCATAAGCTCTCAGACTGAGACAGACTTTTCAAGACAGAGACTGTGGTGGTGGTCCTCTTGCCACAGAGAAACCAAGACACATTCTGGAGGACCTCATTCTGGCCCCAGGCGAGGAGACAGGACTTTGAAGGAGATAATAAAGAATTTGGACTTTAATATCTGGCTATTCTTGTAGTGATTACTCTATTGAAACGAAGGCTGCCCCAAGACCTCCAGAAAACCACCCAGAACACTACAGTCCCCCATGCCTGGAATGCTCTTCCTTCTTGTCTCTGCCAGTTGCCTTCCCTGGCTTCCTTCAGGTCCTAAATAAAATTCTATCTTCCACAGGAAGTCTTTCCTCTTTTAATTCTAATGCCTTCCTTCTTAATTACTTCTTATTTATCCTGTTTATAGCTTTATAGATTTTGTTTGCGTCTTGTCTCCCTTAATAGATTTGAACTCCTTGAGAGTAGGGCCTATCTTTGCCTATTTTTATATGCCCAGCACTTAGCACACTTATTGGCACATAAGCACTTACTATATGTTTATTGATTGATTGAAGAGTTTGGAACCATAGGTCAAGCTATGACATTTTACTTAGCTACAAAAGGTTTTTAGAATGGGCCTAATGACATTTTATTTCCAGGAGGTTCTACAAGTCATAGGAAGTAGACAAAACCAAAATGCTCTGCAGTCATTTTTGACCTCCTTTGACCTGCTTTTCTAATCATACAAAGGGGGCCTGATGGTAAGAATCAGTGGTTATTAAACAATCTACAACCCCTAATCTATATAAATAAGTCATCCATGCTTAAGGCAATGTAATTTGAAAAGCAATTGAAGACCAAACCTCATATTATGTTAGGAAGAAGATTCTAAAAGAATGGAAAAGATCATGTTACTATTTTATTAAAAACAAAGAGTAAACATAAAGACATTAACAGTTACTTATACCTGTTTTCCCATATTTGTAAAATATTTATGATAATAGTCTTTGTTTAACATATTTTGGACAAAAGCATAAGGAGTGAATTATCAAAATTTTGAAGACTGCTTTCTATAGTATACTATAGTATTTTTCTTACATTACACAAATGAGAAATGTAATGATTACAGCTCCCATATGACATTTTCAAATTGATTTTCAAATTAATGGACTCACAAAAATCTTGTGAATTAGGTAGCATAATTATTCTCATTTCACAGATGAGGAAATTGAAGTGCAATAAGATTAAATATTCTACTAATGATCATATAGCTCGATAAGTAGTCAGAGATGGTATTTAAACTTGGGTCTTAATTTCAAGTTTTCGATACTTTCTTATATCTTTATGTTTCTTTGACATTTAAGAGGCATTTGTCACGTAAACAAGTTGTGAATGAGACCTTATATGCAGCCAGGCTTTGTATTAACCACAGTGTTACCAATCCTATGACCAGGAATATTGGTATCTATAGTGATAGTATAAAAATATTGAACCATATCTTTTTCTTGCTCTTAAAGACAAATACATTAATCTCTCCCCCAATCTCAGTCTAGCTCACTATGTGATTCATTATTTATTTTCTCACATTGGTTTCACAATTATTATTCCCATGGTTTTTTTTTATAACCCACTCATTATTTAGGATTTCATTGTTAAATCTTCATTTCAATTTCTGTCTTTTATTTGTGGTCTTTGAACTGTTTACTGTTTTTATCATGTTGGAATCCATAAGATTTTCTGCTTTTTTTAAACATTGGTTTCTCTGTCTGCTAATATCCAGTCAATTTTTGTGAAAATTCCATGTAGTACTGAGAAATATGTATATTCTTTGTAGTTCCATTTAGAAGACACTATTAATTTTATTGCTCTAGTTTCTCCAGCAATTTATTCAGTTCTTTCTTTTCTTTTCTTTCTTTCTTTCTTTTTTTGGGGGGGGATTTATCCCAAACTGAGAGAGAGACATTGAAGTCTCCTATCATTATTTTGTTACTGTCTCTGTTTTTTTATAGTTTTGTTAACAATCCTTTTTGAATTTGGATGCTAAAGCATTTGGAACATAAAAATTTAATATCAGTATTTGTTAATTTTTCATAGTTCCTCTTAGCATAATGTAGTTTTGTGGTTTATTCCCTTTTTAGGTTTTGAATGTTTGCTTTTGCTTTGTCTGTTGGCATGGATTACAACTCCTGATTTTTTAGATTCACTTGTTGCATTGTAAATGTTTTTTTTTTCCGAGTTTCTCATTTTATTCTGTGTACATATTTGTTTTTTTTAGGATTTTTTTTAAAGTAAACAACATATTGCAGAATTTTGCATTCTTATTCAGTTTCACTTTTTGAAATTTTATTGGATTGTTTAGTCCATTCACATTTAAGGTTATGAGAGGTGGGGTAATATTTTCCCGTTTACCTCCAATATTGAGGTTGTTTTTTTCCTCCTAAAATGGGATTCCTGCTCTTCTTTCCCCTCCCACTTCTCCCCACCTAAATAAAGTACTATGACTCTTTAGTTATTTTAGCTAAATTTATTTTAAGACAAGCTCTGTTCCCATTTACTTTCTTCTTTCCACCCTTTACTCTTCTCATTTTTTAAACCTCTTTGCTTGGTTTTAGAGTTTTGCTTATTAGTTCAATTTTCTATCTTTCTTTTTATATAATTATTTAATTCTTTTCCTCTTTTCATTTCACTTAGGTAGTCAAGGGTAAATTTTGTTCTCCCTTCAACTTGTGTTGTTAGTTTTTAAAATTTCATTTTCTTTGCCTTTAAAAAAATTATTTACCTCATTCTCTTCATTGTTTATCTTTCCTTCTGTTTATTGTGATTTTTTTATTCTTTGATTCATGTCCCTCATACTTATGTAGGCCTTCTTTATTTTCTGTAATGTTCATGAAATTAAATTTTTTGTGGTATAAATTTTGGATGCCCTTCTAACTTTAAATAATTTTTTTGTTGCCTTGTAGATCTTGGTATCTCTGAGCTCCTTTTTACCTCTTATTGTGTCTCATTCTTAAAAATACCCATTTTTTTTTCAGGTGATAAAGAGGATATAGCTCCATGGTGGGAATTTTATGTCACTGATTGTGCAGTTCCTTGTTGACTATTTGTCCTCCTCTGCCTAATTTTCCACTTCCCCTTAATATTGATCTTGAAATCTCTTCCTTGGATTCATGTCTATCTAGTCTCTAATAACACCAAATATATGTGGACCATACTCATTGTAAAGTTCTCTTCTCCCACTTTAGAATATCTCTTTTCATATATAGGATGGTTTTAAAGTGGTACTCTTTCTATTATTCCTAGTACTTCTTCCTATTATTAAATCAATTTCCCCTCTCTCCCCTTGTTTCTTTGTCCATTCTCCTGTTGGTATGGTAGCTTCTTTCTGAGAAACTACTACTTTTCACTGTTGGCCTTTGACTTAATTAGAATACATCACCCTTTCTTCATACCTCATCCCTTTTATGTTCTTTCCTGGGGAAAGTATTCTTTTCTTATAATTTAGTCTCCCAAAAATATTGATTCACTTGTAGTTGGAATGTCATTATATTTGATCCATGATATTTTAAGACCTGTTTCTCTTTCACTTTTGTTTGATCTGCTTTCATCCTTATTTCCTTGTGTAGACTTTGAAAGAATTCTCTTAATGGTCTCTCTATTATTATTATTCTTAATTTTGCCATTGTCCTTGGGGTTTTTGAGAAACAGTCTCCATGTCTACTTTTCTTTCTTGGAATGTTTCAAATGCTTCTTTTTATTGGATGTCTTTTTTTCATTTATGGTTAGTCAGAGATTTGTAGTATGGGTCACCATGGACTACATCATGAGCTCTAATGCTCTTCAGAACACACTGTTTCATTCCCCTTTGAAATTTTTGTGCAGAAGAAAAATTTGGGTGTGCAGAAGTCTTAGTTGTTCTTCAATGGGAGTATTAAATTTAACTAATAGATGTCTTAAAGTTTGTAGCCTTGTGGGTTTTTTTCCTTTTTTTAAGTGATCTTTGGGTTCTTTTGATGCACATTTTGTTTTCTATATGTACAACTTCTGGGTAATTCTTTTGCAGCATTTCTTCCATTGTGGTATTGAAGTTTTTTGATGGGATTTTTCTTTGGGAGTACTGTAATCTTTATATTGTCATTACACCTTCTGTCTTTGAGAGCAACATGTTTTATTTGTGTGGTGATCTGTAATGGGCCAGAACTCTGGAGAAAGGTGTTAACTTAGTGGAATTGATAATACAATGATTACCTAGTTTAGCATGGTGATTAATAGTTCTCTAGTTCAGTATAATTGATTTAATCCTAAAACAAGGTGTTAACTCAGTGGAATTAATATTATGATTCTCTAGTTTACATGTACTTTGTATTTAGTATAGTTCTACAAGTTTACAAGATCAGCCTTATGGTGGCTCTCCTTTCTCCTTCAGTCTCCCAATCTGAACCAGTCTCTCCCAAAGTGCAGGAGGCAGGAGAGCCACCATGAGGCTGATCAAAGATGAAATCTCTGTGACTGACTTTATCCTGAGTTTAAATACCCTATTACAGTTACATCAACTGTAGAAATAGTACATCACCATGCTAAGTACTAAGTATATGTAACCATTGTTTCATCAATTCCATTGAGTTAACACCTTGTTTTAGGATTAAATCACTCATACTGAGCCTTAAGTGTATCTTTTCAGTGTTCCTGCCTTCTACAGAAATCATATTTTCTTTTAATGTTACTTACTTTTGCTTTTCTTCATCTAGATTGACACTTTGGTGTATTTAAATTCCCAGTCATTCTCTATTTTGTTTGTTTGATGAGAATTGCTGTCCATAGATTCAAGTTTTCCTATTCTGCCAATTATTTGTGCTTTGTAGGCCATAACTTCTGCTTTCTCAATTCCTATTTCTCTTTTTAAACCATTCCTGAATATTCTGCTATAGGTAGTTTCCAAATCTAAAGAATCTACTGAGTCCTTTTCCTCATCAGCCATTCATTCATTTTCCTATCTTTCAATACTTATTCATTGAATCTTTTTGAGGCCACCATTTTCTCTTTTGTTATTAATATCTTCTTTATTGGTTTGTTTGCTTTATACTCAAGGCCTGTGGGTTTTCTACCTCCTGGGTACTACTTTTTCAGTCTTATTTCCTTATTTTCCTGTTGCTTACTTTTTTATTGACTCCCTTTCCTTTGATGGTGGTTTCCCTTGGGCCTTTCGGGCTCTTCTGCACTGGAAATTCAAAGTTCATCAACCTTAGTCTCTGCCCCAATTTACTTCTGGAGGACCGAACTGCTTCCAGCCAGATGTTCAGCTCTTTGCCTCAAGCTTAGGGCAATGCCACACAGTTTCAGACACACATGCTCTGCTCTTTGTTCTGTCTGTTTGTCGTTTTTCTGCTTCAGCAACAGGGACCACAGCCACGCTGTTTTCACAGTCTGTACACACTTCTACCTTTTGGATCTCAATGAGATTGAGAGGAAGGGAGTGAGATCTGGTACAGAATTCTTTTGCAAGAGAGGGCGTGGGTTGGTTTGTGCAGCTCTGCTGCCAGGGTTATGCAAGTGGAAGAGGATGGAGCACATGAATTAGGGATTAAGGATTATTGGCTTTCTGTAAATTCATTGAGTTTTTTTACCTTTCTTGAGTTTTTAGTATTCTATATCATAGTGACAGCTGAACTTCCTTTTCTCTAGTGTATAATTCCTATTTTGGAAAGGTTTGAGAAATCACAACTTTTGGAAATAATGTCTAGTCCTCCATCTTTTTGGAATGTGATCTGGCCTCATGCTGGTTTCAAAGAGAATCAAGGGTTGATATTTTGCATAGATTACCTCAAATACGGAAACTTGCTTCTTAATGAACTCTGAGCCTCCACTCTATTTATAAAAACCAGAATAAACTTTTCCCCCATATGCTTTATCTCTTTTTTTCAGTATCATATCCTGGTTTCATAGGCTTAGAGAAATATCAGTGTTACTAGCTATATACTTTATGTACAGTAACAGATAATGCAAATTATACATATATTTCAACAGTGTATCATCTGTGAGAAAAGTCAGAAGCAGTTTCACTTCTAGCAATGGCTGCGGTGACTAACTCCTTAATTAACAATGGAATCATAGTCAAACAGCTAATCGGTTTTCTTAGTTTCTTTTCTTAGGATGTCTTTTCTGTAGAATGAGTTAAAAACTCATTTTTCTCAAAGTTTCTCTCCAGACTCTTTCTTTGGGACAGTTAATTCTGTCTCTTAGAAAATAAATTCTGTTAAGCTCTTAATTTCTACCTCACAGTCTTTCTTAGCTATGATGGTTAATTAATTCTCCCTAGATTATCGCAACACTCCAGATCAGTTTACACATTGCTTCTAAAGTAATTTTCCTTAAGCACACAACTGATCATGTTCCTATTTTTGTCAATTCTGTCATTTCCTATTTTGTCAATCTAGTAGTTTCCTAGTGCTTCTAGGATAAAATAAAAAAGCCCTGAGAGCATGTCTCCAACCTATCTTTCCGGCCTTTTTGGCTAATATTCACCACTCTTGTTTTGGTACATAGCCAAACTGATTTCTTGCTTTGTACCTTAGCATTTGTCATCCCACATACCTGGGATACACTCCCTCTCTTGTCTTTAGTACCTTTGTATTGATTAACTTTATGTTGTTTATAAAATTATGATTGAAAAGTCATTAAGACTTTTGGGTCATCCTTCTATTAATTGAAATATATTTTGTATTATTGAAATATAACATTGGAATATACTATTGAAATATAAGCTATTTGGGAATAAGAAATGTTTCATTCTTTATAGTCCTATAACTAGAACTTGCTATACTGCCTGACATATAGTAGGCACTAGATAAGTACTTATTTATTGATGACAATTAGCTATAGCTTTTTAAGATTTTATTCTCTCTCTTAAAAATATAATAGCAACAATACAATACCTAAATATTTGTGATATAGATTATTGAAACTGGGGTTGCACTAAAATAAAACATAATCATGAAGGCTTTTTTCAGACAAGGTTTCTTCCTCACAAACAATAGAATTATACAAAACTTTTGATGAATGGAACTTGAAAGGTAACTTTGTTAATTTGCTGTGTATTGACAATAAGCAAAATACCAACCCAGTAGTTTATATATACCAGAGGCATTTGTGAATGTTTTAGAAGATGTGCTATATAAAGGCCCAAACAAAAAAACTTGTTTCTCGATTATGAGATTTTTCCAGATGTTTACAGTTACCTCAGACTATACTCAATGCACAGAATTCAAGTACATTAGAGGGTTCAGTGAAATTTGTGGTAATATGAATTAGGCTACATTAGTCTGCCACATAGAAACAAAATTGTTGAAAAGCAGATTGCTTAAACTTTGACAGAATGACTGGAAGAGCCGCCCATTAAAATAGTTCATATCTATAGTGATCTTGTGATATCTCTCTCTCTCTCTCTCTCTCTCTCTCTCTCTCTCTCTCTCTCTCTCTTTCTCTCTCTCTCTCTCTCTCTCTCTATATATATATATATATATTATATATGTTTTCACACATACATATATGTATATTTACATATCTCTAGATAGATCTCTGTCTAGGACAGCTACTACAGATGGAAAATAAGCTGGATCTAGGTTTAAAAACAAGGAAGAAACGACTATTTTATTTGAGAAATTGTGATTTCAAATTGCTTTTTTTTTCTTTTTATTGGGATCTTTCAGTTCATAATATATGATTATGTATTATCGTGTAAGTACAAGCTTACTAGTAGAGTGAAGACGTAGGCCTGGATCATAGCTACGGCCAGTTCTAAAATTGTAAGAAGGAAAAGGATGATGAGTATGATTGAAGATAATACGAAGTTAATAGATATCAGTGCTAGAGCAGCGGAGCCAATTAGGTGAATTATTAGATGGCCGGCAGTGATGTTGGCTGTTAGTTGTACTGCTAATGCTAATGGTTGGATAAGGAGGCTAATTGTTTCGATGACAATTAGTATAGGAACAAGAGGTGTTGGAGTTCCTTGTGGTAGGAAGTGAGCAAGTGAAGCTTTTGGTTTATTTTGAAAGCCTAAAACTACAGTGCCCATTCAAAGGGGGATACCTATGCTAATATTTATAGAGAGTTGTGTTGTTGGGGTGAATGAGTAAGGGAGGAGAACTAGAAGGTTTGTGGTGGCAATAAATAGGATAAGGGGGGTTATAAGTATAAGGGCTCATGTTCGACCCAGATTATTATGTATTGTTATTATTTGTTTGGTAATGAGTCGGATAAGCCAAATTTGTAGAATTTGGATTCGATTGGGGAGTCAACGTTTAGGTGTTGTGAAAATAAGACAAGGGAAAAGTATGATAACCCGTAAGGTAGAGATGCCCATAATAGTAGGGCAGATGAAAGGGGCAAATAGATTTTTGTTCATTTTTTCTCTCAGGGGAACGGAATTTCTGGGAGTTTGAGAATTTCTTCTGGAGGATAAATATAGATTATTTCAATACCGATGAGTTGTAGTTGGAACAAGCAGAAAATGTTAATGATGGTTAGGCCAGCAACGTGAAATCATGCTGATGTTTCTAATTGTTTTTATATTTAGTTTTATAAACTCTTTTCTCTTTGCTCAAAATTTCCTAAATTTGACTCTAAATTTATTTACTTATTGGGGGGGGGCATTTTACCTAAATTTATTTACTTATTTTTTTGAGGGGACATTTTCCTTATGTCTATAGTATATTTCTGACAATGTCCAGATTTGCTTTCCTTCGCTGTTAGGAATTTTGAGGTCCTTTCTTTCTGAGATTCCTGTCATTTTTACATCATCCCATTTTTGTTTGTTGGACAAAATTAAATCCACAGTAACAGTTCAGCTACATTAGAGGTAAAATATCAGTAAAACAATCCAGTGCCCTCCTCCTTTTTAAAAGCAGAAGTAGAATTTCAAAAGATACTTGACTATATGAAGTTCCCCTCATAGGGCAAATAATGTACTTATACTTTTAATTCCTTGGTAGACAGTAATATTCTACAGGAATATAATTTTTATTTTATTCTTTTCCTTCAGATATTCTTCATTGAGTATCATGGACTTAGTTTTGTGAGTTTGGAAATGAATTTCCACACTTTTAACATATAAAAAGTATATTTATTCTGTCTTAATAGATTTTGTTTTGTTTTGAACGAGATAGCCTTTTCAATTACTAAAACCCTGGTCATATGTTCCATTCTACCAGTTCTCCGTTATATGCTTGAGATTGTATTTTTTCTTTTGTATGACAATTTTAAGCTCATTTTGTTAACTATTCTCTGTGCATTAATATATTTGAGGACATAGGTATATTTTCTGATTCAGGAACCCCTGGGAAAGAACATGGTGGAGAGCAATAAGGTGGAGGTCACTAGAGAGAGAAACAAGAAATTCTGTTATGAGAATATACCAAAGAGCACCTTGTTAGAAAGATGAGGAATTTTAAGAAACAGATAATAAATAGTAATGAGGGTGAAGAACTTCGGTTATCCAGATATTTGCTGGAATTCTCTCTGCCAAAATGGTAATAACTGTCAAGAAGCAATAACTTCTTTATTTCCTTTAATGCCAGTTTCATCCTTCAAGAGGTGAAGGAGGGGCAGTTAGATGGTGCAGTGGATAGAGCAACAGCCCTGAAGTCAGAAGGGACCTGAGTTCAAATCTGATCTCAGACACTTAGCATGTCCTGGCTGTGTGACCCTAGGCACTAAGTCACTTAATCTCAATTGCCTCAGCAAAAAAAAAAAAGGGGGGTGGTGGTGGTGTGAAGGAACCAAAATTGGGAATGATTTTCTGGATCAGATTCTCATTAATAAGGAGGAATTGCTAACTAGAGTAAAAATTGTGGAGAGCCCTTTCAGGAGTGACTATTTTTGTATTTGTGATATCACAAATTTGCATTTGATACAGAGGGAAGCCAGACCTATGTACCCTAAAGAAAAAACTAGATTTCAGAATTTTAAAGGAAGAATAGGTAAAATCTCATGAAGTGTAATTCTATAGCAACACCCCAGCAAGGATGGGAGACACTCAAGAATGAAGAGACCAATATGGATTACAAGGAATAAGTGTACAAACCATGTATAGACATGACCACAAAAGGTAAAATGAACAATTTTTGTGATGAGAAGTTGAAAAGCAATTATACAAACAAAATCAATGAAACGAAGACAAGAAAGGAACAGCTTGGGAAAGAAATTAATGCACTAAATATCTATGATAAAGGGAATTGAATATACCAAGAGACTTGTCTCCAGTGTTCACTTGTGGTCATAGAGTATAAAAACATCCATTTCTCAAAAGAAGAATTGTAAAATATTAACTAATATATGAAAGATTGCTATAAATCATTGACACTGTTGAAGTTTCAGCTCACACACATCAAGTTACTAAAGATGACAAAAGAATAGTCATTAGAGAGAAAATAGAAAGACACAGTCATAAAACGTTACATGAATTGATACAACAGTTTTCGAAATTAGCTTGAAATTATACAAACCAAATAACTAAAATGTCCATTCTCTTTAACCTACCCTTAGGCACACATTGTAAAGAAGTAAGAGTTAGAAAGAAAGGTTTCATATTTTTCAAAATACTTAAGGCTGCACATTCTGTAGTAGTAAAGAATTGGAAACAGAGTAGATGCCCATTGATTGGGCAATGGTTAAATGAATTGTATTATGTGACCTGTAAGGATAGTGTTAGGCAGTGTTAAAGCTCTAATGAATTAAGATTGTTGGAGAAAGTTAAGAATAACAAACAGGTTTTCAAATTATATAGGGAAAAAATAAGATCAAAGAAGTGAAATGAATATTAAGGATAGATGGGAAGATAATAATTGATGATAAAAGGTGACAAAGGAGAGCTGATCAACTTTTATTTTACTATGTTTCTCTGATAGAAAAAAAAATGGCTAATAAGGAGTTGATACCCAAGATAAGAAGGAGATAAAAGTAATGCCTCTCTTCCCTTAATTAACTTGTCACTTGACTCACATACACTTTATCCTCAGGTATTAAAAGCAGTGGTAATTTGATTGATGAGTCATTTTTAGTAATATTTGCAAAGTCATATCATAGAAGTACCCATAAACTTACAGACTATATAAGGACAAATGTCCTGATTTCTTAAAAAGGAAAGAGCTTGAACTTAATTTGTGCAAAACTAGAGCAGTTCTGGTCAGTTACTTGGAAAATAGAATGTAAAGATACTATCTTTAGATAATGGGTAGAATGTGGCTATAAAAACATATATAGGGATGCTGAGATTTTCTACTGGCCAAAATGCAACATCAAAATATTCAGATTTTAATGTTGACAGACAGGCATGTTAGAGACAGAAATGGACATTAGATAGTGGAGAAAAATGATCTTTTTTTTTTTCCTTTTTTTTCTGGTTATACATGTATATTCTTTTTTTTTTTTTTAAACCCATTTCCTTATGAATCATGTTGGGAGAGAAAAATCAGAACAAAAAGGAAAAAACATGAGAGAAAAAAAGAAAAAAATGAACATAGCATGTGTTGATTTACATTTAGTATTCATTGTTCTCTCTCTGGATGCCGATGTTGTTTTTTTTTTTAAATTAAAGCTTTTTATTTACAAAACATATGCATGGGTAATTTTTCAACATTGACCCTTGCAAAACCTTGTGTTTCAAATTTTCCCCTCCTTCCCCCTATCTCCTCCCATAGATGGCAGGTAATCCAATACATGTTAAATATGTAAAAATATATGTTAAATCCAATATATGTATACATATTTATAGAATTATCTTGCTGCATGAGAAAAATCGGATCAAAAAGGGGGGAAAAAAGCTGAGAAAGAAAACAAAATGCAAGCAAACAACAACAAAAAGAGTGAAAATGCTATGTTGTGGTCCATACTCTGTTCCCACAGTTCTCTGTCTGGGTGTAGATAGCTCTCTTCATCACAAAATTATTGGAACTGAACTAAATCATCTCATTGTTAGAAACAGCTGCGTCCATCAAAATTGATTGTTGTATAATCTTCTTGTTGCCATGTACAATGATCTCCTGGTTCTGCACATTTCATTTAGCATCAGTTCTTATAGGTCTCTTGTGAAGATCGTGTATTTTAAGATCAGCACGAGACAGGAATTCAGGTTAGGGGAAAATCGTCAGTCTTTATTCTCAGTGAAGAAGGATCGGAGGTGGAAGAGAATCGGCTACAGCAATGTGTGCAGCTGAGTCAAGAAGCTAGCTCGACCAGCAGCCACACAACCAGCAGCTCGGAGTCTAGAACCCAGCCCAATCTCCCCCAGCTTCTCTTCTTCCTTCTCTCTCTGCCTCCACCCACCAAAATCGTCATTTCCTATACAACACATCAGGACTTGCACGGAGAGTGGGCAGGGACCATTCTTTATCCAATCATGTATATTAATAGAGTATAGCCCAATTACTATCTAGCCTCATGTACTTGGGATCTCAGTGCATCAGCTCAAACCTCAGCCCATTACAGTCTCTCCAAACCTCTCTGAAATTATCCTGCTGATCATTTCTTACAGAATAATTATATTCCATTACATTCATATACCATAACTTATTCAGCCATTCTCCAACTGATGGGCATCCACTCAGTTTCCAGGTTCTTGCCACTACAAAGAGGGCTGCCACAAACATTTTTGCACATTTTGGTCCTTTTCCCTCCTTTAAGATCTCTTTGGGATATAAGCCCATTAGTAACACTGCTGCATCAAACGGTATGCACGGTTTGATATATTGAGCATAGCTTTGAGCATGGTTCCAAATTGCTCTCCAGAATGGTTGGATCTGTTCACAATTCCACCAACAATGTATAAATGTTTTAATGTATAAATTTTTCTCCTGGTTCTGCTCCCTTCACTTTGAATCAACTCATACAAGTCTTTCAAGGTTTTTCTGAACCATCCTTTTTACTCACTTTATACATTTTGGGTGGGATATGACTAATGTGAGAACTTCATTTTCTTGACTATACATATTGTCCTAAGATTTTGATTTTCTTTGTTTTTCTTTTTAATGGGGGTTAGAATGTGAAGAACAAGAGGGCTAGGGATTCTAAAAAGAAGGCAAAAAGGCATTAGGGGTCAGACAAGTATAAATTGACATTTTTTTCTCTCATTAGTCATATCCCCCTCTCAAAAATGTATATTTGACCATCCTGCATTTTGATTCTCATTATCTTTTTTTCATAAAGAAGTGAGTAAAAGGGATCTATATATACAAAAATATTTATGGTAACTCATTATGGTAGCAAAGAATTGGAAACAGGAGTTTCTCATTAATTGGGCAATGATTGAACAAGGTATGTTATATAAAGTGATGAAATACTATTATACTATAAAAATGATGAAGGGGATGGTTTCAGAAAAACTTTGAAAGACTTGTATGAGTTGATTCAAAGTGAAGTGAGCAGAACCAGGAGAAAAATTTATACAATATTATAAAGATAATCAGCTGTGAAAGACTCAGTAATTAATCATTACAATATTCTATCACAGTTTCAAAGGACTCATAATGAATAATGAATAATACTATCCACCTCCAGGTAGAAAACTACTGGACTCAAGTACTGATTGAAGTGTAATTTTTTTTTCTTTTTTCTGTTTTTCTCCTTCTAAGAACATGACTAATGTGGAAATTTGTTTTGCATGACTTTATAATGATTTTTGTATTTCATGCCTCCATAATAGGTAGGGAAAGGGTAGAGAAAGAAGAATATCTGGAACTGAAAATAAAATAAAATAAAATTGAATGAAAACACTTAGTAAATAGCATGTTTCATCATGGATCCCCTGGATTCGTGGTTGATCATATAAATTATCAGCGTTCTTAAATCTTTCAGAGTTATTCGTTTTGAATTGTTGTAGTGTGAGAGTTTTTTCCTAGTTTGCCTCATTTAACTCTGTATTATTTCTTATACATCTCCTAAGGTTTTCTTCTAAATCATTTCTTTTGTTACATTTTATAGTGCAATGATATTCCATTACATTTGTATACCATAATTTCTTCAGTCATTCCACATTTGATTGTCATCTCCTTGGTTTTCAGTTGTTACTGTTATATAAATAATTTTTTTTACATGTGGATTCTCTCTCTCTGGCATATTGGTATAGTGGTGATATTATCAGGTTAGGGATGCACAATTTAGAGATTTGGAGTATGACTCCAAATTGTTTTTCAGAAAAATGGGATCACTTCACAATTCTATCAGTAATACATTAAGGGTGCCTATTTTCCCTTAGCACTTCCACTTATTTTCCTTTTTCTGTTATCTTCATTAATCTGATGATTGTAAAGTAGAACTTAAAAAATTTTATTATAGCTTTTTATTTACAAAACATATGCATAGGTAATTTTTCAACATTGACCCTTGTAAAATCTTCTGTTCCAAATTTTCCCCTCATTCCTGCCACCCCTTTCCATTGATGGCAGGTAGTTCAATACATGTTAAATATGTTAAAACACATGTTAAATCCAGTTTATGTATATATCTATACAGTTATCTTGCTACACAAGAAAAATTGGATCAAGAAGGAAAAAAAATCTAAGAAAGAAAACAAAATGCAAACAAACAACAACAAAAAGAGTGAAAATGCTATGCTGTGTTCCACACTCATTTCCCATAGTTCTCTCTCTGGGTGTAGATAGTTCTTTTCATTACTGAACAATTGGAGCTGCTTTGAATCATCTTATTGTTAAAGAGAGCCATGTCCATCAAAACTAATCATCATATAATATTGTTGTTGCCGTGTATAATGATCTCCTGGTTCTGGTCATTTCACTCAGCATCAGTTCATGTAAGTCTCTCCAGGTCTTTCTGAAATCATCCCGTTGGTCATTTCTTATAGAGCAATAACATTCCATAACATTCAGATACCACAATTTATTCAGTCATTCTCCAATTGATGGGCATCCATTCAGTTTCTAGTTTTTAGCCATAAAGTAGAACTTCTATTATTGCCTTTTAGTCTGACTTCTCTTCAGGACCTTCTTGTGTGTACTGTCCTAGTTTTATCCAAATAGTCAATATCAAATTATTTGAAAGTCCCCAAACAGTTTTTGATTCAAGGTTGTCCAGTTATCAGCCTAAAATCTGTAAAAATGTCACATGTAAATTTGCTCTTGGGAAACAATGCATACTAACCATTACTAAATACTCATCTCTGAAGGATTGCTTTCCCTCAGGTCTTCTCAAAACTGTTTCCTCACAAGCTGCTTTTCTCTGTCTTACTTGGAAAAATGGCCTTTTTCTGTTTCTTGCAGTAAATATAATGTCCACATGATAAAAAGGGAAGTACTTTATACTTTTAAAGAAAATTTTTGTAAAAACTCAAATAGTTCAGTAAAACCAAACCAATTGCTGTAGTGATTATGTCTGACAGCATATACAATGGTTCATCACCATACTTCTCTGCCTTATCAACATTTTCTGCCTTTTTTCTGGATCACAGGCTTTGTGATTATAATTATACAATATACAGATGCATTTTATTGTTCTTTCTGTTTTCGTTTTTAGTCACATATATTTTCCCAAATCTGTTTACTTCACTTTGTATCAGTTGATATGTTTTCTTATGTCTTTTAATTACTCAAATTTATTTCTTAATAGCATAATAATATTCTATTACTTTCACGTTCCACAATTTTTTAAAGACCCTTAGTCATTGGATAAAATATGTTACATTTTATTTGATTTTTGAATACAGGTGTATATAAATTGTTGGAAATTCACTTATTACAAAATGATGAAGTAATACTTTGAAAAGGCTGATTCTAACTCTTAGGAAAGTTGTGTCCACTATTCTTAGCACTCCTCAATATCTGCTACTGGTTTATTCTCTGTTTTCCAACAGTAGCTGTGCTTGCTTTTAACTTTTATGGAACATTATGCTCTCCCAATCCCTACTCCCACCCCACCAGAAGTTGATCATCAGAATTTCATTATCATGTTGTTTAATCTAGCTTTTGATACTCAACATTTTCTTAACTCCCTCAATTGCCTTTCCCCTCTATTAGAGGATTGGGAAGTAGAGAGACAAATTCTTTTTTAAAGCCTTTCTTTATAAATAACTCTGATCTTTTCAGGTAACTCCATTTTTCATTAGCAGCTTTATTTGATTTCCACTATGAAACATCATGTTTTCTGGTGACCCTCATTCTATTCCCCACTTTTTGATTTGCTTTTTTGTATGTGTGTGGTCTTTCCCATTAGATTGTAAGCTCCTAGAATGTAGATTTCTGTCTTTCTTTTTAAAAATTTCTATGCTTAATGCTTAGCACAATGCCTAGCATTGTTTGATAATTATGTTTGTTGAATTATTTCCTATAAAAAATCTCTCTCAGACTGGTGCAAAGGTTCATATTAAAACAGAATTGTCTCCTCTCAAAGCTTTCTTAAAATAGGAATAATAGTTAAATGTTTCATTTTCAGAAGCCCTTCTGAAAGGCATTGTGACTGTTGCCTTTTGGAAAGTTTTACCACTGATGTATTAGTGCATATATTAATTTTTCTACTACATAATAAGGGCTGGGGATGTAAAGATAAAAATGACAGTTTCTGTCTTTAAGGTAGTTCTGAGAAACACCTACCTAGGTTTAAAGAACATCATTCTTCAGTCAATTTTAGGGTGTTGACTGTGGGGAAAAAAAGGCCACAACAATTCTTGAAGGATTGTAATGGGATTTTCATCTGAGTTAGTGGAATACTATCCCCATTGACAAAATCACATATTCTTGTTATTGAAAAAGATAACTAATGGTCCATGGTCACACAATTAGTGTCTCAGATGAATTAAAAAGTATTTGGTAAACCTTAAACTATTACATAAATGTCAGTTATTATATTGTAGATTTACTCTTGTGGGCAGATTTTGTACTTTTATATTAGCAAATTCTCTTAAATTTTCATGGTCATAATAGTTAAATTTTACTTAGATTTATTCAACTTAACAAAGTCAAAATTGGTGAGATTTCATTTAGTCAATACAGTTATGAAAGCTGTTTTCATGATCATGGAAAGAGGACTGAACTTTTAGTCATAGGACCTAATTTAGAATCTTGGCTCCCTACCATGTTGCCTGTTCTTTGGCCATCATCCTCATACCCCTCCCATTGGAACTTTGGACTCTGACTCTAGATCTCCTGGCTGTAACAGGTGAACTTTTACCTTATTTTCCCTGAGATGTGGCCTCCAACCTGCTTCTTGTTGTGTCCTCATCTAATGTGTTTTGTCTTCCCCCATTAAAATGTAAGAGTTTTGAGGGCCAAAGTTACCTTACTTGTTTGTATTTGTAATCTGTTTAATACAATGTCTGTCACTTAGTAGGTGCTAAATAAATGCTTCATTTACATTTACTATCTGTGTGATATGGAGCCATTCATTTCATTTTTTGGGTCTCAGTTTTTTCCTTTGCAGCCAGCCTTTCTCTGGCACTAGAATTACTTGATTTTTGCTTAAGACCCATGAGAAGGCAGAACAGTCTATTTGAGTTCAAATAAAATAAAAGCCAATTCCATGATCTATATAGTTGTCAGTAAACATTTATTAAGTGCCTCTTTTGTGCCAGGCACTGTGCTAAGTGCAATATTATAGTAATGAATGTGTATATAACATAGACGGCTTGGTCAGCTGCAATACCATTTGCTTGTTCCCTTTATTTGGAGGATTGGTGTGCATCATGATGCCTCTAAAGCTGCTTTAAAATAATTTAGCTGAAAAAACAATGTTTTACTGAACTCCTTAAATAAATGTTTCATAGAAACTCATAAATAATAATATAGTATTTGTACATAAAATATAATTTGTGAAGATGTCAAAGTTTAACAAATTCCATGCACCAGGTAACCCTGACATCCAGAAACTTTAGGCTGGTATTTTCGTAATACTCTAATCCCAAATTTAGAGAAATAACATTTTTCCCTCATCATTCATGTTTTTCTATTATGAAAATTTGAAAAAAGAGTGTCTAGTGTTAAGTAAAATTACTAAGAATAATGAGCAGAGGAAAATTGCCTTTGGACTTCTTGGGTTTCTTTGGTAGTGACTATCATGCTTCAACCCAGGGCACTATTTCAATAAGGGCTTCTATTGTCTGGCTAAATGTGTCTGGTTCTGTCTTTGGTCCTTTCCAGAGTTCCCTCTGAGATCTATAGATCCTAATTTTGTTTTCTACTAAAGTTAGGAATCATTACCCTGTGCCATCATAATGCTCCCCCCCCCCCCCCACACACACACCTATTTCTCTATAGACTGAAAATTTATTATAAACGTTGGGGCTAACTTTTAGATCCAAATCCTATTTTTTTGAAACTTTCATTATGCATGTTCAACATATCCTCTCAACAATTTAGTTTTTAACACAATTTTAATAGAAATGAAATTAGCATAGTGGTATGCAATTTTTTGCAACTATTGTTTTAGTTTCTAACAAAATCATGGTACCATTTTTAGTTCTCTTAGGTGCCACAATGTCTTGGAAAGCGTCAACAGCCTTTTTTGATCAGAGTATCAAATAACTTACTTTATCTGAATTTTTCCTTTTCTGTTCTTGAAAAAACCCTAATTCGATTCATTTCTCATTACCATATAGTTCTCTATCTCTTGCCTCCCTTTGATGGCTAACCTCTTTGGGAAAGTCATTTACAATTGGTGCCTCCATTTCCTTTCTTTTTTTTTTTTTTAACTTTCTGCAGTTTAAGTTCCTAACCATATTATTTGACTGATAATGCTCTTTTCAAAAATTTTAATTGTATTTTTAAGTTAATTGTCTTTTATTTAAAAAAAATTTTTACTGTCTTTATTTTTTATATCACAAAAATTTCTTCCTGTTTCCCTCCCTGTTACACTCCCATATAGCTATTATATATAACAAATAATACTTTTAAAAGAATAAAGAAAAAGAAGAAAAAAATAAAATAAATTCAGCAAAACTGATCAGTAAATTGAAAAAGTCTGAACATATATACTATATACCATATCTTTGGACACTCGCTTCTTCAAAGGAGTGATATGGGGGTGTACACTTTATACATATATGTCCATATATTTCATATTTCAAGAAATTATAATGGAAAACGGCCCAGATATTTTAGAACTAGAGGACACATTAGAAATTAAAAGAATTCATTGATCACCTTGTGAAAGAGATCCCTAAAATGAAAATTCTCCACAGTATTATAGTTGTGTTCCAGAGCTTTTAAGTCAAGGGGAAAATATTGAAAGCAGCCAAAAAGAAATCATTAAAATACCATCGAACCATAGTGAGAATCACACAAGATTTAATAGCTTCCATGAGTAATAAGCAGAAGTCTTATAATATGATATTCCAGAAGGAAAGGAACCGAGATTACAATCCAGCAAAACAGCATAATCCTTCAGGGGAAAAATAGATATTCAATGAAATAGAATACTTTCAAGCATTCCTGATGAAAAGACTAGAGTTGAACAGAAAACTTGACATCCAGACATAAGATTCAAAAGAGTCATAAAAGGTACTCAATAAAATTAAACTGTTTTTACATTACTATTTGGGAGGGTGATATATGTAACTCTTAAAAACTTTATCATTATTGGGAAAGTTAAAAGGAGTTTATATAGATAGAAGGGCATGGAAATGACTGAAAGAAAAAGAATCAGAGGAAAATACACAATAGTCATACCTATGAAATGTGAATGGGAAGGAGGGAAATATACACTAATCATAACTGTGAATTAGAATGGGATGTGCACACCCATAAAATGGAAGCAGATAGGAAAATGGCTTAGAAACCAGAATCCAATAATGTGTTGTTTACAAGAGACCCACTTGAAGACATACAGAAAGTTAAAGGGAGCAGAATCTAAATAATATGCTTTCACTTAAACTAAAAAAATCAGGGGTAGTAATCATTGTCTCAGACAAAGCAAAAGCAAAAACAAGCCTAATTAAAGGGACGATCAGGGAAACTTCATTTTGCTAAAAGGTTCTATAGGCAATAGAGTAATATCAAAATGTTTTACAGCATGTATCTTTGATAAAGACTTCATTTCTTAAATACATACTAAATATAGAATGGAGTCAAATTTGTAAAAGTTAAAAAGATATTCCCCAATTCATAAGTGGTCAAAGGAGATAAGCAATTTTTAGAAGAAATCAAAACTACTTATGAAACTTATATGAAAATATTATCTAAATCACTATTGATTAGAGAAGTACAAATTAAAATAAGTCTGAGGTACCACCTCACATTTATCAGACATGACAAATTTTGAAAGTGATGAGGGAAAAATAGGTACTCTAATGAAGTGGAGAAGTGAACTGATCCAACCATTTTAGAAAACAATTGGGAAGTAGGTCCAAAGAGCTATAAACCTGTACTTAATGCCTTCCACCCACTAGGTCTGTATCCCAACTAGAATAAAAGAAAAAGGAAAAGGATCTGTATGTACAAAAATATTTTTGGCAACTTTTTTTGGGGGGGGGTGATAAGAAAGTAGAAATTAAGGGGATGCTCATCCATTGGAGAATCTGTGGCATATCATTGTGATGGAGTACTATTGTGCTATGAGAAATGATTAGAGAATGATTTCAGAAAGAAAGAAAAAACATGGCAAGTCTTATATGAACTGATACAAAATAAAGTGAGAAGAGCCAGGAGATCATTGTGCAGAACAATAGCAATGTTGTAATGATAATCAGATATGTGAAAGACTTGGCCATTGTAGTCATTACAGTCATCCAATATAGTTCTAGAGTTAGTCATAATGAAAAAATGCTATGTACCTCCAGAGAGAGAACTGATGAAATCTGAGTCCAAATTGAGTTAAAATTTTCTCACTTTCTTTATTTGTCTTGCTTTTTTGGGGAAATATGGTTAATATGGAAATGTATTTTGCTTGATTTTTCATTTGTAATTGATATCCTATTGCTTGTCCTCTCAGTGTTTAGAAAAGAGGGAGAGAATTTGGAACTCAAAATTTAAAAAGAAAAGAATGCGAAAAATAAATAATAAAATATTTTAAAGAAAGGAGATAGATTAAAAAAAATCCTATTGCCACTCAAGGTTTATGATGTGCTTCTCTTTTAATATTTTAATAGTATTGGGCAAAAAATTAAATTGGAGACACTGCTCTGTTTTGAAGTTAAGAGCCACACCTGATGCTTACTTCTGTGCTTCTTCCTCATTCAGTACACAGTCTAGGTCCCAATTCTAAGTACTACTAAGGACTACTTCTGGGCAGGTATTTCCTCTATAGGACACACATAGGGTCTGTGATTCTTCAAAGTATAGCAATGAATAGGCCTGCTGACAGGTAGGCCTTCTTCCTGTTCCTTTAATCAAGTTAGGCTATTTTTTTGCTTAATGTGGGACTTCTTATCTTGAATCACTGTGATGTGTTGGCCCTAGTTAAGTCCTTGAAGTGGAAAACTTCAGGAGCTCACGTCTAGCTAGATCCTAAATGTCTACAGAACTCTCTTTTTAAAAAAAAATCTGTATAGACTTATTCTGGAAAAAATAACTGATGATTTTTTTCCTGTAGATTCCCCGTGACTTGATCTGTTTTCTGTATCTTTATGGAATAGTTGTAAGGGAAAGCTTAGGTGTTTTTTTTTTTTTTTCTTCTAGTCCATCATCTTGGCTGGTTTTTCTTTTGTCTTGTTATTATTTCCTGTGTTTATTTGCTATTTTGAGGATAATCAGGTTGGCTAAAAGTTTTATCAGATTTGTAAAATTTTTCAAAGAACAAACGAGTTGGTAAGTTTTGCTTACCATTTTTATAAACTTTTTGGTTTCTAGTTTGCCTGTTTCTCTAATTTTTAATCTCTTGTTTTCTTTTTAGTTTTTGGCCTTCAAATTTTAAAAAATGCACATTGAGTTTACTAACCTTTTCCTTGTCTATTTTGTTAATGTATATTTTTAGGGATTGTTTTGCTACTGAGGACTTCTTTAGCTGCATCCCAGAAATTTTTTCTTTGTTGTTTTATATTTATAATTCTCTTTTACAGAATTATTAAGGGTTTTTATTATTTGTTTTTCAATCTACTTTTTTTTTAAAAGGATTTCATTTTAAAATCTTTGGGTCTATGTCTTTAATTTGTGCTCTGTAAGCCAGTTACTAAATTTGTCACATTGTGGTACACTCACATAATAAAAATTTATAAAGATCAATAAGCATTTTAAAATGTTTCAATATTGCTGTGCCCTAATATATGGTTGATTTTGGTAATAAGTTCTCTTTGATTCTAAGCAATACATATATTCTTTAGCATCTAACTTAGAATGTACCATGTGTCTTTTACCTCTAGTTTCTCTAGCAAGTTACTCATTTTCATATTTTGTTTCCTAGCTTTCTGTTAGATTTGTCCAAAATGGAATCAGGGATATTAAATTGTTCTGTTATTTATTGGACTATGAATGCCTCCCTGTAATTTAGTTAATTTTTTCTTTGTGAATTTTGTTAAATCTAATTTTTATTGTATTGTGGTATGAAAAGGATATATTTAACATTTCTACTTTTCTGCATTTGTTTGTGAGATGATTATGCACTAACATGGTCAGTTTTCATGAAGGTACTGTACACAACTGAGAAAAAAAGGTATATTTCTTTCTATTTTCACTTAGTCTTAAAGGTCTATTATATTTAACTTTTTAAAAATTGTACTTATCTCTTTACTTATTTATTTTATGATCAGACTTATTCAGTTCTGAGAGGGATAAATTAAAATCCCCAGCAGTATAGTTTTGGTACCTATTTACTCCTGTAATTCACCTAACTTTTCCATCAAGAATTTGGGTGCTATGTGTGTGTATTATTGATATTAATTTATTGTCTCTGGTGTATCGGGCTGAAACTCCAAAAAGGTATGCTTGAATCAGACAACTGAGCACTTCAGCCTAATTTACCTATTCGATGTGAGATAATGACTCTAATAGCATACATTTGGATAAATGACTCTTCTCACCCTTGGTGCTTGCTGAATGTTTGGTGTTAAGATAATCATAGACAAGTATTGGAGGGGGGAGGGAGAGAGTCCAGAGTCATTTGGCAGCAGGATGAGGAGGAGAGACGCTGGTGACTCTAGACTCCAGGATTCAGGATACATCTTTTGCAAGCCTCCTGGCAGCTTGCCTGCCTCCTTCACTTTTCCCCCTCAAGACAAAGGACTTTGATTTATCCCGACTCTGGCTGACCTGGAGGCCTCCAGGGAGCCAGCCTGTACTCTACATTTTGGTACCATTTAATGAATGTAGTTTCTCTGATTCTCTTTTAATTGGGTATAATTTTGCTTTTGTTTGTCTAAGATCATTATTGCCACCATGCTTTTAAAAAAATCAGCAAAAGCATAAGAGATTCTGCTTACACTCCTTATTTTAACTCTGTTTGACTTTGTTTCAAGTAAAACAGAATAAATAACATATTCTGGGATTCTGGTTTCTAGTTCATTCTGCTATCTGCTTTTTTTATGGGTTAGTTCATCTCATTTACATTTAATTAGGACCACGATATTTATCCCTGCATCTTCTTTTCTTCTTTTTTTTTCCTTCTCTCTCTGTCTCTATATCTGTTTCTCTTTCTCCCAACTATGACCTTCCTCAGAAGTCTCCTTTAATTGGTTTGCCTTCTTATCTTCATCCTCTCTTCTCCAATTTTCTGTTAGCCCCTTCCCCTTGTACTTCTCTGTTGGGTAAAGTGAATTTCTATACCCAACTGTGTGTTCTTCTTTGAACTTCACCAGATAAGAGAGAAATTCATGAGTTCCTGCTTTGCCTCCATTTCCTCTTCCATTGTAAATGTCTTATGAGATAATTTCCTCCATTCTTCCTGTCTTTTATCCTTTCTCTCAGACTCTCCCTCTTTCTTATACTTCCATTTTTCTTTTGAGATGATTTCAGTATAAAAGATTAACATCTATATTCTCTTAAGTAGTCTATTTTTACTGCTGTGATGTTGATAAAATTTTTAGTGATTACATGTATTATCTTTCAGTTTGGGAATGTAAATGGTGTAATTGTCTTCAATTATAATTTCTCACTATGCTTACTACCTTTTTATGCCTTTCTTGAGACTTGAGTTTGAATGTCAGATTTTCTATTCAGTTCTGGTCTTTTCTTCAGGAATGTTTAAAATTCCTCTCCTTCATTTAATATCCATTTTTTCCCTTGAAGGGTACTCAGTTTTGTTGGATTGGTTGTTTTTGGTTATAATCCTAGCTCCTTTGCCTTCTGAATTATTATATTGTGAATCCTTTCCTTTTTTTTATTATGGTAACTGCTAAATCTTGTATGATCCTCTCTATTGCTCCATAGTATTTTAATGATTTCTTTCTGGCTGTTTTCAGTATTTTCTCCTTGACATAAGAGCTCTGGAATTCAGCAATAATATTGTTGAAGCTTTTTATTTTGAGATCTTGCTTTCAGGAGCTAATCAGTGAATTCTTTCAATTTCTATTTTGTTCTCTGAAGATATCTGGGCAGTTTTCCTTTTTCCTTTTTTCTTCTCTTTGCCTCCTTCCTTCCCTCTCCTCTCTTTCCCTCCCGCTTTTCCTTTCCTTTTCTTCTTTTATAATTTCTTGAAATATGAAATTTATACTCTTTTTTTTAAATCATCTTTCAGATAGTCCAGTAATTACTAAGTTATCCCTCTTTTTAATGTGAGTTGTTTTTCCAATTAGAAAGTTCTTATTAACAATATTTTTTTGTTCTTTTGACTTTGTTTTTTTCTTTTTTTTTCACTGTGGTTTTCTACTTCTTTGACCATTATGCCAATTCTGTTTTTTAAGGCACTATTTTCTTCAGTATTTTTTGTCTTATCACCAAACTTTAATTTTCTTTTTATAATTTTCTTGCATTGTTCTCATTTCTTTTCCTGATTTTTCTTCTACTACTTTATTTGATTTTTATAGTTAATTTTATTTTTGCTTTTTCTTGATCTTTCTTTTATATCTTTTAGGAATTTTTTGTTGGATTTGTATCTTAATGTGCATTTATTTTTTGATATTTTGCTTGTACATATTTTAATTCATTGTCTTCTTTTGAGTTTTTGTTTTCTTCCTTGTATTCATAGTACTTTTTATGGCCAATTTCATTTGTTGTTGTTTTGCTCATCTTCTAATTTATTTCTTGATTTTGGATTTTATTTTAGAATTAAATTCTGTTTAGTCTTGGGGGAGAAAAATGGAACTCAGGATATGTTATCTCTAGTTCTGGGGGCTAGTAAATTTTTGGTATTTCCAAGATAATATATGATCTGGTTAAAGATGTGGTCATGATGGCTCTCCGGGTCTGTACTGTGATCTTTACCCAAGTAGGGTCCCTACTGCTTTGTGACCACAAATTCTCATTTCTGCTCTGGAATGGTAACCTGGAACTGGTTAACTGGCAATGGAGTTGCCAAATGGCACTCAATCTTACATCAGTGAGAAGATGAGTTCTTATTTTACCTTTTTTTGATTATTCAGTCTCCTTTTTATTTCTGGACAGTGAACCTCCCTGGTAGTGTTAATGCTATCTATCCCACTGTCTATAGACCTTTGTTTCTGTCTTTTCAAACTATCCTGTGCTGAAAAAACTGTCACTTTGACTTTTTTGTTGCTTAGGCCTCTAAAAATTTGATTTGATGTCCTTTTTGAAAGTTGTTTATGGGAAAATGTTGGTAGAACTTGGCTCCATTTCCTCTATCATCTTGAAGCGTTTAAAAAATTAACATTTATATATACCTATGAAATTACCTTTAGGTCTTTAGTAAAACAGTACAATTTACAACAAATTTAAGAAAGGTTTTAAAAAATATTAGTAAAGTTATTTGTAGCACATATTTTATTCTTTTTGTTTAATATAATTTATTCATATTTGATCTTTAATATAAAATTCAGTGATGAGGAATACATGTTGGACTATTTATTATGTTTTAATGCCTTGAGACCTAGGATTGGAGCTTTAGAATGAATGAAGACTTCAGACCTTTGTTCCTGTTGGCCTAAGAAGTATCCTACGAAATTATATTGCTAAAGCCACAGAGTCCAATCTTTCTATCTCCCTCCACAACCATTCTTGAGGTGCTGTGGCTATCACATTCTGAGCTTGAAATTTGATAGGAACTGTGGGAGACTACAAAGGTATTGGTTAGTTATTGGAATTGCTTGTATTAAACTAATGCAGACAAGATTAGAAGGGAAGCAATAAACTGGAAAAATATTTTTACAGCCAGAGGTTCTGATAAAGGCCTCATTTCCAAAATATATAGAGAATTAACTCTAATTTATAAAAAATCAAGCCATTCTCCAATTGAAAAATGGTCAAAGGATATGAACAGACAATTCTCAGATGAAGAAATTGAAACTATTTCTAGTCATATGAAAAGATGCTCCAAGTCATTATTAATCAGAGAAATGCAAATTAAGACAACTCTAAGATACCACTACACACCTGTCAGATTGGCTAAGATGACAGGAAAAAATAATGATGATTGTTGGAGGGGATGTGGGAAAACTGGGACATTGATTCATTGTTGGTGGAGTTGTGAACGAATCCAACCATTCTGGAGAGCAATTTGGAACTATGCTCAAAAAGTTATCAAACTGTGCATACCCTTTGATCCAGCAGTGTTACTACTGGGATTATATCCCAAAGAGATCTTAAAGAAGGGAAAGGGACCTGTATGTGTAAGAATGTTTGTGGCAGCCCTCTTTGTAGTGGCTAGAAACTGGAAACTGAGTGGATGCCCATCAGTTGGAGAATGGCTGAATAAGTTATGGTATATGAATGTTATGGAATATTATTGTTCTGTAAGAAATGACCAACGGGATGATTTCAGAAAGGCCTGGAGAGACTTACACGAACTGATGCTGAGTGAAATGAGCAGGACCAGGAGATCATTATATACTTCAACAACAATACTATATGATGACCAATTCTGATGGACCTGGCAAGCCTCAACAATGAGATCAACCAAATCATTTCCAATGGAGCAATAATGAACTGAACCAGCTACACCCAGAGAAAGAACTCTGGGAGATGACTAAAAACCATTACATTGAATTCCCAATCCCTATATTTTTGCCCACCTGCATTTTTGATTTCCTTCACAAGTTAATTGTACAATATGTCAGAGTCTGATTCTTTTTGTACAGCAAAATAATGGTTTGGTCATGTATGCTTATTGTGTATCTAATTTATATTTTAATATGTTTAGCATCTACTGGTCATCTTGCCATCTGGGGGAGGGGGGGTGGCGGGTAAGAGGTGAAAAATTGGAACAAGAGATTTGGCAATTGTTAATGCTGTAAAATTACACATACATATAACCTGTAAATAAAAGGCTATTAAATAAAAAAATAAAATAAAATAAAAAAAGGAATTGCTTGTATTGATGTGTCCCTTGAAAAAAAGTTTCCTACCCATTGTTTAATTTACCAATTATTTTAACATCATAACTATATCTATCCTTAAAAGTCTGCTTTGTTTCTGACCACTGCTTCCCTTAATTGGCCTTTCTTCTTATCCCCCTCCTCACCCCTCTGCTTTTCTCTTAGCATCATCTCTTCCAATTTTGTTGGGTAAGATGAATTTTCTTTTCTTTCCTTTTTTTTTTATTATAGCTTTTTATTGACAAAACATATGCATGGGTGATTTTTCAACATTTACCCTTGCAAAACCTTCTGTTCTGAATTTTCCCTTTCTTCCTCCACCCTCTCCCCTATATGGCAGGTATTCTAATACATGTTAAAATATATGTTAAATCCAATATATGCATACATATCCATATAGTTATCTTGTTGCACAAGAAAATTTGAATCTAGAAAGAAAAACAAACCCTGAGAAGGAAAACAAAAATGCATGCAAACAACAACAGAAAGAATGAAAATTCTAGTTTGTGGTCCACACTCAGTTCCCACAGTCTTCTCCCTGGGTGTAGATGGCTCTCTCCATTACTGAACAATTGGAACTGGTCTGAATCAATTCGTTGTTGAAGAGAGCCATGATCAATTCATCAGCCATGAATTTTCTATACCCAACTGTGTGTTCTTCTATGAATTTCTTTAGATGAGAGTGAAATTCATGAGTTTCTGGTCCTCAGTTACTTAATCCAATTAATGAGGGTAGTGAATTTTTCTAGCCCTAACAGCATAAGAATCAGTATTTCTCAGAATTCAGATAAACTCATATTCTTCAGCTGTAATTATAGCTATACCTTAATTAGGTTTATTCTTATGAAATTGCCTGAAAATCAGACTTAAGACAAATGCTTTTTATTATATCAGTTTTTATTATTATTTCAATAATAGTTATTACTAAAAATTTTAGATAAATGATTTAAGATTGGAGCAATTTTAAAAGTTCATTATTAGTGGAAAAATGTTAATTTCCCACTGTTCATTTGATTGTTATCACTATTAAAACAATGGTATGAAATAACTTTAAAAAGGTTTCTGGGAATCTTAGTTTATTTGCCTTGGCTCTAAGTATTTTCAAACAAGCTTCGTTTTTCTTTTTTTTATATAGTTTTTAAAAAAATTTTTCCAGATACGTGCAAGTATCCTTTTCAACATTCAGTTTTGAAAGACTTTGGATTCCAAATTTCTCTCTCTTCCTTTTACCTCCCCCCTCTTCTAAACAGCAAGGAGTCCTAATATAGGTTAAACATGTGCAATTCTTCTAAACATATTTCCATATCCGTCATGACAAGCCTCATTTTTCTTTTCTTTTTTATTAAAGCTTTTTATTGTTCAAAACATATAGATAAATAGTTCTGCAACATTAGCCCTTGCAAAACTGTGGTCCAGTTTTCCCCTCTTTTCTCATTGGAACTGGTCTGAATCATCTCATTGTTGAAGAAAGCCATGTCCATCAGAATTGATCATTATATAATCTTGCTATTGCTGTATACAATATTCTCTTGGTTCTGCTCACTTCATTTAGCATCAGTTCATATAAATCTCTCCAGGCCTCTCTGGAATCATCCTGCTGGTCGTTTCTTACAGAACAATAATATTCCATAACATTCATATACTATAATGTATTCACTCTTTCTCCAACTGATGGGCATCCTCTCAGTTTTCAGTTTCTTGTCACTACAAAAAGGCAAACCTCACTTTTCAATGTAAAAGAATATGATTTTTTAGCAATCGTCAGTAAGAATACCAGGTTTTCTCTGATTCCTACAGACTCAGTATCACTTGATACAGCCCAGTAACCTGCCAGATGTATCTTTCCACTTTATGTGGCCGTCAGTGCAAGTATTCAGTCACAGATAAAATCAGCCCTTTTTTATCTGAATGAAAACTTTTCAATTAAGCATCTCAAAAACCATAAGACAGAGTCACAATTTCCTATAATTTTATCTGCCAGTTGTATGGCTTGAATGCTTTACATAAAATTAAAAAAAAAAACCACACACATGTTGATATGAACTATATTTTAATTACTTTATATGTTTGTCTTAAGGATTGTTTTAAACCATGACATGTTTGTACAAAGCAAATAAATATGCCATTGCGAATTATCCATTACTTTTCTCTTTAATGTAGTTAATATAGAATTGATTACTTGTAAATTATTTAATTATTTGTTTTTGTTAAGACCTGTTTTTTCATCATTGCTCTAGGTGAGAGAAGCATCCTTTACCATTGTAGATCACTATTTTCTCTGTAATTTGCTGTTTGAAAGAATTGCCTCTGGAGCTAAAAGGTTTCATGGTTTATATAGAATTATATGGCTAGTATCTGGCAAGTGTGGGATTTGAGCTTAGTTTGTCCTGACTTTAACATCAGCAGTGACTACTAAAATATTACAATGCCTCGCTACTGTATTCAGAATATTTATCATCTATAGTTATTTTAATAATATTATGTATATATATGTATCTATACACACAAAACATGAATATATACATACATATGAAGTCCTTTGATCCAATTAAAGATTACTGAAGATTGAAGATTTATATTGTACGTGGGATTTGTTGATTCATTTATTTATGCATTTGTTTATTTTATGTAGGAACAGGGTCCATGAAAATTAGTACTTTTTAATAATCTAATTTTTATGTAACTTTACAAGAATGTAATTATAGAAAGTAAGGTTTAGCTCACTCTGTATATATGTGTGCACCTGCATGTATGTGTATGTACACATATACTGCATGGTCATGGGCAAGACAATTAACTTTAATGTGGCTTTTGTTTCTTTATCTGTAAAATGAGGTGTTTGAACTCCATGGTCTCCAATAGTTCTTCCTTCTCTAAATACATTATTTTCTTGTACCTGGAGTTAGCCAGCTTATTTTCCTCTTGACTTATGTGGAAATCTGAGTGAAAAGAAGAGTCTGGGTGTGGAGCAAAAAAAACTATTTACTTTCTTTTCTTTTTTTTTTTTTAATAGCCTTTTATTTACAGGATATATACATGGGTAACTTTACAGCATTAACAATTGCCAAACCTCTTGTTCCAATTTTTCACCTCTTACCCCCCCACCCCCTCCCCTAAATGGCAGGATGACCAGTAGATGTTAAATATATTAAAATATAACTTAGATACACAATAAGTATACATGACCAAAACATTATTTTGCTGTACAAAAAGAATCAGACTCTGAATTATTGTACAATTAGCTTGTGAAGGAAATCAAAAATGCAGGTGTGCATAAATATAGGGATTGGGAATTCAATGTAATGGTTTTTAGTCATCTCCCAGAGTTCTTTTTCTGGGCATAGCTAGTTCAGTTCATTACTGCTCCATTAGAAATGATTTGGTTGATCTCGTTTCTGAGGATGGCCTGATCCATCAGAACTGGTCATCATCTAGTATTGTTGTTGAAGTATATAATGATCTCCTGGTCCTGCTCATTTCACTCAGCATCAGTTCGTGTAAGTCTCTCCAGGCCTTTCTGAAATCATCCTGTTGGTCATTTCTTACAGAACAGTTATTCCATAATTTTCATATACCACAATTTATTCAGCCATTCTCCAACTGATGGACATCCATTCAGTTTCCAGTTTCTAGCCACTACAAAAAGGGCTGCCACAAACATTCGTGCACATACAGGTCCCTTTCCCTTCTTTATAATCTCTTTGGGATATAATCCCAGTAGTAACACTGCTGGATCAAAGGGTATGCACAAAAACTATTTACTTTCTGCCCAGAAAACACATTAGCTGACACTAGATAGAGAAAAGTAAGCCAAATGATGCTTTGGATTACAATTATATGGAGGTAGTTATCTTGTCATATCTATTCTCAATGAACATAAGCCTTGGGTGCAAAATGCAAAATCAGAAAATGCTTTTTATTGTCATATTTGTCAGCTCATCTCAGTCAGACATTCTTAACCTTTTTCACAACCTTGTTGTGGGTTCCTTTAGGAGTGTCATAAATGCTCATACTGTAATGGTTTATTACTTGCATTCATAATTGAAGGAAATGCTTAATTTCAATTAGAGGTTAGTGAAATTAAGGATGGAATTTTTAAGGATGGAATTGAATCTCCAAATTAATGTAATATTTTAAAGTGAATAGATTTTTTAAAAATTCAACCAAATTGAAAGATTTTTTAGTCTAAGCTTTTTTCTTCTTATTCAGTGCTGTTCTGAGATAAAGAATACTATTTTAGAAATTATATGAAATCTTCAGGTGTTTAATAATAAGAGCATATAAGTAAATTGTACAAAACCGGGAATTTATTTTCCCTTGAAAATAATTTTGTGAAGGTGAGTAGGTTCCTATACTTGAGTATTATGTTAGCATTATTGTAATACTATTAGTGTAAGTTGACCTCCTTTTATCCTATTTACTTTTATATTTTTACTAGCTGTCATTAAATATAAATAGCAGGGAGAATATTAGCCCTATTGGGATGGTGAGTGGGGTGTGTATAAGGAAAAAGAGTCAAAAATTGTAGAGAGGGCAGTTCCCAAGGCATTTGAAAGATAGGCAAGGTACTTTCTTCCACAGAGTTTTGGGGATAAGAGGGAAGGATGTGAAAGGCTGTATGTAATCTCTTTTTGGAGGCAGGGGCAGTGGCAGTAGGGGAAGCACTGAATCCTTTGGCAGGGTATATGGGAAAGTTGTCTCCCTAAACAGTATTTGTTGGCATCTCTCATGATTTGAGTAAGGTGAGTGGTTCTTATCTACAGGTTTTACTTTGGTTCTCATATCAGAAAAAGTAAAGGAGTAGGGTGGGGAAGGACTGCCTGTCTTACCTCTTTGTGCTTGATATGGTGGAGAAAGAGATTGTACTACATAATAGATTTTGAGCTAGAAATTACCTCAGAGGTCATCTATTCCAACTTCTATTTTATAAGTGAAGAAAACTAACCTGCTACCATTGATGTATTTACTTATCTCAGTCAGCAAGAGTATGTATTTAGTTCATAACAAAGGCATTTAATTATGGCTTGATAATAATAGAACAACCCTTCTTTATATCCCAAGATATAAACTTACTGACCAGTTTGGCAGATCTTAGTTGTCTAGTTTTGTGCTTTCCTCAAATACATTAATTTTACAGGCTTTTTCAAGTTATTAAACTTAGGTTTAGGATACTGGAAAAATATGAGCCAATTTTAAAGCATATTATTTCAGCATGGATTTAGTTACAATTTGGCATTAAATCATCTCTTCAAACTATACTATAACATTTAAAACCTTGAACATAGAATTTTTTAGTTTTCTGTCTTCATTGCTGAATTGAATTTATTCAATTTATTTAAAGTAGACAAACTTTATCTACTTTATTGATTCTAAGTAGATAAACTTAGTTATATAAAAGCCACTTTTTCAGAGATATGAATTTAAGCATGATGGAAGTGAAGGTTAGCTTTACATATTTTCTGTGATAGTTAATCAGTGAAAGAATGGTTGACACAGGATCATCATTAACATAACTAACTTGGTGGCTTCTGTATGAACAACTGTATGGTATCCCAAAATTTGCAAAATAACATCAAGGAGAGACTTTCCACCAAGAAAAAGATTATGACTTATTTAAGGTTTAGTTGATGGTTAACATTTTAAAGCAGTAAAATGTTTTTTAATTAAGATATTTTTAGATAATACTGTTGTATCCTTAATAGAATAGGGAATAGCATAAACATAACTTTTTGTTATGTTTGTATAACTTGTTTTATTGCAGTGATTTGGAACCAAACCTGCAATATTTCTGAGGAATGCTTGTCCAAGATAGAAAATTTGTGGAAAATAATCTCAGAAGGAAGATAGCTGAAGAGCAGGGAGGTTGTGGTTGAAGCCTCCTGGAAAAAGTGAGATTTGAGCTGATTCATGATTTCATGATTTCCCTCTCACCCTGAGACAATTGGGAATTAAGTAACTTGCCCAGGCCAGGGTCACACAGCTCAGAAGTGTTAAGTGTCTGAGATTAAATTTGAACTCAGATCCTTCTGAATTCAGGGCTGGTGCTCTATCCACTGCTCCACCTGGCTGCCCCTGATTCATGTTTTGTTTTTTTTTAATAGTATTTTATTTTTAAAAATACATGCAAAGATACTTTCGAGCATTCACCTTTGCAAATTCTTGTGTTTCATTTTTTTTTCTTCTTCTCTTCTCCCTCCCCCTTCCCCTTTCCCAAGATAGCAAGCAATTTGATATAGTTTAAACGTGCAATTCTAAGCATAGTTCTTTATTCGTCATGCTGCACACAAAAAAATCAGATCAAAAGGGAAAAAAATGAGAAAGAAAGAAAAAAATCAAGTAAATAAACAACAACAACAACAAGGTGAAAATTCTGTGCTTTAATCTGTATTTACTCTCCATAGTTTTTTCTCTGGATGTGGATGGAACTTTCCATCATAAGTCTTATTGGAATTCTCTTGAATCACCACATTGCTGACAAGAGTCAAGTTTATCACATTTTTAATCACATAATCTTGTTATTGTGTACAATGTTCTCTTGGTTCTGCTTATTTAGCATCAGTTCATATAAATCTTTCCAGGATTTTCTGAAATTAGCCTGCTCATCATTTATTATAGAAAAATAATATTTCATTACATTCACATACCAAAATTATTCAGCCATTGCCCAGCTGAAAAGTGTCTACTCAGTTTCTAGTTCCTTGACATTACAAAAAGAACTGTTGGAAACATTTTTGCACATATGGATCCTTTTCCCTATTTTATACTTTCTTTGGAATACAGATTCAGTAAAGAGATTTGCTGGATCAAAAGGTATGTACAACTTGATAGTCCTTTGGGCATAGTTCCAAATTGGATTTGAGTTGATTCTTAAATAAAACCTGGAAAAAGACAGGAGGTAAAAGTAAGAAAGGATAAAATTTTAGGCATAAAAGATAGCAGTTGAAAAAGTATAAAGTCAACAGATGAATTGTGTGATAGGAATATGAAGAAAGCAAATATTGCTGGATTGTAAACACATGGATAGGAGTAAAATATAAGGAGACTGGAAAAATATGAAGAGTCAAATTCGTAAAAGGCTTTAAAATGTCAAGCAAAGCAGTTCACTTGTTATCTAGGAGGGGAAGGTAGGAGACCATTGGAGTTTATTGAGGGTTGTCTTAAAACAGGATATATCTATGCCCAAAAATTTCCTGCCATTTTGGATTGTACATTATTATGGGATTGTCTTTCTAGCTGACAAAATAAACTTTATTAAAGTAGAAGAATTTTGCCTTTGGTATAGAAAGGAGAATCTAGACTTTTTGAAACTATTATCATTAATATTACTTCCTACCCAATCCTGTTGCGTCTATCTGGACTCATTTAATGTATAGCTGGTGCAGCTTTTCAGTTTGTTTTCAATAGGTGAGGAAGCTAATTTATATTCCATTCCTTCATCTTGCTTTCATAGGATTTAGTCAGTTTTAGTCTCCCTGTGAAACTTCTCTCTGGAAAAATTGTGATGTTCAGTTATTTTTATGCTACTTCTAGCCCTTAGTTTGACTAAAGCCAAAATTTTTTTTTTGACTTGTAAAGTTTACTTCCATAGTCAAGGCCATAAAAGTGAATGAGCCTTAGGCCTAGAAATAGATTTTCAACTGTATAGATTCTCAGAGGTATAGTCAAGGTTCAGAGAATATTAGAACTTGAAGGACAGGAACTGAAGCCCAGTGATATGAAGACTTGCCCAAGTTCATTTAACTTATGAATGGCAAAGTTAACACTGTGACTCAGAGTTCCTGAGGCATACTTAAATGCTCTTTCCATTACAACATACTGCTCCTAAAGTGCCCTTTCATATATATAATTTTGTCATGTATGGCAATAAAATGATACACATCAGCTTCTGATAGGTTTTTTTTCTTGATGAAAGTATGCTTAGCATGGTTCTTCTCAGATTGTTTTTATTATGTATTTTTAAAAATTTATTGCTGTATTTTGTTTCATTTCACTTTTCATTTCCAAATTTCCACTTTGTCTTCCCAGAGGGCTATGCATTGTCACAAATAATAAAGAAAGAGAGAAAGGGAAAATAAAAGGAGATAGCAAAATTATCCAACCAGATCACAGAGTCTGACAGTTCTGCAGTGTTCCACACCTGTAATCCCCTCCTGTGAAGGAAAGAGAAGATTCATTTTCTTATCTCTTTTCAGGAATATAAAGAATTAGGGTTCAGTTTGGGGTCTTTTGTTTTGCTTTGTTTTTGTCTTTTATACCCTTTTGTGTTTGCTTATCACTGCTTCAGTTCATATGTCTTTTCATGCTTCTCTGAATTCTTCATATTCTTCATTTCTTATATCACATTAATATTCCATTATATTTATGTTGTGTAGTTTGTTTTGCCATTACCTATTAATGTGCTCTTTCTTTGGTTCTTTGCTACAATAAATATTATGGCAATATATGGAATCTTTCTGTCTTTGACCTCTTTAGGATATATGACCAAAAAATCTTTAGGTTAGAGGATATGGATATTTTAGTTCCTTTAAAAAAAAAGGTATAATTCAGCAGGATGAATACAGAGAGGCTTGGAGAGACTTACATGAACTGATGCTAAGTGAAATGAGCAGAACTAGGAGATCATTATACACTTCAACAACAATACTTTATAAAGATGTATTCTGATGGAAGTGAATTTCTTCGACAAAGAGATCTAACTCAGTTTCAATTGATCAATGATGGACAGAAGCAGGTACACCCAAAGA
This sequence comes from Sarcophilus harrisii, assembly GCF_902635505.1. NCBI lineage: Eukaryota > Metazoa > Chordata > Mammalia > Dasyuromorphia > Dasyuridae > Sarcophilus > Sarcophilus harrisii. Next base: position 508,017,895 of record NC_045427.1, on the reverse strand, counting down.
AAGAACACTGGGAAATGAATGTAAACTGTTTGCATTTTTGTTTTTCTTCCTGGGTTATTTTTACCTTCTGAACCCAATTCTTCTTGTGCAATAAGAGAACTGTTCGGTTCTGCACACATATATTATATCTAGGATATACTGTGACATATTTAACATGTATAAGACTGCTTTCCATCTAAGGGAGGGGGTGGAGGGAGGGGAAAAGTCGGAACAGAAGTGAGTGCAAGGGATAATGTAAAAAATTACCCAGGCACGGGTTCTGTCATAAAAAGTTATAATTATGAAAAAAAGAGCATCTGGAGAATCTTAAAATCCATGAAGAATATCTCTTCAAATTGGAATCTTATCTAATTCCCTTCTACCATCATAACAAACATTTTTGGGAAGCATTCACTATCTTTTTTTTTTCTTCATGTATCATCAACAGGGCAAGGAATAGTGAGATTATTGCTGGTATATATTTCACAGAATCTTCCATAATTTTGTTATGTATGCAAAATATATTATTAAAAACTTATGGGGGTAAAAAACGATATAATTCTAGTTGTTTTGAAGAATTATTAAACTAATCCATAGCTCTACCAATAGTGTAATAGTGTATCTGTATTTCTACAACCCCTCCAACATTATTGTCATCTTTCTCAGTTTCATTGATGTGAGCTGAAACCTCTGAGGTATTTTGATTTACATTTCTTTTAATAAAGATTTAAAGAAATCTTTCATGCAGCTGTTAATATTTTGGAAATGTTTTTGATTCCTTAGACTGCTTATCTGTTGCACAATAATTCGTGTGTGTGTGTGTTTTGTCTGTGTGTGTGTATTTATCTTGCATATCTTAAATATCCAAACATCTGAAAATATTTGATGAAGAAGAAATCTAGGCTATCAATTGCCATATAAAAATGATCTATATCTAGAGAATTGATCACATATTCATTGAATTACTGTTCACTTCAAAGAAGTGATCATGGAGTCGGAGAACAGAACAAAACATGTTTCTTAGACATAAGCAATGCAATTTTTTTTGATAGTGCATATTTCATTAACAAGGGTTTTAGTTTGCTTTTCTTTTTTCATGGGAGTAAAGAAGTAGAAGGAAAAGAGATTTTTGTAACTTAAAAATATTTTATACCAATATTTTTTTCCATATAGTTCATAGGTTAGAAGAGACTTTACAGACTATAGTCTAGTTCAGTCCCTTAATTTTATGAAACCAAAGCTGAGAAAAGCTAAATGATTTGATTTGCTTAGTGTTACACAGCAAGTAAATATTTAAGGCAGGATTCAAACTCAAGCCTTTCTGATTTCGTTCCAGTATTCTTTATCAACTATTCCACTTAGATACCAAAAGATATAGTTTTTTTGAGACAACTAGGAGTATCCACAGAGTTTATCTCTACTCTTCTCCGATAAAGTGTTATCACTTATCATTTTTGCATCAATTTTATTCACTCAAAAAAGGTTTCAGTTGTCACATCATTAAAATGGTGTATTTTATCCTTTGTGAGTGTTTCTATCCCTTGTTTAATTAGGAATTCTCCCCCCTTCCCATATTTATGAAAGATACCTGATCTGATTCTCCTAATATATAAAAAGTGTGACTTTTATTATTCAAATAACATCCATTTTGAGTTTTTTTTAAATGATTGTATTTCAAGATGTTAGACTAAATATAATCTCTGGCAAACTGTTCCCACAAAACTTTCCTAGCGCTTTTTATTTAACAAAAAGGTTCTTTCTCTAGTAATTTATGTTTTTTGAATTTTTAGTTTATTGAATTTACTTATTTTTGTTATTATGAGTTGTTAAAACAAAAAAAGTTTTCTTTTGAGACACATGCCCAGAGATAGAAAGGTCATCTATTTGTGACACCAGGAAATAGATAGCAGTTTTTTTCTGTTTTTACTTTTGTCCCCATCCTTCACTGAAATGAAATTGCTATTGCCATAGGTGCTCTTACTTGCCAAATCCAGTGCCTTTTTCTTGGTCTATGTTGTCTTTGATACTACTGCAGTATTGACATCATTGACGACCTCTTAAACTTCCCTTAGCTACTGTTTTCTAGTTCTCCATTTGTTTCTTCTGGTTCCCTTACCTGCTTAATGACTATTCCTTGGTCTGATTCACTCATTTCACTTTCCCATAACTATCTTCCTTCCCTTTTGAATTTTTGGTATGTTCCTCTCTTCTTGCTTCATTTATCACTTTTGTGCAGAGCATTCTAGATCTATTTATCTAATCTCGGTCTTTTCTAGAAGGGCTGCCCTAATTTCCAACTGCCTGCTAGACAATCTCTACTAGGTCCTCTTAGTATCTAAAACAAAACTTACCCCCAATTTGACTACTGTTTCTTTCAATTTACCTTTAAATATTATCACTGATACCACTATCTTTCCACTCAATTAAGCTTAAAATCTTAGAATCTCCCCCCCCATCCCTCAATCTCATCATATATCCATTTCATTGTTAAATAGTATTAATTTTACTACCAGTCTTTAACACCTATGCTCTTCTTTCAACTCATACTGCCAACTACTCTTATCTCTCTCTAGTTACCTTTCACCTAAATTATTGTATTATCCTAAATGATTTTTGCTGCCTTCTACTGTATTTCTCCTTTCCAATGTATTCGTCAGATCCCTGATAAATTAATTTATTTGGCGACAGATCTGTCATTTTCATCATTCTTATGCTTAAAAATCTTAAGTAGTTTTTTCTTGCTTTTATGGAATAAATTCAAATCATATATTCATTTGAGATTTTATTTAATCAGACTTTAACCTTCTGAGCTTTATTTTCTATTGCTCCTTTTCTTATGATCTAGATGCCAGTCAAACTAAATCTATTCCTTGATTTTGTCTTATGTTTTCTTGCTTTCTTATATTTGTACTGGCTGACCACATAACAAGCAGAAAAGTTATAAAAGGAAATCATTTTAGGGATCAGTTGACTACATTTTCTTTGAGATTCCATGATTTCTTTATGTGAAGACTAGTGTTACTTTTTAGTCATGCTTCTATGCAGTGTTAATTAAGGTAAAGATAAAAAATGAAAAGCTACAGAACTATGGAATTTTTTTTTTCTAGGATTTATTGAAAGGGCTAGTCATTTGGTTCTTATCTTCTTAGTTCTGGATTATTGTATTTAAATGAGATAATAAAAAGAACAGAATATTGAATTTGGAGTCATAAACCTGTGTTCAAGTCTTTACCTTGCTAAAAGTTATGTGGCCTTGTTTTTTAAAGTTCTGAGAAATGATTAATTGCTTCATGTACCTCAGCATTGCTGTGAGGGAAGTGTTTTATAAAAGTGTAACTCTCTTCCAGGTCTTACTATCTGCACTGCCTTTAAGGCCTGAAGATCCCACGGCTTTGTCCTCTGACCTTTTGACATAACCTGATGTCCTCTGAATCTTGCCATCTGAATTACTACTACTGTGCTCTTGGGACTTTAGGGTTTTTCTGCCTTACATCTTATGTATTGTCTTTCCTAATTTGAGTTCCTTGAGAAGAAAGACAGATAAGCCTTTTTCTGTTAGTGTCTATCATTAGCAGAGTGCTCAGCACATAGTTGGTACTTGATACATTTTTTTTTAAAAATTAGTTCATTTATATTTCAAAAGATATGTAATCACATCAACATGGGCATGCTTATAGGTTGCAACATATAAACATTTAAGCTTATATGATTCTTTTCTGTGTCTTATCAATTATTAGATGACTTCTCCATCATAATGGGCATATTCCTCTAATCTGTATATTTTATTATTACAGATGCCTGTGTAATACCATCTGTTAGATCTTACTGTCTATCTTCTATGTCTTAGTCTTGCTACATATTATACAAGAGTATGTTCTAATTTGTGAACAGGAATTGCCTCTCTTGTAATATCCCTAGCAAATAAATATTCTTCTAACCTTTGCTTAGAGAACTCAAGTGTGAGAGAAACCATTAACTTCCACAGCAGTCCTTTTCATTTTTGGATAACTTAAGTTTTGGGGAAATTTCCCCCTTTTTTTGAACTTCTGCTTCTTTGCATTTTTTGAAAACCAAGCTGCTAGTTCTACCATCTAGGTCTAAAACAAACAAGTATATTCATTCTTCTATATTTGAGTTCTTTAAATACTCTGACAACTATCTTGTCACTTTATCATGTCATTACCAAGATAAACTTTAATTTGATGTTTGTTCATTATATCCTTAATTATTATAGTCTTTTGTCCCCTCATTGTCCTGATGTTCTCCTAGACATTCCAGTTCTGGAATCTTTCCAGGCTCTGGTGCCTAGAACTGGAAACAATATTAACCAGTTCACTAATTATTCAGGTTCAAACATGTTCTTGATGATATCTTTTGTACCATTTATTTCCATGGTGACAGTATACCTATTTAGAACTTATCTTCCATCTTTCCATTGCCCTTTGGTCATCTAAGAATTCTATTATATTTTAGTATTCATTGATAATGATACTGAAAATAAGAACTTTTTTCTTAGGGAGTAATCTGAAACGATGAAAATACCATCCAGTTTATTCTGGCTACTTGTCTTCTGTTCAATTTCAAGTCCAGTTCCTTAGCTTTCAGTAGTACAGTCCAATATAAATATTCTGATAGGCTAATTCAATGGGCTGCCTTTCCTATTCAAGTCATAAAAATATACTTTTTCTTCCCCACAAAGGTTTTTTGTATGAATTAGTCAAGTCAGTTTCTTGGAGAACCGGGGATTTCATTTTGGGGGCCCCATAGTATTACAAGGCTTGATACAATCAATATAATGCTATCCACAAACAGAAACATCTGGAAAACTTATATGTAGTAAAGTCATCTTTCATTTGGACTTTGCCATAGATGCCAGCCCTAACATTAGTAAAGAGCATGTCTTTTTGTTTTCATATCTCCTTTCATTTTTTTTCTGCCTTGCTTAATACTTATAATAAAAATATTGTTAATGATAACTAGCTGATTTTAAAGCTCATAGAATGCTTTAAACATTATCTTAATTGGATGCCCATCAGTTGGAGAATGGCTGAAGAAATTATGGTATATGAAGATAATGGAATATTATTATTATATAAGAAGTGATTGAGTAGGCTGATTTCAGAAAAGTCTGAAAAAACTTACATGAACTGATACTAAGTGAAGTGAGCAGAACCAAGAGAACACTGTACACAGTTACAACAAGAGTATATGATGATCACCTGTGATGGACTGGGCTCCTCTCAACAATGTGGTGATTCAAGATAACTCCAATAGACTTGGAATGGAAATTGCCAGACACATACAAAAAGGAAACTATGGACACTAACTATGGATTGAAGCATAGTATTTTCTTCTTTTGTTTGTTTTTTTTCCTCATGTTTTTTTCACTTTTGGTCTGATTTTTCTTGCATAACATGACAAATATGGAAATGTGTTTAAAAGGATTATGCATATTTAACCTATACAGTATTACATGCTGTCTTGGGGAGGGAGGAAGGTACGAAAAAATTTTGGAACAGAAAGTTTTGCAAAAATGAATGCTGAAAAAATGTTTGTGGCAGCCCTTTTCATAGTGGCTAGAAACTGGAAATTGAATGGATGCCCATCAGTTGGAGAATGGCTGAGTAAATTGTGGTATATGAATGTTATGGAATATTATTGTTCTGTAAAAAATGACCAGCAGGATGAATACAAAGAGGCTTGGAGAAACCTACATGAACTGATGTGATACTAAGTGAAATGAGCAGAACCATGAGATCATTATACACTTCAACAACAATACTAATACTATATGAGGATCAATTCTGATGGACATGGCTCTCTTCAACAGTGAGAGGATCCAGATCAGTTCCAGTTGGTCAGTAATGAACAGAACCAGCTATACCCAGCAAAAGAACACTGGGAAATGAGTGAATACCACAACATAGCATTTCCACTCTTTCTGTTATTGCTTGCTTGCATTTTTATTTTGCTTCTCAGGTTATTTTTACCTTCTTTCTAAATCTGATTTTTCTTGTGCAACAAGATAACTATAAATATGTATACATATATTGTATTTAACTTATAGTTTAACATATTTAACATATATGGGACTACCTGCCATTTAGGGAAAGGGATGGAGGGAAGAAGGGGAAAAATTGGAACATAAGTTTTTGCAAGGGTCAATGTTGAAAAATTACCCATGCATATGTTTTGTCAATAAAAAGCTATAATAATTTTAAAAAATGAATGCTGAAAACTGTCTTAACATGTATTTGGAAAAATAAAATACTATTGAAAATTAAAAACCAAAACCAAAATGATTATCTCATTTGAGACTTATGATCCCACCATAAAGTTGATGCCACAATTTTTTAATATTCCCCTGTATATATGAGAACAATGAGGTTATTTATCCAATGCCTACACAATTATTAAATGTCAGAAGTGGGATTTTAAACCTAGATCTTAAATAAAAACTAAATCTACTATACTCTTTTTCACTATACCATATTTGTTTTTCTGTGATCTCTCCATTTTCCAGGTCATCAGAATATTTAAATAGTTTGAGTTCAAGATTCTTGAGTCTCTTCTTATCTTTATCCTTTCTTCTCTAACTTAGTGCTTTTTTTTTCAAATTCTTTTTTTTCATTATGAATGATAATCAAAAAGACATTTCAAGATAAAAAAGAACTGGAAGAGGGATGGAACCAACATGATGGAATAGCAGAAAGAAGTACATTTGAATTCAGTGCTACAGCCCCTTTGAACAGATCTAAAAAATGTACCAGTCACCTGGTGGGAAATTCAAGAAAAAAAAAATCAGTACCATATTTACCACTTTTGTTAGTAGAGAGAAACAGAGAAGGCTGTAGACATTAAGGACACATCTACAGTAACAGCCCCATAGAATTTTCCAATGTAGAGAGAATCCAGGCACCAAGTTAAGAAAACAACATAAATCAAGCATAGACATGCCCAAATCTATCCGAGTACAGGAACAGGTGTCAACAAGTAGCTTTGTTGCTCACTATTCAGTTCCATTTCCCAGCCCATTCTGAAGCCTGAAGGGGAAAAACCAAAGTAGGAATCCCAGACAAAGGGGAGCCAGTGGTTCTTTAATTCTGAATCAACACAGCTTTCTAGCTGCCTAATAATGCTTGACTTCAACAGGTATCTACTGGAATTCTAACAAGAGAAAACCTATAGCTGTGTTGCTTAGAACTAAATGCAAGTTAGGAACTTGCAAAGCTCAGATGAGAAAGGTAGTTATCAGATTTAATCCTGGATCAATTTTTTTGGAATCCCTGAAAACTTATAGGTCTGAGCAATCTAAAAGATCCTAGAATAGCACAACTCTTACTACTCCAAAGAAAAGCTCTCTCCAGTCTCTCTAGAACTTCATATGAGGTTGGTTCTAAGCTGGAAAAGTAAACGAACAAAAAAAAGAATCCCATCATAAAAACTATTATGGTAACAAGGATGCTAACAAACAAATGTAGAAGAAGAGAATTACCCCCAAAACATCTACAAACCAACAAAGAAAAATATAGCATAGGAACAAGTTTAACAATAATTTCTAGAATAAAGAAAACAAGAATTTAATAAAAAAGATTCAAAAGATTTTTTTTAAAAATATAAATGAAATGAAGGTGTGCCAAGAGAGAAAATGAAAAGAGAAATGAACTATGAAATAAGAAAAGAAATGAGCTATGGAAGAAGGAATTGGAAAGGGAATTGACAGCTTTGAACGAGTTGTTCAAAGCCTTACCCAAGTAACAGGGTCCCTGAAAATAAAAATGAACCAAATAGAAGCTAATGACTCCAACAGATAGAAAGAAGTATTAAATCAAAACCATAATACTGGAAAAATAGAAGAATATGCAAGGTATCTTATTGGAAAAACAAGAGATCCAGGAAAATAGATAAGAAAGGATATAACAATCACTGGACTATCTGAAATCATTCATAATTAAACAAAGTAGTCTAGACGTTGTATTTCAAGAAAATCAGCAAACTGACTGTTATTTCTTAGAATCAGGGAAATTGGAAATAAAAAGAATTGGCCAGTTATCTCCTCAGGAAACTGCAATTTAAAAGCTCCCAGAAACATTATAGCCAAAATCCACAACACATCAATCCAAAGAAAAGTATTGAAAGCAACCATAAAGAATGAAAGTATTGAGAAAATATAGTCAGAATAACATGCAACTTAATAGCTATCACTATTAAAGAGCGGAAAACTTGAAATACTATATTCCAGAAAACAAAAGATATCTAACAAAGCTGAGAATAATCATTTAGAGGGGGAAATAGCATTTTTTTTTGAGATAAAGGACTTTCAAACGTTCCTAATGAAAAAACCAGAGCTGAGTAGAAACTCTGAAGTACAAACACGGGCATTAAGAGGAGCATAAAAGGATAAACATGAGCAAGTAAATGTTAAGGGACTAAACAAGGATACTATGCTTATATAACACAGGACAAACAAGGAATCAAAAAGAAAAGTGGTATAAAGAATGTTATAATTAAAATGTATTACCAGAAAAAAGATACAATGATGATAATTCTTGTTTTGGGGTAAAGAATGAGAACAACTTTATTTTCTTCCCAATGATGAACTTACATACTTCTGTCAAGTGCTATATAAATGAGAATTACTTAAGTGCACCAGTGGATCTGTGATCTCATCTACATGGGCAATGCCAGGGACATTCAATTCATCCCTGAATGTCCATTCTGTGCAATTATTTTCCATATCATTCAGAAATTCATCATTTGAGGCTTCCTTTACCTTGTCTTGATTTCCTCTAGACACCAATATGGCAAGCAGACTTTTTATTAGATAGCATTTACTCTTCCCCTAATCAGTGACCTTATCTTTTGATGTTACATCCTTTATATCACTTTCTCTTTGTGATTCCTAGTTTGTAATATGTTATAAACATATTATATTACATACCCATCATGTCCATCGTTCTGTTGACCTTAAAGGGATCTTTAACTTTAGTTCTTCAGAGAGTAGACATGACTTTCAACCATTCAGCAGTACTGGAACACTCTTGTTATTAAAAGATGGACCTTTTATTTCAGAGAAGTTTGGAACCATTTAAAGAACTTTCTTTTTCTTAAAGCACATTAATTTCATTCTGTGCAAATGGATCTAACACATTAATTTCCATTTTTCTACGTCTAAAACTTTCTCCCTCTCCCTCTCCTTTCCCTTTTTACCCTCTCCCTTCTTCCTTTCTCCCCTCCTTCCCCCCCCTACATACACACACATATCATCATCATCATCATCATCATCATCATCATCCACTTGACCCTTTTCCCAGGTAGTTATTTAAACTCTAAGTTATTGTAAATCTCAGTAGTCTTTGCAGTGTTGCAGTACAGTACAATGTCATCTGCAATCAGGAGCATCTGGAAAATTTTATTGTCTCTAGAGAATCTCTCTTTAACATGGATCTTACACTAGATCTCTGTAATTGAAAGTATTTCTAACTATACTGTCTCCCTGTTTTATGCCTTACTAGAGAAAAGGAAGAGAGTAAGGGGGAAGGAAAGTAGAATGGTACTATTATCCCCATTCTATAGTTGAAGAAACTGAGGCAGATAGGTTAAATGACTTGCCAAGGGTTACTTACTGGTATAGTAATATGATATCATATTACTGGTGAAGTGTTGCTCTAGCTTTTCTATAACTAAATCCTCTTGTGATTTCTCCAAACTTAATACTTTTCTTCTCTCTTGCAGATTTCCCTTTCCTCTCGGTACCAACTTTAGAGTTAATAGATATTTTGTACCTCATTCTTCAGAAAATATAATTGCAAAGATTTTAAGTTCTAGTAAAATAAATTTAATATAAATGATATAAAGTTTCTTTATTGATCTATAATTCTATGGTTCATTTCTGAATATTGAGGCATTACATAATGAAGAACATTTGCAAAAGCTAAGCTGAAAGGAAAAATAATTGAGCATAAAGTCAGAATGAAGCACCATGTTCTAAAATATGAAGCAAGAGCTTAACATGCTTTTATGATTTATCCAGTGGCATCTGGGTGAAGGCTAAATGATGATAGTAGATGAATTTATACTTTGCATTTCTGTAACCAGTTTTCTTCATTTTATATTTATAAGTGGCAATAGTGTTCCCTTGTTATAGAGATTGATTTTTTTCTTACTTAAAAGCAACAGCAGGGGGGGCTGCATAGTCTGAGATTATTGTGTGAACTTTAGAGTATTGTAATGCATCTCTTTTTAAAAGGGTCCTGACAAATTGTAGTTGCATTGTTATTCATTAACAAGAGGGGTCCTCTGAGTTTCTTTTGCCTTTGTGGACTTTGCTTTTCATTGACACTTCTCTTTAATGAAAATCACAGTATAAATTAGGATAAGAGATTTTTCCTGAAAACCCTTTCTGTTCTTACTGTCCCAGAGAAAAAAATTAATAGAAGACTCTACAGAAATAAAAAGCAGTCAGAAGTTAGAAGGGAACTTCAAGGACGTCTTTGAGGCCCTGAGACATTTAATAAGAACTTGGTACAAATTTAGGTGCTCTGAGTTAAACTGCAGCATTTTCCCTCCACTATTTGACTTGTTAGACATTTAAAAAGAGAAATATGAAACATTTAATTTGCTCACTTATTATGAGGAGATATTCAATAAACACAATAGTTTCATTTATGGAAAACAGGGAGAGAAATACATGAGACTGAGGAAGGCCTAGCAGGCTCTGAAGGCAATTTGTTAGTAGAAGGTAAATTCATATACCTTGTTATTTGCATTTAATGATGTGTTCTTACTTCCCTCTGAAAGGTTAATTAGCTCTCTAGTAGTTTATGCTTTTCTTCTCCGAGAAAGAGCTCTTAAGATCTTAGGATTTGTGACTAGAATTGTCCTTGAATATTTTCTCACATTCTCCTACACTAGTTGTGTAATGCTGAACAAGTTATTTAATCCCTATGATTGAGTTAGGAAGAGGCGACCTATGCCTACAAGGACCATTTGATATGATTACTGCCCTGGCTACAGTTCTGGACCTCAAAGACAAATTTCACTTTGGACTATTAAGGTAGATTGTTCAATCACATTCAAATCAGATTCTTGGTAATTTTCATAAGAGCAGTTAAAGAATTATAAACTATGACTTAAGTTATATCATCTCAATTTTTGTTCTAGATTAATATTTATTTAATAAATACAGTAATATCCATAGAATATTAAGACATAGAGTAATGTTTCAAAAATATTAGATATATTTAGTAAAATTTTAAGAGGACATGGACAAGGATTACATAGGATAGGAAGTTGTGAATTTGTTGCAATTTGTGTTATTAGAGCAGTGCTAACACTAAAATCATGAATCTGTTGAAGTATATTTGACAGATTATAAAGCTTTATATTATTAATTTAGAACTGTAAGGAATCTTAGAGGTCATATAGGCTAATTTTTCATTTTATAGATGAGGAAACTGAGGCTTAGAGAGAGGAAATGACTTGCTCAAACTCTCAGATGTAATAGTCAATGTATCAGTAAGCATTAATTGAGTACTTTTTCTGTGCCTAATCCTGTTCTTGACTTGAGGGATACAGTGACAAAAATGAATTATTTCATTTCTATAAGTAAATAGCAGAACAGGATTCAAAATCAATTCCTCTATTCCAAATCAAACTCTCTTTCCATTATATATGTTACATTGCTTGGGAAATAGTAACTTTGGTTTGGCAAGTATCTAGGTATTTACTTATTTGTTAATATTGTCGTGATGCTTTTGTCATAGTTTTATGAATTTGTAAACAATTCTATTTAATTTTTAATAAAATGTGGTGTTGTTGCTGCTTTTTGCTGAGGCAGTTGGGGTTAAATGACTTGCCCAAGGTCATACAGCCTGGAAATGTTATGTGTCTGAGATCAAATTTGAACTCAGGTCCTTCTGACTTCAAGGCTGGTCCTCTATCCACTGTGCCACTTAGCTGCCCTTAAAATGTATTTTCAAATAAAATATTGGCTCTCAGTTACATTTGTATGGAGACCAAAAATATAGTCATTCTTAAGCAATTTGAAGATATTTAACATACATTGTATATCTTGGAAATAAATTTTCTTAACTCTACTATTCTGTGTTGCCAAAACATAAGACATAGCAGATTTACCCAATTTCCATTTTTGACAAGGTTACTAAACTGCTAGATATGGAGACTGTTATAGTTAGATGTATTTTAACAAAACATTTTAAAAGTCTTTCATAGTGTTCTTGTGAAAAAATAAGGAGAAATATAGACTTAACCATAGTAATGTATTCAGACCTGGTTAAATGGTGATACTTCAAATAGATATTACTGGTTTGATATCATTTTGATAGGAGATATTCAGAAGACAGTCTCAACAATCAGTGTTTGTTATCATACTTTTAAAACATTTCTAATAATGACTTGGATAAAGGCATAGATGCCATGCTTGTCAAGCTTACAAATAAAAAAAAAATCTGGATGAGATAGTTAATATACTGGATGACAAAGTCTAGGATCCAGAAATGTCCTGACAGATTTGGACATTGGAATCTAATAAAATGATGTTGAAAATGAATAGATAAAAAGTATTACCTTTGGATACTAAATGTCAAGCTCACAAGTAAAAGGAGAGGAATAGTTAGAAGTTCAATTTTTACAGTCTCATTACAGGTTGAGTATGTTATGACAATCAAAAACATTAATGCAGTTTTGGCTTACATACAGAGAGGCATATGTAATAATACTACTGCAGACATATATAATAATATACAAGAAACCGTGGAAATAATTTAGGAAGCAATTTGGGAAGAAGAGGCACTATAAAAGAAAGATCTCATATAGACACTTGAGATGATCTTTGAAAGAAACTAGGGCTTCCTTCTAATGGAAGGTGGAGGTGAGGAAAAGTGCATTTCAGGTATGGAGGATAACCCATTCAAAGACATGAAGATGGAGAGTTGTATGTGAATTTCACCTTTAAGCCTTTGAACAGCAAAAAAATAAGTTTGGCTGAACTATGGAGATTATGGAGGAGAGTAATTACCAGAAAGCAGAAATAGTATCTTGGAACCTAGAGAGGAAAGGCTTTTCCCAACACAGGAGTTTGATTTTTATTCTAGAGGCAATTGGGAACTACTAGAGTTTAATAAATAGGGTGATGACTTAGAGTTGTTCTTTAGAAAAAATCACTTTGGCAGGATGTAGAAAAGGAATAGAATTGAAGCAGGAAACAAATTAGAAAATTCTTGCAATAATCCAGATAAGAGGTTTAAGGGCTTGAACCGAGTGACTGTGAATGAAGAAAAAGGAAGTGCAATAAAGAATCAATTAGGAAGAAATAAAATGAAGGGAAGAAGAGAAAAAAAAGCATTTATTAAGTACCTACTATGTACAGACACAGTGTCAAGTGCTTTACAACATCAATTTGATCTTCACAACAGTCTTCTGAGTTATGTGTTGTTATCCAATTTTACATTTGAGCACACTGAAACAGGTAACTTTTAAATGATTTGCCCAAGGTAACAGTTAGTGTGAGTAGTTGATTACCCCTAAAATTTGTATACAATAATTAAATTTGGGACTAATTTACCCAGTGTGTGCTTGAGGTATCATATGTGTTACCTTAGCTGAAGTATTTGTTATTTATACATAAAAGTAGTGTTTTAATGTAATTAATTATATAAGTTATATGTTATAATGCCTAATGAATATAAGTCACCAGATCATATGGATATAACTTAAGGAACATGTTTTATGAATATTTGGGGAGGTGATAAAAATATTTAAGTGGTTACATATAGTGTATAGAATACCTGAAAAATTATGAGCAAAAGCTCATACAACAGCAGCAACAAAAAATATCCCAAAGAAAAAGAAGAGCAAGAAAAAAATGGGTTTCTGATAAGGCTTTTTATAAATTGCTGAAGAAAGAAGGAAAGCAAAAGTTAAAGGAAAAAAGTAAAGATGTACTTAGTTGAATAAAGAATTCCAGAGAAAAGCTTGGAGAAATAAGGTTTTTTTAAATGACAGTGTAAAGAAATAGAAGAAATAATAGAATGGGAAAGAAAAGAGATCTCTTTGGGAAAATTGGAAACATCAAGGATATGTATCATGTAAAAAATGGGCATGATAAAAGTTGGACTTAACAAAAGTAGAGGAATTTAAGAAGAGGTGGCAAGAATATACAAAAATATACTTATGTGTATGAAAACTATATAAAATTAAGATCTTGAGATTCTTGATAAACATGAGGATGAGGCTATAGATATGACTAGGGCCATGCATCTTGGAGAGTGAAATCAAGAGGGCCTTAGGAAGCATTGCTAACATTACAACTAGTGGAGGCATCAGCATTCCAGCTAAACTATTTAAAATCCTAAAATGTGCACTCAGTATAGTATATTTGGAAAACTCAACAGCGGCCACTGTATTGAAAAAGATTCATTTATGTTCCAGTTATAAAGAAGGGAAATAACAAAGAATGTTTAAACTATAGGACAGTTGTGCTTGTTTCTTAGGCCAGTGAGGTTATGCTCAAGATTTACAAGCTAGACTTTAACAATATGTGACTTGAGAAGTGCAGTCTTGAAGAGGCAGAGGAACTAGAGACCAAATTGCCAACATTCAACAGATTATGAAAAAAAGCAAGGAAGTTCCCTAAAAAAATCTGCTTTTGCTTTGTTGTCTACACTAAATCCTTTGTTTGGATCTCAACAAATTGTGGTAAGCCTTCAAAGAGATGGGAGTACGAGATAATCTTACTTGTTTCCTCTGGAATTAGTATGTAAGTCAAGAAGCACAAATTAGGTTCAAATATGGAATGACTGGTTCAGAATTGCAAAAAGGAGTACAGTCAGGCTATTTATTGTTACCTATTTAATTTCTATTCAGAGCATATTATGTAAAATGCAAGGCTGGATGAATCAAAAAGTGGAATTAAGAATATTGGGGGAAATATCAACAATCTCAGATATGTAGATGATACCACTCTGATGGCAGAAAGTAAAGAACAATTAAGAAGTCTTGATGAGAATAAAAGAAGAGATTGTAAAAAACAACAACAAAAACCTAACGTCATGGAATCTGATTCCATTACCTCTTGGCAAGTACAGGGAGAAGAAATGAAAATGTCAGGTTTTATATTTTAGGGAATAAAAAATCACTATAGCTCATGACTGTAGCCATGAAATTAAGACATTTATTCCTTGGAAGGAAAGCAATGACAAATCTGAGCAGCATACTAAAAAGAAAAATGGACAAATGTCCATTTTGTCAAACATGGGTTCATTATTAGTAAGGTGTGTCTGTGAGAGTTGTATTCTTAGGAAAACTGAGTGCTGCAGAATAGACACTTTTGAATTGTGGTATTGAAGAAGTCTTTTTGAGAGTTCCTTGAATAACAAAGAGATCAAATAAATCAAGAAATTAACTCGTACTGTTTATTCGTTTTCCTTAGTGTGTGTGTGTGTGTGTGTGTGTGTGTGTGTGTTTACACCAAACTATTGACTTTTTCATGATTTTTTTGCATCACTGTCATTTCTCTTCCTAATTTTTCCTCTACTTCTCTTAACTTGATTTCCAAAATCCTTTTTGAGATGTTCCATGACCTGAGACCATTTCATATTTTTCTTGGAGTCTTTGGATGTGGGAACTCTGCCATTGTTTATCTTCTCTGTATGTGTTTTGATGTTGTCACCATACTAACGTTCTATGCTCAGAATTATTTTCTGTTTATTGCTTTTCCCAGCTTTTACTTTGTTAAAGTAGGACACTGCTTTCAGGATGGAGGATGAATTGTTCAAGCTTTTTTTGGAGATCCTTCTAGGGACCTGTAAGTTTTCAGTTTTCCAAGGAGGTGGTATGATCTGAGGAGAGGTGTGTTTACTTCTCTGGTCTATGAGTGACCACAAGTACTCTTTTTGCCCTGGAATTGTGAGAAGGGTCTCTGCTCCATTGTGGCCTCAAGCACTAGTCTGCTAATGTTCCTCCTCACTCTGGGATTGCCACTAGGACTGTGAACCAGATCCAAGTATGAGCTAAGCAATAGAATCCTGCCTTGGTGCTAGCAAAGATATCACTGTAATCAATTTCTGTCTAGTTGTTTTTGCAGCCCCTCTTACTGAATATGGGCTGAGAATTCTGGCAGCAGTTGCTGGTCCTGCTGATTCAATGGTTCCCAAGCCCTGTTCTTGGTTTGCTGAGCCTTTATTGGGCTGGGCTTTATTCCTCTCTCCCCCTCCCCCCAGATGCAACAAACCTTTCTTTACTGACCTTATGGGTCAGAGGTGGAGAACCTTTTTTTTTTTTTTTTTTTTTTTTTTTGCCAAGGACCATTTGGATGTTTATAACATCATTCTTAGATCATACAAAATTATCATTTGGAAGAACTCAAGCAGTGTGTTTGTTGTACCTAGTTTTCAGCTCATCATTGCCTGCCTTTGTTTTAGCAAATGATTTTGATGGCCACATACACCCATGGACCAGACATTCCTTGCCTCTGTTGTTTTGGGGTTGGTGGGCTGAGAGCCCACATACCATCACTGCTGGCACTGAGTCAGTTGCCCCATGCCTGTTCCACTTTGTTGGGCTGAGGCTGTGCTGGCAGAGCCCAACAAAGTGGAACAGGCCAACCTTCCATTTGTCCTGGGCTGTTTCACTCTATCTTTTGTGGGTTCTGACACCCTAAAATTTGTTTAGAGACATTATTTAAAGTGTTTGTAGGGCTTTGGGGGAGCACTCAGGACAGTCTCTGCCTTTACTCATCATCTTGGCTCTGCCTGGCTCTGCCTAAAAAACAAATATTTTAGCTAAAGTTTAAATACTTTGGCTACATAATGAGAAAACTAGGCTCATTGGAAAAGACTTTGATACTGGGAAAAATTGAAGGCAAAAGGAGAAAGAGATGGCAAAAGATGAGATGAAGAGATAGTGTTATGGATACTGTGACTATGAACCTAGACAGACTTTGGGATAGTGAAGGATAGAGGGACCTTCTACGGTCCAGGGGTCACAAAAAGTGGAACACAGCTGAAGACTGAATAACAACATCAACAGTAACACAATACATATGAATTATGTGTTTAGAGATGCACGAAACATGTGATTATTAAAGAATCTCATGATTTTCTTAGAAGACTTATGCCTCAAATATCTATTTGCTATACTTTACTATTATATTGAGGCACTTTGTGGAAATAATCAGGGAAGTAAGGAGTAATGTTCTCTAGGTCTTACACTGAAACCATAGGTTTTTCTGAAGTAATGGAAACAATGCAATAGTATAATTAGCATTTTTTCTGGATAACTTTCTCCTTGAAAATCTTAAATAACATCCTTAATAATTACTTATTTGTCTAGGTTTTTGCCATTTTTAATTCCAAATGAAAATCAAAACATGTTACCTGAGAAGTTCTGTGGTAATTTCATCTTGCTTAAGGGACATAGTCCCAAAGTAATTAAAAATCTCACCGCAAATAGAGACTTAAAGGAAAAACAGGAGTTTTCCACAAGGATTACAGAATACCTGTACCTTCCAAAAAGAAATGAAACAAGAGATTAAAAATGAAGAATTAAGAGAATAAATAGTTTAGAAGAGAAAGTGAGAAATCTCACCCAAGAAATGGAATCCTGAAAACTAGGATAAACCAAATAAACCAAAGGATTAAAAAAGAATAGGAAAAAATATATAAGATATCTTCTACCAACAGCAGCCTGGAAAATATGTCAAGGAGAGATGATTTAAGAATCACTATGAAGCTGACCATTATCCTACAGGGGCAAAAATGGATTCCTAATGGAAAAAAGGACTTGCAAGTACATCTAATAATAATAATAATAAAGACATAAGCTGAGGTGTCACTTTGAAATACAAGTAGAAGAGGCCATTATAACTTAGAAAGGTGACTAATTGAGCTGCCTGATCATATGTATTGCTAACACATCAGTAGTAGAGAAGAAATGTTTTTCTTTAGAATTTTGATTTCTTCAAAGGATATTGAGGGAAAACAAAAGTACTGAGATATTGATTCTATTCTGCAGGTTTGATGAGGGAAAGTAGAAGGGAGAATAAAAGGAGATATAACTAATGTAGGAAAGGGAAGAAGACGTACTATTTCTCATAATTGGAGTACTTGAAAAGAATATACAAACAGGTGCAAACGAGGTAGGGGACATGGGCATCAGATTAAACTTCACTCTTAACCACAATAGATAAAGAAGCTCGACCACATGTAGTTTTGCATAGAAATGCATAAAACTTTACAGGAAAATAAGTCTGTATGAGGAATGGGGAGAGGAGGTAATTGAAAGGAAAGATAATACCGGAGAAGGAACAGTTAAAAAAGAAAGAAAGAAAAATACTAGTGCTAAAGAAGAGATTAAGAGAGTGGAAAGTGGAGAAAAGAATTAGAATCCAAAAGGATGCCTTAGATTGGTTATTCAACATTTGGAAAAAGGCTGGGCAAATTTTGGCATATGAATGTAATAGAATGCTATTACACTGTAAGAAAGAGATGATTTCGGAGAATCCTAGGGAGTGTGAATGGAGGTAGTGAATAAATGAGCAGAAGCAAGAAAATAATTTACATAAAGATAACAATATTGTAAAGAAAAACAACTTTGAAAGATTTATGAACTTTGATCAAAACAATGACCAAACATGACGCCTAGTGTAGGGCTTCTTAAACTTTTCCCACTCATGACTGATTTTCTGGAGAAATTTTTATATGGTTCCATTTATACACACACACACACACACACACACACACACACAAAACAGGTGCGCAAATCAAACCTTTACTGATAATAAATCATAAAAAAATTTATTTTAAGATAATTCTCTGTTATACATATAATTTTTCCATTTATTAAAAGATAAAAGCAAATTTGCATACTAATAAGATAGATGTGCTTGTTAATTTTTACAAAAAGAATTAAATCTTGGCAGAATACCTGATACTTTTTATTGCTGACAAATTTTTTGTAACTCTCACATTCAGTTATGTGACCCTCATAGGGGGTTGCCACCCACAGTTTAAGAAACTTTGCTCTGGAGGACCCATGATGAAATTGATGTGGTTAGGGAACCAAATGATGTGGATAGTGGCAGTGCAGAGAGTTGAGGTGTGAGAATCCCCTTCTGGTCGGTTTAGTGTGAAAGAATTTATAACCCCGAAAAGTGACTGGCAAAAAGGAAGTTTATTGGCACTGCAGAAGTCAGCTTTGCTAGGAGGTGGACTTCCTCAGTGGTAAGGTGTCCTGGCAAGGAAATAAAACAGAGGTGTTAACACTGAGAAGAGAATGTATTCACAACGGGCAGGGGTCCTGACAGAATCTATGCCAAGGAGAGAGCGGTTTCTTGACAAGGCATGGTCCTGCTTTGGGCCTCTGCAAAGAAATGAGTCTAAATTGCGCCCCCTCCCCCCCTTTTTTTTATATAAGAAATCAATTGAATGAAATGCCTTCAATGTTGTCACTGTCCCCATGCCTAGATTTCTAGTTGAATAAGTTCTAGCTAAGGTTCTGGATTCAACTCAATAGAGGGGGCAGTTAGTCCCACCAAGATAATAGAATGAAGCCACTTTATCTTGATTGCCCGAGGCAGGCCTGTCCCAGAGGAGAGTTTCTCAAGAGTTCACCCATAGCTTCTCCCTCAAAGTCAGAGGACAGTTCCAGGGTTCCCCCTCATCAAAATGTATTGCCTACTTCCTATCAGAAAAGTTATGGATACTCACTGCAGAGACATAAATTTCTAGATTGAGTAGTGTGGATTTGTTTTGCTCCACTATGCTTATTTGTTATTTGTACTTTGGTACACTCTTTCCCATGTGCTGCCCCCTGCCCTTTGATTTTTAACTAGGATGGTGATTTTGGAAGGGTGTTAGGAAGACATGCCTAACAAAGAGTAATTAAAACATTTTTTAAAATCCATATAAAAGAACAAAATCAAGCATAGATTAAGTAGAACAGTTTTGAAATCACATGGAATTTACTCTATGCTAAATTTAAAAAGAAGTGAAACTGATATAAAAACAATTCTACATTCTACATATCTATTTTGTATCTTGGTAGTAATTTGTCACAAAATTATTTGTTATTACATCTTGCTAAGAGATCTTGTATGATTTTCACACATGAAGGAAAAATATCTTGTTGTAGGAGAACTATCAAGGCAGTGTTTTCCTCTAATGAAATATTTAGTCCAAAATTTCAATGGTTCTGATTTCATGTACATTATCTTTGATAATTCAAATTATGATCCATTCATCTCCACCTATCCTGTGCTACTCTGTGACTTAGAAATTTCTGAGGGGTTCATGCATATTTTTCTTTCACTTCTCTTGCCAGTGTCTACCAAAAGAGGTTAGATAATCCACTTGTTCTAGGTGATTAGTTCATAGTCATGCTTTGTTTTGGTTTTTTTGGTGGTTGTGTATTTCTTTAATAATGTTCCCCTCATTACTTCTGCAGTCTTCCTGGGTATAATGTATTGAAGCCTTTTAGATGATCTTTAAATTCAGTCCTTTAAATTCAGACACTGTAATATTTATTATTTAATTTCATTGGGAAATTGTTGGTATTAAGAGATGAGCCCTAAAATCTGGTTTCATTAAAAGGATTGTGTAGTTTTTCAAAGACAATCTTGCTGGTTCTGTTTTTTATTTTTTGTTTTCATTTTTCGGCTCAACTCAGTAAACTTTTACACTTTAATATAGTCCTGTAAAAAGGATACTGACTCTGGAGACAGTGAATGTGGATTTAAATCTTTTCTTTCTCTGATACTTGGTATCAGACCTTGGGCAAGGTGCTTATCCTTAATGGGCCTCAGTTTATAGTAGATGGCCTCTGAGATCCCTTCCAAATCTAATCTGTGATATTCTCTCTCTCTCAGAGTCTAATTCTTTTTGTACAGCAAAATAACGATTTGATCATGTATACTTAATTGTGTATCTAATTTATATTTTAATATATTTAACATCTACTAGTCATCCTGCCATCTGGGGGAGGGGGGGAGGGGTAAGAGGTGAAAAATTGGAACAAAAGGTTTGGCAATTGTTAATGCTATAAAGTTACCCATGCATATAACCTGTAAATAAAAGGCTAATAAATAAATAAATAAATAAAAAGATATTCTCTCTCTCTCTCTCTCTCTCTCTCTTTTTCTGTATATATATATATATATATATGTGTGTGTGTGTGTGTGTGTGTTAATGGGTAGGTAGGTAGGTTCAGTACACATTATCTATCCAACTATACATTAAGTGACTTAAAAAAAATTAAGTGATTGAACAAGCAGAATTTTGTACATAATTTATCTCTTTCATGTTTTCCATATAGAAATAAATGGGAAATTACATATATAATAAAACTTATATAAATTGCCTTATTCTCTTCTTAAGGTTATTAAATTATCTCATTTTTCTGAATATTTATTACATTTTTATTTTTAAGCATCTTTAATGGTTCTTTTTTATTTTTCTAATCTATTTTGTAAGAAGTTTCCGGATCCAAAATTACATTGTTTCCTTTTGTTTTTAAACGCAAAGGAATGCATCATCTCAAGTAATAGGGAGTAGAATTATATTATAATTTGATATTATATATCTTTATGTTCTGAGTTCTAAATATGTAACTTCAACACTTACTTTCCCTTTAATAGGATATGAATGACTTTTCAGAACATCGTTGGATATTAATACTTAGAAGTAGTTTCATTTGCTAAATAAATGGGGATGTGTATGTGCATGTGTGTGTTAAATAATGGTGTACTTAGAAAATATGTGGGTAATTCTGATAAATTGTGAAATTATATTACTTTTTTTTTTTTTAAAGCTGGGAAACATGTAAGTAATAAATTGGTTTTCCTCCTCTTTGTGTGTGAAAAAAATCGTAAGAGATTCCAGGATTTTTTAATAGAAAGAACATATATACCTTTGTTCTCAGGAGCACCAAGCAAAGGCAGACAAATTAGAATGTGTGCTTTGAAATATTATAGTTAAAAGCCAATAAATATATCACAGCGATTAATTTGATTCCCCCCCTCTTTTTTTTTTTTTTTTTTTTTTTTTTTTTTTTTTTTAGCAAAACTGTACAATCTAAAGTGGACTGCATTTTGGTGAGTAAAAACATCATTTAAATGCTTCTTTAATTAGGCTAACTTACATGTGAAATATATTAATCTTTGTTAATTATTGTTTTAAAATATATACTGATTTTAACAACAACAGTTATATTCTTAAAAATAGCCTCAGGGTTCAGGGCCATAATGTTTTCTTATATAGTTACTTCAACAAAACAACAAAACCATTACCAGAAGACAATGCTTAGTTATTTAAAACTTATTGTCTTTTGCTAAAAATAATATTACTGGAAATAAATATGTTAACTAAACTGGATTTTTCTCTTCTATTAACTATATAAGTTTGGTGTTTTTTGGGGCGATGAGTGGGAGGGTAATTTTTTTTTCTTTAGAGCAAATATTAACATGTTGGTTTTGTTGTTTTGTTTTGCCTGTACATGGTTTTTCTGATTTGGGCTAGATCTTTTAGAGTTAAATATGCAATTAATTTAATAGTTTAATTTTAGATTGTTTTAGTAGTTCTTAGCTCTTGCTACACATATAGTTGAGTGGAATATGATGCTTCAGTGGGGGAAGGGGCATGCAGCTGTTCTTGCTACTGGAATAGTGCTGACTTGGATATCTCTCTTTTCTGGGTCTCTTAGAGTAATCAGCTTCTCAGCAGTGTCACTTCAGTAAACCAACCTTTCCCCTCATCTCTAGACTTGTGAGTCTCCCCTACGAAGCCTAACAGAAAGATATTAATTGGGTGCTTGTCTATATCTTATTGGCCAGAAGGCATAGTGAGAAATGGGATGAGTAGAGAAAAACTACAGTATTTCTGTGTTGATTTCAACATAGTTTCTGGAGAAATTTGTTCTGTTTTTGATGGCATCAGGTGATTATCTAGCTTTTCTGTTTACTGAGAAATTGGGAGGATAGAGCCTTTTGTAATTATTAATTATGATATGTGCATGCGAATTATAAATATCTAATTAGAATCAAATGTTTTAGCTTTTTCTGTTTATTCTAATAATTAGAGAAGTAAATATAATCTTTGTTCTTTATCTTTATTAGAGTCCAAAGTTGTATTACTGTTTCAGAGAGAAAATTTAAAGCTGTGTGAATATATGAGCTCCTTTCTAATTCAAATGTACATTGGCTATATTTTTAATTAGTATATCATGAGATAATCTTGCTACAGTGCACTGGATTTGGAATAAGAGGATGGGAGGTCAAATCCTAGCACTGTTCCTTATTACTTTTATAACCTTAGGCAAGTCACCCTTTCTGAGCTTCAGTTTCCTTTTCTGTATAATGACAAGGTTGAACTAGATGATCGTAGGGTTCTTATAACTCAGAATTTTATTATTTAAAATATAAGACATAACTAAGATTAAAATTTTCAATAATCTTTTCAAAAACAGCCTATGAAAGCCATTTATTATTTTATTTTAGTAACAGTTAAATCTGCATTTGTTATGATCAGAATATTCAATTCAATTCAAATTAAAGTCCAAACATTTGATATACATTTATGTACGGGGGTACCGAATTACTTTGTGGGTACACTAAGACAGAAATGAAATCTTCCCCTTCCTTCAGTGACTTTATATTCTTCTAAGAAAATATAACAATGTAATTTAAGGAGAATGTGCTAACAACTAGAGATATCAAGGAACTTTGTAGAATAAATTAAAAAGTTGTTTGGTATTAGTGAACATGGATAATCTAATTCATATCAAAAATGTATGAATAAAAGTGTAATTAATGGGAAATAATGGTAAACTATGGGCAACAAACTCAAATGGTATAGCTTCCTGACCAAAAAAAAAACAAAACAATAATAAAGTTGGCAGGGTCATTTCTCAATGGTCTTCTTCTATTATGTATTAAATATCAATGCTTTGAGGTATCCTTTCTATAGGAATATTTTATTTTAGGATAACAAGTTAATCTGACTTAAAACTTGTTGATAGGAATAGCTCATCAACTAATACATTTTTCCCATCTTGTAGGCCTCAGATATCTGCTGATGGAAAGAAGTAGTGTTGTTACAAGGGGTCATTGAATTCATATGTCCACCAAGCATTGTCATGTTTTAGTTTCAGAACTGTATTCATAGCATTATTGACAATGTCTATCTATCTATCTCAGATAAATGAGCCTATGTACTTTCTTGTAGACTAATTATCACCAATTATCTATTAGATATCTCAAATTAGAATTCTTTCCCATGCCATCACCCCATATTTGTCACCTTCTCTTTCCTTCCTTTTCTTAATTTCTTAGTGAATAAATTTAACTTTACACTGACTTGCTCTCCCAAGTCCCTTTTCTCCTTACCCACCAGTCTTGTTCTACAATGTTTCAGCTCAGTATTCCCATTACCTGTTGCTTCACTTCTGCTCACAAGCTGCTGAATAATGTTTGAGAAAATAATAAAACTATGTTGACTACTACAGATATATGATATAATCCCAACTGGTCCCTTACTGCATCAAGTAATCTTTTTACAAATATCTAATTTACTCACCACAGCAACTTTTCCAAACCTTTTTGTTCTTCCCCAAACTCCTTTCTCTTCTTTCACTTCTCCTCTAACCTCACTCTTTTCTTAAATCTACAGTTTTACTTCCTACTTCTTTCAATTGAAATTATATTTTGCAGAGTTGCCACTAACCCTTTAATTATCAAATCTAATGGCCTTCCCCCCCTCTCCCAGCCATCATCATTCTTCACTTTTTTGCTGTCTTTGATACTGTTCTCCTTGAGATTTTCTTTCCATTTTCTATGACTCTGCTCTATCCTGGCTATACTCTTACTTATCTGACCCTGCTTTCTCAATTTTCTTTGCCAGATCTTCATCAAGGTCAGGCCCACTAAAGGTGGGTGTCGCAAAGGGGACTGCCTTGGACCTTCTTTTTTTTTCCTTCTATGCTATTTTATTTGGCCTTCTAATCAGCTCCAGTGGTTTCACTGATCATTTCTATGCTGATGCTCTTCTTATCCAGATCTAATCTTTCTCCTAACCTCTAAATTTGTTTATCTAGCCGATTATTGGACTTAACTTATTAAACTCTTAAACTCTGCATTTCTAAAATTAAGTCTCATTATTTTCCCAAAATTCTCCCCCTTCTGAATTTTCTTATTATTGTCAAAGGCACCACCATCTTCCCAGTTACCTTTGACTCATAACCTATGTGCCATCCTCACTCCTCACTGTTTGTCCATATCTAGTCTTTGCCAGTATCTGTCAGTTTTATTTTTCTAATATCTCTACTATTTGCCCCTTTCTCTCTCCTATGACGCTGCCAGAACCCTAGTCCATATTCTCATATTCCTCACATCTGGATTATGGCAATAGTCTTCTCTTTGGTCTCTCTGCCTCAAATCTGTCTTCACTCCAGTTCATTTTTCCATTCAGCTGTCAATTTGTTCTTCCTAAAGCAGAGATCTGACTATGTCACACATCTAAACTCCAGTGGTTCCCTTTTCCTCCATAATTATATATGAAGTCCTTTGTTTAGCATTCAAAGTATCTCACAACTTCATTCCCTCCTATTTTCTGGAGATAACAGGGAATGTCTCTTAGCACCTTATTGTTTTGCCACCTCTTTTGAAGTCCATTGATACTTTATCCATCTTTACATTCCAAACATTTTCTTGTTCCTAAGAAGGCTCTCCCTCCTCATCTCTGCTTCCTGACTTACTTGGTTTCCTTCAAGTTGGAGTTAAAAATTTCATTTCTTACAAGAAGGCTTCCCTGATTCCCCCTCAATGCTAGTGTCTTCCCTCTATTGATTATTTCCAATTTATCCTGTATAATCTTGTTTGTACTTAGATGTTTTCATGTTATTGCCTTGTTTTTTGCCTTTTCCCCTGAGTTTAGCACAATGCTTGGCTTAATAAATTGTTATTGATTCATTGATGGTCTAATATAAGTCTAAAATGTAATAGAAAAAGAAAAATATGACTAAATTGTTGCTTTTATTGCTTACTAGATCTGTAGTTAGAATGCAGTTAGAATTAGAATGGTAACATTAATGATTTGAAAAGCTTTGAACCCTGCTCTCCAGAGACATAACTTCTTATATAAGGATGCAAATTTCATTCATATATACATACATATATATGTGTGTGTGTATATTTATACACACACACATACATGAGAAGACAAGAAACAGAGATAGAAACAGGGGAGAACAAGAATGCTTCTAAAATCTTGTTCATTTTAAAACCTTAGTAACTTAAAAATTCATTAAGACTTTTGAAAAACCCTGTACATGTCTATAGCCTTCTCATTTAACCTGATTGTAAGATTGCTTGTATTTACTCCAATGGGAAATAAAATTGGTCAACTTTTTATCCTTCTCTTTTATAACTCCTTTTAAAGTAAGTTTTAAAATAATACCTTTTAAAAATCAGGTGTGCTGTTTTTTAGAATGGTTTTATTTCTTTTTTTTTTTTTTTAATTTAATAGCCTTTAATTTACAGGATATATACATGGGTAACTTTACAGCATTAACAATTGCCAAACCTCTTGTTCCAATTTTTCACCTCTTACCCCCCCACACCCCCTCCCCTAAATGGCAGGATGACCAGTAGATGTTAAATATATTAAAATATAACTTAGATACACAATAAGTATACATGACCAAAACATTATTTTGCTGTACAAAAAGAATCAGACTCTGAATTATTGTACAATTAGCTTGTGAAGGAAATCAAAGATGCAGGTGTGCATAAATATAGGGACTGGGAATTCAATGTAATGGTTTTTAGTCATCTCCCAGAGTTCTTTTTCTGGGTATAGCTAGTTCAGTTCATTACTGCTCCATTAGAAATGATTTGGTTGATCTCGTTGCTGAGGATGGCCTGATCCATCAGGACTGGTCATCATCTAGTATTGTTGTTGAAGTATATAATGATCTCCTGGTCCTGCTCATTTCACTTAGCATCAGTTCGTGTAAGTCACTCCAGGCCTTTCTGAAATCATCCTGTTGGTCATTTCTTACAGAACAGTAATATTCCATAATTTTCATATACCACATTTTAGAATGGTTTTATTTCAAGAAAGAATTTTCAATTGTAGTAATATATTTATTACTTCTTTGGAAATACAACTTAACTCTAAGATTCCTGCCAGAACAGGAAGCACATCTTCCATTTCTACATACACACTACAACAAATTGATACCACAGTGAATAATGATCAAGGAACCTAAAGTAAATTACTCCTTCCACCCAAAATTTAATATTTTCTGATGCTTATGATCTTCCAGCCATAAATTCACACCCAGTAGGAAAGGAAGTGTCCAGAAAAATCAATGCCAGAAAATATGCCCATATTGTCCTTGTTCTTGCAAAACCATGTGTGAGGCAGGAAAAGTAGAGGTCTCCCTCAAGAAAGCCTTGTGGTGGTCAGAAAGCCCCAGGATTTTATCTTTAAAAGTTCAAGGAGTATCAGTAACCAGAGCAATGCTGAAATGATTAGATCTGAAAAGACAGGATCTCTAGGCCTCTTTACCTTTCTGATTCTGTACTCTGCACCTCAAAGATTCAGGTGGGAGGCCTAATCTAAGAAAGTGAAGGTCAGCCTAGGACAGTAATAAGCAGAACTAACCATCCTACCCAAAAGTGTAATATGGTGGATAGGCTGACCCTGACATAAAGTTCTGCTAACTCAACAAAAATATCAATTAGCATAAAAAATTATTGTCACTCTAGGAATCCCCCAAAATAGTTACTGCCAGCAGTGACTCATGGGGAAAAAATCCCACCAAAAAAAAAAAGTTAAACAGATTTTCCATAAGGACTTCAAGAATAGAAATGAAGCAAGAAATTAAAAGTGAAAGAAAAACTCTGGAGAAAATAATTGGAAGGAGAATAACTATCTTATAAATAAAATAATAAATCTTTTTTAAAAATTTTAATAGCCTTTTATTTACAGGTTATATGTATGGGTAACTTTACAGCAATGACAATTGCCAAACCTCTTGTTCCAATTTTTCTTCTGTGACTCCCATAGCCAGTCAGCAGGATCTGTCTTCTCATCATTTGGCAGTGGGTGCCCCTCACTCAAGATGTCTGGATGTTGAATGAGATCCCAATTTGTAAAAGACAAATGTCTTGCCAAGAACTTTGCAAAGTCTGATGAAACCAGGAAAAGATTTTTATTCATGATTTTGCAAGAATGGGCATTCCAAGTAGACATACTCTTAAAGTGCCAAAGCCATTAATTTTTGTACTCTGTCCTATACCCCTGATTCCCCACTGGCTGGATACTACAGAGGTTACAGCCTATCTGGAGCACCTCATTCCCCCATGTAAGTCCTTATACCTAATTCCCACTAGTTATTTACATTCACTTTATTTGGTCATAATCAGCTGCATGTTCTCTGTCACGTAAGCATTTACAAGTAGGTTTTTATGTATGTGTTCCCTCCTCCCCCACAGAAGCAATACTTCCAACCACATTTCCTACAGAATCAATTTTAAGACTGAAACATACATTCTTGGAAACACCCATTCTGGGAATTTATTTTGCTTGATTGTATATATTTTTTACAATGAATTTGTTTTTGTTTTTGTTTTTTTATTTCTCTATTTGCAGAGATAAAAAGTGGGCATCATAAACTAAATATATCTAAAACTTGTCAGCATCATAAACTAAACATATCTAAAATGGAATTATTTTCTCCTCTAAATCCTGCCCTTTTCTAAATTTTCCTGTTATTATTGGGCACACCACTATCCTCCCAGTTACTCAGGGTTACAATCTGTGTGTTCTCTTCAATTGATCACTCAACCCCTCATATTTAATCATTGAGTTTTCTTTAAATTGACCTCTAATATTCTTTGGATACTTTCCTTTCTCTATTCTTACATAGCCACTATCTTAATGCAGGCCCTCATTACCTTTACAAATTGTATAGCTTACAAGTTAGCTTTCTAGCCTTAAGTCTCTCCCTACCTAGTATATAGTCTACTTGACTGCCAAAGTATAGTTTTGCTAATGTCATACCCCCTTCTCTAAGATTTCCACGTTCTAGGATCTAGGATCCTAGGATCCTAGGATCACATATTTATACAGTCCTTGGTTTTTTAAAGCCCTTACAACTTAACCCTCACCTACTTTTCTAGTTTTCTTCTATATATCACTTCTCTTCACATACTTTGTAGTCCAAGGGATATTGGCCTCTCTGGCTGTTCTTTACTCAAGGCATTCTTATAGTTTAGGCCTTGATTGGTTCAGAGTGAAAGTAAATAGCAATCATTTTTGTTTTGGCCAGAAATCCTGAGGGTCTTCCTCTCCCAAATTTGTGTGTGTATGTGTGTATGTGTGTGTGTGTGTGTGTGTGTGTGTATGTGTGTATCTCTTTTGATATATATTGTATGTATATCTCTGTGTGTGTGTGTGTATATATCATGTATGTGTATTTGTGTGTACACATACTTGTATGTGTATCTTTCGATATATATTGTATGTATATTTATGTGTACACACACACACACACACACACATTTTTTGTAGACTGGGTAAAAGCCCATTCTCTGCCTCCTTTCTTACACTAGCTTTAATCACTGTCTGGGCATAGTCTCACTTTGGCTGAGGTAAGACCTTCATTTAAAAAGTCTCCCAGTGCATTCAGGATCATCTCCAGTCATCCTGATCTGTATCTTGTCATTGGACTCCAATGGCTTTGAAGGAGAAAGTGAGTCCTCCCTCACTTAAATCCAGTTAATTTTCATGTCCTCCCTGATGTCATGGTCTTCTTACAGAATAAAGGACAAACAAAAGACAACCAGCTTTTTCACTGGTTGTCTCATGCTTAGAATCCTGCCAGTCCCCATCTTTGCCTTCTGACTTCTTTTATGTCTTAGCTTAGATCCCATTGTCTGCAAGAGGCTTTTCCTGATACCGCTCAGTATTTCCTCTAGTTTCTCTTGTATTGATCTTATATGTTGTTTGCATGTTGTGTCTCTCTCATTAGATGATAATAAATTTTTTGAGGACCATGACTGGGTTTTTGTTGTCATTAGTTATTTGTTTTCTGTTTTTATTTTTAGTTAGTAAATAACTAACTAAATAACTTAGTAAATGCTTGTTGACCTGACTTTGGCAAATAAGAGTAATTAAGAGAAGAAATATATTGTTTGAGAAATACAAGGGAACTGCTCATACCAATATGGCATGTTTAATGATATATAATTTTTTGAAAGTGTGATTATCAATGATAAAAGCCCCCTCCCCCAAAAAAATTCGTACTCTTTCTAACTATAAACTTTTAAAGTAACATTTTTAGTAGCATTTTTGTGTTGATATCCATAAAATAATAACCTGAAGGTAATTCCAAAACAATTTAATTTTTCTTTTTAAATTTATGTTACTTCATAATATTGAAATCCTGTTTTGAAGTTCGCATTTAGGAAAATGTGAAAGCTTTTCAAATTCCTTTTTCTAACTTCCTCAGTTCAATTGCTTTGTGTTTCCTATTCTGTTGTGTAGATAGATATAATGCTTAGTCAAAATAGACACTTAACTTCTTGGAGCCCTAATTTCCTTAAATGTAAAATGAGAACAAGAGAGTTATTGATTTCTTTGGTCTCTTCTTATTTGAGAGCTTATGATCATGTAATATAAAGCACCACCTAATCAACACTGCCCTTTATGACTTTGCTTTCTGTGTGGGACAGAATTGTATACTTCTTTTACCTCTAATCCCTGTCTACTTATAGCTAAAAATGATAGTACACAGATAGCCTTTACTGGTTACTGTCCATTGAACTATAAAACTAGATCTGATTGTTTCTCCGAAAGAGTGGTATTGGAGGAAATTATATTTCTTAACAAAGGCTGCATATTCAGGTATTTTATCTATTGGAATATCTATAAACACTACTTAAAACCAACTCCATAAAGTATTTTAAAATGTCTAGAATAGATAACTTTCCAGCTGTCAGGGAATAGAGTGCTGGGCCTGGAAGATTTGTATATGGATCCTCAAACATTTGCTAGCTGTGCAACCTTGAGCAAGTCACTTAATCTATTTGCCTCCATTTCCTTATCTGTAAAATGGAGATAATAGTAGCACTTACCTATAAGGGTTGTTATGAGGATTAAAAGAAATAATATTTGTAAAGTCCTTAGCACAGTACCTGGCATCTCAGAAGCACTGTATAAATGTTAGCTTACTGCTGTTATTATTATAATTTATATAAATGTTAGCTATTATTATTATATATTTATATATAAATCAACAACAATTAATTGTTTACTTAGTGCCTGGCACTGTTAGGCATTATGGATAAACAAATAAAAGAGATTTTGCTTTCAAGAAATTTACATTTTCTTAGAGACAGTAGTATGTATATGTATAAATACATACAGCATAAGTTCAAAATAATTGGGGGTCATTAGCAACTGGGGGGATCAAGAAAAGCTTCATTGAAAAGGATGTTTTGAAGGAAACCTGTAGTATAGATGAAGAGGAATAGTTTTCTATAGTGGGAGAAAAGCCATTGCAAAGGTCATAAGACATAGAGTTACAGTAAGATGTTCAGTTCCTTTCTAGGAATTGAACTGGGATTATTCACTCCAAATGTTTCTGCTGAGAATCCCAAGTGATGGCAGAGTGGGGTCATCTTGTTAACAGACAATTTTTTTTCCCAGGAGACAGCCAATTAAAATGAGTTGTGTCTTCAAAAAGATTCATTGTGAGAAGACCATGAAAGAGTTTGAACTAGATAACCCCTAAGGGCCTTCCAGTTCTAAGTCTGATCTTACAATAATGTGATGCCTTTTATCAATTGAATAGACACTCAACTGACTTGACTAGGTAATAAACATAAGATCTAACTGTTTTCCTTTTCTTCAGTTTGGTTTGGTGGTGGTGGGGAAAAGCCTACATAGTCTCTCAGGAATAAAAATCTGTGTATGTACAGAATTTACCTTTTTTTTTTTTTTTTTTTTTTTTTTAAGCCTCTTTGGCTAAGGGACCATATTTAGATAACTGGTTCTGGTTGTAAAATATCTAAATTATGTAAAAGCAACATGCTATATAAATTTTATTTGATAAGTTCTTTTTTATTAAAGCTTTTTTTTTAATTTTCAAAACATATGCATGGATGATTTTCCAACATTGACCCTTGTAAAACCTTGTATTCCAAATTTTTCCCCCACTTTCCCCCAGCCGCAAGATGACAAGTAATCCAATACATGTTAAATATGTTAAAATATATGTTTAATTTAATATATGTACAGATATTTATACAATTATGGTACTGTGCAAGAAAAATAAGATCAAAAAAGGAAAAAATGAGAAAGAAAATAAAATGCAAGCAAACAACAAAAAGAGTGAAAATACTATGTTGTGATCCACACTAAATTCCCCCAGTCCTCTCTCTGGGTGTAGACAGCTCTCTTCTTCACAAGATCATTGGAACTGGCATCAGTCATCTCATTGTTAAAAAGAGCCATATCCATCAGAATTGATCATCATATAATTTTGTTGCTTTGTGCAATGATCTCTTGGTTTTGCTCATTTCACTTAGCGTCAGTTCATGTAAGGTTCTTTTTTACTTTTTAGGTGTACTGGATTTTCATGTGTTTTCCTATTCTCTGGGTTGTTTCAGTGACTTCCACAGTGCTTGATACATATCAAATTAATAAATGCTTATTGTTAAGATTATTACATGGTGTACTAAGTCAGTGGAAGTGAAACTTCAGTTCAGTGGAACTGAATAATCCCAGTTCAATTCCTAGAAAGGAGAAATCTTTCCTGTAAGTTATATAAACTCTTCTTTCTTTTTGACACATACAAAATCTTCTTTTTCTTTGATTCAACAATTCCTAACCTATGAGCTCAGCTCAACAGCAACTACAGGAATACAGAAACACAGGATCTAAGAGTTGCAAGTTACCTCTGAGGACATAGGGTTTAATCCAAACTTTGTTTTTCTATAATGTCCTTAATAAGTGGTTGCCCAAAATGTGTCTTAGTTCTTCTACAAAAGAATTCACTGCTTGCTGATACACCTTTGGAATCCAATCTATTATGGAAAGTTCTTATTGTTAGGAAGGTGGAATTAGAGATAATTATTCGCTAATTTACATATACTTAGTACTTACTATAATTCCACAAGATTCACACCTTTAAGAGAGCATATATAAATAACAAAGAGCTGTCAAGGCCAAGAAGGACAAGCCCACTAAAGGACAAGCCCACTACACACAAAGCCCACTGTCGGAGGAGGAGACAGATTCATTCCATCTTCCACCTTTCTGCTGGCTGGAGACACTTGGAGGGAGCTAGAGGCAGGAGCTGGCAGAGGCAAAGGACTAGCAGCAGGAACCAAGGAGAGAGATAGGCCTCTAAGACAGCTAACCGGGCCCCAGGAAGGAGACAAGACTGGAAAGGAAACAATAAAGGATTAGACTTTAACTCCTGGCTGCATTTGTGGTGATTACTGGCTGCTCCCAGAAGTCCCCCAAGAAACCTGCTCACAGAAAATACTATATTTTAGAGAAGAATATATTAGAGAAGAATACATGTTGGCACCTGGGACCAAGAACCTTCATCTGTGACCCAGAAATTAGGGTGAGTACAACAAGGAAACTTTGTTAAAGGGCTAAATTAGTATTTCAGCTAAAATGGGACAGATGTTTAGAAAACAGCTTTCTTTTCCAATTCAAGAAAAATGTGTAGAGAAGATTGTCAGACTTATGAAAAGCCAAGGTTTGATTATAATTTGGGAGCAGATCACTGAACTTTTAGAAATTGTACAGTACACATCTCCTTGGCGCTCTAAGGAAAAAGAATTGGATCCAAATGAGTGGAAATTAGTAGGAGAGCAACTATGTCAATTCTACAATGAAAATGGACCTGACTCAATTTCCAGAGACACTTTATACATACAATTTATACAACTGGCTTTAGGAAAATATATAAGTTATAGAATAAGGAAAAAGACAAAAGAGCAGGAGGGGAAAGAGCCAACTAAACTAGGTGAAAAGAATCAGATAAGAATGGAGTTAAGAACAATTTTTAGTGTGCTACTTCACAGCAAGAGAAATTAGGTCATTCCACATCCCCTGACCTACTTCCCTCAATTAACCCTTCATGGGTGGAGGGAGGAGGAAGGGGAGAGGCAGTGACACAAATAGAACCACCTATGAAGCAGCCTGTGCAAGATTACAAAATGCATTGGTTAAGGCTAAGAGAGAAGGACAGAATATATCTGATTTAAAAATAAATGCATACCCTGTGATTGAAGAGCTTAACTTTTCAGGTCAACAAAGGAAAAGATACACTCCTTTTGATTTGGAAAAAATTAAGGATTTGAAAAAAGGTTGGACTCTTTTTGGGGCTACATCATCTTATGTTAAGATGTTATTAGATAGTTTGGCTTATGGAATCCTAACCCTTAGTGATTGGAAATCCATAGCTAGGACACGTTTAGAACCTGGAGAAAACTTGTTGTGGCTTTCGGAATGTCATGAATTATGTAGGATTCAAGCCCAATGCAATAGGCAAACAGGAGTTAATGGTACAAATCACTTTTGACCAACTAGCCAGTGAAGGTAAATATAGAGAGAATTCAGCACAGATTAATTACCCCACAACAGCTTATGAACAGATTGCTACTGCTGCTATAAAAGCTTGGGGTTCCCTCCCAGATAAAGATGGAGGTAAAGTCTTCACAAAAATAGAGCAAGGTCCCAATGAACCCTTTGTGGATTTTGTAGGACGTCTGCA
Source organism: Sarcophilus harrisii (assembly GCF_902635505.1). Classification (NCBI taxonomy): domain Eukaryota; kingdom Metazoa; phylum Chordata; class Mammalia; order Dasyuromorphia; family Dasyuridae; genus Sarcophilus; species Sarcophilus harrisii. The sequence goes on along the minus strand of NC_045427.1, from coordinate 507,983,104 downwards.
GACAGCTGTCACAAGAACCATTGGAGAAAATGCAGTCACAAAAATTATGATAAGACAATTGGCTCAGTTGGAGAATGGCTGAATAAATTGTGGTATATGAAAATTATGGAATATTACTGTTCTGTAAGAAATGACCAACAGGATGATTTCAGAAAGGCCTGGAGAGACTTACACGAACTGATGCTGAGTGAAATGAGCAGGACCAGGAGATCATTATATACTTCAACAACAATACTATATGATGACCAGTTCTGATGGACCAGGCCATCCTCAGCAACGAGATCAACCAAATCATTTCTAATGGAGCAGTAATGAACTGAACTAGCTATACCCAGAAAAAGAACTCTGGGAGATGACTAAAAACCATTACAATGAATTCCCAATCCCTATATTTATGCACACCTGCATCTTTGATTTCCTTCACAAGCTAATTGTACAATATTTCAGAGTCTGATTCTTTTTGTACAGCAAAATAACGTTTTGGTCATGTATACTTATTGTGTATCTAATTTATATTTTAATATATTTAACATCTACTGGTCATCCTGCCATCTAGGGGAGGGGGTGGGGGTAAGAGGTGAAAAATTGGAACAAGAGGTTTGGCAATTGTTAATGCTGTAAAGTTACCCATGTATATATCCTGTAAATAAAAGGCTATTAAATTAAAAAAAAAATTACCCATGTATATGTACTTTTAATAAAAAGTAATTAAAAAAAAGAACTATCAAAGAAGAATAAAAAAATAAAAATGGTTGTTGTTTGAAAAAAAAAAAAAAAAGACAATTGGCTAAGGAAAATGCCAGTGAGATTTGCAAAAGAATTATATGGGGACTACACAAAGACGCTCCTTTAGAGGAGATCGTAAGATGCTGTGCCACAGTGGGCACAAATGTTTATTATATCCAGATTATGTTGAAGATGGGAAGACAGAGTCACTCTTGGCAAGGGACTTCTAGAGAAACTCATCGATGCTTTCAATGTGGAAAAATAGGACATCTGAGAGCCCAATGTAGATATGGAGATAGAGTGAGAAGACAGGATGAGAGAAGACCTAAAACCCTATGTCCAAAATGCCACAAAGGCTTCCACTGAGCCTCAGAATGTAGATTCACCCAGGGAAATGAGCAGCAGGGCCCAGCCCCAAGATATCATACAAAAGATAGGGGGGGCATGATGGCAGCTGAGATTACACCCAGAGAGTCTTTAGAAGGTCAGGACTCTGGTGTGATCAGATCAGCCAAAAAGCAATCAGATAACAGAAAGGGATTACAATTGGGGAGAATACAGGCTTTTTAACCCAACAGAAAGGCAGTGTCCAGTGCGAGCAGCTCCAATATAATGAGAAGGTCCAATGTAATTGCCAGGTGATGAGGAGAAATCTAGAAAGTGGTAAATAGAAGGGACTAGATAGGTTAACTGCTTGGGAGAAAGGGTTTGTTTGTATTCCTACAGATGAAGAAGGAAACAGATGAGTGCCAAGGAGTCCATCAGAGAGAGACAGAAAAAGAGAAAAATCTGGAAACAAAGAAAACCTAAGAACAAAATCTGCAGGAATCATTGGATTCCCCAACACAAGATGAGACTTTTGCAGGACTTAAAAACTTGCAGGAATTATTGAATTCCTGGCAGATGAACTAATGCACAATCGATTTCTTTTGGACTATTTCTAGAACTTATGAACATGTATAATTCTGCATGTTGATTCATGTTATTTGTTACATCACTACTAACCTGTGTTACTATGTGTTTATGTAATCTATGTGATTATGTGTAATACCTCCCATATTCATGGATTTATGTATACTTGTTTCAAGTGACCCCCTTCAGAAACCCACTAATCTGATTTGATTTCCCATTTCCTTTGGTGTTTTCATCTCTCTTCCTGAGATGTCAGGGAAGGCGTGATCACCTCTTTTTATGGTGTTTTCACTCCTTTTTTGAGCAGTCAGGGAAGGCATGATCACCTTCTTTTTTGGGGTTCTCACCTCCTTGAGAAGTCAGGGAAGTCATGACCACCTATGTTCTAAATCAAAAGAAAGCGGGAGATGTTAGGATTCTTACAAAGTACTAAATCAGTGGAATTGATGAGATAATGATTCTCTAATTTACATGTACTTAGTACTTACTATAATGCCACAAGATTCACACCTTTAAGAGAGCATAAATAAGGAGGAGCTGTCAGGGTTAAGAAGGACAAACTCACTAAAGGAGAAGCCCATTGCACACAAAGCCCACTGTCAGAGGAGGAGACAGATTCATTCCATCTTCCACCTTTGTGCTATCTGGAGACATTCGGAGGGAGCTAGAGGCAGAAGCTGGTAGAGGCAAAGGACTAGCTGCAGGAACCAAGGAGAGAGATAGGCCTCCAAGAAAGCTAACTGGACTCCAGGAAGGAGACAAGACTGGAAAGGAAACAATAAAGGATTGGACTTTAACTCCTGGCTGCACTTGTGATTACTGGCTGCTCCCAAAAGCTCCCCAAAAAACCTGCTCACAGAAAATGTTTTAGAGAAGAATATATTTTACAGCTTATTGATCAATTAATAGACTGGATGGTAGATTTGGGGAAGGTAGACCATTTTGTATAAAAATTTATTTTTATAGGTTGGGAGCTGAAATTGACTGAAATGGGGACAAATAGTTGCTTTAAATGATTAGAGAATGCCGATTTGCTATTTAAAAACAGTTAGCTTTCCTTTGCAATGGGCCTTTCACAGAGCAGCGGCTTAATACATTTTTAAACTGAATTATTTAAATTTTATTGAAGTTATCTTAACTGTTCAGTTATCTTGAAAATGCATAGTTAATAGCATGGAAGAGTAAGCATAATAAAGATAAAAATCGATCCCTATTATCGGGGAAAAAAATTTTCCAAGTGCATGCTTTGCTAATGATGAGAGAAATACCTTTAATATACAAAAAGAACATATATAAAACTGAGGATATTGAATGCTCAGCTTAGTGTTGAATGAGACAGATAAATCCTTAATGTTATTAATTATATTTTTAAGCTCAGTTTTTAAAAAGGTGTGCTTGTAAAGTAAAATACCATTTTTCAAATTTCACAGGACCAATTAAATTGTTTTATTATAATGGAATTTTGTCACAGTTAATATGTTCCTAGAAATTATTTCCAACCTGCAGAGCATGGAGTTACAGAAACAGCTTATTCCTAGCATGTATTTTGGGAATTAGGAAGTGAAAAGATTTCAGTTATTGCTTATGTATATTAAATTCTTATGGGCTTCCCAGTGGGAGAAAGTTAAAAACTGATTTCCCTCCTTGGTTTCTACTTCCCCAAACATACTTTTGTTCTTTTGCCTTTCTGGAGATTTATTTATTATTAAGGATGCTTTGGCGAATGATATAGATCCAATGAAGATTTTTTTTTTGTCTGACAGGTAATTATTGGATGTAGTTGAAAGGGTGTTTGAAGTGGGAAAGAAGAGAATAAAAGGTCATTACTACCCTATAGACTCAAAAGAATCAGGAAAACTAACTTGTTTCAGTTCCCCAGCTCCCACTTTGTTGCAAGACATATGTAAACTGGCAGTTTAATGAAAGAAAATAACTTAAGTGGCTGTTGAGCTGGTGGGGTAGGGAAGTTTTTATTCTTGTCATGACCTAGAGAAAGATAAATCTTATTCTACTTTTATAGGACAGATATAGCAAGATATAAATGAGAGGGAATTATTACAGGCAAATCTATCAATAAATTATCAATTATCATCCTCCAAACAAAAATAAATTTTGTACATAATACATTTTGGTTAGAGGTGAAAGGATTAAAGAAAAACATAACTTTTTTCTTAAAATGACCAGTTGCAAGATCTTTTTTTGGTGGCAAGGAATTGGAAATTGAATGGATGCTCATCAATTAGGAAATGGTTGAATAAGTTATGGTATATGAATGTAAAGAAATATAAGAAATGCTTAGCAGGATGATTTCAGAAAAGCCTGGAAAGACTTAAATGAATTTATGCTGAGTGAAGTAAGAAGAACTAGGAGAACATTGCACATAGTAACAGTAAGATTATATGATCAACTATGATAGATTTCGCTCTTCTCAGCAATACAGCGATCCAAGATAATTCCAATAGAGTTGGGATGGAAAATGCCATTCACATCCAGAGAGAGAGCTTTGGAGACTGTATATAGATCAAAGCATAGTATTTTCATTTTTTTGTTTGTTTGTTTTTTGTTTCTTATAGTTTTTTCCCTTTTGGTCTGATTTTTCTTGCACTACATGACCAATATGGAAATATGTTTAAAAGAACTGTATATTTATAACTTTGTTTGCAAGAAAGGGCAAGGTAAGGGAGGGAGGGAGAAAAAATATGAACACAAAATACTAAAAAATTAATGTTGAAAACTATTTTTCCATGTACTTGGAAAAATAAAATACTATTGAGGGGGAAAAATAAACAAACAATACTCAGTCAGAGAACTGAACAACAAAAGGAACTGGGGTAGGATGCTACCATATATGTGGATCCACTAGGCCTGAAACAAAGGGGAATGGTGTCCAGGTGAGGTCAATTTCTTCCAGAAGGCATTTAAGGTAGAGAGCAAGATAGGTGAAGTCCTCAGCCTGACAGTAGGCTGAGACAGCTCTGAAGTACAAACCTCAAGAAAAAGTTATAAAAGTGAAAGTCAGGAAGTAAGCAATAGAAGAATATAAAAAGAAAAAGGATGAAATTACCAAAGCTCTTAGTAGGAAGAAAAAACTCAGGTAAAGAGTTTAGGGAAATTCTTACAAGCCAACATGTAACAGTTTACAGATCAACTAAATGAGTCCAGATATCTATGAATAAATAAGGCGCAAAGGAAAATAAAATCAATATTTTATTGGCATAATAAGGCAAAATAATGAGGCAAGTCAAGCACAAATAGTCTTTGTGAACCTTTGGATTGAATTCTATAACTTTGTGCATTTTGTGTTTCTTTTGCGCTATTTCAAGTCTGCTTTGCTCATAAAGCAGAGCACTTTCTCTGATGAAGGTATGCCATCTGGATAGTCCTGTGCTAGTGCAGGGTTCTTAAGAGAGACCTTGAGTGTCTTAGTATCACTTTTTTTCTAATCACCATCTGAGTGCTTGCCCTGAATGAATTTTCCATAAAATAGTCTTTATGACAAGCTTATGTTTGGTATTCAAATGATATTATAGCCAGTCCATCAGAGTTGTGCTCTATGCAACAGAGTTGGAATACTTGGCAGTTTAGTTTGAGAAAGGACTTAGTGTCTGGTATCTAATTCTGCCAGGTGATCTTCAGAATCTTCCTAAGACAATTCAAATGGAAGCGATTCAGTTTCCTGGCATGGCGCTGGTATACTGTCCAGGTATCACAGATGTACAACAGTGAGATCAGCACAGCAACTCTGTAGACCTTCAGTTTGGTAATCACTCTAATACCTCTTTTCTCTCACACTTTCCTTTGGAGCCTTAGCTAGCTCTGGCATTGTGTGTTTCAGCCCCATTATCAGCGTATACATCCCTAGAAAGTATACTGCCAAGGTAAGTGAACTTATCCACAATATTCAGAACTTCTCTCTTTGCTATAACTGATGTTCCACATATGGAAAGTTTGGTATTAGCTGATGGAACCACCTGTGTTTTCTTGGTGTTAATTATTGGACCAAAATTAGCATAAACAGCAGAGAATCAATTCATACTTTATGTATTACAGGTTCAGAGGTTGCATAAAGTACACAATCTGCAAACAAAAAATCATGCACTACACTTCTTCCATTTTAGTCGTCCTTGTAACCTTTTTAAATTGAAGAATACTATCAGTGGGGTAATTGATTTTGATGCTGTATTTTTCCTCATTGAAGCCTTTTAACAACATTGCTAATAACATTATGCTAAAAAAAAAAAAAAATGGGAGCAAGCACACAGCCATGCTTCACTCTCTTACTGACAGGGAAAGTAAAAAAGCATCATCCATTATCTAGACCCTGGCAAACATGATGTTGTAAAATTGACATAAAATACTGATGAACTTCCCTGGGCAACCAAATTTTGTCATAATTTTCTATAAGTCCTCATGACCAATAGTATCAGAGTCATTGGTCAGATCTATAAATGTGGATAGATCTCTGTTCTCTTTCTGGCATTTTTTCTGGTGTTGTCTTGCAGTAAATACTGTATCAACTGTCCCTTGGCCTTTTCTGAAGCTATACTGGCTCTCAGGTAGATAACCATCTTCCAAGTGAAGAGTCAGCCTATTAAAGAGAACTCTGGCAAGAATTTTGCCAGCACTAAAAGAGAGACCACTCTGTGATTGTCATAGCACAGTCTATTCTCTTTAACTTTATAGAGGTGGACAATGAAGGCATCCTTGAACTACTGGGGGATAGTCACCTCTTGCCATATAACCTAGAAAATTTCAGTCAGCTTTTGTATGTATAATCAATGAACCCTCCCACCTTGTAAATCTCAGCTGGAATAGAATCAGTATTAGTTGCTTTGCCATTCAAAAAGAACCTATTTAAAACTTCTTCAGCTAAGGAGGGATTGACTTCAATTTGAGGTAAATGGTCAGTGGCTTCAGCATTGATTGATGAATGTCTGTTGAGAACATTATGGAAATGTTTCTCTAGAATTATCTCCTTATTACTAATGTGGTTTCATCAACACTGAGTAGTTGAGACGCACCACAGGTCTTTGACCCATAAATAGCCATCAAGACATCATAAAAGCACTTTGGGTTGTTAACTATCAGCATAAATCTGAATTTCATCCGTCAAAAATCCTGCAACTCTCTATGCTTCACTTGTACTTTATTTTGTTGGAATTATATGATATCTTCTTAGAGATGGAGGAACTATCCCATTGGTACACCCTGTAGAGTTCTTGTTTTTTTCACTTTGCAGTTCCTGAATTTCCTCATAACTTTCATCAAACCAGTCTTGCTGTTTGTGTGTATTCTCACCCAGTTGAGCAAGTATAATGATGTACACCAAATTTCTGAAAGCTACCCACTCTTTTTCTTTTTTCTTTGTTGCCAATTTTGTGTTGGCTCAACTTTTCCTCCAAGTCAACAGCAAACTGTTCCCTCTCAGAGAAGCACTCTATTCTGATGATATTAATTCTTCTGATAGTAATTTTGCCTTGGGCTGCTACTTTTGTTGAATGCAAATATTTCGCATTGGAAAGGATATGTATGATCAGTCCAGCATTCTGGTACCCATTGCCTTTGCCACTCTCACATCCTTTCTGTCTCTTCTTTCCATCATATAGACTGTTAAATATCAGTGTTTGTTATGAGGATGCATCCATGAAGTTTTATTGCATTTCAGTAAAAAGAAGACAGTATTGCTCATTAGAAGGTCATGAAATGCACACATTTTCAGTTGTAATTGCTGTCATTTCTGATTCCATTCCTCCCAAGGATTTCCTGGCTTTGTCTGGTATCTTGAGCCTATTCTGGTATTGTAGTTATTCAGAACTATAAGTTTGTCCTCTTCTGGCACATCAGCAATAAGGGTCTTCATGAGATTTTTCTTTGACCTCATTAGGGTTTGTCCTAGTGGAGAGAATGGGCATTGATGATGGTGGTGATATTCTCTTTCAAATAGCAATCACATTGTCATGAGCCTGTCATTTATTCCTTTTGATAGGCACACAAGCTAGTTCATTAAATTAGTTTTGATTGCAAGATCTGCACCATTTTTCTAGTACTCCCCTTTGTTGAAGCCACTTTAGAAAAATGTGTCTCCAGCTTTCACTTCACTAAGCTGACCTTCATTTGTCAGACTTGTTTCACTCAGGGCTGCTATTTGTATGTGATACCTGCTGCATTTTCTCACAAGAACTTTTTGTCTTTCGGGTCTACTGGATTTTGTATTCTCTATGAGTGTATGCACATTCCATATAACAGTGGAGAGTGGAATCCTCTTTGCAGAAGACTTTGTACATGTTTTGGGTTTCAACTGCTGGGTGGGATCCCCACCTGCTACAGTAATCAAGTCACAGTTGGGTAAGCAATTTTGAAACGGCACCTTTTCCAGCTCTTTCCTCACCCCATGAGGTGTGAGCAGTGGAAAGGCTTAAAAGGCTGCTTAGACACCCAGGGGTCTGCTGAATCCCACTGCTGCTTCTATGAAGATGACTCTATGACCTGGGCCCCTGTGTGCAGGGCTATGACTACAGCTCCCAGTGTACCTGCACCTGCTGCTTTGTCACTTGCCTCTCTCCACAGGACTTTGAGATAAGTAAAAAATGATGAAATGGTAGAGATGATGATTTTTGATTCATGTATAAACTGGATTTAAGTGAAGTAGAGTTCTACAAAGTCATTGGCCTACTCTTTCTTACAAAGTCATTACAATCAGTGTTAGGACCAAGTCAAGACAACTGGTGATGGGCTCAAGATGCAGTGGATGACATTGGCATTTTTAATGTTCAACCAAGCTCCAAGTATTCCACAACTATCTTGATAGTTGTTGGAACAAGTTATTCTCATTCCACCAAGGGAAATCTTCATATGCTTGGGGTAAACACCTTTCCTTCCCCCCAATTCATTGACAGGTTTGAAACCCCTCAGTTATCCTCAAACTGGTTTAGACCATCTGCTGAAACAGCTGACTGTTGTGCATATAACAGATTCTTGGACTCACAGGTGAAAATTTAAGTGGAACAAGTGAATAGCAAAGATAGAAAACAGCTCTAAAAAAGGGTTTGGCAGCCCTCAACCAGAGGAGCTAGTCTTCCCTATACATGACTGGAATAACACAACTTAATACCTCCCCCCCCCCAAAAAAAAAACAAAACACCATCTTCTGCAATCAGAAGAAACAGGACCAACTCATATCTTCTGTCCAGAATTTCACATAGTCTGGTCCTAACATTGTGGAAAGTCAGGAAGAAAGCTGAAAAAATGACTAAACAAAAGAGTTTTACCACGAAAAACTGCCATGATAAATAACATTGATATTCAAAGCACAAACCCAGAAGAAGAGAATAACTCTGAACTTCTACAAGTCAAGCTTTTAAACACACACACACACACACACACACACACACACACACCTTGAGCAAATATTCAACTAGAATTCCTGGAAGAAATAAATAAAGAGATTTTTAAAAGTTTAAAATACTTTTTATTAATGAAATGAGAGAGCTCAAGAAAAAAAAAATGGAAAAATGTTGAAATACATGGGAGCCACCTGACAGTGGCTGATGGACATCCAACCCAGAATGGATCTCTTCTTTTGAGAAAATGACATAAAGAGACTGAGAGGCTGTTGTGTTGTTTGACCTGCTAAATGGATCTCCTCCAGTTTCCTTGTATTATCCTCTCACAAGAGGAGATCCATTCTGCAGGTCCGGGGTGGATCTTCAGTAGCCACTGTCAGGTAGTTCCCGTGTATTCCAACAGAAAAGAGAGAGAAGCTATGGAAAGAAGAATTGGAAAGGGAAATAATGACCAGGTCCAAGAAATAATAAATATTGTCCCTGCAATAAACATTCTGAAAATTAGAATGGACCAATAAGAAGCCAGTGATTCTATGAAATAGCTAGAATGAATTCAAGTAGCAAGGAAGCCACAGAATTATATAAGATCAACAGCTACTACCCTAATGGAATAGAAAAATTTAGAATATGCAATTCCAAAAGTCAAACAACAGAGGCTTGCAGCCAAAAATAACTATTAAAACTGAGTGTCATAAATAAGTATAATTAGAAGTGGAAAATTGATCTCTAATAAAATAGAGGACTTTCAAAACTGGTTAAAAAAAAAGACTAATGCTATAGAAATTTTACAGGTCATTCATAGGAATTAAGAAGAAACAAAAGGTAAACTTGAGTAAACAGTCTAATCAGAGATTAAACTGTTTGCATATAGCTAGGTGCTATGTTACCTTCTGAATCCTAACATCATCAACGGGAATAAAGGCAATCTATTTAAATGATGTCTAGGAATGGCTCTATTATGTTTTGATGATCCTGGGAGTTGAATGGCAATAGAGTAATTCCCAAAAGGGAAAGGAAGGTTAGAAAAAAAATTATCAAGCATAATCAGGGTATGCAGAAATTTTTGCAAACAAGGAATAGTAAGTGGAAGGAGTGACTAAAATTTGAACCTCACCTTCTTAACTAGTCAAAGTAAAGTATAGACACAGTTTGGTACTGAAATGCATTGCATTCAACAGGAAAATAGTAGGGAAAGGGGAAAGGGGGGGATTAGAGGATGGATAGATTTAAATGAGAGATTACTTCTAAGCAAAACAAATCTGAATATATACAAATATATGTAGCTGTTTTAGAGATGGCAAAGAATGGAAATCTGAAGGAATGGCCATCAGTTGGAAAAATGGCTGATCGAGTTATGGTATATAAATGTGATATGATGGTATACTGTTGTGTTATAAGAAATAAGGAAGCAGGTGATTTTTTAAGAAATATAAGATGACTTCAGTAATTGATGTAAGAGCAAAATGATAGACAAGCAACTCTGAAATAATTAAGAACTCTGATCAGTGCAATGGCCAACCATGGAGTCCAAAGGTCCATTGATGAAAAACAGTGCCCACCTCCTGATAAAGCGATAAAAGACTCGGTATGTAGAATGAAACATTTCCATTTTTTGGCACATGACTTATGTGGATGTTTGCTTTGTTTGACTATACATGTTTATAATAGAGGTTTTTTGTTTGTTTTCAGGCAGTGGGGCGGAGTAGATTTTTACTGGTTTGAAAAATATGTATAATTTTTAGTGCTAAAAAATTGTGGGATACTGTTATGTTTGTAAATCACCAGAACTATAATGGAGAGGAAGATTAAAGTTGAACTTGTAAAAAGAAAATGAGAAATAACAAAGCAATCTAAAAGGGTTATTAAATTAACTAAATTGAATATAACCTAGTCCTCCTCTGTAAAAAAAAAAAAAAAAAAAAAAAAATGTTCAAAACCAGTACTTTGCATCTAAGTTTGAACCCAGAGTCCAAAATCCATAGAAGCTTTATAGATAAAACTGAATTAATCTCTAATTAGTGATCTTTCTTGACATTTTGTTCCCAGAGGTGTTGTACATCATATATTATATTGTGTGATAGTTCACAAAGATCATCATGGTTCATAAGAATTCAAAGCTGAAGCTAGAATGTGCAATTAGGCTTGATGTGAGGATATGCAATGAGGAACCCTTACCTCGACGCTGTGATTCTAATGAGTTATTATAGCCGCCCCTCAGTTCTTCCACTTCAGACTCTTGTTGCATTTCTTTGGGGTCCTGAACCCCTCTACATGAGGGAAGATAAGAATTAAGGAAGTTTAAGAAGGTCAGGAAAGCTGTCCTTGCCCATCTTCTAGATCTTGGCTAGTGGTTCCTATATTTTATATTGGTTTCTTCTAGCCAGGTCCATTTTATTTAGTATTTAAGAAAGAGCTCATCAGATTTATAGTTTTTTGAGAGCAAGTACGTATTTTGTTTGACTCCTGTTAATATTAGATTAGATTAGATTAGTTTAAATAATACAAGTAATATACAATTCTGAGGGGTTGCACAGACTTACCATAACAAAGAGCATGCTTTATTCTTCTTTCCTTTTTATTCCTCCCTTGAAGATGAAACTGCTCTTCCTATAGATAACGTGCTCCCATGCCTAAATTCTTAATAGTTTCTGAGGTCAAAATAATTTTTTTTTTAACTCTAAGATTGTCACTGGAACTTGGCCTGTCGTATATCTTAAGCAATCTGCAAACCAATTCAAGATACATAAATTCCCTCTTGTTTGCTACAAAGAATGTTTTCAATTGATTTAGTCTAGTTCCGTTTTCATATAGATGAGGAGAATTTTCTTAAATACAATCTTCTTTCCTTTTTCAAATACTTAGAAAAATTGGAGAAAGGAAAGTATAATTTTTATTTTTGACTTGCCCACTTCTGAAATCATGACATGCAACTGCAGCTGCAACTCTTGATGACAGTAACTTCTCTATTATCTTTGGTAGAAGAATTAATAGTTAAATGCATAGAGTCAGTCTTAAGCAATCACTGACTCGCTTTGTCAGCCCCTGGTGGTTTCCTAGTGGCTATTAGGATTCAACTATATATTTTGAAGTCATCTAGGTGGCATAATAAATAGAGTACTGGACTTGGAGTCAGAAAGATTGATCTTCCTGAATTCAAATCAGGCCTCAGTCATTTATGAGTTGAGTGAGGTTGTTAGACAAGTCATGTAATCCTGTTTATCTCAGGTTCCTCATCTGTAAAATGAGCTGAAGAAGGAAATGGCAAACCACGTCAGAATTTTTGCCAAGAAAACCCTAAATCGGGTCAAAGAGAGTTGGGACATGACAAAAATGACAACAATAACAACATTAAATGTACAGTATACAGTCATATCATGACTTTTAATTCATGTTTCTGTTCCTCCTTAATTAACCCTGCCTCCCCCATCTCCACCAAACCCCCTCAATGAAACTCTACTTGTCAATAAAGTATAGATTTATAGGCAATAGTAATCATAGACAAAGTTTGAGCATCAAGTTTGTAAATTGTAAAGATAGTCTTTCCTAAATTTTATTAAACTCTTTGTCCAAGCCCTCCATACATTTATGTTAATTTTCACTTTTTTCTATCTGTTATACTATAGAAATTATCTCTTAAATACTGTCTTCTTTAAACAACTAAAGCAAACATTATACACTTAATTCAAGAGTGTAATTCTTTATTTCATACTTGTGAAGCATCTGTCGTCTACGGTACCTTTATTTGTGCTCTCATATCATTCATTTAGCAACTTATTCCAGTGCTAATGATATACAAAGTTTATAATTAGAAACACTAATTTTTGTATCTCAGTCTTCTTAATTTGGAGTCAAAATCCTGCCAGGCTTGTGTGTACTTAGTTTTTTAGCATGTCAAGGTTTATGTATCTCCATTGGCTATGATTATGCCTTCATTAGTAAGACTCTTCTCTGTTGTTATGATAGGGTTTCTTAGTTAGCAGTTTTATAGCTTTCTTACATTCTCTTCTTTCAGATTTTAGGCTCACCTCCTTCAAAAGAGAGAATAATGAGAACTGTGATTATGGCTTTTAACTAAGATGCTTAAAAACCTTCTAGATTACATTTGATTCCTCCAGTTTTTATATACTTGTCTTCCACCTCATTGTTTTCTAAGGAGTTACTATTGGTTTTGTAATAATTTAACTTAAATCAGCTTAAAACATTCCTACCAACTTTTTTTTTTAATGTTGCAAAGATGTTTATTTTATCCTTTACTTATTTTGAAGGAAGATTTGCATAAGTTTCTGTAAATGTCTTACTCATCAAATTTCTAAAAGAAGTAAAAAGCTGAGGATTCATGATAATCAGATTAACCCCCTAAAGAATTCCTCTCCAAAAGTGTTAGATTATTTTAACCTTACTGATTTCCAGCAGGCAATACAATACAACTTTTTTTTTTTTTTTAGAGCATTCACAATATACATACACTTAATAATTCAAGGGTGTGATTTTTTAGATCATGCTCTTGAAGCATCCAGTGTTTCATACTGTTAATCTTACAGGTTTATTACCTCGAGGTATTAGAATCACAGTACCAGGCAACTCCCACAGAAAAACAGTCTCTCAAAGCTTTACTGTCTTCTCTTCCTTCTCCATCCAGTTCTTTGGAGAATAGTCATGAGATGCATCAATTATCAGTATAAAGAATACAAAACTGCATTTCAAGAACTTCTTTTCCACATTCTGTCCATTTTTAATCCTTTGCATAGTTCTTGTTTCTTTACAAATTGCATCAGAAAATGTATCACAAAAATTGGAACAAGAGGTTTGGCAATTGTTAATGCTGTAAAGTTACCCATGCATATATCCTGTAAATAAAAGGCTATTAAAAAAAAAAGAAAAGAAAATGTATCACAGGCAAAGCATAGGGGAAAAAAATTTGAACATAAAATTTTTTTATTAAAGCTTTTTATTTTCAAAATATCTGCATGGATAATTTTCAACATTCACCCTTACAAAATCTTACATTCTAAATTTTCTTCTCCCTTCCTTCCTTTTACCCCCTCCCCTAGACAGCAAGTAATCCATATATTAAACACGTACAATTTTTCTTTACATATTTCTTCAATTACCATGCTGTACAAGAAAAATTAGATCAAAAAAGAAAAAAAAAAGAGAAAGGAAACAAAACGTAAGCAAACAGTAACAAAAAAGAGTGAAAAAAACGCAGAAGGAATAAGAAGCACTTGAATTGAAATTAAAAGGAGACAAGATTTTTTGAGAGGTAAAAAGGAAGTAGTATAGAAATTGGCTTGTACAAATTCATGGAAGCCAGAGATAGAAATATTATGTTCAAGGAACAGCTAGTATGCTAGTTTGATTTATGTAGAGCAGTGGTCCTCAAAATTCTTAGTCCAAAGAATTGTTGGGGTCTCTGAAACCCTTTCACAAATTCAAAATTATTTTTTATTTCTAATATAGTAACTAGCTATAAATATAGCCCATATGAACAAAAACTCTTTGAACAGATCCTTGATAGTTTTTTTTAACAACATGAAGATACTGAGAACAAAGGTTTGAGAACCACTGATGTAGAGAATTCACAGAGAGGAATGAATAATACAAAATAAGGCTTGAAAAAGTAGGTGGGAGTCAATTTGTGGGAGATCCTAAATTCCAAGCACAGGGCTAAACTGGTCAGACCTTACTAAGAGTATTTGGGCAGCTGTATGGAGTATGAATTGGAAGAAAAGATTAGCGCTGGAAGGAAGCTATTAAAATAATTCCAACAAGTAGATAAGGGCCTGAAGGCACCTGATTGCATTTGTGAGAGGAGAAGGAAGAGTCAAAGATGACTCCAAAGTTATGAACCTAGGTGACTGGTGCCCTCAACAGAGCCTAATTGGGAAGATTGGAAGGAAGGAGTGAATCTAGTAGGAAAAAAAAGTTCTGTTTTCTTTAACTTGCATGTGAGGTGCCTACAAGATGTCTACATATTTAGCAAGTAGCAGAGGAAGCATGATAAGTTTAGGAGACAGGAAGTAAGTGAAAATGCTTGGAGTGTGAAGATTAATAAAGTATTACTGGTCTGCTAAGGAAGTAGCAAAGAGTAAGGTCCTAAGAGACATCCCCTGTTATCTCCAGAAAATAGGAGGAGGTGAAGTTGTGAGAGACTTTGAATGCTAAACAAAGGACTTCATGTATGATTGTGGAGGAAAAGGGGAACCACTGAAGTTTAGATATATGATGGTCAGATCTGTGCTTTAGGAAGAACAAATTGACAGCTGAATGGAAAACGAACTGGAAGGAAGAGAGATTTGAGGCAGAGAGAGATCAAAGAGAAGACTATTCCCATAATCCAGATGTGAGGAATATAAGAATATGGACTAGGGTAAAGGGGCAAATAGGAAGCAAACATTAGACAAGCAGAGACTGAAGGTAAATGAGAAGGTTTGAATGATAGAGGAGTTAACCTTCTTGAGAAGATAGAATGGAATGGGATCACATGTGCATGGGTAGTGATTTATCTTAAGGAAAAGGGCCTCTTCACATAAAACAGGAGTGAAAGAGGAGATACTGGCAGAAGATGTCTGAGTTATGATAATTGGGACTGCTATTAATCTTAAAATCTTATAATCACTCAGGAAAAGATGACAATTATTTTAGTATAAGTAACGAGAGAGTAGAGTCCTAACTGGACCTTCCTTATGCTCAGGGTGTTATCTGGGATAAATTATTTGACATTTCTGGAATTCAATGATGATCCATTCCAGTTCCAAGTGATATAATCTTTGAAGTACTTTCTTATTCTTAAAATCCTCCCATTGTAAGATTTAATTTGTAAGAACTTGCTCATTTGGATTATGCATTCCATGTACTTGGTCCTCTATATAAGAGATAGCCTCCTAAGAGTTACCATCATGTTGGCCTGAAAATGCCTTTTTTTTTTTTTTTTTTAGTTTACTCTTCTTAATTGACCACCTATCATAACGGCCAATAGTGGCTATCTTTTTTAACCCAAGTTATTTAACGTTAAATATTATTTCTCTGGAGAATATGTTTCTGGCAGCTATTATAAGTTGTTCCACACTTGTAAAACCTAGAATCTCTTCTAGATTGGATTTGGATGATAAAATAATATTTTTATTATTATTATTTTATTATTGATTTTTCTAGTAGCTGATTATTATCATTTAAAAATACTAGTAAATAATAGCTAGCATTTATGTGGTATTTTAAGCATTTTACATATGTTATTATACAAGACTTCACTTTGAATCTAGGTTCTTCTGCTTACCATCTTGTCAACTTGACCTCTCTGGACCTCAAGTCTCAGCTATAAAATAAAAAGATGGATTAGATGTTCTCTAAAAATCCCTTTAGCTTTGAGTCTTATGATCTTGAGATTTTATTTTCCAGTCTCCAAAGGTGGAACTAAAAAAAAAAAAAAAAAAAAAAAGCAAAAAGGTCTTAGATGAGCATTCTTAATATAGTAGGCATATGGGGTCATTTGTCCTTTCCAAAAGATCATATAAATCAAGACAACCAAGGTAGGGAATAGATAGCCTTCTAATAGTATGAGCAATCTAAGAACCCTTAATATCACTAATAGGATTAATACTTTGTAGAGAAAAAAAAATTGTCAAGTGATTGGAGTTTCCTCCTTACTGAAAGAAGTTTAACTAAATCATAAACATTTCCTTTTGAGCATCACATTGCTGAAATTTAATTTTGTTGATATTTTAGAGATGAGTGCCATTGCAAAAGTTATGAGTAGTAAAATGTTACTAAAAAGCAATATTCAGTGAAGAATATTCACAAGCCTGCTGCATACACATGATTATTCTAGCCATTATACAAATGAAATGAAATCTGTAGCCTTTCCATTAGGAGCTTACAGTTTTGTCCAGAAAGCTATATTCGCTAGATGTGAAACAAATGAAGAATACAGTTGCAAACTCAATATCTAAGTTACCAATCAAATTGAACATCTATTGTATTCCAGGCATTGTCATGAAGTTCCAAGTACAAAATATGAAACCATCTTTGCTCAACAAAGGGGATTTGTGTTCTATTGCAAAACTTCTTAGACTGTGTGGGTCACAACCCTAAGTGGGATCACGTAACAATGTGGGGATTGTGAAATTATGATTTATTATCAGTAAATGTTTGATTTGTATACCTACTTTATTATATACCTATATACCACAAAGAATTTCTTGAATGAAAAAAAGTGTCACAAGTGGAAAAAGTTTCAGAAGCCCTGTTTTGTCAGAGAAGCCAGATACATGTGTAAACATATACAGCATAAGTATAGGTGGTATAAATACAAATTTATATAAAATATTTTTAAAAACTAGTTGGGGGTAAACGGTACTCATAAAGAGAAAACAGAATTGTATGAATGAGGATTTATTTTCTGGGCTTGAGATTTGAGTTGTCTGAAAAAAGTAAAAAAATGCTGATAATAGTGGAGGGGAAAGAGAATTTTTTTTAAAGGACAATATTCTATATTAAGTAGAAACTAAAGTAAGATTTGAGAAAATTGTGTAAAATTCATTAAAATGTAAATTTGGTAAGAGTACAGAAATCAAGAGGATACACAAGACACATTCAACTAGAAGATCTTGAATGCTAAGTAGCAGTTTGGTTCACTGAGCAGTTTTTAATTGACTACTGTATGCTAGGCAATATTCTAGACTCTGGGAATAAAAGGGAAAGATGGAATCTAATCTCTCATTTTGCATTCTAGCAGTTTGGAATTACTGCAATAGACACTAGAAGCCACTGACTTTTTTAATGAGAGCTTAGATTTGAAAGAAATTAGATTTGAAAAAATATTCTTATACTAGCCATGTGAACAGATTGAAAATTTTGAAAAGGTGAGCTAGCCTGATATCTCTAGAAGGCAGTTCACAGAATTAAGAGTATAAAAGGATTTTATTTATTTTTTTTTAATTTTATTTTTTTTTATTAAATAACTTTTTATTGACAGAATCTATGCCAGGGTAGTTTTTTACAACATTATCCCTTGCACTCACTTCTGTTCCGATTTTTCCCCTCCCTCCCTCCGCCCTCTCCCCAAAGATGGCAAGCAGTCCTATACATGTTAAATAGATTACAGTAGATCTTGGATACAATATATGTTTGCAGAACCAAACAGTTTTCTTGTTGCTCAGGGAGAATTGGATTTAGAAGGTATAAATAACCTGGGAAGAAGAACAAAAATGCAAGCAGTTTACATTCATTTCCTAGTGTTCTTTCTTTGGGTGTAGCTGCTTCTGTCCATCCTTGATCAATTGAAACTAAGTTAGATCTTTTCTTTGTTGAAGAAATCCACTTCCATCAGAATACATCCTCATACAGTATTGCTGTTGAGGTATATAATGATTTCCTGGTTCTGCTCATTTCGCTCAGCATCAGTTCATGTAAGTCTCGCCAATCCTCTCTGTATTCATCCTGCTGGTCATTTCTTACAGAACAATAATATTCCATAACATTCATATACCACAATTTACTCAACCATTCTCCAATTGATGGGCATCCATTCATTTTCCAGCTTCTAGCCACTACAAACAAGGCTGCCACAAACATTTTGGCACATACAGGTCCCTTTCCCTTTTTTAGTATCTCTTTGGGGTATAAGCCCAGTAGAGACACTGCTGGATCAAAGGGTATGCACAGTTTGATAACTTTTTGGGCATAGTTCCAAATTGCTCTCCAGAATGGCTGTATAAAAGGATTTTAAAGGCCACACAGTCCAAACCATGCATGAACAAGAATCCATTCTGTAACTTTTCTCTACTGAAGAGGAATCCACTGCATCCCAAGCTTACACATTAAACTTTTTGTTATTCTGTGAATTATGTTAAGTGCTGAATTGCTGGGATCAGACATATAGAATCCGAGAATTAAGACAAGAAGTTCCCTTCCATCTAATATAACCTCTAATTTTATAGAGAGAGAAACTGGGATCTAGAGCGGTTAAGTGCTTTGCCCAAGGTTATGTGAATAGCAAGTGGCAGCCCTATGGTTATAATTAATATTTTCTAATTTCCAATCCTCTCTTCTGTTCACTGTTCCATAATACCACTCTCATTGCTAGGTAATTTTTCCTTATATTAGACATGTATCTGTTTCTTTTCAACTTCTATCAAAATTCCTAAATGTGCTTGCTAGGATAAATTAAGTCTAACTTAACCTTCCTCACTTGTACTTAGTTTTACTAGGCTGTTATGAGGCTTAAATAAGGATAATATGTGTAATGTACTTTGCAACTCTCAAAATACTACATAAATAAGTTATTTATTTTATTAGTATTGAGGATCTTCATTATCCTGGTAACCCTAAAGATGCTCTTCAGCTTTTAAGTAGCTTTCCTAAAATGTGCTCTTCAGAATTATACTTGGTATTCCTGATATTGTATATCCAGGGTATTCCTGATATTGTATATCCAGAGTGGAATACAGTACAGTAGAATTAGGACCTTCTTGTTGAATACTATGTAGCCTTAAAAAGTCCATTAGGGAATTTAGGTTTTTGTGTCACAGTTTGATGTTGATCTGGCATTCGACTCACTTTTCAAAAGAACTATCCTGGCATAACTATCAAAAGTAAGAACTATAAATGTTCTTGTTGAGGAAGAGAAATATCCAATAGACAAAATAGGAAAAGTGTCATTGTGATTTGGTAATGTATTTTTGAAAGGATGACAAGAAAAGCAAAGAACTTGTTTAGGACATATGTACAGTTAATTGTCTAAATAAATAACTTACTGGGTCTGGAGTCAGGAAGACCTAAGTTCAAATCCAACCTCAAGTGTTTGCTAGTTCTGTGACTCTGGGCAAGACATTTTTCTGTAAATCTCAGTTTCCTTATCTGTAGAATGGAGATAATAATAGTACCTGCCTCCAGGGTTGTTTTGAATATAAAATGAGATAATATTGATCAAGTGCCTTGAAAATCTTAAAGTAGTATTCTAGCTATTATTTGTGGTTGTATTATAATGAGAGAATTGGGAAGGGGTAACTACTTATTAACTTTTGAAAGGAGATACAAAAAGTATAGTTTCAATCTGTTAACTTTGAGATATTGATATAACATTGAAATGTAAATCTGTGAGAAATGGGACATAGTTTAAAAAGTATTTTAGACGTCAAACTATATTCCTCTTGACTAGAAACTCTAAAAGAGAAGACAGTGGATCTGAAGGACTCTTAAAAAAAAAAAGGAAATTACAGATTACAAAAAGATAATTACATATTATTTCAGTGATAAATGTGTAGAGTGTCAGGAAATCAGTGGAGCTACCCCAGGTTTTCTCCACTGAGATTAGATTTTAAAAGAATAGGTTTAAAAGATAGAAGATCACATACAAACAAAGGCAAACAATTTGATTGAATTGCAAAATCGTCATAGCTTAAAAAAAAAAAAAAAAACCTGAGGCTTTTGGAAAATACTACAGACAATTTAAAAGGCCTTATTAAACTTTGGAGAAACAAGTGAAAAAGGAATAAGCCTGATAATCTCCCATTTGCCTACCACTTTCTACCTCTTTTCTTTATTATAATAACTAATGAATTCGATATTACTCTTTTGTTCTACTTACCATCTCTGTGATTTTCCAGGCCAAGAAGCCCTTTCTGAGCCACTTTTC
The DNA here is from genome assembly GCF_902635505.1 of Sarcophilus harrisii. NCBI lineage: Eukaryota > Metazoa > Chordata > Mammalia > Dasyuromorphia > Dasyuridae > Sarcophilus > Sarcophilus harrisii. Next base: position 507,962,488 of record NC_045427.1, on the reverse strand, counting down.
CTCTATGAGTATGTTTCTCCTCCTCTCCAACATTCCTTAAAATATTAACTTCTGAAGAGTAGGAACCACTTGCTTTTTTGTATGTGTATTCCTAGTGCTTGGCATGTAATAAGTGCTTCATCAATGCTTTGTTACTCATTCAAAACTTAACTATTTCTCTATTTTATTTCCATAGTTTGTCAGAGAGAAAAATATATGAACCAGAGAGGGTAAAACAAACACTCATCAAGAAGGTCTTAAAGATGCAGAGCTAGTAAGAAAATACTTGATTTCTTTATATGAGTCATAGTCTTATGGGCCAAGGAATTATATCCCAAAGTGCTGACAGAATATGGGGAAGAGTCTCTAAAACTGTCAGCATTCTTTAAGGAATCATGTATTATGGGAGAAGTGCCAAAGAGTAAAGATTGACTAGAAACTATAGACCAGTAAGATGGTTGGCTGAGTTTCAGAATAAGTTATTAACCAGATCATTTGTGAACATCTAGAAAGTAAAACTATAATTACTAGGATATAAGTTTTTTTTTTTTAAGTCTTGGAAAAATAACATTTTTCCCTTTTTTCTTAGTGTTATGATTGATCATTTAAATTGCAAAAAGATTTTAAGCTCCTTGAAGGCAGGAACTGTCCTTTGCTTCTTTTTCTTTGGTTAATGCTTAGCCCAATGGCTGGCATATAATAGGCACTTAATAAATAGTTATTAAATTTATTGATTAAGGTAGAACAATAATCAGTTATCTGGGTTTCTGCAAGTTACTTGTCAATCCTTCTATAATAAAAGAAATGGTAGAAAGATATATGCTGGATAAGAGTATAACTTGGGGGGGGGCGCTCATTATCTGGTTCATTAATAAAAATTGCAGTGCTGTGGAAGTAGCACTGGATTTGGAACTAGAGGATTATCTCTAGCACTGCCTGTGGTAAATTATTTCTTATTTTCTACATCTTGAAAATAGGTTGGGCAGAGGGAGGAAGTTGAATTAGATGATCTCTTAAGATTATTTTATCTAGGTCTAAATGTATGATGCTGAGGACTGAAGATTTTTAATTAACAACTCCTTGTGGAGCTGAAAGGAAGCCTCTTATTGTGACCCTATGGTATTCAATAGTTTTTATCATTAATTTGAATGATAGAAACCATAATTTAATCAGATGTGCATATGGCACAGTGCTGGAAATAATCCCAACAGGATCAGGATCCAGAAAATTCTTCATGGGATGGGACATCCTATAGAGATAAGAGTTAAAGTTAAAATTAGGCTTAGGTTTAGGTATCACCACGCAGGTTATCAGATATTGTTACAGTATTTATTGGGGGCAGAGGGATAAGGTTTTTAACTGACTACAACTTAATTTAACTTAATGTGAGTTAACAATGAGGGGCAACTGCCAAAGCAAATTCAATTTAGATTTGAATTAAGTGGTTAAATTAATGTATCTAGAACTAGAAGTTAGTGGTCCTATGGGCTGATCAGTCCACACCTGAAATATTATACCCAACAATACGTACCATATTTTTAGATGATTATTTGTTAACTGGAGCATGCCCAGAAAAAGATGATCAGGTTAATAAGAAGATTTAGTTAAACTATGTCATATGAAAAATAGTTGAAGAGTTAGAATAGTAGAAGAGATATAGAGGCAATACAATATAGCCACCTTTGTTTTAATGGCTGTCACGTGGAAGAAATTTTGATTTAGCTCATATATCTTTAGAAGGCAAACCAAGATTAGTAGGTAGAAATTATATGGAAGCAGATTTTGGCCAAATATCAAGATTATTCTGAATACTTACAGCAAACTAAAATTAAAATGAGCCGCTGTGTGAGAGAGCTAATTTTCTATTGCTCAAAGTGTTTAAGCAGAAGCTGGATGATCTGACAAGAATGTTGAATGGAGAAGGATTAGTGGAATATAGTAAGTCAGAACAAGAAACCAATAAGATCCTTTGTAATTTCCCCTGGATAAGTAGATCTGTAGGACTGGGAAAAGATTAGTAGTCAGAAATGGAAAATTAGGAGTCAGGAAAAAAATTCTTTCTTTTTTTTTTTTTTTTTTTTTTTTTTTTTTTTTTTTTTTTAGAATCAAAAGCCACAGTAATTTAAAACCTCCTGGGTAGGTGTATTCTTCAAGAGAACTAGTTTAGTCTTTGATACTTTCCTCTATCGGGAATATCTCATTATTGGATGTTCTTTTTTATGGAAGCATAACGGTTAAATTACTTAGAGGATAAGTGAACTGGCATTGGTATCAGGAAGACTTGAATTTAAATCCCGCTTCTGACACACTATCTGTATTATCATAGGCAAATTGTTTAACCTTTCAGTGCATATTTCCACTTGATTGTTGATTATAAGCTACAGGTGAGTGACTAATACGCATCAGAGAAAGGAGTTTCCTCCTTAGAAGTTCCTCACATTGATAAAAACAGTTTTGTGCGCTCTCCATCCCCTAACAACAACAACAAAAAAATCTTACATCTGTGAACTTCAATAAATTATTCAAACTCAGTTAATTGTATTGTTCTGTTATATTCAATATTGCTGGGAATGGGTTATCATATTTTTAATATATAATTATCCTTATTGTGTTGGTGTTTATTAATTAGAAATTGAATTGTAATTGATGCTTTGTTAACAATTACATTATAAACTAGGAAAAGTCCAAATAATGAGGACAAAATAAGTGTCTTAGAAGAATGCTATCAAATTCATTTTCATTCAAGATAGTGTAGCTGTAGGCTATTGCGAAGCAATAGCAAACAGCCTATCAGATTGCCTTGCATAGGATAGTTCTAAGGCCAACTGCAAGTCTCAAGCAGGCACTATAAATAGTCATTACAACTATGAAATGAAGAACAATCTTTAAATGTTCATAGTAAAAAGAATTATTGGTCTCCCCTTAATGCTTTTCAGCTATTACAGGTATTATACTATTGTGAAAATGGTAAATAATATTATGGAATTTTAAAGTGAGAAGGGATGTTAATATAAAACATTTACTTCAAATCTCCCTATTTTACATATAAAATGTGTCCAGGTTCACATAACTACTTAGTGGTAGAATCAGAACTACAATCTTAACTCTCTTTATTCTAATCTAGTGATTTTCCCCCACTATGCATACACAGGGCCTCTTTTTGAATACAGTGAACAATATATTATAGGAAATAGTGTGTCTAAAGCTTTGATATAGTATTTATTCTGGTCACTACATAAATAGTAATAACAAAGTTTCTACTTTACATGACCTTTTCTTCAATTACTCAATAAAGCAATTTAGTTTTGCTATTGAACCAAGTAGAGAATAAAAAAAAAAAAACTCCAAGACATTTTTTGGGAATTGGTTAGCTTGTTTAGGAATGTATTGTTTTTTTGTTTTTTTTTTTTTTAAATATTTTCCTCTTTAATCCTTTGTAACTAGCAAGAAGTTGAGAAGTTTACAGACCTAGAGAAACTCTACCTCTACCTTCAGCTGCCTTCTGGTCTCAGCAATGGAGAGAAAAGGTATATATATTTTCTTGGTCTCTGACATTAGTGAAAAAGCATACAGACAGTCCTCTAATTTTGTTACAATATATTTCTGAAACCTGTCTCAGAAAATACTTGGGGAAAAAAGATCTTTTTTAGTATACATACATTTTTTACTTTAGTAAGAACTTAGTTCTCTCTACCAAATGATGGTATACATGGGTAAAGGTAAATGCTTACTTTGACTTTATTCTAAGGATAGAATATTGTACATTTGATCATTTTTGAAAATTGGAAACCACAAAAAAGCAGATTACTATGATAAGGCATGAAATATTGGAGGTGGGGTTTTTGTTGTTGTTGTTGTTTTTTTGATTACTCATTGAAATGAGAAGGTTCAGAATATAAATACTGCCATAGATTTGTGATAAATTTCAGATTCTTTTTTATTTTCTATTTAGAACCTACTCCCTTAAATACTTTAATGGTTTAAGGTCTTGCTGATGTCCTTCAGCCAGCTAGATCATCTATGTCTTCAGAGTGCTGGGTAACTCTCATTCATTCTCCCCTAACATAGCATGTTAAAATATTCTTTTATTTTTATCTTTCAAAATTTTGGCCAGAAAAATATGGAGGGAGTGTGCTAGCAACTGCTGTGTGGTTACTTAGTTTGCCAAAAAAATTCTGTTTAAGGATCAGAAATTAAAAGGATTTTCTACCCCTTATGTTTAGATTTAAGAATCTTAGTTGTAGCCACCACCAATCTGCTTCTTTCAGATTAAAACTGTCTTCATATAATCCTATAGCAACTACTATTCATTAGACTAGTCTCATTAGGGTAGTACCATTACTAAGATCCTTGCCTTTGTCTAAATCTGACTGTGTAATCTATCTAGATTATTCTTTTTTTTTGGGGGGGGGGGGTAAGTGCACAGAGATGACTGCCAAAGGCACTAACTAGAATATTCTGTGCTTATTGCAGAAACCCAGAAATTGAGGCAAAGGGCTCTTAAAGAGTCTACTGTGAATAAAAGGAGAAAGGATAGGAGTAGGGAACTCGTGCTGTGATTTTACTAGCTAAAGCACATAGATACTATGACAGAGGTGATAAAGTTGGGCTTTGTACAGCCCACAAATAAGTGGGACTGAACTAGATTAAAATATAACTGGAAAATATTCAACAAAATAAATGAAAATACAGTACAATGCAGATAAAGTTAAAATGTGTGTTTTTCAGAATTTGATATTATTGCTGTATGACATTCAGTTTTCACCCAAGTATAGACTTATACTGGGATACCTAGACCAAAATAGATGCTTGCTTTCATAAAAAGATACTTATTGATCAAAGGAATTGAGAACATAAAGGACAAAAAGGACTAATTGTTTCTGTGCCTTTCCATTCAAGTTCTTCTCTCATGCTTTACTTTGATTTGTAGGTGACTCTTTAGTCCCCAGGTTGGAAAGTTTTTGAGAATAGAATTAATAAAACACTTGCTGTCTTTTATTCGAGCAGTAGCCTAGCTAAGTTGTAGGAGTATTCCAGTTTAGGTAGAGGATGGTGATATTTTTGCTACCATACTCTTTAAAGATCTCCACTGAATTTTAATTTCAACATATATTGGTAAATGAAATACCCACAGCGGTAGAATTACAGATCTTTAGAGTACAGATCCTCAAAGTGCCACCCTGGTCAAATGTTTGACCTTAACAATTGTTCTTTTGGAAAGGGTCATCTTTCAAGAGAAACTAAATATCCCTTCAACTTGTGTTACTGGAAATAAGGCAGCTGTGATCAAAGGGGCCTGAGAATGTAATGCCTCTAATCACCCAAATTCCAAATCTCTGCAAAGTCAACAAAATGTCTAGCCAGCATAGGCCTTACATTTGAAGAGACTTAGCTTTTTGCTTCTATTAATATTTGTAGCTCTCTAGGAATAAGGGCAGACAGATCTTTAAAAAATCTAAATATCCTAAAACATAAAAGAATGTTATCATGATATTTTAGACCTAATTTCTTTTTTTTAGCTTTTTATTTTCAAAACATGTTTAGTTTTCAACATTCACCTTTGCAACATCTTGTGTTCCAAATTTTTTCTCCCTTCCTACCATCCTTCCTTGAGACTACAAGTAATTCAATATATGTTAAATATGTACAGTTCTTCTATACATATTTCCACAATAATCATGCTGCACAAGAAAATCAGATCAAAAAGGAAAAAAACAAAAAAGAAAACAAAATGCAAGCAAATGACAACAAAAAGAGTGAAAATACTATGTTGTGATCCACACTCAGTCCTCATAGTGTTCTCTCTGTTTGTAGATGGATGGCTCTTCCTATTCCATATCTATTGGAATTGCCTGAGTCATCTCATTGTTGAAGAGAGCCATATAAGACCTAATTTCCAATGAAGAAAGGAGATTGATTTGTAATATTCCTGAAGTTACATATTTTATTCCTATAGCTCTAAGCATTTATATTATGTCACATTTCAGACTTCTAGAGGAAGTGTGTCATAAAGGTTGTAAGATAACGAACAAGGAGATCAGTACTTATTCCTAAACTAGGTAACTATAATCTTGAGTGAGTGACTTTAGTCTCTGTGCCTTAATTTCCTCATATATAAAATGGAAATGTTGCTATCTACTCAACTGACATCACAGGAGTATAGGAACTAATTAAAATTATAATGAAAAAGTGCTTTTAAAAAATAAAGCTGTACATGAAAATATAACATAATATTTTTCAGAACCGAAGGCTAACACTTCCTCTAGATCTTTCCTTGTCAGACTAAGGCTTTTATGAAATTCTCTTGCTTGTTATGATCTTTTTTTTTTTTAAATCATGTTCTGGGGGCAGCTAGATGGCAAAATGGATCGACTACCAGCTCTGAAGTCAGGAGGATCTAAGTTCAAATCTGGTGTCAGATACTTTACACTTCCTATCTGTATTATGCTAGGCAAGTCACTTAACCCCAATTACCTCAGCCAAAAAAAAAAATTATGTTCTACATTGTTTTCACCTAAGACTGTTGTCATCATAATCAAGAGCTCTTACTTCTACTACCTTCAGATATTTTCAAATGATATTTTCAGCACCCTACCTACCTCTCCATGCCCTTACGCTTCTTTCAGTTCTCAGAAAAAACTTTGTCCAGCTTATAAGAAAACTTAGTTTAGAAATAATGAACTTCCTCTTCACTTTGGAGTCATATGTTTATTGTGAAAAGTAATTCTGAAAAACCAATACCATCCTGTGTTCCACAGACCTTTAGAGGAATTCATAGACTTCAGTCTGTCAGTCAGTTTAGTTGATGACTGTGCTTTATAGGAATTAAGGTGACTAGGTCAGAGCTATTGTGGTAAATTGGGAGCTACGCTATCTTTTAGGAACATATAGTTTAGTTATAATAACATGTTGAGAGTAAAAAAAATCACCACTTTCTTATAACTTCTGTGGGTATCAATTATTTAGTTAGATGTATGAAATGCATCTGAAGAGTTCATGTATAAGATAGGATACTGAAGAATGAGGAGTACAAGTTGTATTTTCATGTCTTTCCATTGATGATGGTAACTTTGAAAGAGAAGAGAAGATATAAGAAATTGATGTCAAAGAGAAGGACTTAATTGTCTGCCTTATATTCTATAATCTTATAATGATGAGATTCTGGAAGGGACTTGGTAGCTTAGGAAGAATGCGTTTGGTAAATTTTCCTGCCTGAACCAGAAGGCTTTAAATTTAATTTTTGATGTGAGAGAAACAAAAGCCCAGATGACAACAAATGTAAATATGAAGAGCAACATATAGGAAAGAAATAGCATAGCACAAATGGTTCCAGTAATTATCAGGTGAAAAAGAACATTAAGCTTGTCAAATATGAAATTTTATGCCCTCATGTCTGCCCTTTCAATGCACAATAATAACATAGGTGAAGGACTTAGATTTATTTCTACTCAAAATTATCTCTGACCAAATAAAACAGAACTCCGTCTTTCTGTGCTGGACTTGGTGTTTTTCTGGCTTCATCTTCATATTACAAAATTTCAGAATTTCAGAATTGGAAGGGAATCTGAATGATTATCTAGTCCAATTCATACTTGAGCCAAGAACCCCTCAGCAGCATAGTGGAGAAGACATCCAACATTCATAGGAAGACTTCTAGTGAAGGGGAATCCATCTTCCATTTTAAAAGCAGCATTTCCACTTTTGAACAGTGGTGGTTATTAAGCAATTTTTCTTTCTATCAAGCCTAAATCTGCCCATTGGAGCTTACCAGAAAAGGCCTAATCTTTCTTTAAGACAGCTTTTCAAAGAAATTTGAAGATATCTGTTAAATCCCCTAAGACTTCTCTTGGTTAAATATTCGTATTTCCTGTCTCCCAGTCATTATATAGATGAATTTGAGTGCTTTCATCATTCTGGTTGTTTTTCTCTGGGTATTCCAGTTTATCAATGTCCTTCCTAAAATGTGGTGTCCAAATAACAGTGAGTTATTATCTCACTGTGAAGAGAACCAAAAAACTGCCTTGGAACTACGTGTCTCAGCTCATACTAATATGAACTTTCTTAAATGAATGAATGAGCATTATTAGTAAATGCTTACTTTGTGCAAAGTTCTGTGCTAATTGTTGGTGATATGGATAGGATGACTGTCCTGAGCTTTAAGGAGCTTATATTTTCATGGGGGAGACAGAACATGGTCTCTTACTCCATGGGATAGAGTGGTAATTCATTTTCTTTAATGTCATTTCTACTGATAGGATCATATCAGTGTATGATGTTGAACACTTTGACAGTGCCATGGAATTTCATGCAAGAAGTTTGTTTTTTGAGTCAAGTAGCTGTAGCTACTGAAGATCCAAGAAGGATTATAGCAACCTTAGAAGTAGTTTCCAGGTGTCTTCTATAAAGATTATTTCTCTGGATGCTGGCTGTCCTATCACATATTGAACTCGAAGTTTACCAAAACCTTCAATTTTTTTTTCACACAAGCTGATGTCTGATCACTCCCCCCACCCCAGTTTTGTCCCTGTGAAGTTGATTTTTTGAAATACAGTTTCTATGTGAGTCAGTTATTTAATGTGCTCATTTAAAAAGCTAACAAGAATGTTGAGCTGCATTAGGAAGTATAATAATGTCTTCATTATGTAACTCTACTTGTCACAAATCATTCTGGAATATTATGTTCAATGCCAAGCACTATACTTTAAAAGGTACATACAATTCAAAATGGGTCCAGAATGTGGGTGGATACTGAAAATCATGTCAGATAGATAAAAATTAAAAAAAATGTTTAGCCTATAAGAATCTACTACGGAGAGATGTGATAACAGCCTTCAGATATTTAAATGACTGTCTTGTGATTAAAAAAAAATTAAAGTGGTTATATGTCATTTCAGAGAATTAAAGTGGTTATATGTCATTTCGGTGAGTAAAAATATGATCAGGCTTTAATATAAAGAATATTATGACAACTATAACTGCCTAGCATTAAAAACAGGTTACTTTGCAAAGTAGTTTATTTGACTGGTTAGTTTTCTTCTCTACCTGGATTTCAGTACAATGATATTATTGATTTCAGGCATTATTGATTTCTCAGTTGAAGTTCTACCCTATTATATGAAATTGGGATTAGAAAATCCTAAAACATTGATCAATTGGAAGTTTATACAGAGAAGGATGATAGGGATGCTAAAGGACTTTTAGTATGAGGGGTAGGAAGAAGACTGAAGAGGAGTACATGACAATTACTGTCTTCAGATATTTTGAGGTTGATCATGTAGAAGAAAGATTATACTTTCTTTAGTTCTAGAAGACATTGAGATTATATATTGGTAGAAATAATAATGGCAAATTTCTAAGCAAAATAAGGAGAAATTTACTGATAATTAAGAATTGCCCACTATCTCAAAAAAGCAATGAATTCATCAGCCCCAAAAAGTCTTTAAGAAAAAAAGCAGATGACTTAAAAAAATCTTTTGCCAGATGAGCATTTGCTAAAAATTATAGAGGGAATTCTTGCTTCAGGTACAGGTTTGAACTAGATTATTTTTGAAGTCCCTTACAATGATTGCCACTGTCCATTTCATAACATTTTAAATGAAATTATTGTATAGCAAAGATTTACTTAATGTTGAATTTTGTTCCGTATCATATATTCTGTTTTAGCTAGATTTCTAGTACAGTTTCTCGGTATGTTGTATATTTTCCCATTGCTTGTAAACTAAAACTAATTGACTTTTGGATCAGCTTATCAGAAATTTGATAGTCCAGCAAATTCATGCAAAACAGATTGTCATCAAAACTTCCAGGTGGTTATTTTTACTAAATCATAAGCATATACTGTCTGTTCTGCATTTCTTGACCAATTTAGGGGAGCATTGATATGAATTTTTAATTGAAAAAAAAAACAAATTTTTGCAGGAGATTTTTCTGTGACTACTATGAGGAGCAAAGAGAGGTGAAACTAGTGTACTGTTACTTTAATTGAATTTTTCCTTGTTACATATTTTCAGGTATTGATCAGTTATAAGTTTGGTGGGTTTATTTCTTATTTTCATACTGTTTCTGTAATAGAAAGTTTAGATTTATCTAAAAAAGTCACAAAGTAAGGCACTATTTCACCTAAAATGTATATTTGTTTTGTGACCAGTGATCAGAGTTCCATGTCATCAAGTCGTGCCCAACAAATGCACGCCTTTTCCTGGATTCGAAATACATTGGAGGAACATCCTGAGACTTCACTACCTAAGCAGGAAGTCTATGATGAATATAAGTAAGTACTATGGACAGGTATTAGGTCTACTGGTACATAAAGGGATATGAGTATTATGCAGTTCTCACATACTGTTATCTGCTTCATTATCAGTGAATACCAAGCTGAAGTCTTTAAAATCATGAATGGTATGGATGAACATGGACTTATTCAGCAATTCCCAGAATTTGAGGGCACCCTTTGAAGCTTTAAAGAGAGAAATTTGGGACAAAAAATTGGAAGTACACAGCAGGTAGTAAACTTGAGGAATCTAGTTACTGGCAAAAAAAAAATCTTCAAAAAAGGTTTGGATAAAGTAATAAATGACAGATTTGTAATAGATTATGAAGGGAAACCAGGTTGGGTTTGGGGTTTTTTGGGGAGGTTTGTTTTTAAGGTGTGTGAGGGTGTGTGTCCCTGATGTTCTGAAGGTAATGTTACAGAGAAATACTGTGCTTTCCTATATCACATCCTTTTGTGCTGTTCTATAATCATATATTGGACCTTTTATAACACTTTATTATGAATTTCTTCGTTGTGCACCATCCTGTAATAAGCACTAAAGGTAATGCCTTTTGGGATTTTTAAGTTCACAAACTCATTTAGGAACCACACAAATCTTCATAAGCCTTCTTTCAAAAAAGTGGAAGTATTACTAAACCGGAAGGTAGCAGATATGATCACAGGAAAAAAAAATAGAAAAAAAAACAGTTTTAAAAAGAAACAAGTCAAAGAAACATGATAGTAATAAATGAGGTGGGTGGTATGTAATGGAAACTAGAAAAAGAGAAAACCAATGCTTGTGGGGTTGCTGTGGTTTAGGGAAAGTAGTTATATAGTTCCATAAATAATTAGCAAATTTTAATTAAATGCCTGCTGCAATGCAAATTGATTTAGTTAATTCAAGTAACTGCTGTGTCTGTTATCTTGCCAATACATACATACATACATATATATATATATATATATATATATATATATATACACCTTGCCAGATATATAACCTAGTTATTCCAACGTAATTTAAAGGAACAAGGAACCAAGAGAACTTATTTAACACAGAGGTGTAGTTTGTAACAGAATCATAGCATTTTGTGATGGGAGGGCCTTTTAAGATTAATTTATCCAATTTATATTGCAGAAAAGGAAATTGAGGCTTACAAAGAACCTGAATTTTGTCACACTGGTAGTATCAGAGCCAGAATTAGAACCTGGTCTCCTTATTTAATCCCAAATACTTTATCCTAAATTATCTTTCAAGGGATTTTAGGGGTTTCTATAAAAGTTACTTGATTTTTAAAAAAATATCATGAAAAGCATTAATTTTTATATTTTATTAGTGATTTAAATGAAAATGGATCTTTGTTAAAAATATTTGACATAAAACTTGAATGGCATAGCTTATGGGCATAGCTTGCATCCTCATAAAGAGATAAATCAGAGAAATGGTTGAAAACAAAGTCCAGTATGTATTAGGGAAGAATAGTTCATTCAGTGTAGAAAAACAAACTGTCTAAATATAAGCTATGTGATTTATGAGATATTAAAATGTATGAATCATAGTGGACTAAAGTAGGACATTTATTAAGCAATGTAACTCTGATAGTAAGAAATATGCTTTTTAATTGCTGATAGGGGAATATGGCTAGTAGAGCTCTAGTCAAGTACTGTGTTGTAGAGATAACCTTAAGGTTTTTAAAAGACTGTGCCAATGGAATACAAGTTTTGGTTGGTCCCACCAGTACAGAAAGGTTTTAACAACCATTTGACTATCTCATTTGGGGGGTCAGCACAGCACTTTGGAGATGCCTAGCACCAAGATTTGCTGCCAAATGAAGCATTTCTACTATCACCACAACTCAGAAAAGTAGTGTAGCAAGGCATATTTTCAATCTATATAAATGGAGGGAATTCCCAATCAGGGAAACTGTAGCTTTTTTGTATAAATGGACCAATCTAGCTTAATAAATGTGAAAGTTTTGGGAGATTAAGTTGGGTAGATAGCAACACATAAATTAAAGGGTTAGAAAATAAATCAAAGAAACTACTTGATAAGTAAAAAAATTTTCACATCTGTATGTGGGATAGTGTGGCGACAAGGTTTTCAAATTACACTTAGAAAATATCGGGAGGTTTAAATGCAGCAAGAAAGTTAAATGTGCAAAAAACTTCTTGACAATAAGATTTATTCCTTATTGAGGTTTAGGTTTTTATACAAGATGGTTTCTAAAGTTAATTTTTAAAGTTAAAATTTGTATTAATTTAAGATTAATAAAATAAGATGAAAAATTCAGAAGCCCCAAATCAGCATTTCTGCAATTCATTGAGTAGAATTTTTGTTAGTATCTTTTATAATATATCCTTATAGAAGATGTTCACATTGTTAGACTGTAGAAACTTCTTGAGAGTAGGGATTGTTTCATTCTTTATATCTATAATTCTAGTATCTAATATGGTACCTGACATTTAATAGGCACTTAATCAGTGCAATTAGTAGGCTGTTCATTATTTCAGATTGATAAGAGCTGTCAAGTTAGTCTACTGAGAGAGCTAAAACAAAAGAAACTGCACCTATTGCTGATTTCCCTTTGAAAAATAATAGAACAACTTCTGTCATTAACTTTTTATTTTGGCTAACCCTTTAATATTGTCTTTGACTATTTTATTATCCTTAATCAGTTTAATCTTAAAACATTTGTTTTACTAGATGCAATAAGATAATTAAGATGTTTGGTTTTAACTATATTTTTTAAGTTACAAATTAATTGCAAAAAATTGCTATATCCTCCAGCTAACCTCTATCCCCTTGCCATATACTTATTGTCAACTTAATCCTTCCTCTTAATCCTTCCTCAAACCAATCTTGTATATACTTGGTTTGGTTACTTGTTTGTCTCTATGTATAAAGTAAATTCTTTAAGGATAGAGACTGTTTGCCTAATTTTTTTTTGCCTATATGTGCTATACTTCATTAGTGTCTTGCATTAGTAGACATTAAATAAATGCTTTTTGTTTGTAATCTAATGATTTTTAAGTATCTATGATTATATTTCTAATGTTTACTAAGGAATGTTTGTCATCTTCAAATATGAATAATAGGGAAATCTAGTGGAATAAATCAATGCAAAATATCTGATGTATCTAATAAAAAGACAACATCAATAATTATTTTTCTTATCACAAGAAATGTAAAAATGATTTGTAGATGAATTTCTTGTTAAAAAATATTTTTCTTGATTTAGTTACTCAAAAAATCAGTTTTATTGCAGTCTAGAAAATTGCAAATGCTTAGTAGAAAACATTTACTTAGAAATTTAACTATATTTTTACTACATGACACTCATATACTCCTTTTAATATGATCATTTTATTTGTTGATCATTTTTGAATTTTTTCATGTGCATATGTAACTTTCATTAACAATCTTATCCTCACTTACCACACAAGTCAGGTAGCTATATATTTATCAAGGTAAAATAAATCCTGAGAAGTTTAATGATATAATTAATCCTAATAATGTACTCTTCTTTACTTAGGAGTATTAATATATCAAGTGATTAATAGATAAATGTTATTTAGACTTCTATACATACATACATATATATATATACACACATATATATACAGAGAGAGAGAGAGACAGACAGATATATATATATATATATATATATATATATATATAAATATCAGAATGGTATCTAATATTTATTTCCTAAAACTGCTATATCTAGAAATAGAATGTTTAAAATATATGAGCATCTGCAAGATTTTTTTACTTCAATTTTAAGAAATAATTTAGTTTCTATAATTAGAAATATGTAATCAAAAATCAATTTTTGTTCACAAGTATAACTATTTATTGTGACTTTTAGGTGTAATTACAACATATATAGAACTAAGAATTGTCTTTTAATAAAAATTCACATTTATATTATTAATATGATAAAATATATATTCTTTCCATTGTTACCTAAACATTACTGTACATTCCCAAAAAGTAGAATGAGAGAGATCATAAGATCATAGATTTAGTGTATGAAAGAATCCAACCCTTCACTTTACAGAGAAGGAAACTAAGGTTCTTAGAGATTAAAAGTCTTCCTCACAAAGACAGTGAAAAGTAGAGCACAGATTTAAGTTCAGTCTTTTGTTCCAAATACTGTTCTTTGTACAGTACCATGCTGCAGATGTTGATGTATGATGTCCCTTTTTGCTCAGAAGCTAAAAGATTCAATGATATTTTACCAGGTGGATTAGGATATGATTCTCTGGTGGAACATTTTAGTCACATTCTCTTGTGATATATGTCTCCTAGTTTCTTCCTGCCCCCTAGAGGAAAAGTAGTTTTTTATAGTAACTTTTTTCTTCCCCCCTCTTCCCTGCCAAGCTAGAAATGAATCTACTTTTTTCCCCCCTCTCTTTTATGTAAAGACTTCAACTTTGATGATTCTTCAGAAATGAATATAACCTAGTATCCTGTAGCAGATGTGATCTGAGTTAGAAAGGAGAAATTTTTTTTGATTTTCTTTCTCTACAGATATTTTTCTGTATCCATCTTTTGGTTGTCTCAGAGGAAAAGAGTAACTTAATGGAATTTGAGAGTTGAAGGGTTCTTAGAGATTATATGGTCCACCCTCTTCCTTTTTATAGATGAGGAAACAGACCTAGCAATTTGAATAACTAAGTTCTCTTCCAGTTAGAACTAGAACCCAGATATCTTGATTCCTTGTCCAATATTTTTTTTCATTGCTCCATAAGATATAACATGTAAATATGTCCATGCATCCCACATCTTCCCTTTCAAATGTCTGTTTATGGTTAAATCGTGAGTAATTATTGTGCATATACTTCCTTAGCATATATTCCTCATTTCAGTGGTCTAATTTTTATTTGTATCACTCTTTTAAAATATCTGAGAGAACCAGGTATCATTCACATATGGTCATCCCTGTGAAATACCAGCAGATACGTGAATATGTTTCCTTCATTTCCCACTTTACTACTTCTCCACATCATTCAGGACAAATCTGTGATATATATTCCTGTTTTTAAGTTTTTCTTTCCATCTCTATCTTTACAAATCTGTGTTGATGGTCCACCCAACTTATTGGACTCATAGTCCATTCCTTCCACAGTTCCTTCTCCACTATAATGAATTTTATACTTATTTCAGATTATCATGGCAATACTGTGGTCTTAATGATCACTGAAGACCATAACAATCCTGATATAGCAGACTTAGTGCTTCTTCTCTCTCTACTCATAGTCTCCTTATCACTCATGTCATGTACTACTCTATAATTGTTAACCATATTGTTTATTCTCACTGGAGCTCACAATTACATTATCCTTCCTACTTTTTCTTGATTCTTTTTTGCCTTAAATAATCTGTAAAATGTAACTTTGGTTACTGGGCTCTTCAAATATGTAGAAATGGACATTACTTATTGAATTCTTTTTAATAGGGTGAAATGAGCTAGGTTAAGAAATTATTAGGCTTAGTTTAAAAACTAGGTCATGAAATGTAATCTTTTAAAAAGCAAACAATCTAATTTTAAGAATTAACAGTATGTTATATTGTGAACATATTGTTTCTCACTCTGCATATACTGCATAAATATGTTAACACTGAGTTAGGTGTTATGACACCATTTCTTGTTCAATCCACATGCAATCTAAGTTGTAAAACAGGAAAATAAAAGATCTCTAGATATCCTGAAATGACCCTGTGCTTTATAGTACTGCTTTGAAAATGATAATAAGTAACATTTTGAGTTAGCTGAATTAGACTTAAATTTTTCAAAATACGAAGTGAGGACGCAGTGAAAAAAGTTTCAGTGGAACAGATTTTGGTTCAGTAATAGAGAAGAATGTTTCTTAAATTGACTATCATGGGAAGCAGTATATTCTATGACCTTGCAAATCTGTATTTGAAGAATTTTAAAGGTGAAAGAGACTTCAGAGATCATAGACTGTTAGAGCTGAAAGGAACTTTATAGATTTTGTGTTCCAAACTCTTCATTTTACAGATGAGCAATACTGAAGTCCAGGGTATGTTAGCAGACTAACTTGTGGCCACATATATAACTAGGGGCACAGTTAGAATTTAAACTTATCATCTCTCTTTGATCAGTATGGGAGCTTTTTATTTGTTCTGTTTCTCCTTGCACCACTTCTCACCTTGGACAGTCTAATGACCTCCTTACTCCTGGCAACTCATCATGTTAATGCCAAACTTAAGATCTTGAGGCCCAGAGAGGTTTAGTGAGCTTTATAGAAGAGACTTTTTTCATTGGATGGGAACTTAGAGCATCTTAAAGACTACTTTCGGCTCTTTTAAGATTCTGTAAAAATAATGAGATTAGCACAGGCAGTAAAAATCTTTTTGATTTTTAAAAAAATGAAGACCCTGTAGTTATCTCTCTTTACCCAGTTTGTTTAGACTGGACATATATAAAATGATGTCTTTTACTTATTAGTATAGGATTTTGAGTAATAATTGATGTTTTCATCTTGACATTGCTTACTATTTGACCTTGTTTTTCAGTTCTTTTTGGTCATTTCTGACTCTTTGTGATCTCATTTGAGATTTTCTTGGCAGAGATATTAGAGTAGTTTGCCATTTCCTTCTCTAGTTCATCTTACAGATGAGGAAACCGAGGCAAACAGGGTTAAGTGACTTGCTCAAGATCACTCAGAGAGTGAGGTCCAATTTGAACCCATGAAAATACGTTTTCTTGACTAAGCCTGACACTCAATGCACCGTGCCACCTAGCTAACCTTACTGTTTGATTTATCTTCATTATTTAATTTCTATTTACATACCTGCAAAATGACATATAACACCTGCTTTCTAGAAGATGCTTTCCTTCAGAATTTAAAATCATTTCTTTAACAAAATAATGTTGGATTTTAACTTTTTTTTCTAGTAGGAAGGAGTCAGAGTTTAAAAAAAAAATAACAGAATTCTGTCCATAATGATTTTTTTTTTTTTTTGAGACTGGGTCTCCATATTTCATCTAGACTGAAAGTGCAAGGGTTATTCCTGGGTATCATCTCTCTTTAATCAGCATGAGAGCTTTCACATGCTTTGTTTCTGCCCTGTACCAGCTCTCCCCTCAGATAGTCTAGTGACCTCCTTACCTCTAGAAATTCATCACATTAATGCCAAACTTAGTGTAGACATCTGATCAATTTAGCCTGCTGCATTTTCTAACTTGTAAACTAAAGAGCTCTATTAAACTTTCTAGTAGTTAGGATTATAAGCATTTGCCACCATGTCGAGCTATAGTTGTTCAAAATCACTAGGCTTCACAAATTCTACCTTACTGACAAAATTTGCATTCACCTAACTCACATCTAACTTTCTTCCTTTTGCTTGCTATATAACCATACCAAAAGTATATATAAATATATTAGAAATTTTTTGCCTGAAGAAAATTATATTTGACATGTTACCACAGAGAGTCTTACTAAACTCCAGAGAATAAAAAGGAGACAAGTATATTAAGCTTCTCATTTGGGATAATTGTCTAATACTTGTTTCTTTAGCCTTGATTTCTTGGAAGCCTCATTTTGTTGTTTTTGTTTTGTTTTTCTTAGCTTGGGTAACTTTTATCTTGAATTTGTTTCTTTAAAGTCTAGTTTAATTTTATTTACATTTGGTTCTGAATTTCTTTGGCATGGTTCTTATGTACTAAATTCCCTTTTTCTTTTTGACTAGTTGGTTCATATTTTGGGGGGGTTGTTTAAACCATAAAGGTTATTAATAACACTGGCAACTGAATTTGTAGAGATTTGATATAATTCCTTTGGTCAGCATGCTAAAGAACAGTGTTTAAATCATAAAGTCATATTTTCTACATATTTATTAGAGAAGAGAATTTATTGGAGTAAGAAAGGAAAACTGTTAAACAACACTGCTTTTCACCAAATTCTGTAGGTTCCATGAATACTGTTTGAAAGCCATATTTTAACTCTCTGGAGATGATCAGCTAACTATCCTAAGATGACTCACTATTGTAGATAGTAATAATAAATAAAATCTAAGTCCGTTAAAATTAGAGATAATTGGCTTTTGCTAATCACTTTAGCCCTTTAAAGAAAGAAAAAGAACAAAAATGATATTCAAGGCAACTCCATGCTATATAGTACTAAGTTATGGTGTTATCTAAACCACCCCTCCCTCTTTTGCAGAAGCTATTGCGACAATCTTGGTTACCATCCATTAAGTGCTGCTGACTTTGGAAAGATCATGAAAAACGTCTTTCCAAACATGAAGGCACGCCGTCTGGGCACAAGAGGCAAATCAAAATATCCTTTACTAGAACAGTTTTCAATAATATCTTCAACAGTTGCTTACAGAACATATGTCGTTATAATTCAACCACTAATTAAATTTACAAACAAAATTAAATCAACAAATGCGAACAACTTAAAAAATTAGTAAATTTTGTTTTCTAGCTATGATCAGATTTCAAGAACAGCTTTTAAAAAAAGATTTGTCCATCTATGTATCAGGATAGTAAAATACTTTTTATCTTACTTCTTAACACAGTATTTATATTACTTAGTTGTCTGAAATCATTCTTAGACATATAAATAATCTAGCATATTAACAAAAGTAAAGAGAAATGCTGGTCTTTATACTCCCATCTTCTTTTGTTCTTTCATAGTTTTAGAAACTTAAAACATCTTGCTACTAAAACATAAATATAAAATGTGACTTGTAGCAAAATGTACTAATTTAAAGATTGGCATCCAAAAATGTTCAGCCTGGTGGTTTAAAAAAAAAGTATCAATAGAAAGTAAAACCTCACCTTGTAATTGAGAGCAAAATATAGAAATGTAGGAAAAACAAATATAAGTAAAACTTGGAGAAACATTAAAAGCATATGATATAGTTTCTGAAGGACTGTAAAAAAAGAGGTCTTAACATCACTTGGAAAATACATAGCTAAGTCTTTAATATAATAACAAAAAAATGTCATGGAACAAATAGAAAGGCCTAAGGAAAAGTGAGATTGCTTATGTGCTGTTTTTAAAAACCAGTTGAGTATTTTCTTAACCATTTACTGTTTTCTGTATCTGTTAAGGATTTCACCTCCTGGGCTCTTGAACGTCATAATCAAGTGTGCCCAGATGTGTCTTTATTATCTTAGAGTTTTATGTGTTCTAGTAGCAGAAGCATCAGGGGAAAGAAAAAGGTTAGAGGCCTTGTAATACTCTTTAAGGGCTATTTTGGCCAACTGCCTCAGTGAGAGTTTTCCCTTCTTTGTGCCAGATTTCCATTTGGCTATTTCTCTGTTTCTCTAAATTAGCACAATTTACTGGGGCAGTTTATCCATAAATTTATAGCTTATGACAGTTGTTTAGTTTCATTTCAGATGACTAAAATTTTTGCCATGTCCATTTCAATTTAAGAAATTAACATTATACTGAAAGTTTGATGTTAAGGATCTTAGTAAGGTGGACATTACTTTGTACTGATAATGTTTTGATTTCTACATGATTACCTGGAAAATATTGAAAGTAATCCATTTTTATTGAAGAGTATTTTAGCACTTAACTATTTATTACATATTGCTACAGTGGACTAAGGAAAAAAGCTTTTGTTCATATGCCAACACTGCCCAACCTTGACTTTCATAAAAGTGGAGATGGGGTAAGACATCCGTTTTGTTTTCTTTTTAACTTTTTACTAGACATGGACAATTTAACATCAGCATTGAAACTCATTTAGCATAGTTATATTTAAATAAGACGAACATCAAAAACTGTGCCTTTAAGAAACTAAAATAATATTCCATAGAGACCAGAGACAAAACAGACTAAAACAAATTATTTGTAATTAACAATAAAGCAAAATATAATCGTTTTAATGGTTTTTAGGAAATATTAGTACACCATATAAATGTTTTTACAAACCCCTTTTTATAGCTTGTAGCCTCAGTCATATTTCTGATGCCTGTGAGCATGTATTTAGGATTTTCATAGCTATAGTAATAAGCTAATTTCATTCTTTTTATATGACAATCTTAGGTTTTGATTTATTGCTTGTATATTGAGGATGCATGTTCTCTAAATGTACTTGAATAGAATTTTTCTTTGAGCTTTCTAAAAGTTAACTTTTCCTTTTTCCTTTGATTAGTTGGAAGGAGCCGAACCTTCCGGGCAACTCCAAACTGTTGATGAGGAAGTTATCTCTGCTGCCTGCCGCCTTGTGTGTGAGTGGGCCCAGAAAGTATTAAGCCAGCCATTTGATTCAGTCTTGGAATTAGCTCGCTTCCTTGTAAAAAGTCACTACATAGGCACCAAATCGATGGCAGCTCTAACTGTAATGGCAGCAGCACCAGCAGGTACTAAATTAACTACTGTTAGAAAGTTAAAACTAACCCAGGGTCTTGACTAGTCAAAAATAGCCATTATGTTTAGAATTGATATAAAGAAGATTTTAGCCAGAAGGAGCTGGCTCATCTCCTTAGTGTTAAGATAATTTGTTCAGATCTCTCTTGTCATGAATAACCGAGGTATTCAAGAAGTTGGTGAGCCTTAAAAATGGATAATCGGATAAAATGTAGTTTTTAGTATGCAAAATTCTCTCTTGTGTATGTGTGCTGCTGTGCTGCTTTAGGAAAATTTTAAAGATAAATTTGATAGAATTTTGTTAATTCCTGTTAGTGTTGCTATTTCAGGATTCAAAGAATGTTGGGGGTGGGTTTTTTTTCCCAAATAAATTTTTCCCTAAGAAAGTATTGTTTTTAATTATGATATCTTTGACTTTCCTTGAGGGGACTTTTATTTTTAGTAGAATGCATATATTATGTGATAACTATGATGAGACTGATTTTTAAACCTATTATTACAAGAACTGATGCATTCAGAATTTTCATTTTTACGTGAATCTGTGAGGCTATACTCTAAAATACAAAATAAAATACAAAAACATCTAAAAATACAAAACATTTTTGGAGTTCTTTTAGAATTGTCTTTGTGGTTATTTTGCAAGCCACAGGATAAAATTAGCCTAATTATTTTATGATAGCACCTTGTTTTAATCCAAAAAGTGTATTAGCCAATTTGAGCATTCACCCTATATATTAGACTTGTCTCTGAGTTTTAGTCAGTTTAAAAATTTGCACCCTTAGCAAATGAAGATTCATTACCTTTGAAGATAATCAGAAGAATATGTGGTGAGCATAAAGGCAATTATGTCATGAACAATGGCATCATCACTAGAATGATTATTTAGCCTTCCAACGTCATTATTTTGAATGGACAGCATCCATTTATGTATCTAAATTCTTATGTATTTAAGTCATTACTTTATAGTTTATATCTTACCTACTTATGGAGGGTAGGTCAATTATTAATCAGTTTATTGTTGGAAATAAAAATATAGAGAAATACAGTTTACATGAAAAATTTATTCGTGTACAAGCTGAGTCCATCATAATGCTATAGCATATTATTGTGATATCATACTTTATACTGATGTCTAATCTTATAAAACAACTCATAGATTTCTGGTGGCTTATCTAGTTTCTTATGAATTCTGAATCACTTTTTCTGTTAAAATATAGCTACCAAAAATGTTGTGTCTATGTTTTGTTTTTATTGCTATTATTTTAGGACCCATATTTTGGCAAGATACCCTGTGTTTGTCATTTGAATCCTTTGTCTGGATTTGAACCAAATAGCCTGAATCTGAATTACAACTTACACACATACAAAATACATGATTTTAAGGACTCAATTTTGAAGGCTTTTCATTGTAGTTACTGAAAGCAGTTTTGTCTTCTTGATTTTTAGAATTGGCCAATAACTGTATATGTGAGAGATAGATAAGATAGACCTACATGTACATATACATACATACCCACACTATACACACAGAAGATGTGATTACACAATGATTGTAGAGTGTTTTTCCCCCTAACAAATATAATTAAAAGACAGTGATTGAGTAGTTAAAGAGCCAGCTAGCTTCAGAGTCAGGAAGATCTGTGTTTAGGTCTCACTCTGATATCTCCTGGCCACATGACTCAGAGCACATCCTTTTACTTCCCCATCTCCTCCGGTATCTCTTAGACTGTGAATAGCAGAGAAGAGGCTGCTCTATATTGTTAGAAGACCTTCCAAACCAGGAATCCCTCCACTGATGAAATTATGGGTTCAATCAAACATAAAATAAAACAGGAAAATTATAATTCATACCTATTGTCTTTGTTATTGGAGTGTGTATTTGATTTGAGCAGATTTTCCACTGCCTTTTATTCGACTGGGGCAACTGACTTAAACTCTAGGCCAGTTTCCTCATCTCTAAATGAACTAGAGGATCCATAAAATTTCTTTTAGTTCTTACCATTTGCGAGTCTATATTGGTCATTTAAAACGTAGACCACAATTTTCCTCATGGAAACAGTATTGTACATGGAGGTTAAGTTCTCATACCCCCCCCCAAAAAAAAAAAGTCTATTTAATGTTTTTTTGTCTAAAACATGGTATCAGTAGTTATAATATAAACCTTAACCACCATTTGTAACAATATTTTTATGAGAAAATGCATTCAGCACTATATCTTGTGAAACCAGAAATGCATTTCTACTTTTTTCTTTTTATCCCTCTTCAACTTGCCAGTTATTGTGAATAGGACTTTCCTGAGTTCCAAACCTCTCATGGTATTTCCTGTGGTTCAAGGCAGGAGTAACAAATAAGTGGGTATTAATGAGAATAGGGTCAAAAGTTTCAAATTTTAAAGGAATGAAGTTAAATAGAATCTCTGGAGGGAGGGGAAATAAAGAGTTGATAAAAAGGCAGCAAGGAATGGAGATAAACGGGATATGCAGTTTGCAGAGCAAGAGTTGTAGCACAAAATAGGCCTTTTCTTTTTTCCTTTAAGATAGATCAATTGTCTTTGGGGAGGGAATGGTGGGTTATGCTTAGAATTAGGGCCTGAGAAAATTAGTAGAATGAGGAACAGTTTGTAGAGAAGGGATATCTCTGAAATTCCTTATATGTAAAGAACTTAAATAATTTAGACATGCTTAAATTAGGAACCTGTAACTAAAAAGCAGCTGCATTGCTGGTAAATAAGGTAATAAAAATGTTTTGGTTCAAAATCAGGAGTGATTAAAATGGTATAAAACTGATTTTCAGTTGGTTCTCAAGCCACAGAGTGGAAGTTGCAAATAATTGTTTGATTATTGTTAGAATAAATGTGTAATTTCTCTAGGGAAAATTCATTGAAACTTTATGGCCATGCTTCATATTTCTAAACCATATTTCTTTCTCAGCCCTACATATCAGAGTATCTTTCACATGTGCCATTTTAATCAAGGAATTTCTTTTTTGTGTTCAAATATCTACAGATGTATGTCCAAGGTATATATGTTTCTCAGAAGGCTACTCTCATTCAAACAGGGGTACGAATTCAAATAATTTATTAATACCTTTTCCTCCATTACCTCTGACTTTTAGTTTTTCTTGAAACCAGGTGATTTCAGGGTTTTTTTGCTAGTACTATAATCATATTCCAAATTTAAAATTAACATTTTAAGAAAGTATCTTTTCAAAATTTTTTAGCTAATGTAGTTTTTAATGAACTTTTTTGTCTGTCTTCATTCTAACCTCTTTTCAACACTATTCTTATTATTGCTGAATGAAAAATACCTTTGCTCATCCACTAACACTTTTTAAACATGCTTTAGTACCTGATGGTCTGTGATCTTTCGTGTAGAGATTCTGCCTTGCTTCTTGTTTCATTCAGTCTATTTTCCATTCATACACAGCACTCTCCTCAGCAGCAGTAGCAATAGCAGGCCTGGCAATAATTTTAATAATAATGTGACATATGTACCATAGATCCAAAGGCATATTTCATAAAATTGCTGTATTTTTTGTAAATAGTATTTTATGTTTTGCAATTACATGTGTGTAAAGATAGTTTTCAATATTCATTTGTATAAGACTTTTGAGTTCCAAATTTTTTTCCCTCTTTCTGACCCACCATCATCTCTTCCCATGACAGGGAAGCATTCTGATATTAGTTACACATGCACAATCATGTTTAACATAAAATTGCTTTAAGAAGAGGATTGTTACCAAGAATTTTGTTGAGTACAATTTGTATGCTTTATTTTTCTTATGTTACATATGTTTATTGGAGGGATGCATTGAATTTTCTTCTGTAAAACATTTTCATCACTTTCTGTACCTGCTTACTTTGAAGAAAGCACTTTGCAAAATCTCAAGGCCAATAGAAGATGAGCTGTTACAATGATTATTAAAGATCATTGACTTGTCTCAGATGCTGATAAGCTTGTAAAACATATTTGATGGAGTTTGTTCCTCTTTGCTTCTAAAAATTCTGAATGTAATTGTTCTTCCATGAAAAGCTCCATTTGCTTCAGAGAAAGTTTCACTTCAGTGAATAATATCTCATTATTTTGATATTGAACTTTGATATAGCTCCTATATGTACTTTTAAGTTGGAATAATTTCTACATGTGATGCTTTGGTTATATTGATAATGCTCTGAATACATTAGGCAGTTTATTTGTTGAATTGCTTTTATTTAGCTTGTATTGAGTTGCAGATTATAGTTTTATCAGACTGCAATTGTTGTCAGAATAAAAGAGGTTTCATTTAATTTCTACTGTTTTTTTATTATTTTCTCAGGAATTAAAGGAATGACACAGCCCTCTGCTTTTATACCAACTGCTGAAAGTAATTCTTTTCAGCCCCAAGTAAAGACTCTGCCATCTCCTGTTGATGCTAAGCAGCAGTTGCAAAGGAAAATCCAAAAGAAACAACAGGAACAGAAACTACAATCTCCTTTACCAGGAGAGTCTCCAGGAAAGAAACTAGAAGGAACTACAACCAATGGAGTAACAAGTATTTCTAATGGAAATCCTCCAATCCTTTCTCCACAGCCTATTGGTATTGTGGTGGCAGCTGTTCCCAGTCCTATTCCGGTAATGTTATTAAGCCACTTTTCAAATCTTTCAGTAAGATGTCTCAGGAAATTACAAAATCTAGATAAATAACACAGAATCATACTTCCTATAATTGACATGTTGGTATAATATATCAGTAATATTGTCTTGATTAGTTTTCTCATTTTAATTATTCAATATTTTAATTATTTTGTCAACTGTTAATACATTATAATACCATGTAATATAGTTAATCTTTGGACCCTTCTCCCTCTTTAACTAAATCTATGATTTCATTGGTGTAGTTTCCTCCCTACGAAGAACTTTTTCCTCACTCTCTCTACAACATTAAGTCTTACAAAGTCTTAGCATTTAGAGGCTAAGTGGCTTGCCCATCCATCATCACATTGCCAGTAAGCATAAAAGTTTAGATATTAAAGCAGACTTTCCTGACTATGTGATACATTCTCTGTCTGTCTAGTCTGCCAGGCTACTTCTTATTACCACATTATTCATTACAAAATCATCTGTTTCTGTATTCTTTTTTTGCAAAAATATAAGATAATTTGTAAGAGAATAAATGTTAAAATTTCCAGTGGGATATCCTATTAAATAGTTCTTTCATTCAGTAGCTTATTTAACAATAGTTATTTTTTAATAGAGATTGACCAAGGTCAAAGATTTGATAATCATGAAGGCCACAATTTTTAACATAGGGGAAAAAAGACCCTTTCAAAGCCAAAAATGCACGACCTTACAACAACATGTATGCATTTTTTGTACATTTTAACTATGCTTATTTGTTAGGGGGAAATGTATATTGGTAAAAGAGGGGTAGGTGAGACAATATAGCTCTCAAAATTGTATAATGTAATAGTTAGAATATTAGAATTAAAGTTAGTAAAATCTGGGTTCAGATCTGCTACTGATGCTTATTATAAAGCTGTGTGACCTTAGTCAAGTCACTTAAGGCAGTACCTATCTCACAGACTTGTTGTGAGGTTCAAATAGAATAATTATCTAAGGTACTTGTATACAAAAAAAATGTTATAGAAATGTCAGCTGTTATTATATTTCTGTGATTAACATTTACCATTCATCAAAGTTCTTGTCCTGAGAGTGAGATGTAATTTCATTTTATGCAAAGGAAATATATCAATATATTTGAATGTATGTACATTCAATTCTAGATCTTATTAATTGTCCATTTACAGTATCTGTCAAAATAATAATCGATAGACAAGACTGAAAATTATAGTTTAGAAAATAGACATTCTTTATACACTTGGTTTTTCCTGTGTGAAATAATTGGGACATCTTCTCTCAAGTGATTATAGGTATTGTCTAGGAGGCTTTGAATATTCTATGGTTTGGTGACATCAACACAAACATGTGTTGTATGTAGACAGGACCATTTGGTGGAGCTCACCATCTTTAAAGAATCCTTCTTCAAATTGTATTATATGTAGAAACTTCTCCATAACAATGAAAAATATCTTGACTAGGGGTAAGAAAGAAAGTGTCTGTGTGTTTATGATACAAATGGAAAAATAAGTGAGTGCTGTAGTAATTTCTGATATTTTTTTAGTTTTCTTTTTTTGGGGACAGTGGTAAGAAAGTTCAAGTTTTTTTTCCATGTCTTTTGGTCTTTGGTATCTTCTCCTTCAGGTCCCTTGAGAATTGATTTCTCACTTCCTTTTAGCACTAGTTTCCTTTCAGTATGCCTGGTCTTGTCCACATGTTTTTCTTATCTTTGTTTTCTTAAATGTCATTACAACTTCCTTTAGAAACATCTGGATATTTCATATGTACACATTTAATTATGTAATAACTTATGAATAATGAAACATTTACTTTATTAAAATATAAATTTCTGATTCAGAGATTTTTTTTTGGTGCTCACCATATTTATTCCTTTCCAATTATTTCTTAATGAAAATACTTATGACAGGCATGTGATATATAAGTAATCTTAGTCTACAAGTCTTTGGCATCTTTCATTACTATTTCATTTGGCTTGAACTATGTCTTCCAACATATTTAAGTCTTGATTTTCTTCTACTTTTGTGGTAAGGCCACTGAGCAACAAAATATTGATTTAATTTGGAGAATCTTACTGAGTACTCTTGAATTCTCTTCTTTGCTCATGTTATGTAAATTGTAATCACTTTCAGTAGTTGTCTTGAAGTTAGTCATCCTGCAAATAAGATTTGAGCAAATATACTATCAAATGATATTAACTTTGAACTCATATGAAAACTTTTTTTTTTCAACTTGTTTGCCTCTACAAGAAGCATCAAGAGTTTTAACCTTAGCTATAACTTAACTTTAACCTCCTTTTGTCTTCTGGTTTTGTTCATAGAGGAAATCAAGATTGCTAAGATCTCTTACTACTCTACAATGTTCCTTCTTTGATCATTAGAAAAAGCTCTTACATTAAGAATACCAACAGCTAAATTAATGTTTATAGCATTAAAAACTAATTTGTAGCACTTTCTGCTCTTTTCTCCACTTTTTCTACCCATACTGTAGAAAGAAGAAGTCATTGGATCTACTATTGTGGTTTTTGGAGACTTTTTTCCAATTGTTTCATGTGTGACAATAGTCAAATAATTCATTACCAAGTAGCCCAGGCCATTGGTAATGAATTTTTCCACACTTAACTGGGCTGATCCCCAGAAAGCAGACATAGCAAGTTTTGGAAAATTATTAACTTTTCAGCTATACGTATTCACTTCAGAAACCCATTTGTATAACTTCATATAAACTCATTTAAAGTAAGCAACCATTTTGAAGTCTTAATACTTTTATATTTTGCAATAGAATCTCATTGTTGAAAGATCCCTAAGAACCATCTAGTTCAAACTTTACCTAAGAATCTCTTAGATAGCCTCCCCAAGAAAAAAACTATCCAGCCTCTGCTTGAAAAATTCAAATTAAACTCATCACCATTCCACTTTTCAATATCTCTCACTGTTAAGAAGTTTCCATTTATATAAACTCTCACTCTTCTTAATATTTTCCACCCTTTTTTTCTCATTTCTATCCTCAGAGTAAAGCAAAACTAGTATAATCCCTCTAACATATGACAACATATACTTAGACCTGCCCATCCTGTTTCTAATGTCAAGAATATTTTGTAATCTTACAAAAAATAAAAATAAAAATCTTATCCTCATATTTACAATAGGAAGGTAAAAACAGTACTAATATTTATATAGAGAACAGAAACAACATACGTATATTTATATATAGATGATTATAAGATTATAGAGATTGAAATAGGAAGGAATCTTAGAGATCATCGAGTTCAATACCTCTTGATTTATAGATGAAGAAATGGGCTCAGAGAAGGTAAATTTCTTGCTTAAGATCATACAGGTAGGAAGTGGGAGCTGAAGTTATATATCTTAGCCAAGAAGAAGGATAACATTTACCCTTTTTGTAATCTCCTTAAAATTATTCAGTAAACATTAAAAAAAGTCTTCTATATGTATATAGAACTCCACTGGATTCTTTTTTTATAAAGCTTTTCTGTTTTCTCATTCCCAACCAAGTGGCTGATGACAGTACTTTACACAAAATTGGAGTAGAATATTTGCCAAACATAGTTGTCTTATGAACTTGTGGTCAACTTGTAAAAGTCAGAAATCAACTAAATGTAGAACAGATAATGCTTAATATACAAACCACCTAAAGAATTAATTATTAATACCCAGTATCAGTTAAATAGAAACATCATATGATTCATTAGACTGTTTTAAGTATATGGTATTTTACCTGTTATATTTTCTTCAGTATTTAAAAAGATCTGTGATTTTAGCATATGCCTAAAGCAAAATACAATTCCTCCAAGTCTTAGTAAATGGTTTTATGTTGCTTTGGCCAAAAGAGTTTGTGTTAATATAGCCAGTCTGGTAAGGAGACTTTTTTTTTTGTCTATAGAATCCATTTTCATGGAATCTAATACTTTTGAAGCATTTCCTGCTTAATTGGCCCTACCCACATTTCACTTTCATACCGCATTGTGGCAGGAATTTCAGGTCAATAACTGAGAATCATAACCAAAATTTAATTTGAATCGTTTATGAAATTTTATAACTTACCTGAATGTTCTTAATTGGCAAGAACGGTGTTGCATTAATTATATGGAATAGACCAAACCCAGTAAATCCCTTAATAATGTTCTATAGCTATACTATATTTGTGAATTACTTTTTCTGTCCTAAACACTTAAAATCTGATTTTGTTTTCACCTTCAAATAGGTACCAAGAACCAGGCAGTTGGTGACTTCTCCAAGTCCGATGGGTTCTTCAGATGGCAAGGTCCTTCCCCTCAATGTACAGGTGGTCACCCAGCACATGCAGTCTGTTAAACAGGCACCAAAGACCCCTCAAAACGTCCCAGCCAGTCCTGGTGGTGATCGCTCTTCTCGGCACCGGTACCCTCAGATCTTGCCCAAGCCAGCTAACACCAGTGCCCTCACCATCCGTTCCCCAACTACTGTCCTCTTTACAAGCAGTCCCATCAAAACTGTTGTACCAGCTCCACATATGAGTTCTCTAAATGTGGTGAAAATGACAGCAATATCACTCACGCCCAGCAACAGTAGTGCTCCTCTTAAACATTCTCCCTCTGTGAACAGTGCAACTGGAACAATAGAAGAATCAAGAGCTGTTCCCCATATCAAAAATGGTTCTGTGGTTTCAATTCAGTCTCCTGGATCCAAGACCAGTGCTGTGGGAACTTCTTCTGTGGAAATAAAAATGGAACCAGAGATATTATTAGATGAAAATTCTATACAGTGCCAAGAGAACTCCGATGTGTCTAAAGCTGCTAAAGTGACCCTTCGTGGAACTTTGGGACAGAGAAGTAATTCAGAGGGTACAGGGCTGAAACCCTCAAATGAAGGTGTAATGGAAACAAAAGCAACTAAGACCTGTGATCAGAGGACCAAATGTAAAAGTCGCTACAATGAAATGCCACCAGTCTCTTCGGGCAATAATCACAGCACTCTCACTCTCTCAGTTGCCACTCAAAACTTACCCTTCACCAGCACTAATTCACCATCTAATGGTGACCCTGCTAATAAAGACACAAAGTTATGCACAAAAAGTCCAAGGAAGAGGCTCTCTTCTACATTGCAAGAGTCTCAGATGCCTCCTGTAAAGAAACCCCTGGTGGAACAGCTCTCTGCAGGTAACATGGAAGCTCAGAAAGGAGGTGGTAGTGCTAAAAAAGATCAGAAAGTTCTCCCTGCAGCAAAAACAGAAAGCTCAGCAGTAAGTGCTCAGGTTCCTATCAAAGTAACAATAAATGTAAATCCACATGTTATGGCAAATCAGTCCCTAAATTCTAATGTTGTAAATGCCAGTGATTCAGCTTTAGAACAGCCATTGACATCATCATCTCCAGATATAAAAGTTAAATTAGAAGAAAATGTGTTTCTTTTAGAAAATGACTCAAAAGCAGATAGCAGCTTTAATTCCAATGCCTGGCAGCAGCAGATCACTCAGGATTCTGAATTTTCATCTGCCAGCTGTGAATCACAGCATATCAGTGTTATGAATATTACTGGTCACTCTGACATTAATGACTTAGAGAAGTCTGTTTGGGAGCCATTGCATTTAGAAGGAATGCCACAGGAAACATATAGCCAGCAGCTACACAGCCAGATGCAAGAATCTTCTCTCAATCAAATACAAGCACAGTCTTCAAATCAGTTACCTCTGCAGTCTGACCTGAAGGAATTTGAGCCTGCTGTTTCTCAGACAAATGAAAATTATTTTCCATTTGATGATGAACTTACACAAGACAGTATTGTGGAAGAGCTAGTACTCATGGAACAACAAATGTCAATGAACAATTCACATTCTTATGGTGGCTGTTTAGGAATGACACTTCAGAGTCAAGCAGTAGCTGCAGGAACTCCAATGTCATCTCACCCCAACAGTACTCACTTTTACCATTCAATCCATAGCAATGGCACTCCAATTCACACACCTACGCCAACTCCGACCCCCACCCCCACACCTACACCCACACCCACTCCAACTTCTGAGATGATTGCTGGTTCTCAGAGTTTATCAAGAGAGAGCCCCTGTTCTCGATTAGCCCAGACTACACCAGTAGATAGTGCTTTAGGAAGTAGTAGGCACACACCCATTGGTACTCCGCACTCTAACTGCAGTAGCAGTGTCCCTCCTAGTCCTGTTGAATGCAGGAACCCTTTTGCATTTACACCAATAAGCTCCAGCATGGCTTACCATGACGCAAGCATTGTCTCAAGTAGTCCTGTGAAACCGATGCAGAGACCTATGGCTACTCACCCTGACAAAACTAAACTGGAGTGGATGAACAATGGGTATAGTGGAGTCAGTAATTCGTCAGTCGCAAGCCACGGTATTCTCCCAAGCTACCAAGAACTAGTGGAAGACCGCTTCAGGAAGCCTCACGCTTTTGCTGTGCCGGGCCAGTCCTATCAATCTCAGTCCAGGCACCATGAGACTCATTTTGGTCGGTTGACTCCAGTCTCACCTGTGCAGCATCAGGGTGCCACTGTAAATAATACGAACAAGCAAGAAGGATTTGCGGTCCCTGCTCCTCTTGATAACAAGGGGAATAATTCTTCCCTCAACAACAGCCTGAGATGCCGGAGTGTGAGCCCTGCAGTCCATCGTCAACGTAACCTTAGTGGAAGCACCCTCTATCCAGTTTCTAATATACCACGATCGAATTTGACCCCCTTTGGAAGCCCAATAACTCCAGAAGTCCATAATGTTTTCACAAATGTACAGACAGATACCAGTGCCAACAACATAGCTCAAAGAAGTCAGTCGGTCCCATTGACTGTTATGATGCAGACAGCCTTCCCCACTCTTCAGAAACAAGCAAACAGTAAAAAAATAACCAATGTTTTGTTGAATAAACTTGATTCTGACAATGACGATGCAGTAAGAGGTTTGGGAATAAACAACCTGCCCTCCAATTACACAGCCAGAATGAATCTCACTCAGATATTGGAAACTTCTACAGCTTTTCCTAGTGCCAATCCACAGAGTATGATCAATTCTAGCACTTCGGTTTATGAATTCCAGACACCAACTTACCTCACAAAAAACAACAGCACGGATCAGATTAATTTTTCTCCTGGAGATAACCAAGCACAATCAGAAATTGGAGAGCAGCAGTTAGATTTCAGTAGCACTGTTAAAGACTTGTTGGGTGGGGATAACCTGCAAGCCAACCAGCAGCTGGTGGGTCAGGTAGCATCAGATCTTAGTAATGTTACATCTGATTTCTCCAGTGATATCAGATTGTCTTCTGAACTCTCAGGCAGCATCAATGATTTGAACACTTTAGACACAAATCTACTGTTTGATCCAGGTCGCCAGCAGGGACAAGATGATGATGCTACACTGGAGGAATTAAAGAATGATCCATTATTTCAGCAAATCTGCAATGAATCCATGAACGCTATGACTTCATCAGGTTTTGAGTGGATGGAAAGCAAGGACCATCCCACTGTTGAAATGTTGGGTTAAATTGTGTTTTATAATATGTAGCACACTGTATCTAATGACAGATGTATTGTATTTGTCTTAATGGAAGTGCCTCCCGCAGCAGAAACACTTGCTATTAATTGTGACATTTTAATAGGGTTTGCTGCATTAAGTGGTTCATTCTTCACTAGGGAATAGATGAGAATTGCTTCTGTTCTAAATAAGTTTCTGAAAACAATGGGTCTGTCCACAAACCAGTATTAGGATTTAAATTTTATGATGTTGCCCATTTAATCACTTTTTTGTTAGTCAGCAGTTAACCAGCTTTCACAACAGTGATCCAGATGACTATTTTTAAAATTAGTTTTATTCCATTAGTTGATATGCACAGAATCCCATTGGTTTTAGATATAAGATTTTTTTTTCTTTTGGCACTTTTAGAGAAGAAATCACAGCTATGATGAACTATAGAGAAAGCTGGGGAACTAAAGATAGCATTCAGGTAATAACAAGTGTGTAGTTTTGAAGCATAGGGCTATGGTATAGTGTGACGTCTCTGCAGGGCTTTCTCAAGCTTCAATAGCATTTACAACTAAAATGAAGGGCTTAAATAGGAGAAAATGATGAAAAATTTAATACTAGTTTAAAGAAAGGTAAGCTGCACTAAATTTTTTGAGAAATAAACCTAGTGTTTGTTAGCCATTTATATTTGTGACCTCATGTTTAGTCTTTTAAGTATCATTTTAAAATGTTGGTTTTTTTTTTAAAAACATGAAACAAATAATTCTGGGCACTGAAACTTTTAAGCATGTTACACGTTTCATGTTTTACTGATAATTTAGGATAGGGAAATGGAAATAAAAATACTTGTTTTTAAATAGAATGGCTACATGGAAGATATTACAACATTATTATTTGAGATTTATTTTTAAACCCTTATTGTATGTTCTAGTAATCAGGAAGGATTTTTTCCCTCTTCTCTCAATTTAGTCAGCCAATACTTTTTGATCCTCCTGAATACAAAAATGCAGTTTGATCATGAGAATCTTCTGAAAAACATACAAGCAAGCAAGAGAAATAAAAAAAACAAAACTGAAAATAGTTACTAAGGCCTGACTTCACAAATCCTTAATTAATTCTATTGTAAAAGTGTTAATATAATATATATATATATATATAATACTTAACAAAAGAAGAAACTTATTACTTGCTTGCTTATTTATTGTAATAACCAAAACTGCAAGAGACACACTCAGGATTTATTTTAAAGTTGCTTTTTTTCTGCATGCTTATTTTGTTTAATGAATATATAAATTTCACATCAGCATATGCAATCTGCTATCCATTTGAGAGTTCAGGTTTTTTTAAGTGAATTTTTCAAGTTTACTGCAAAATTGATTAAGACATTATTAAGTTTTTAAAGTGATATTAAAACCATTTTAATACAAATGGTATGTTTTTAAAAACTAAGTTTTCCTTTAACTTAATTAGCAAGCCAGTCAATATTACAATCATCAATGAATATTTAACAAATGTGATGAAGGGTTTAAATTGTTCAGCAAAACTGCAAAGTAAGGGGGATCAATACATTTCAATAAATGGTGCTAGGGTTGGTTCAGAGCTTGTTTATTATACTAGTTATTGGAATTTGTGTGTGTTTGCTGTTATGATTTTAAAATTGGTTAGATACCTGTTCTTAAAGTTAGTTATTTCTTTACTGTACATTGAGACACAGCACTACTGCACACCAAAGTATGCGATACCCAAAGGAAAACTATGTGATTTCTCTAATAAATGATGGCAGCCTTTCTGTGTAAGAAACTCGGAGAAGGAGAATTCGAGGCCATTCTGATCCCTTGTTTACATTATTAGCTTCCTACTAACAAAACAAAATAATGAAAACATTTTTTGATAAAACATTAAGACTAGTGAATTTTTATCCCCATGTACAGTATTGCAGCAAACACTTTAAATTTGGTTGATTAGTCCAGCAAACTTTTCTGGGGTTCATATATTGCACTAAATTTCTGTTGAACCTGTGGTAGGCACATCTCTTAGGATAAATGCAACCAATACAGTCCACAGATAACTTTTTAAATGTGTTTCATTATGAAAAGACAAATGTCATCCAAGTGACAGATAAAATTGTCTTATGTAGCAATGTGCATTGATCTCAATGAGATATTTCTATTTCTTATTCTCTTACATGAGAATATTACAGCAGGAAAAAATTAAGTTTAGTTTGCTTCACCATGTTAATACATGATCACAAAGCGTGCATGAGTGTTATTGACTTATCTTGTACAGTACTAGGTATATTCCTGTAACCACTTTTTTTTTGGGCTATATTGAAACTGGTTCAGTGTTAACCAGGTAAGCATAGTTATTCACAAGTTATTTCCTCTTTTATGTTGACTAATTCTGCTTAGTTATTGTTGAATATGTTCTTTTCTCAGATTATTTTCATTGTTCTCGTGTTAAAAACATTTTGCGTCATCTTATCATGATACTACTTCATGAGATAAATAATTTTGCATATAATTGCAATAAGCACTGACTTTTGAACTGAAAAGAAGGAAAGTGTTTTTTGTGCAGTGCATCTGAGGTTCATATAATAGTCTTGTACTATACTGTGCTTTACTGCACCATAAGGAAAAAAAAAATCCCTGTTCCACATTTTCATTTAGTGCAAAAAGTCAGATTTCCCCCAGTGTTTTGTTGTCTGTTGTACCTGCTGAAACGACAGTAGTTGACTATTGCAGTAGCATTTCAGTTCTCTTTTTTTATTGAAAGTGCTCAAGAATTGTTTTTTAAATGTTTTCAAAAACAATAAAAACATTTTATATTAAGATAATTGGGTTTTGAAAGTTATTTACAGGCTGTCCATGTTATGTGTTTGTGTGTGTGTGTGTTTGTGTGTGTACACACACATGTAAATCCTTTTTTTTTTTTTTAATTCTAGCATTTAACCCTTTTCAACAAAGAGATAAAAATCTACTTGGAACATACATAAGTTAAAACCACAAGTCTACTATTTACTACATGTTTAACATGAAGCAAATCATGTTCCTTCTTTGGTTCAATTTCCTCTTTAACATAAGGAGGCCAGACTAGATGACCTTTGAATTCACTTCTAATTCTAAGTCTATGACCCTTTTTTAAAAATTGTCTATTATAATACCCTAATTCACCTATTCTTTTTTGCCTTTGCTGAAAAATGTGTACTCCTCAAATTGTATTGAGCACTGACATATGTCTTATCTCAAATTAGTTGCTAATAGGGAAATCTAATTCATTTTGTAAAATTCTATATGGATATTTGATATCTAAGCAACTTGAACAGGTAAACTTTGTGTTTTGTGTAAATTAGAATCCTGGGGGAAAGCACTTTTAGGTCAAATCTGATTTTCCCCACAGACACAGTAACAGATCTTAAAATAACAGGTAACCAGATATCTGATGTCTACCTTTTTACTGTTTTTATGCATAATATTTCCCTGTTACTCGTTTTGTACAAGACTATTGCAACTGAAAAAAGAAAGAAAATTAGTTGTTTCAGTCCATATTCATAAGTACTTGGGATTGTCTTGAATCATTGTGCTGAGAATGTCATTTGCTGTTCTCCATTGTGTCGTATTGCTGTGTACAATGATCTGTTTCTCCTCACTTCACTTTGCATCAATTCATGTAAGTCTCTCCAGGTTTTTCTGAATCATACATGCTTTTCATTTCTTAGAGCACAATAATATTCCATTACAATATATACCATAGCTTGTTCAGCCATTTCCCATCACAAAAAAGCTGTTATATTTTTGTACAGATAGGTCCTTCCTCCCCCCACACACAACAGACACCTTTTGGAAATTTCTTTGTGATACAGATCTAGCAGAGATGTAGCTGGATCAAAAAGTGTGCAGAGTTTTATAACCCTTTAGATATGGTTCCAAATTGTTCTTCCAAATTGCTTGGATCAGTTTTTAACTCCACTAAGTGCATAAAAGTGTCCCAGTTTTCTCTCATCTCCTTAAACACATCATTTTCCTTTTTAGTCATATAATCCAATCTTATAGGTGTGAGATGGTACCTCATAGTTGTTTTAATTTGTGTTTCTTTAATCAATAGTGACCAATAGCTTTGATTTGTCTAAAAACTGCCTGTTAATATATTTTGTAATATCCAGATTTTTAAAGAAAAGAGATTCCTTATTTAATTGTAATTGTAGCTTTCCTTCTGGGACTAACCCCTTTGCCTCCCTCACATTTGTAGATTGCATTCCTAGAAGATAACTCCCTAACTGGCTCTCAGAACTACTCCTATCTTCATCGACTCCAGAGTTAATAAAAAGGTCACCAGTAAGATAGCTAGCCTCTCTATAATAATTCCATCAGGTTTGATTGAGCAACTTTATCTTAAAGAACCAAGAAAGTGTGTTTATTTTTGCCTCCTGTCTACCTCGTTTAACTTAATTTTTAAATAAAGTTTGTATTTATATAATATAAAGATCTTGGGGGAATCCAAAACCCTGCCATGTGTCACATAATGTGAATATGAAAGAAATTCCTATGATGACTTTAAGCCAAAATGGTTCTTACAGTTCTGCTTTAGCAAATCTTCATATCCTAGCAAACTGCCAAAGCTCCAGAATGAAAATTCGGACAATACTTTCCCATGCAAGTATATTACTGGAATGTGTTGGGAAGGAGGAGAAGCCCAGTTTGTGCAATATAAAATAAATTTTACTTAAAAACCCTGTACATTATAAATAATAAAGTTATTTAAAAAGGCCCCAACATTACTTAGAAACAGATGACAAAAGTCAGTATGATTTATTTTTCTTACTATCTCATTGGCCCTCACTTTAAATTTCTCTGTGAAGGAAAGTGATCTTAAAACTAAAAAGGAATAGTAAGTATTGCTAAGAGAACCAAGGACCAAGGACTGCTGAAACTAGAAGAGTCAGTCCTCTTCATTTTACAGATGAGGAAATCAGCAATGGAAGTTAGTGATATGCTTAGATATGAAGAATATAATAAAAGATGGATTCTTGGAGAATTTAAGTAAATTAAGTCTTCAAATACTACCTCCCAAAAAATAGTAGACATACTACAGAATGAAATGAACAGACTCACAGTAATTTGTATAATAACTATATTATAAAAATAAACAAGTTGGAAAGACTTAAGAACTCTGATCAGTGTAATGTGCTATGCTACCCATTCTTGACATGAAGATGGAGAATTAGACATATATTTTTCTATATTGTTAAAAATATGAATTTGTTTTTGCCTGATTATATTTGTTACAGTTTTTAAGGGAGAGAAATACGTGGGAGAGAAAACAAATTCTTATTAATTGAAAAATATTTTTTAAAAGATTTTAGTTGAAGAGCTAGCTAAACAGCTATGTGCAGAAGAAATCTATAATTATCTTCAAGAAGAGTATCAATTGGGCAACTAGGTGGTGCAATGGATAAAGCACCAGCCCTGAAGTCAGGAGGACCTGTTAAGTGTCCGGTGTCAGACACTTAAGACTTCCTGACTGTGACCCTGGGCAACTCACTTAACCCCAATTGCCTTAGCTTCTCCTCTCCCAACCCCCCAGGGCTGGCCCCCCCCCCCAAAAAAAAAAAGAGAAAGAAAGAAGGCTATCAGTGACTGGAGTTATGCTTCCCCACTGATTTCATTTGATAATGCATGCAGCATTTTGCATCTGTAGCACTTTCTCACCTATATTTAAAAAAAAAAAAAACCTAATTTCTCTCCCACTCCCCACTCAATGGGAAATTTTTTTTAGCAAAACATATTTGCATAGTCGAGTAAAATAAATTCCTTTGATGACAGTAACACAAAAATATGTTTCATTCAATAGATACAGCACAATGATATACTATTTCATTCATTTACCAGAATGTATTCAGCCATTCCACAATTAATGGACAATTTTTAGTTTCCAGGATTTTGCCACCACAAAAATAGCTGTTTTAAGTTTCTTTTTTACATAGTTTTTTATTTCCTTTCTTTGATCTATTTTTCCTAGAAATCCAACAATAGTATAAGTAGATCAAAGAGTACACACTGTTTAGTAACTTTTTCAGTATAAACCCAAATTGCTTTCAAAAGGGTTGTACCCATTCACAAGTACAGCAGTAATATATCAATGTGACTTTTCCCCACATCATTTCAAATATTTATCATTTTCCTTTTTTTGTTGCCATTTTGATGAGTATGAGATGAAATCTCAGAAAATTTTTATTTGAATTTCTCTAATTAGTAGTATTTTGGGGAGCATTTAAAAATAGGACTTTCCACCCACCTCCCAAGGTTGTTGTGAGGTTCAAATGAAATTAACATTGCACTTAGTAAGTGCTTAATTAATACTTTTTTCTTTTCTATAGCTTTTCTTGCTGACTTTTATCCTATCCATAGATTATTAATCAATTGGAGAAATGCTTCTTTTTCTTTTAAATTTCAATAAATTTCTCACATATCTTTAAAAAAATGAGATCTTTATCAGAAAAACTTGCAACAATTTTTCCCAATTGTTTGCTTTAATTTGCTTTATTCGATTTGTGAAAAAAGTGTTAATTTTATGTAGTTAAAACAATACATTTTATTCTCTCTCTTACTTGTTTGGTCATGAACTTTTCTCCTACCCATAGATCTGCTTGGTACTTTTGCCATGTTTCTCTAATTTGTTTATGATATATAGCCTTTTACATTTTGGTTACATATTCATGTGGAGCTTATCTTTTCTTAATTTAAGGAGTGTTGGCCTAAATTTAATTAATTTTATACTATCATCAAATTTTTCTAGCAGTTTTTGCGAACAATCTTTTCAGTGATATTCTGGGAATTTTTAATTGGGAGTTTCTTTTATGATCAGTAGATTCTATTTTCACATTGCTCTTTTTATGACTGGGCAGTTTTCTCTTAATGATTTTTTGAAATATGATATCTAGGTTCTGATTCTATGATTCTTAAGTTATTTCTACATCTGTTTTCCAGGTCAGTTTTATTTATATTTTACTCCATTCCTTTGACTTTTGGGTAGAGGGTGCAGTGGAGGTGAGAAGGCTGTCTCCTGAGATAATTTCTATTCCATTTTGATTTTTAGAGTTTGTTGCTAGAGTAAGATTTTATAACTCTTCCGTTAAACTGCTAATCCCTTTTTCCATGTCTCCATAGTTCTCATTTCTTTTACTACACAAACACACTCACATATGTGCGTGTGTGTGTGTATTTGGATCATATTTACTTTTTCTCTAAGAGGTGAACTGTTTCATCAAATTGTTTAATAGCATGACAGAATCGAGCTTGAATAGTTTCCTTGGCACTCTAAAATATGTGTTTAAACTAAGGCCTTGTAATTTATTGCATATTTTCTAGGTTGGGATCCATCCTTAAGCAATATATTATTTACATATAGATTGAGGATTTTCCAGACAGCATAGGGTCTTACTTAATAAATTATCCCTTACAATAGAAATTTATTTTAAACTCAATAAAGGAATTTGCTAACAGCTATTGCTTTTTTATACTTGTTAGGAGTTAGCTGAGACCAATTTCTGATTAGCTCTAAATCGCATTCTGTGTTTGAGATCATTGCTTTACATCAAGAGAATCTAGTTCTGAAAAATCATTTTT
Source organism: Sarcophilus harrisii (assembly GCF_902635505.1). Lineage (NCBI taxonomy): Eukaryota > Metazoa > Chordata > Mammalia > Dasyuromorphia > Dasyuridae > Sarcophilus > Sarcophilus harrisii. Next base: position 507,922,178 of record NC_045427.1, on the reverse strand, counting down.
TTACCAGTTTTATAGTATGATCCTGCAGTTTGTTAACATCTTGAAATACGTACATCCCTTTGCCAGCCATAGCAGATGGCCAATCCTTGCTGCTGGGAACAGAAATTTAACTGATTTGACAGTAACCTTATGGTCATTTTGGTGAAAAGCCAAATATTTGCATTGAACCAAACCTTTGATAAATCATTATTGCATTGTAGTTTGCAAAGAGAAAGTTTTCTTAATCCAAGTGAAAGGTTATATAAATTTCATAGCTATTTTCTTATATATTCAGACTACTTGATGTCAGTATTATAGTCTTTCTAGCATGTTTTGAACTGGCTACATTGCAGGGGGGTGAGGGACAGGAAGCATGAGTAAAGATCTCAGGAGGAAATCATATTTCATGGTTTTTTTTAAGCCCTTTAAAAATATTCTGCTCTAAAAGAAAACTACCTTGTTAGTCCTTTTTGGGGAAGGAAGGGAAGTAGAGATTGATGGTTTTTAAGCTTATTTATACCATCGAAGCGTGGTTACACAAATCATTACTGTTGTCAAAAATGATTTCCCATGAGATGAATAAATGAATTTTCAACAGTTTTAATATTGGTTTAAGTGCAATATTGGGCATTTGTACTTCCGAAACAATTTGAAATGAAAATTAATTATTTTACTTCTTTTAGAGCAGGAACTGTGTAAAAACAGTATTTTTTAAAATTGCAACTTCTTCTGAATGATAGTAATGCCCAATATAGCGAGCATGTAATACATTGTAAAAAATTAAATTAATTCATTTATTACATAAGTAGTCTGTGACAACAATAATTCATGGGACTGTGATTTATTTTTGCCTATCCCCACATCCTAGCAATGTGCTTGGTACATAATAGGCATCAAATAGATTTTTTATTGATTTGATTTAGCATGATTTTTTTTTAATATGGACTTCTTTCCAGGCACCCCTCTAAGATTTTTACTTTTCAGAACAATGTTTATTCATATTAGTTGTCTTCCTCATTGTGAGTTCTCTATAACAATTGTATCACAGATCTAACTTCCTATGGAAGTTAGAAAAATTATGTAATGTTAAAATATATAATTATTCATTTCTATAACCTGTTCCTATTGGATTATGTGACTAGCCTAAGAGTATTTAATTATTATAAAAGAAAATATTTATCTTTTCCCTAAAATGTCTATTCAAATGACAATTTTAACTTAATTAAAATTACTGAACTATCCAAATTTATTATCTTAAAAAATAAGTATAGTCTTCTCTCACTTCCTTTACTATCCCAAGATGCATCTGGCACTAAGGAGCAGCTGTTGTGTTTGTTCCTGAAACATAGCAGACACTAAATGCATACTGGTATATTGATTGATTAAAGGAACACTTTCCATTTTAACTCTAGCCCTCTTCTATATCCCAATATCCTAGTGTTCTTGTATTTTATTCTGCTCCTCAAAAGTTTCAACGTTTCCCCTCCTTTGAAGTGCCTCACACTTTGAAATTACCTGTCATTCATCCCCTTCCCTAGACTTTCATGGCAACAATTATTGTGAACCCAACAAAATTCAGTCTTAATAACTCTTTTCTTGGTGAGAAGTTTAACTTAGCTAAAGATTTTGTGGCTGATGCTAGGAAAAGTTCTGACAAGTACTACCACTCTGAGAAAGTATTAAATCTAAAGCCCACTGACAGAATGTCTGCTATCTATGACAAAATAGCATATGCATAAAGTCACAAAAGGTTGAATTGAAGTGAAGAAGTATTTTGACCATAGTAAACCAAAGAACGTATGAGAAACTGTCCTCCATAGTGTGTATCCCTTTTCTTATGTGTGGTATTAAAAGTGTCAGGAAAAGGTTGCTAAGATGACACAATTGTTAGAAGAACTACCCACGAGCATTGTTTTAACTGGTGATTTTAATAATGTAAACTTTTCTAATTGTAAGCAAGCTGCTAAGACAACTAGATTAGTTGAACTACATCCATGCTGACATTACGGTGTGATCAATGATGACTGATACCTCTCGTGTGAATCCTTGCTGAGCCCTTTTCTGGCCCACCTGGCATTCAGTTCTGACCTGTGGCTCCAAGAACCTATATTATACTTAGCAGCCACATCCTGGTAAACGCTCTCAGCTGATAGGCTGAAGCAAGTAACTGTTGGGCTTCAAACCCATAGGTGAGCTCAGGGGATGTGAAGATTCCCCCTAGTGGAAAGGGCAGATGAGAAGGATTTATTCCCAGAGTCATAAAGGTGGCTGAAGCGGATACTGGGAGCGCTGAGTCTGCTCAGGCATCACCGACATTGAGATGATCCCCTGTATCGCAGGCCACTGGCGGTCCCCGTGATTTTTGTCTTTCCCCTGGACTTCAGGGACTCCAGACCCGAGAGGGAGGCCGATGACTGAAACCTCACCTCCCCCATTCACGCATGAGTCAGGACATCAGCGTGCAAGGGCATTGGAGCGCTTCAAAAGGAAAGACAAAGAAAGGGCAACCGGGCCAAAGGAAGCCAGAAGGCAGAGTTGCCATTGCTAAATGGGGCAGCTCACAGGCTTTCCTGGAAGACGCATAAAAGCGGTGGCAGCGCTGATGTCACTGTCTGCCCAAAAACTACAAGAAAGTCCTCCCAAGGACTCAGCAAAAGCGACCCGTCTGTCGTAGAGGGTTAAGTAAAGAAATGGACGAAGAACATAACATTCCTTAAAACTTCTTAAATATAATATAATAAACATTGAAATATTGACATCAGTATGAAGATGGAAGAAAATAAAAATATCTTGGAAAATGTGGTTTGAGGATTGAAAACCATATGATCATGTCAACAGATTCAGAAAAATTATTTGGTAAAATATAATACTCATTTATGCAAAAAAGTAAAGCATAAGCATAGAAGAACCTTTAAAATATGATTTTATAATGTTGTGGTCATGTATACTTATTGTGTATCTAAGTTATATTTTAATATATTTAACATCTACTGGTCATCCTGCCATTTAGGGGAGGGGGTGGGGGGGGTGGGGTAAGAGGTGAAAAATTGGAACAAGAGGTTTGGCAATTGTTAATGCTGTAAAGTTACCCATGTATATATATCCTGTAAATTAAAGGCTATTAAATAAAAAAAAAAAAAAAAAAAGAAAGAAAAAAAAAATAAAATATGATTTTAAAATATATATCTAAAATCAACAACTAGCATTATATGTAATGAGGAAATACCAGAAGCTTTCCCAGTAAATATAAGAATAAAGTAAGGATGCTATCCCCCTCTCATTCCTTATTATTTGACGTAGTTCCAGAAGTACTAATAGCAGTAAGAAGAAAAGACAGAATAACTCCTACTTGCTAATGACTTCATATTTTTCTTAGAAAATCCTAAACAATGAGCAAAAAAAAACTAATTGAAACAATAGCTTCAGCAGGATAAAAATAGTGTATTAAAAATAAAATAATATTAATCCCATAGAGTAATTGTAGAAAGAGATACCCCACATTTAGAATAAGTACAAATATATACATATATATATATATATATATATATATATATATATATATAAACTTTCTGAGATTCAATTTTGAGCAGACTTAAAACTTGCATGAGTAAAACTGCTCCTTTTCCCTTAAAGCAATTAAGAATGTCTTGACGAGAGTAAGTAGTGCTAAAGGGGAAATAACTTTTAGAACTCTATGTTGTAAAGCAATAATTATCAAAACTTTGATACTGGTTAAAAGAAGAAAAATAGAAGAATATGGCGACTATAAGAAAAAAATCAAAATTATTGAATTTTATTTAGTAATACTGTGTCTGGTAAACTAAACTGTATAACTTACTTGAGGAAGGACTCATTATTTGAAATGAATGCTCTGGAAAGTGTTTTGTCAGAGATCATGTTTAGAACAACTCTACATTTATCTGTATGCTCACTGTGATAAGTGCTGAAATTACAAAGATAAAAAAAATCAATCTACCATTTCTTCATTTTCAATTGGGAATTAAGTCAAGCCTGTTTTGGTCTAGTTTGTGGCTTTCTTGAAGCCACTAGCACATGGCATATAAAATATATGTCCTCCCAAAGAAAGCCTGGGTGAATTTGTGCTGCCTCAGGTTATAGAAAGGGAGCATCCTAAGGGCTAGACACTTCCCTTCTAGTACAGCTTGTGGTCATGAGCTTCCTTCTTGCCCAAAGAAATTTTCCCATACTGTTGCAGGGAGAAACTATCTCTTTAACCCCAGAGTTCTAAGGTGGTGAAGGGCTTGAATTACCTCCTGAAGATATCATTCCTCTTAGAGACCCCTCACATTTGTCATCCAGTAAGACTCAGGTTCTTAAATAGATCTCTGCTTTTCCATAGTATTGCCCCAAATGGGGAATGAATCGAATTATGGCAAAGCCATGTGTTGTCTTAACCCCATCTTGACTAGGCACCATAACAAATTCTGAAGTAGAGAAAAGCTGCCTTTGAGTAATTTCTTTTATCTATTATGTATAATTTCCATGCAGCATAATAATGATTAAATGTTGGAATCTTTACAAACTGTTAAGCCATTAGAGTTGATAGAGACGATAATTATCTAATTTGGCATGGTTCAATATGATTGATTTGATCTTAGAAGGAGATATTTTGGGCCCGAACTTGAAACAAGGTTCTAAGTACAACTGATAGAAACAATGCTTGTGTTCACACCTTTAGAGAGCTCATAAGTATCTAAGTACTCAATGGAGTTCACACGTTTGGGAGATTTCAGGACTTAGTATGGCTTTGTATGAGATATCTGAATTCACACCTCCCTTAGGGCCAGAGAGCACTCTGGGAAATAACCCAGAATCCCTCTCTCTCCAGAAGGAGGAGTTAACCTTTGGGAGATCATATATATATACAGGAAGCTTTTAGAGTTTGAGAGAGCTTCTTTTAGGAACACTGACTGGGGTCAGAGAGGAGCACTCTGGGAGGAAGCCCACAAGCCCTATCTTCGAGGCAAGAGATTCATTGCATCTTCCAACTTGGTCCTGGCTGGAGTCGGAAGGACAAACCTTTGGATTTGAAGACATTCAGGTGGAGCTCTTGGACCCAAGGGAGAGATAGGCCTCTGAGCTAACCAGGCTATATTGAAGGACACAATAAAAGATCTGAACTTTTATCACCTGGCTGTGTTTTAGAAAAGAAACACCAACATTTTGGCGCCCTGAACGTGGGGCTGACAGGCCCTTCAGTGGCTTTCAGTGGAAAAAGCTCCGATCCTGATTTCAGTAGAAAAACCTCTGATCCTGATTTCAGTGGAAAAGCCTGTGACCCTGATTGAGTGGAAAAATCTCCTCAACCCAGAAATTAGAGTGAGTACAACAAAGAAATTTTGTTAAAAGAATTAAAGTAGAATTTCAGCTAAGATGAGATAGATGTTTAGAAAACAGCCTTCTGTTTCTGTACAAGGAAAATGTTTAGAGAGCATTGTCCAAGTTATGAAAAGCCAAGGTTTGATTATCTATGGAGCAGATCACTGAACTTTTACAAACTGTTAAGAACATATGTCCTTGTTTCTCTCTGGAGAAAGAATTGGATCTAGATGAATGGAACTTAGTAGGAGAGGATCTTTGTCAATTCTGTAATAAAAATGGCCCTAACTCAATTTCTAAAGACATATTTAATACATATAATTTAATACAACTGGCTATAAGAAGTTATTTAAGTGTTAAAATGAAAAAGAAGAAAGTGCCAACTAAACTAGGAGATAAGCAGGAAAATTCAGATAAGAATGATGTTAAGTACAATTCTGAGTGTGATACTTCACAGCAGGAGGAATTAGATCATTGCTCATCTCATGACCCTCCCCCCTCATGGGTGGAGGAAGAAGAGGAAGAGAGAGAGGCAGAAACACAGTCAGCTTCTCCTGTGAAACAGAATATGACAAGATTAGAAGAAGCATTAATTAAGGCAAAAAATGAAGGAGAAGATATTTCTGATTTTATACATGCATATCCTGTGATTGAAAAGCTTGACCCTTCAGGTCAAAAAGAGAGAAGATACACTCCTTTTAATTTGGAAAAAATTAAAGATTTAAAAAGGGTTGCACTCTTTATGGGGTTACAATCATCTTATGTGAAGATGTTGCTAGATAATTTGTCTTATGATATCTCAACTCCAAATGATTGGAAATCCATAGCGAGAGCATGCTTAGAACTGGGACAAAATTTGTTGTGGGTTTCGGAGTTTCATGAATTATATAGGATTCAAGCCCAATGCAATAGGCAAACAGGAGCTATTGGACAAATCACTTTTGACCAACTAGCTGGTGAAGGTCAGTATGCAGAGAATTCAGAACAGATTTATTATCCCATAACAGTATATGAGCAAATTTCTTTCTTTTTTTTTTTTTTTTAAATTTAATAGCCTTATATTTACAGGTTATATGCATGGATAACTTTACAGCATTAACAATTGCCAAACCTCTTGTTCCAATTTTTCACCTCTTACCCCCACCTCCTCCCCCAGATGGCAGGATGACCAGTAGATGTTAAATATATTAAAATATAAATTAGATACACAATAAGTATACATGACCAAACCATTATTTTGCTGTACAAAAGAATCAGACTCTGAAATATTGTACAATTAGCTTGTGAAGGAAATCAAAATGCAGGTGGGTAAAAATATAGGGATTGGGAATTCAATGTAATGGTTTTAGTCATCTCCCAGAGTTCTTTCTCTGGGCGTAGCTGGTTCAGTTCATTATTGCTCCACTGGAAATGATTTGGTTGATCTCATTGCTGAGGATGGCCAGGTCCATCAGAACTGGTCATCATATAGTATTGTTGTTGAAGTATATAATGATCTCCTGGTCCTGCTCATTTCACTCAGCATCAGTTCGTGTAAGTCTCTCCAGGCCTTTCTGAAATCATCCTGTTGGTCATTTCTTACAGAACAATAATATTCCATGATATTCATATACCACAATTTATTCAGCCATTCTCCAACTGATGGGCATCCATTCAGTTTCCAGTTTGTATGAGCAAATTTCAAAGGCTGCAATAAAAGCTTGGTGTTCTCTCCTGGGACAAAAAGATTTAGGGGAAGCTTTCACAAAAATAGAGCAAGGTCCCAATGAACTTTTTGCAGATTTTGTGAGACATTTGCAAACAGCTGTAATCAGAACCATTGGAGATAATGCTGCTACAGAAAAATCTGGCTAAGGAAAATGCCAATGAGATTTGCAAAAGAATTATATGGGGACTAGACAAAGATGCTCCTTTAGAGGAGATCATAAGACGCTGTGCCACAGTGGGCACAAATGTTTATTATACCCAAACTATGATGAACATGGACAGACAGGGTCCTTCTTGGCAAGGGACTTCTAGAGAAATTCGTCGACGTTTTCAGTGTGGAAAAGTTGGACATTTGAGAGCTCATTGTAGATATGGAGATAGAATGAGAAGACAGGGTGAGAGAAAACCCAAAACTCCATGTCCAAAATGTAACTGAGGCTTTCACTGGGCCTCTGAATGTAGATTGACCCAGAGAAGTGAGAGGCAGGGCCCAGCTCTTAAGTATCAATCAAAGGACAGGTGGGGCATGATGGCAGCTGAGTTTACACCCAGAGAGTCTTTAGAAATTCAGGACTGATGTCCTGAAAATCAATCAGGATTACAGTTGGGGAGAATACAGGTTTTTTTAACCCAGAAAAGCAGTGTCCAGTGCAAACAGTTCCAATGTAATTGCCAGATGATGAGGAGAAATCCCCAAAGTGGTAAATAGAAGGGAGTTAGATAGGTTAACTGCTTGGGGAAGAAAGTTTGCTTGTATCTCCACAGGAGGAGAAGGAATCAAATGGGTGCCAACGAGCCGTATTCGCCTTGTCCATCAGAAAGAAACAGAAAAAGAGAAAAACCTCTAAACAAAGGAGATTTAAGAAACATTTGACACTGAAGGAGCATGACTGACAATGAGACTGTTAAAATAACTTTAAAATCTTCATGAATCATTGGATTTTCTAACACAAGATGAGACTCTTTCAGTTCTTGAAAACCAGCAAGAATTATTGAATTTTCTTGAGATGAAAAATTGTTGATGAGACTATTGCAGTACTTCAGAGTTTACAGGAACTATTGGATTCTTGGCATATTAACTAATGGACAATGGATTCCTTTTGGACTATTTAGGACTTAAATGGACATGTATAATTTTGTATGTTGATTCATTTTATGAAAAATTGTTTACTTCAAACTTACAGGAATTATTGAATTCCTGGCACATGAATTAATGGACAATGGGTTCCTTTTGGACTATTTCTGGGACTTATAGACATGTACAAATTCTCATGTTGATTTATGTTATTTGTTACATTGCTACTAGACTGTGTTATATTGCTATGTAATCTATGTAATTATGTGTAATGCCTCCCTTATTGATGGATATGTTATTTGTTAACATTACTACTAGCCTGTGTTATATTGCTATGTGCTTATGTAACTATGTGTAATGCCTCCCATATTGATGGATTTATGTACACCTTGTTTCATACTTGTTTCAAGTGAGCCCCTCTAGAAACCCGCTAATCTGATTTGATTTTCTATTTTCTTTGGTGTTTTCATCTCCCTTTATGAGAAGTCAGGGAAGTCATGACCACCTATGTTCTAAATCAAAAGAAAAGGGGAGATGTTGGAATCTTTACAAACTGTTAAGCCATTAGAGTTGATAGAGACAATAATTATCTAATTTGGCATGATTCAATATGATTGATTTGATCTCAGAAGGAGATATTTTGGGCCAGAGCTTGAAACAAGGTATTAAGTACAACTGATAGAAATGATGCTTGTTCACACCTTTAGAGAGCTCATAAGTATCTAAGTACTCAATGGAGTTCACACTTTGGGAGATTTCAGGGCTTAGTATGGCTTAATATGAGATATCCGAATTCACACCTCCCTTAGGGCCAGAGAGCACTCTGGGAGATAACCCAGAACCCCTCTCTCTCCAGAAGGAGGAGTTAACCTTTGGGAGATCATATATATACAGGAAGCTCTTAGAGCTTGAGAGAGTTTTTTTGGGGAACATTTACTTGGGGTGGGAGAGGAGCACTCTGGAAGGAATTTCTCGGGAACATTGACTGGGATAGGAGAGGAGCACTCTGGGAGGAAGCTCACAAGCCCTAACTTCGAGGCAAGAGATTCATTGCATCTTCCAACTTGGTCCTGGTTGGAGTCGGAAGAACAAACCTTTGGATTTGGAGACATTCGGGGGCGGAGCTCTTGGACCCAAGCGGAGAGATAGTTCTCTGAGCTAACCAGGCTATATTGAAGGACACAATAAAAGATTTGAACTTTTATCACCTGGCTGTGTTTTGGAAAAGAAACACCAACAATTAAATGTTATTACAAATGTGTCAAATAAAATAAGTTTTATTTGATTATAGCACTAAACTCTTCACAAGTTGTTACTAATAGACCATGGTAGTTTCTTTATGTGGTTATCTGTTTGTAACTCTTAAGATTTGGAGAACTTTGTTTCATGTCATTTATGATGTCATCTCCCTGTAATCGCTACTATTTATAATTTCTTCCCTTTCTATGCTAACTATAGAAATTATTCCCACCACAAGGACCTCCCTTCTTCTGACATTTTGAAGTTCATTGCTGCGAGTTCTCCTTCCACTAATACAAGTCCAACTGCTACTGTACCTTCTCATCCTTCAATATTCTTGTCTATATTTTCTCATACTATCAAAACTACTAGACTTCCTCTTATACTTTTTATATTTCATGCACACCATTCCAGAAAAAGAATTTCTGATTCTTTTAGCATTTCAAGGTAACTGTATTCTGATACTTCAATGAATTTATGATTTCATTGGTGAGAGTACTTTTTCCTACAATGCAGAATATATATCATCCCATGATCTACAATTTTAGTCAATATTTTATCATGAATAATATACTCAACATGGTAACATATTTTTTTCTCTGGTTATTTTTAATATTATGGATACCAGTCCAGGACTTAGACTTAATTAGAACTTCAGCCTTCTTTATAATCTGATAAACTGATAACAGGTATTGTTATTCAATAAGTATCACATTAAGTACTTACTGTGCTAAATTCCACAAATACAAAGAAAGGCAAAAATATGGTTCATATTCTCAAGCAGCTCACATTTTAGTGAAGAAGACAATAAGCAAATAACTATGCATAAGCAAGTATATATATATATATATATATATATATATATATGTATATATAGTAAATGGAAGGAAGGTCGTCTCAGAGGAAAAGAACTTGGTCAGTGGTGTTATGGGACTAGATTTCCTCCAGAAAGTGGAATATAAGCTTAGTTTTGAAGAAAATTAAATAAATAGCTGGAAATGCAAGAAAAAAGCATTCTAGGCATGAGCAATAGTCAATGAAAAAGCAGACTCAAGAAAAAGAGTGCCTTCAACAAACAGACCAGTGTAGCTAGATGGCAATGTGCTGGTAGGGGCCAGATTTTAAAGGGCTTTAATTGTTAAACAAAGAATTTCATTATCTATCCTAAAAGCAATATGGTGCCACTGGAATTTGCTATGTAATGAAGTGACATAGTTAGACTTGTGCTTTGTCAGAATAACATATTCCTACATTTCAAACACATATTATATTGTTTTTGAATAATTTGTTTCATGAGTTTTAGATTTGTCTTTCCAATGACAGTATTAATTCCTTGAAGGCAAGGAGTGAATTGTACTTTTCTGTTATATCTACAACATTCTGAAAATATAGTGAACACTCAATGAACACTTGTTGAACAGAATAGTACTGACACTAATTTTTTTCCATTCTCTTCCAGTATGGAATCATGGTGACTTGAATATGTGCAGATCATTAAGACACATACTATTAAAAAAAAAAGACACATATAGAATATATGTGTGCTTCAATTTATAGTGGTTCATTTACTTGAAATTCATGTCATAAAGGAAATAGAAAAGTAAAGAATAAAAATTATTTCACATTCTCAAAACCCTTTATTAATGAGAGGTTGCCAGCAAAAGAGCAGTTTCTAAGAATTATCATCTGAGCCAGATTAGAGTGGTAGGATTCAGGAGAAACTGTCAGCATGTGATGGGCATTCATTGATGTGAACTCCTGTTTTATTTACTTTTTGTCCAGTATCATAAAAAAACAGCTTCTTCAAAAAGACTATACCATGATCAATTTTGATGAATGTGGCTCTCTTCAACAATGAGATGATTCAAATCAGTTCCAATTGTTCAGTGATGAAAAAAGTCATCTATACCCAGAGAGGACCGTGGGAACTGAGGGTAGAACTAAACAGCTTTTCACTCTGTTGTTGTTTGCATGTATTTTGTTTTCTTTCTCAGTTTTTTTTTCCTTCTTGATTCTATTTTTCTTATGCAGCAAGATAACTGTGTCACTATGTATACACATATTGGATTTAACATATATTTTTAACATATTTAACATGTATTGGACTGCCTGCCGTCAAGGGGAGGGGATGGAGCGGGGAAAATTTGGAACAGAAGGTTTTGCAAGGGTCAATATTGAAAAATTACCCATGCATATGTTTTGTAAATAAAAAACCTTTAATAAAATAATAAATGAATAAAAACAGGATCATCAGATGCCTGAGTTCAGTCCCACTCAAGAAAAGTTGACAATGCTAATAAGTATTTCTCCTTTTCCCATCTCCATGCCTTAAACTGAAATCAACAGAAGGGAGAACAGCAGAAGGTATAGAAGGAGATATAGATGACCTTCAAAAATCCTTAAATAAGATAAAATATAATGCCCCAAAAGAGCAGGAAAAGTATAGACATTGAAAAATTAGCTTAGTCTTACAAAGAAAACTTAATCCATTTACTCCTATTTCTCAGGTCTCAATCAGTCAACATCTAAATTATGTATTACATCTCCATGGAAAGGAATGGTGGTAGCCTTTGAATTTGAAGTCTATGCTAGATAAAAATTCAAGATCTAAGATTAAATTCAAATTTATCTTTGACATCTATTCTAAAAATTGCACAATGTATTAGCATTAGATTATGTAGAGATCTTTTTTTCCTTGGAACTGTTCTTAGTGAATACTAATTAAAATTAACCACAAAAATTTCTGTCCATAATTCCAGGAACATAGGGTAATAGGCTAGATAAAGGTAGTCATCAGTGTAAAGGAGGAGACCCAGTTCATCACCAATTCAAAGTGATGAACAAGTAAATCCTTATAGATGGTGAAGTCCCCCAGATACTCATGTTTACATATGATATTATAAAAATAATTAGCATTTATATTGTATTTTATGGTTTCTAAAGCATTTTACATATCTATCTCATTTAATTGTCCTAGCAACCCTGTGATGTGGGTACTATTATTTTCCTCATTTTACAGATGAGGATACTCAGGCTGAAAAAAGCTAAGTGACTTGTCCAGGATTATACAATTAAGTAAGTATGGGGCAGAACTTGAATTCAGGTTTTACTGATGTTGCTGTATAATAACAGTACCTGGATGTCAGTGGGCTGCAATTAACAAGAAACTCTAAAGAAGAATATGAGTAAAAGGTATCATCAAGATGTTGTTGGACAGGAAAAAAAAATGGGATGATGGATGGAGTGAGGAATGATGGAAGGAAAGCAAAAGTGTTTTTGCTGGGATTCTTGTGATAACAAAGCAAGTAAAGTCTCTCAAACAGTAGGTGAAAACCTGTGGAGAACACAGACAAAAGTCAGTGAGTGACACCAGACGGCCCGGCATGGATGAGTCGCAGTCCTCATGGATGCAGAGAAATCCCAAACTAAAAAGATGGCAATTCCATTTGAACACTTGAGACTGTGTAAGAAGGGCCTCTAGTTCAGCATAAATATACAGACACTAGACTAAGGGACCAGTAGTATCTGCCTTTGATCATGGTCACAGATATGACATGGAAAAGGACTGCCATAAAGGAGTAAAAGATAAATGCCTTGCTCAGAGGAGCAGTTGCTTACATAGAGATGGTGACTCAATATTAATCAAAGGGCTATATCTGCTCATACTGCCAGATGGGCCGTTCAAGGCTGAACTGCCCATGTAGGGCTCACCTTTTGCTAACTACTAATACAACATGCACAGAATCCAGTTTCCCCTTAAGTGCCTCAACCAAGGTTTCTATATAGTTCATAATTTAACCCCATTAAATTTATTAATTTTCTTGGCTTGTGTTTGCCCCTTTCCCATAGAAACCTAATCTTATCCCCAATTTCTCCTGTTATCTAAAAGGACTATTCACTCTCATAACTTAAGGTACATTTGTGAAATGAGATAGAAAAATGGAGCACTAAAATCCACCTTAGCTTAAGTCAGCCAGAGACACTTTGGATTAACTTTTTGGTGTCCTTAGGCAACTCCAATTGTGAAGAAGCTGGAAATCTGATTTTAGGAAAATGAGTTTCCTCACAGTAGAGCTTCCTACAGAGATAAAACCACAGGGTATTAACATTCCCCCAAAAAACAAGCAAACACACAAACAAAACCAACCTGATTGTAGAAGTCTATTCTAATTATTAATTGGTTCTGATGACTCACAGGACCGTAGCATCATATCACAAACTTAAAACTGGAAGAACTTTTATCAGGGATTTCTCCTAACCCTTCCATTTTACAGAGCTTGAAGTAACCTAACCTAGGCTTTTAGATCCCAAATTATCACTTATCTGTAAAATGGTAATGGATGTATAGTCAGGAGGTACCTTGGAGATCATTTAGTTCAAAAACTTCATTTTACTGATAAGGAAACTGATTGATTTTCTCAGGGATCACATAGCTAGCAATAACCAAGTCCTTTAACTCTAAATCCACTGCTCTTTCTTCTGTGTTACTAAACTATATGCAATGTATATAAATACTTATTGCAGGTGGAAAGGGTTTATACTTGCATATTTATTATTCATGATCTGTGCCTCTATTGGGGGTTTTCTTGGCTAAGATACTGGAGCCGTTTGCTGTGTCCTTCTCCATTAGAGATTAAGTAATTTGCCCAGAATCACAGAGCTTGGAAGTATCTGAGGCTGAATTTAAACTCTGCACTTTGAAGCTCTGTAAAATGGAAGGGTTAGGAGAGATCACTGATAAAGTTCCTTCCAGTTTTAAGTCTGTGATATTACACTATGGTGAGGCCTGGAGGTTGAATGACTTGGCAAGACTATACAATTAGCAAGTAATGACACCAGGCCTTGAATTCATTTCAGAGTTCAGTGTTCTACCCATTAAGTTTCCAGCAGTCATATACTTATATTTTAGGTATAGAGAATTCTTCATCTTCTGAAAACAAGTTCATTCTTTGTGGGCTGGAGTAGCTGAATTATGTAGAAGCATAAATGACCTTTACGTTCTTTGACAAAATATTCTGAAAATAAATAATAGTTCATATTTATTTGCAAACAAAGCTTATTAAATTCCCATATTCATTGACCCAGAAAATCCACTACTTGATCTGTACCCCAAGAAGACCATTAATATAAAGAATATTGCCATAGATCCCAAAATATTTGTAGCAGCACTTTTTCTGAGAGTAAATAATGGAAAACAAAGTAGAGATAAGAACTAAATAAAAGAACTAAACTAAAGAAAGACTAAGAAAAATCATGCTACTAAATGTAATGGAATATTACTGTGCTATTAGAAATGATGAGTATGATAAATATAGAAAAGCATGGAAAGAACAATTATATGAACTAATATAGAAAAAAGTAAACAGGACCAAGAAAATAACATATATGATGGCTATAATAATAGAAAGAAATATAATAAAAAATTAGCCATAGAATGGCTAATAATGGAAATACATTTTTTAAATAATTCCACATATATAATTGATATATTGTTTGTCTTCTCAGTTGGGGAAGGGACAGGAAGAAGAGAATTTGGAATTCAAAACTTAAGCCATATTTAAAAAAAAAATTTGAATGGCAAAATTGCAAAGCAGATGCATGTCTTCAAAAAAAAAAGAGATCAGACATAACACTCTCCCCTTTTTTTGCAAAAGTATTAAGTCTGAGAGTATGTATGGTACATTGAACATAATTTCAAACTTGATTTATTGATCATATTTCCTGATTTTTTTCTCCTCGTATTTTAAACTATTATTTGTTATATAGGATGATTCTTTGGGAAGAGGATTCAGGGACTGAGGGGAGTTTTGATGATATAAAAAAGACATGAATATTCACTTTAAAAATTTATCATTATTTACATAGACTTTATAGAGGCTGCAAATTACATACCTTATTTCATTTTGTTCTTCACAGTGATACTGTGAAGTCAGTATTATTTTATTATCCATAACTTGCATAGGAAGAAACTGAGGCTCAGAGAAATTCCATGACCTGTAAATCATCACAAAGCTTGTTTAAGGCAAAATTTGAACTCAAATCTTTTGGACCCTAAGGCCAAGTGTTCTTGCCACAAAGAGAATGACTGACATTATCTACCTCACAGAATTATTTCAGGGAAAGTCTATGCAAATATCAACACATGATTTTGGATAGTTTTTACTAAACATTGCTTGTCTTTTAAAAATTATTATTTCTTCAATATTTGCAGTTTTCAGGGGTCCTCAAACTACGGCTTGCGGGCCAGATGCAGCAGCAGAGGAAGTTTACCCCCCTCACCTAGGGCTATGAAGTTTCTTTATTTAAAGGCCCACAAAACAAAGTTTTTGTTTTTACTATAGTCCTGCCCTCCAACAGTCTGAGGGACAGTGAACTGGCCCCCTATTTAAAAAGTTTGAGGACCCCAATTATAAAGTATACACTAAATGGAAAATTGAATTGATGCAATGACCAGGTTATGCCACTAGATGGAGGCCATATATTTCTCAAATTTGCTTTCAAAATTCTATTTAGTAATTCTAGTTCTCCCATCTGATACCTCTTCCACAGAACAGGCCTTCAAATATCTGGAAGCTAAGTGAGATCCAAAGACTAACTTGGTCAAGGTCACAGGGCAAAGCCTGATCTTTCTCTTCTACTCTCTGCACCTGGTTTGTCTCTAACAAATTTCCCCTTAATTCTTCTTATCACACTTCTTTCACTTTTTTGTTCCCACAGAAGGCTGTGTCCCTCTGCAACTCCCAACTATCAACTTGTAGCACTAGAGGCACCTTCTCTAGAACTAGATTGTCCCTCACCTTGCACATACACACACTGAGCTAAGGACAAACAGGAATCTTCCAGATTTGTATTTGTCATTCAGTCACTTTTTGTCACGTCTGACCCTTCATGACTCCATTGGTGGTTTGCCATTTCCTTCTCAACTCATTTTACATATGAGGAAACGAAGATAAACAAGGTTAAGTGACTTGCCCAGGGTCACACAGACTGTCTGAGGCCATCTGAATCCAGGAAGATTCTAGGCCCAGCTCTCTATCCACCTCACCACTTAGCTCTCCCTTCCAAAACTTCACTCCACAGTCATTACTCAACAGTTTTTCTTTGGAAGTTCACTCCATTTGTTAGTATCACTATGTCCTTATCACTTTTCAATCATCTTTGTGAAACTTTCTACAGACCCCCAGGTTGTTCTTTATCCTTTCTTAGGAAGTTCACCACATAGTCTTCATATCATATATAACAAAGTTACTTAAATTATGGACCAAGTCCCTCATATATGATCATGTAAGTGAATGTGGAGGTGGCAAAAAAATTGGCAATAGTAAAAGGTATATTCCACCAAGATTTAATTCTTTATGTAAAAATAAACAAGCAAATCCATAGCTTAGTATGCAAATTTGCTTTTGTCTTTAATAAATGCTAAAATTATATGTACAGCAAAGAATTGTTTTAAAATAAATTTCTTTATGATTTATTATCAGTAAATGTTTGAGGTATCTATAATAAATAATAAATGTTTGAGGTATTTATAATAGATATTTATTAGATTAAATAGATTTAATAAATAATTAATAAATACCTATTTACCTGGAGTCACATAAAAATTTTTCTGGTAAAAAGAGGTCAAGAGTGAAAAAGGTCAAGAAGCCCTGTTATATAAGATAAAGCTTTCCCATCTTCTCCAATCTCTATCTTCATCTCAATGTATATGTTAATATATCCCTTCAAACAAGGACAGCCCTTGATTCTAATTGTATCATAAACTTGCTTCTTTAATTGATGTCCATATTCAATAAATTGAAATTTTGCTGTTTCTACCTCCATCATATTTTTCTCATCAGATCCCTTCTCTTTATTCACACAAATACCATCTTATAGTTCAGTAACTACCCCATTCATTATTGAAGTAGGCAGCAAGATGATATTATGGATAGAGCACAGGACTTGAAATCAAAAAACCTCATGTTCATGAGTTCAAATCCAGTCTCAGACACTTGTTGTGTGATGCTGGACAAGTAAGTTACTTTGCCCTGTTTGCCTCAGTGAACTGAAGGAAATGGCAAGTCATCTGGCTATCTTTGAAAAAACACCCTCCAATTGAGGTCATGAAAAGTTGGATACCTCTGAAACAACTAAGCAAGAAGTTATTGCAGTGGCCTCTTAATTCATCTCCTGCCTCATATCCTTCTCCATTCCATTCTTCACATTGCTGCCAAAGTGATTTTCCTGACCATGTCACTCTCTGCTCAATAAACTCCTGCAGCTCCCAATTGCTTCTAGGATAAAGCATAAGCTCCTCTCGTTGGTTTTTGAAGCCCTTCACAATTTGGACCCAGTCAGTATTTTCAACTTCATTATATACTAGCCTCCTTCCCACACACTATAGTCCAGTCATATTAGCTGTCTGACTGCTCACACAAAATAGTCCATTTCCAGTTTGTGTCTTTGCAGCAGCTGCCCCTCCCTTACCCCCTCCTTCCCATGTATCTTTTCATTTGCTGCATAGACTTCCTATCTTCCTTTGTGCTGGATTCAAATTCAGCCTCATACATCCACTAGATGTTCTGGACAAATAACCTCTATTTGTCTCAGGTTCCTCAACTATCAAGTGGGAATTATAATAGTATCTCAAAGTTCATAGGTACAAAACAGAATTCATTACCTTTCCACTTAATTATAACTCATCTCCAAATTGCCCAATTGTTCTTCAGGGCACCACTTCCCACTCCAGGCTCACAACTTGATTTTTCCTTCACTTTCCATATCATCATCATAGGGACTTCTTTATCTACAACATGCCTCACATCCATCCCTTTTTCTCCACTCACACATATACCATTTTAGTTCAAACCCTACTGAGCTATATTGTTCATTTGTTTCAATTATGTCTGACTCTTTGTTTTGGAATTTGCCACTTCCTTGAAGATGAGGAAACTGAGGCAAATAGGGTTACATGATTCCCCAGGGTCACAGACTTCCAAAGTGGGCATTTTTATTCAAATAAGGCATTTCACCTAGGTGCAATATCAAATCTGTTCAAATAGGTAAATTTGCACCCTGTGTGGCTTACATCAAACCAGACAGTGAGCTTGAAGTATAGAGTATATTTAAGTATACAGAAGCCTAAGGTATAAAGAAGCCTTCCAGTAAAGCCCCTTAAAGAGGATCCTTTGTTGGGGTACAGAGGAGGAAGGAAAAAGCCCCAGCCTCAGCTGATAAGATATAGCACTTAAAACCCACCACCCAGCTCCTCAGGGTCCTCTAGGCCATGAGGAAAGATGGAGAAAGCTTATTCTCAGGACCTGGCTTTCCACTGAAAGTAGGGGCTGAGTAGTTCTAGAGTAAGGGTTCTCAAACCTTTTTGTTGTTGTTATTGTTGTTATATACCACTTTAGCAGTCTGATGAAACTAATAGACATTTTCCCCCAAATTTTAAATGCATAAAATTAAATACAGAGGACAGAAAAGAAACCAGAAGTTAATCAAAATAAAGATATAAAAATTTTCCCCATCTAAGTTTACAAAAATCTCATGAAATGTATAAGAGTCTATAGATACTGGGTTAAGAACCCTTGGCTAGCCCAGAGGGTATTTAAGACAACTCAAAAGTTAAACTATCACACTCTAGAAAACTTTTTTCACTCAAGAAATTTTTACATGATCTCAGGTATATGAGTATATAAAAGGAGTATAAAAATCAGATATTTACAGATCGTAAATCATAATTTCATGACCCTCAATTCAGTTATGAGACACCACATGGAGTGGAGAAGCAGTGTTTAAGAAGCTGGGTTCTCAAGCACCCACTCCATATTGTTATGTTATGTGTGGGTGTCCTCGTCAAGAGCACTCATTCCCAGGCCCTGCCTCTTTGCTAGCCTGCTGTTCCCACTGGTCATTCTGGCCTGCCTGGCCCATGAAGGCTATTCCAAAATGCTGGCCCCAAAGTAATTACCCTAACTGGACATACTCCAAAGGTGGACTCACTGGTTTTTAGATCAGAAGGAAGCAGTAATGGTGAGATGGGTAAGTGATATGACCATTATCACTATAAGCCTATAGAATTTGTTAACTTTTAAAAAGTTAACTTGACTACTAAACGGATGAAAAAGCATTTATTAAATGCATACTATTGTGGTGCCAAGCTCTGTGCTAAGTGCATACAAATAAAAAACATCAAAGAAACTTTCTCAGCATCTGTGACCTTTCACCCTGATGTTCTCTCTTCCATTCCCTCTATTTGGAAGAAAGGCCCAAGCCAGTCATCCTTTATTTCTTTCCTGGAAGAATTCTTTTGGCTCTATGGATTTTGACGCTTCCCCCTCATTAAGTATCACCCCAATACCTTTCAGCCCCCTTTTATGTGCTTTTCCCCTTTTTGGGAGCATAAGTTTCTTCTTTTTCTTTTTTAAATAGCCTTTCATTTACAGGTTATACATATGGGTAACTTTACAGCATTGACAATTGCCAAACCTCTTGTTCCAATTTTTCACCTCCTTCTCCCCACCCCCTCCCCCAGATGGCAGGATGACCAGTAGATGTTAAATATATTAAAATATAAATTAGATACACACTAAGTATACATGACCAACCGTTATTTTGCTGTACAAAAAGAATCAGACTCTGAAATATTGTACAATTAGCTTGTGAAGGAAATCAAAAATGCAGGTGGGCAAAAATAGAGGGATTGGGAATTCAATGTAATGGTTTTTAGTCATCTCCCAGAGTTCTTTCTCTGGGCGTAGCTGGTTCAGTTCATTACTGCTCCATTGGAAATGATTTGGTTGAACTCATTGTTGAAGAGGGCCATGTCCATCAGAATTGATCATTATATAGTATTGTTGTTGAAGTATATAAGAATCTCCTGGTCCTGCTCATTTCACTCAGCATCAGTTCGTGTAAGTCTCTCCAGGCCTTTCTGAAATCATCCTGTTAGTCATTTCTTACAGAACAGTAATATTCCATAATATTCATATACCACAATTTATTCAGCCATTCTCCAACTGATGGGCATCCACTCACAGTTTCCAGTTTCTGCACAAACATTCGTGCACATACAGGTCCCTTTCCCTTCTTTATGATCTCTTTGGGATATAAGCCCAGTAGTAACACTGCTGGATCAAAGGGTATGCAAAGGTTTGATAACTTTTTGAGCATAGTTCCAAATTGCTCTCCAGAATGACTGGATGTATTCACAATTCCACCAACAATGTATCAGTGTCCCAGTTTTTCCACATCCCCTCCAACATTCCGCATTATCTTTCCCTGTCATTCTAGACAATCTGACAGGTGTGCAGTGGTATCTCAGAGTTGTCTTAATTTGCATTTCTCTGATTAATAATGACTTGGAGCATCTTTTCATATGTCTAGAAATAGTTTCAATTTCTTCATCTGAGAATTGTCTGTTCATATCCTTTGACCATTTATCAATTGGAGAATGGCTTGATTTCTTATAAATTAGAGTTAATTCTCTATATATTTTGGAAATGAGACTTTTATCAGAACCTTTGACTGTAAAAATATTATCCCAATTTATTGCTTCCCTTATAATCTTGTCTGCATTAATTTTGTTTGTACAAAAACTTTTCAGTTTGGTATAATCAAAATTTTCTATTTTGTGATCAGTAATGATCTCTGGTTCTTCTTTGGTCATAAATTCCTTCCTCTTCCACAGGTCTGAAAGGTAAACTATCCTGTGTTCCTCTAATTTATTTATAAGCTCATTCTTTATGCCTAGGTCATGAACCCATTTTGACCTTATCTTGGTGTACGGTGTTAAGTGTGGATCAATGCCTAATTTTTGCCATATTCGTTTCCAATTTTCCCAGCAATTTTTGTCAAACAGTAAACTCTTATCCCCAAAAGCTGGGGTCTTTAGGTTTGTCAAACACTAGGTTGCTATAGTTGTTGACTGTTTTGTCCTTTAAACCTAACCTATTCCACTGATCAACTAATCTATTTCTTAGCCAGTACCACATGGTTTTGGTAACTGCTGCTCTATAATATAATTTTAGATCTGGTACAGCTAAGCCACCTTCATTTGATTTTTTTTTTCATTAATTCCCTTGAAATTCTTGACCTTTTGTTTTTCCATATGAATTTTGTTGTTATTTTTTCTAGGTCATTAAAATAGTTTTTTGGGAGTCTGATTGGTATAGCACTAAACAAATAGATTAGTTTAGGTAGTATTGTCATCTTTATTATATTTGGAGCATAAGTTTCTTGAAGGAAGGAATTTAAACTAGAGGAATTAGAGAACATTATAAAATGTAAAACGGATAATTTTGATTATATTAAATTTAAAAAGTTTTTGTAGAAACAAAATTGATGCGGTCAAGTTTAGAAAGGAAGCAGAAAACTAAGGGAAAAATTATTTCCAGAATTTCTGATAAAGGCCTTATTTCTGAAATAAATGGAGAACTAACTCAACCACTT
Organism: Sarcophilus harrisii; assembly: GCF_902635505.1. Classification (NCBI taxonomy): domain Eukaryota; kingdom Metazoa; phylum Chordata; class Mammalia; order Dasyuromorphia; family Dasyuridae; genus Sarcophilus; species Sarcophilus harrisii. The sequence goes on along the minus strand of NC_045427.1, from coordinate 507,900,403 downwards.
TTATAAGAATATAAGCCACTTCCTAATTGATAAATGGCCAGACAATTTTCAGATGAAAAAATTGAAGCCATTTCTAGCCATATGAAAAAATGCTCCAAACCACTATTGATTAGAGAAATGCAAATTAAGACAACTCTAAGGTACCATTTCATACTTCTCAGATTGTCTAAAATGACAGGAAAAGATAATGAAAAATGTTGGAGATGTGGGAAAACTGGGACACTAACACATTGTTGGTGGAGTTTCTTTTTCTTCTCCTGAGGCAATTGGGGTTAAGTGATTTGCCCAGGGAAAAACAGCTAAGAAATGTTAAGTGTCTGAGATCACATTTGCACTCAGGTCCTCCTGACTTCAGGACTGTGCCACCTAGCTTTTCCATGGTGAGGTGATTCAAACCAATTCCAATAAGATAGAGAGAGCCATCTACATCCAGAAAGAGGACTAAAGCGGATCTCAACATAGTGTTTTCATCTTAAAACAAACAAATAAAAATACCAACTTACATTCCAATAGGGGAAGCAATTCATGTGCAGGGAAAGGTGGTGTCAGGGCATTTTAGTCTTGACAAGTTATGTTAGTGAGTGAGAGCACAGTAGAGTCCATTGACACACTCTAGAAACAACAGCAGAATTTAATTGATCTTTGTTTCCGAAAAGGAGGAGGGATGAGGAAGGAGAAAGGTTGCCTAAAAGCACAAGATAGTGATAGATGACTTCCTTTTTTTAATGTGATTTTCTTCCATTTATTAAGTTTTAAATTGCAACAAAAGAACTATCATTTTAAACTTTATATTAAATTAATTTTATTTTATATAATTTATATAATTATATTTATATGTAAATAAATTAATTAAAATTTATTAAGTGTCCAGACATTATACGAACTGAACTAAATTTATTGTTACCCCTCTAGGTAACTGCAAGTAGCAGTAAAGCATGGTGGGGAATAGTTATGATCTTCCTGCATAAAGGGAAGGGCAGCTAGTTCTGGTCTTTCAAATACCAACGTTTCGTTTTAGAATGACCCAGCATGGAAATTTGAAAAAAACCTCTAACAAAAACAAGGGATGACTTTTTCCCTCCAAAGAATAGGATTGGGACCCTTTTAAAAGTATTTCTTTAAATTGAAACTATTTCTAGTCATATGAAAAGATGCTCCAAGTCATTATTAATCAGAGAAATGCAAATTAAGACAACTCTAAGATACCACTACACACCTGGCAGATTGGCTAAGATGACAGGAAAAAATAATGATGATTGTTGGAGGGGATGTGGGAAAACTGGGACATTGATGCATTGTTGGTGGAGCTGTGAACGCATCCAACCATTCTGGAGAGTAGTTTGGAACTATGCTCAAAAAGTTATTAAACTGTGCATACCCTTTGATCCAGCAGTGTTACTACTGGGCTTATATCCCAAAGAAATTATAAAGAAGGGAAAGGGACCTGTATGTGCCAAAATGTTTGTGGCAGCCATCTTTGTAGTGGCTAGAAACTGGAAACTGGATGGACGTCCGTCAATTGGAGAATGGCTGAATAAACTGTGGTATATGAATATTATGGAATATTATTGTTCTGTAAGAAATGACCAACAGGATGATTTCAGAAAGGCCTGGAGAGACTTACACGAACTGATGCTGAGTTAAATGAGCAGGACCAGGAGATCATTATATACTTCAACAACAATACTATATGATGACCAGTTCTGATGGACCTGGCCATCCTCAGCAACGAGATCAACCAAATCATTTCTAATGGAGCAGTAATGAACTGAACCAGCTACGCCCAGAGAAAGAACTCTGGGAGATGACTAAAAACCATTACATTAAATTCCCAATCCCTATATTTATGCCCACCTGCATTTTGGATTTCCTTCACAAGCTAATTGTACAATAATTCAGAGTCTGATTCTTTTTGTACAGCAAAATAACGTTTTGGTCATGTATACTTATTGTGTATCTAATTTATATTTTAATGTATTTAACATCTACTGGTCATCCTGCCATGTGGGGGAGGGGGTGGGGGGGTAAGAGGTGACAAATTGGAACAAGAGGTTTGGCAATTGTTAATGCTGTAAAGTTACCCATGTATATATCCTGTAAATAAAAGGCTATTAAATAAAAACAAAAAAGACACACATAAGGAATATAAAAAAAAAAAAGTATTTCTTTACAAGCCACCAGAAGCAGACATCTAAGAGTGATCAGTGAGGCAACACTGCTGTTATTTGCGGGAGCGCGGCCACGAAATCTCAGGGAGTAGGAAACCTGAGTTTAAACCTCCCCTCTGCGGTCCGGGCAAGAGGATTCTCAGTAGGTAGAGGGATTCAGAAATTAAAACCCAACCAAACTGACCAAACCCAGCAGGCGTAAAAGGGGCTAGTTGCACCAGCCGAACTTGCAGCGTCAGGAAGTACGGGGCTGGAGCAAAAAACCCAGAACGCAAGGGTGGGCTCGCAAGGTCGCCCGGTCCTCGCCGTCCCCACCGCCACTGCCCCAAGCCTGCCCCGGCCCGGCCGAGCGTGACGCAGAGCCCAGGCCGCCCCGGGCGGGCTGCGGGCCTTCACTTGTCCCGGCCTCGGGGGGCGGAGGAGGGAGGGACTCCCAGCCCCGCCTCCCGCCCCTCGGGGCTAACCGAGCCCCTCTGGCGCAGCCCGCCCGCGCCTTGTTCCGCCGGGACGTCAGCCCCTGCGAGGAAGAGCCGTACACCTCGCTCCCTTCCGCTTAAACCTCCCCAGTCCCCATTTCTAGCGGTTTCTTGGGCCCTGAGGCTGCCCCGCTGCAGGCGCCTGCGCGGCTCCGCTCCAGCCGGAGCGTGCCCAGGGAGCCGCAGAGCCGGAAAGCAGCCCCTTCTGCCTCTTCTTCTCCCCTCAGGCAGGTGGCGCTGCTGAGCTTCTCCGCCTTCTCCGCCCCTTTCTCTCGCTCCTCCTCCTGCCCGCTCCTCCCCGCTTCTGCCGCCGCGATTCCCCGCCGGCGCGTCCGGGGATCCGAGGAGCCCAGAAGTTACCCGGCTCGGCTGGCCCATGGCAGCTTCTTCGGTGGGAGTGTTCGGGCTTCTGGAGGACGAGGTAGGGTGCTCTACTGGCCTCGGCCCTGAGGGAGGGCGAGGCCCCAGCTCGGGGATCCTTTACCGCTCCCCCCTCCCCCTCCCCCCCCCCCCCCCCCCCCCCCCCCCCCCCCCCGCTCGCCGGCTCTCCGCGTTGGAGAGGGGGGCGGGGCCCGCGGAAGGCGGCTTCCCGAGAGTAAAAGTGGGTAGCTGGAAACCGTGCCCTGGCCGCCTAATGGTGCCCCACTCGCGTACAGTCCCCTTTTAGCCGCGAAACGGGGGCCCCGGCCGGAGAGCGGCCTGGGGCCCGGGCGAGGGCCGGATGCGTGTGCGCGGGCGTTTCTTCCTCCGCCCCTCTTCCCCGCCGCGTCTCCTCCCGGGCCCGGGAAGCCGAGGTGGTGAGGCGAGCCCGGGAGTTAGAAGATGCTTCGCACTTCACCTGGAGCATCCCCGCCTGCAGCTTAGTCTCGCCCGAGGCTCTTTATGGGCGCTCAGGCCGCAGGGAATAGGGCTTTAAAGCCGAGCCAGACTCTAGAGTTCGAGCGTCTTGAGACCACGTCGTCCTTTGTTTTCTTTATCTGAGGGCTTTATTTTCCCCTTGTTTGGGTTTTCCGGGTGATGGTGGTTACCTGGCCATAGAGATGATTTAATACCAGTATAAATGTGGAAAGTTGTTTTGTCCTTTTTTTAAGGCCGCAACTCGGTGAAACTTAATGAAATTACGTCTACTGAAGTGGTGAAGCCCTTTATTCCGATTGTTGGTGTAGTTTAAGCGCATCTTTCTGTCCTCTACAAATGTTCAAAAAGTAAATTGTGTTTTGTCAATTCTGTAGGAAGTGAGTCCTGATGTTATGTATTTTCACTGCTGTTATATTATCTGAAGGCTAGCCAGGTTTTACTCTCTTTGAAAGAACCAATAGGAAGAAATGGTCAAGTTTTATTTGAAGAAGTACGACTTCTAAGGCATTCAAACTCGGAAATGTAAATGTACAACTTCCGAGACTGACAGGCTATGTATACGCTTTAACCTACTATGTGTTAGATTCAGATTTAGCCCGAAACTAATACTTATTTGGCTGCGCTAACAGCTATCAACATATTTTGGAACCAATTAATTTAAATCTGATTTCTTTTAAAGTAATTTTACTGGAGGGCATATTTTGTAAAAAGAGACGTTTCCTTCTCATCTCAGCTTACAATCTTGTTAGGTCTCTTCTATTTTCTCCTATGGAGCATGCTGGTTTTATAACAGAGTTAAGTCTCAGAACCAGGAACCAAGAAGAACTGAGCTCAGTTCCCCTTTCTGACGCTTACTGTCTCTGTGATTTTGGCAAAACATTTATATTTAAAGTACCTGAAAGCAACTCTCTTAAGACTATAAATTGGAAAGAAAGTGCACACCTACTTTAGCAGGTCTCCAGACCAATAAAATCAGAGATCCAGTCCCTATACTAGTAATATTATTTTGGCATGACTTGATAATAAAGAAGACACTTTTAATTTCCTATAAGTGTAATTTGATTAAAGGACAGTTATTTGTGGAGAATGATCCAAGGCAAAAGAAGAGAATGGCAAAGAAAATGGATCAATGGTGTCATGGAAGCAACAAACACTGAGTGTGGACAGACTTCAGGAAATAGTAGAAGATAGAAGGATCTATTTGCTATGGTCTATGGAGGTCACAAAAAAGTCAATATCACTGAAAAAACAAAATTTCATCTGATCATATAAAAGCTTATAGAAAATAATTTTTAGTGGAATATATTCACTTATTCCTGTATCCCTTACTAAAAGGGTAGTATATTGAATATGTGTAATGTATGTATAGTAAGTGCTAGCTACATTATTTTCTGGCTAATATTTCAACAAGAGGAGAACAGTATTATGCCTTTGGCCACTTTATTGTTTGGCTCTGAAGATCATGAGACTGTCCCACTCCTAGCTGTATAGCAGGGGTGGGGGACCTCAGTCTGCTGCCTTATAAGACCCTCAAAATTATTTGCATAATCAACTGCAGGCAGTGAGGAGCTTAAAGTTGGTTACAACTACCTCCCACTGCTTGCTTGAGTGCTATAAATTGATAATTTCGTAAGGCCCCTGAATAATGTTATAAACATCCAAATGACCCTTGGCAGAAAAAATGATTCCCCATCCCTGTTCTGTAGAATGGATACTTACCTTAGGCTATTATAAGGTAGACACCCATTGTATCTAAAAAGGCTTAGGACTCTTGAGAGCCATGATCTGTTGCTCAAAGCCAAATTCTGATGCTCTGAATTTCTTACTCTTTCTGTCTAGATTTCAAAAGAGAAATCTCTGGATCAAGATAAATACATGATAAAATGATTGAAAAACATTAATTCCCCCTTTCTAGTTAGTGCTCCTTTCCTTTTGTTCTCTCATTAATGATGCCTGCTTTTTTTCAGATTAGTAAAACCTGAATCCCTAGAGTGATTATAAAATCCTAGACCTGAAATGTGTGACCTTATGTCCCAGGTGCTTGTCACTGCATGCTTCAGTGGGTTATAATTGGGCAGTCTTAATTTTTGAATTTAAGACTTCTAGACCCCCACAATATGTTTCATGGAATAACAGCAACCTGCATTTAGACAGCACCCTGAGTGAAGGGAGAGTTCTGGCTTTTGCTTTGCCAAGATTCCAAATGCCTCTTTCCTTTATATCCAAATTACTCTATCACAGCGAAAAAGAGAGAGGTCTGGTTATGAACCTGCTTCTCCTTCCACTGTGTTGAGAAAAAGAGTAAGAGATTAAGATTGAAAAAAGGGACTGCTTGCTTCTCTCTCATTATCCACCGATGCAATTACCAGAATGCATGTGAGAACCTTTTCTTGAGTGCTATAGAAAGCTACAGGATGCCATAGCAATTCTTTGCTTTAGTAGCAACACTTTAGCCTCTACTTGTGTGATTGTCTTAAAATGACTTTGAAGTTTGTTTTTCCTTGCTTTTTAAAAAATAGACTAAAATGATCAGCATTTTTTATTCAATGTGATTTAAGAAATATTTCACTTCAAAATGCTGAAGATGCAGTTGTACTTGAATTACTAAACAACTCTAGTTGAATAGGGCGTGATGGAGAAGGACGAACTATTCTGTAAAGGAAAAGGGAGGGCTGCTGCTGATTCACCCTTGACCTCTGAAATTTGACTGTCCTTAGTTTAGGACAATTTAGAGGAGACTGTGTATTCGTTGTAGAAAAATGAAGTAACTAGAATGGATAAAAATCAGTTATAGACATCAATTTGAAAATATTTTAAAGATATTTTGTTTTTAAAAAATTGAAAAATGTTGATATATTAACAAAAATATTAGGAATAGATGTGGTTTCTAATTATATAGGACTGGAAATATATTCAGTTAAAAAAGTTTTATAAATAGATCATAGTAGCTTCAGACATTTAACACTTCCTAGATGTGTGACCCTGGGCAAGTCACTTAATCTCAATTGCCTCAGGGGGAAATCACAGTAGGCTATTAGGCAATTTTTAGGGGTCTCATTTTGTGGGACTCCCAGCAGATTTTGAAAGATAAAATCACTTCACAATAAGAGTACCTGTACTTAGTAAGAATAAAACTAATCTATTTGGTATAAAAGAGATCATTCACTTAATTTCTTAACTGGAAATTGGATAAACTTTATTAATTCTAGTATTTTTTTTTTTTTTACTAAGTTTTGGTACACAGGAAAATAGAATTGTTTGGAGCTAGAATAACCTAGAAATAAATAATAGGGAAGAAGGCATAAAGTTTTAAAAAGTTCTTGAGCAGACTGCTCCATGAATTTAAATTATTTTTTAATATATGTCTCAAAACTACAGAGGTTAATGAAGTAATAAAATGGCAGAAGGGGGAAAATATCAAGGAAGATAATTAGAGCCCACTTTTTAGGGTGGGAAGTTCTTTTTTTTCTGGGTAAAAATAGGCAACCTGAAAAGAACAGACACTGTAACAAAGAAACATAAGAAGTGTTTTTTAAAATAGATTTTTATCTTCATAAGTGGTGGACTGAACATTTTGAAATGTGGAATATGGTTTGTAAATTTCCTTGTGTCTGTCTCTTCTTTAAGAAATATTACTTTTCCTTGGTCATTGTTTTGGGTTAATCTTCTAGATTATTTAGAATTTTCATAAAAGTATTTGAGCAAAATTATAGTTTTCAGAACTTTTTAGTAAATAAAGTCTAATATAAAGCAGTGACTGAGATTTAGACATTTTCCTAGAATTGGGAAAGTAATATAAATCATGTGCATGGAATACCTAGGTATAGTAATATAATTAGATTAATTGAAATACTTTTGCTAGGAGATTTGACTATATACCTTCAAAATGGTCATAACTATTCATAGTTTGAGAAGCGCTTTTGAGAGCAGTATTGACTACTCATGAGTACTCATTGGTGTACTCATGTACACACTCTTGTAGGGAAAAGAAAAAAAATATGTATGTACTGAGAAACAGCAGATTACATTGGGAAGAAGTTGATGGGAAAAAATTTCTTTATTTCTTCACAAGTTAGAATTATATCAATTTATATAACCAAACAAGTAGAGCAAATAAATTGCTTAATAGAAAAATTATTTACGTTAATTTAGTAAAATGTGCTTATATGGCAGAAGAGATTTATATAGAAATAATAAGTCAGAAACTTGTCAACAAAATTTAAGGTTAGCTTGGTAAGAATTACCAAGAGACCAGACTCCTTTCTCAAAGGAAGGAGCTTTATTGTTGTAAAAGTAGATGGAACCAAATAGCATCAGAGAACTGGTACATCAGAGGAGGTAACTTGTGATGGGTACTCACAGAATAAGAGAATAGTTATCTCTTCCCAAGGGAGGTAACTCTTCAACCATTTAAAACAAAGGCCACTGGGGCCCCAGGTTTTGAAACATTTAGTGCCACCCAAGCCTCTTGCATCTGGCTGAGTGGACGATTTCATCTTATTTTTCTGTCCCCTGTAATTAGCTGCCCATGCAGGAAGTAACAAAGGCCTTGCTGGGGTCTATTCCAGAAGAAACTGAAGCCAAGAAGCAAAGATGAAGTTTTAGAAAGAAATTAATATGTAATATCAACTTGTGAGAAATGATAGACAGTTATATTTCCATAGAGGAAAACCACATGGCTGAAAAAGGAAATAGTTCAGAGGAGGGAAGTTCCTGGACCAGTTAAAACTGAGTAAAACTGGTTGTGTAGTTGAAGAAGCTGAAAATAGACAAAGGTTTTATATATATAGCCGGAGTACATATGTTTAATTGCTTTATTAATATTTCATGGAATTGTGAGGATAAAATGATATATTTCTAAAGTACTTTAAAAACCTTAAAATGTTATGGAAATGTTCGATATTATTAGTTATTATTGATGACCATCATAGTCAAGTTCTAATACCTCAGGACCAAAGGCGCTACGTAAGGCAAACTTCTAACATTTTCTGACACATATGGACTTAGAGAGTTAGAACTATGGAACTAAGAATGTAAGTAATTTGTCCAAGGACATGCCAAGAATGTGTCAGAGATAGAACATGAACCCAACCAGGGCTTCTTGATTCTGAGGCCAGATCTCTAATCCACTGTGTCTGGGTGTCAGAATGTCTTCCATAGGTTTTGTTCAGTGATTTTCTTGGTTTCAATATGCAGATAGACATATGACTTCTGAGTGTCTTTGCTGGTGTCAAGGCAAACATCCCATATTTAGAGTAAATATAAAAGAGAGATTCCTTGATCGTGGTGAGGTTCTCCTCTTAATCCTATTTGAAGATGACATTTTTGAAATGTTGGAACATTATAAAGCCCCCACAATGAGATACAGTCACTCGAGATCAATCTAGCTTTTTGTTCAGGAAAAAATGATGTGTTTAAGATATAAATTAATTTGTGTTTGAAAAGGCATTGTAGATGACCAATGAGATGGATCCAGAATTGAGTAGAAGGCAGTAAATGGGCTAAATTGCATTTGAGAAATTAAATAGGACTTTTAACAATTCCAGATTGTTCCTTGGCATGTAAACCCATCTTTTTAATACCAGTAATCTCCTAATGATGCTATATGCCTGTGAATTATGGAATAGCACAATCTCTAAAGAAACAAAATCAGGCATGACCCAAAGGGCAAAAAAGAGAGACCAGTGTTATATCTGAGTAAATTGCAGCATATACCAACTATAACATGTATGCCAGAAGGCATATAAAAAATCATCAAGGAAATATACAGCAAGGGATAATAGATAATCTGTATGCTGTGGTATTAGCCAAGAAATATTAAAATATTTGTAGCAGGAGTTCTTAATCATCGTGTGTGTGTGAGTGTGTGGGTGTGTGGGTGTGTGTGGGTGTGGGTGTGGGTGTGGGTCTGATGAAACCTTGGCTTTAATTGTCATCTCCATGCTGATTATTCTCAAATCTGCCTATACAACCCTTACTTCAGTCTTATATTTCCATTTGCCTTTCAGACATCTCAGATAGGTTCCCGTAGACACTAACCTCATTTATTATTATCTCATTATCTTTCCCCTCAAACCTTTCCCTTTTTCTAAACTTCCCTATTACTGTTGAGGCCACCTCGATCCTTCCAGTCCCCCAAGCTTGAAACCTAGATAGACATCACCCTTGACTCCTCACTTTGTCAAATATTCCTCCTCTCTTCTCATAATGCCATCACCCTGATTCAGGCTCTTTTAAACTAAATTTCATAACTTGATTTTGTATGTTATATAACTAACATTATTATTAGCTAACTTTATCTACCACCCTTTAATTTCTAATTTTCATTCATAAAATATGGACCAGTGTAGAACAGAAGAATTATTCTAGTATATAAGCTAGTGTCAAAGCTCTGCAGGTTTAGATGTTTTGTTGTTGTTGTTTTTTAATCCTAAGGGAAGAGTACCAAGAGACATTCCTAAAAGATTTATAGGTGACTTTGTTCCTTGGTTGTGTCTATACCAGTTACCAGAAATCTTTTCATTTAAGCCCATTGAAAGTGGGAAGAAAACAGGTATTGAAGAAAGGCTGGGGTGGAAGAAGCAGCTGATGAGGAAGCAGCTGAAAAGGAATGCTAAATTATACTGGGCTCCACTCTTCCCCAGAAACAAGCAAACAAAAAAAACCCCTAAAACAACAATAGTCTTGAAAATGGTTTAACCATCTGCCAAAGACAGAGAACTTTGGTTTTGAAATAACAAAGGCAGTAGTCATATTAGGTTTGCAATTAATTGATATAACTTGGAACTTAGACATATTCTAGATGCCAAACTAAAACATTTGCTCGCTAAAAACTGATTTGTGCTGTTATGATGCCTTTCCAAATTGGTGTTTTTTTCTCCTGTTTTTATAATCATCTCACAAATCATTAGTCATATTAAAAATTGCCATTTAAATTTAACTTTGGTGATGGTTAGAATCTATCTGGGCTGAGAAGTGAAAGGGGGAAAAAAGGAAATTAAAGAAGTAAGGATTTGGGTCTGATATTAATGGGGCTTGTTCTTTGAGGGAAATATTAGGAGAGAAAAAAAAGGTGAAATTTTGACCTCTCTGGTAAATATATTAACATAATTGACAAATTTAGTTTTTCACTATAGAGATCTATTCAGTTTGAGATTCAAACCTGGTAACAGTTGTTCTTTATATAATTTGGACATTTCTTTACTAGTTGTCTAATTCTGTGTGATGATCTTTTGATTGTTTTTGTTGTGGTTGCTTTTAGAAGAAGAATTGAAACTGATTTCATTACTTGTAAGGAACAGACTGAAAGGAAAGTTCAAGTATAGCTCAGCACCTTCTCTACAATTTTTAGTTTGTTTCCTAGAAGACAGGAGTAAATGACTTGCTTGCTAATGTTTACCCAGCCTTTATGTCCAAGGTGGGACTTGAACCCAAATCTTTCTGATTTTGAGCCTGGTTTTCTATCTCTCTTTATGCTGCCTCTCTTTATGAATAAGATGTATATTACAGTTATTATATTCCTATAGGAAACCTGTAAAATTTGTAGACAGTAATATTTTCATTTGATTTGTTGAAAAATTATAACAATTACAAAATTATTGAGTCACTAACCTCTTTTTTGTCAAAATAAATCTACAAAACTTCTGAATGATTTAAATTTAATTCAGTTATTATATATACTTGACAGGTATACTATTTAATTTTTAAAATCCATATACAAAATATAGAAAATTAAATTTTATCTTTGCCTAAGGAAAATTCACGAATTGTGAGAGTGAAAGTTATAGCTGGAATAGACCTGGTGAAGAAGGATCTCTTGGGAGCTAGGTAAGTTTATAGAAATATTGTTAATATTTTTCAAAGTTTTATATGTATTAATTTTTTTTGTAAATTCCTTTTATTTATGAGATTACGAAATATTGATGCTAGTTAGAATTCAGTAATTTCATTATTTATTAAAGACCTTCCCTTAACTTCTATTCTGAGATCTTTGTGGCAGAAAAGTGACTTTGGTTTCTCAAAGGCATGATACAAACTAATTCAGGACAACATCTAATAGTAGATGACAATTTTAATTTGTCATTTTGACTTGAGCCATTGCTGACTCATTTTTTGCCAGCAGAGCCTATCAAGGTGAAAAGGCTTTGAGTTTGGAAAGGCTGGAAAGTATTTGAGTCCAGTGAAATCTGTATTCTCTTGTCTAAGGACAAACCTAGATAAATTTAGAGTTTATCTTTAGATTAACCTTAAAGGGAGAATTTTTTTTATTATAACAAGTCTTGAAGACCATCTACCAATTTATAGAAGGGTTGCTAATTGTATTAATAAAGATAATATCCATGCTGATGAAAATAACTCTTTGAAGTAGTGAATATTTAGTACTCACACTTTACAATTCACTGTGTTAGCAACTGGTAAATCAAAGATGAAAAATAGTTCTTGCCCTCAAGGAGCTAATGATCTAACAGAAGGAATGATATAGATATGAGATATAGTCATGATATATAATGATATAGGTATAGATGAAATGGATATAAGTATATAATACCCACACCTCATATGACATCTTTATGTATTATCATATATATGACATATATATATATATATATAAAATCATGTTCATGTTTCCTATATCTATATTATCCCTTCTTATTTTATATACATATGTAACATATATTTATACATATAAAGAGATAAAATAAATAAATTTGATTCCAAGTGGACTGCAGTTGGAATTCGAAAAAGATTCAGGCAAAGTGCTCTAGGCAGATTTGAGTATGGAGAGAGATCACCTATGTGTTTGATATGGAAAGAATGCTAAAAGTGAAAAAAAAAATAGGCCCCAAACTAAATAATCAGGTTTGTGATTAATGGGGTCAAATCTTTGCAGTTCATAGTGGTTCATTCAGTATAAAATAGTTGACCATAAACAAAAATAGCACTGAGAGTATCTGAGCTGTGGCAAAGATGATGACACTTCTGCATGGTCACTGATCCTCAACATGTATTAGGGAAAATTGCTTTGTACTAACTATGCAAGTGCTTTTTGTCCATCAGCCAAGCCAGGCTTTTCCCATTCCTGGGGGCTGGCCAAGCACTGTGGCTTTCCCCTAATTACCAGAAAACAAGCTCCCATCCAACAATGTCACTCCACTGGTCCTCCAAGCCCTGGAGCAATTGTAAAAGTATCCCTGAGGTTGTACTGGCAGCAGTTTGGAGGGACTCATCCACTCTCAATTATAATAAGCAATGGACTACAGTGGACCTGTTTTTTGCCATTATACTTGCCCTGTCTTCTTCCACTGCTACTGGAAACTGCTGTTTTCTGATGTTGTCTTCTCTCTTGCTGGGGCCATCTCTGCTATCTGTTGCTTCTGCAATTAAAGCAATTGTAAGAAGTTATCTTGCCCAATTATATGCCAATACATTTAGCAATTTAAGTGAAATTCTGCTGGAGTCCTCATCTTTGCTCTAGTCATTGACACTGATCTCTCTCTCTCTCTCTCTCTCTCTCTCTCTCTCTCTCTCTGTATTTGTTTTTTGCTGAGACAATAATTGGGGTTAAGTGATTTGCCCAGGATCACACAGCCAGGAAGTATTAAGTGTCAGATCAGATTTGAACTCAGGTCTTCCTGACTTCAGGGCTGGTGCTTTATCCACTGTGTCACCTAGTTGCCCTTATTTATATATTTTTGCCCACTGGCCACCACCACTAAGGCCCACATTTCTGCCAGCTGACTAGTGCCACTGAATTAAGCAAATTGCCAGAAAAATACTTGAATGATTTGTCAACAAAAATGTTGTACACAAATTGAGAGAATCTTTACTTTGGGATTTAATTTAAAATCCTATTCATAATGAGTCAATCAACTTTCATTTACTGAGTAACTTGCTTTTGATTTGAGGGTAAAAATACTTTTGAGTTAGAAAATTATCATATTCAGATGTTGGAGAAAATTTGGGAAGATAGTTAAAATAATGTACCATTATAGTGCTATGATTTGGTCTAACCATTCAAAAAGTTTTCAAATTCTTCAATCCTTTGATTCAGTTCTTGTACTATTAGACCAATAGCTGAAAGAAATTAATGAAGAAAAGGATCTACATGTAGAGAAATATAGATAGCAGATCTTTTTCATGATAGTTTAAAAATGGAAAATAAGGAAGGTATCTTTCTATTGGAGAATGGGTGAACAAATTATATGTGAACATAATACAATATTCTGCCATAAGAAATGATGAAATGATTTCAAAGAAAACTGGAAAGACCTTTATGAATTGTAGTGAAGAATGAAATGAACAGAAACAGGAATATAGTTTATACGTTGATAATATTTTAAAGAACATTTAGAAGACTCCCTTTTAGAATTTTGATGTATGCAATGATAAACCATGAGTTTAAAAAAAAAATGAAGATGAAAAATGCCATTCACCAGACATAGTTGCTGAACTTAAAATGCAGAAAAAATTAATTTTGGAGAATGTTAATGTGTGAATTTATTTGACTAAATTATGTAGATATGAATGAGGAATTTCTTTTTGGTTTTTAAATTTGGTCAATGTGGGGCTAATGCAAGGGACAAATTAAGAAATACTTTTTACTTGAAAAATAAAAGTTAAAAAAATTTTAAATTATTTTGTCACTATAAAGGTCACTAAAATAGTAAAACGACTTTTCTGTAGCAATTTAGTGACAAACTAGTTGAATGATATTTTCATGTTTCTTTACTATATATATCATAGTATTTTAGAATTAGTAATTTATGCATTCTCACTTCTAGAAGAAATATATAAATTAGGGAAATTACGGTTTAATGGATAGGATGTTAGACATAAGAGTCTAAAAAAATAAAATTAAATTAAAAAAGAATACTGGTTCTGATACTTGATAGGTGGGGAGCTCTCAACCACTCACTTAACCTCTTTGAGAAACCTTAGTTTTCTCTTTTTTTTTTTTTTTCATTTTTTTTTCTTTTTTTTTAATTATTATTTTTTATTATAGCTTTTTATTTACAAGATCTATGCATGGGTAATTTTTCAGCACTGACCCTTGCAAAACCTTATGTTCCAACTTTTCTCCTCTTTCCCCACACCCCTTCCCCCAGATGGCGAAACCTTAGTTTTCTCATCTATGAAAGGAGTATGGTAGTATCTGTTGTGGCTAGCAATACTAGATCTTAGCTAGTATTGCTCTGTCACTCAAAGTAGATAACATAATAATGTACTTCAAAATTTTAAAGCATGAAATAAATGTTTATATTTTTCTTAGAAAATTGAAATTAATTAAGCAATACCAGTGGAGTTGAAACAAAAATTCTGACCACTCTTGAAAGTATGGGATATGTTGACAACTTTGACTCTACATATCAGTAGATTGCTGTCTATCTTATTTAAATGAGAGTATTCAGTAATGTATTCTTTTGGTAAGTAATTTTTCCCCCTCACAGTGTGGTAAAATAAGGAAAGAATTAGGGCTATGCTAGCTAAGTAAAGTGATTTCCAATGTCAGATATGAGACGACCCTGACTTTCCAATTAAATACTAAAGTATTTTAATTAATCTATAATCTAATTGGTTACATTGAGTATTCTCTCCAATGCAAATTGTATCCCCTTCTTGTCCCATGAGATTCTTTTCCATGTTATCCCAAAATCTTTCATAGGGGCCTTCTTAGTATACTAGGGATCTTCCTTTTGTCTTTTAATATTACATAGGATTACTGGGACAGCACAGGAGCTTTCATGCAATCCTGCACTGTAGAACTGATCCACTTCCTTTTCCAGGAATATTTATTTTCTTTAGTAATATCTTTTATACAATTTCTCACAAACAGATAATCATTGGTACCATGTTGCCTCTTATCCATACCCAATATACATCCCTCCATTATTCTTTGGGTATTTTCTTGAGATTATGATATTCCATGATTGATAATACATCACCAGAAGAATATTATTTTTAAAAGCTTTTTAAATTTATTTTTTTATTTATTTTTGCAAGTGCTAAGTGACTTGCAAAGGGTCACACAGCTAGTATTAAGAGTCTGAGGCTAGATTTGAACTTGGGTCCTCCTGACTCCAAGGCCAGTTTCTATCTACTGTGTCAAATAACTGCCCCCAACATATTACTTTTTTCTTAAATTTTTTTAAATTTGTTTTTAGGGAGCAATTTGGGGAAAATTGAAAGTACTACATAGTATATTTTACAACAGTTTTCTAACCATTACAGCGATGATCCCATTCTAGATCTTTCCATCACTTACAACTTTCCAACTTTTATGTTTTGTGAACTTTGAAATTCTGGTAGGTATAATCTTTTCTCATTTTCTTTTGTTCCCCATCCCAGACCATTAACTGTCCTTTGTCCTCTCTGTAACTTCCAGTTCTTTAATCCCTCAGTTCTTTTTTAGGTACAGGACCATGAATAAAAACAGTAATATAAAGTATTCAAATAATAGTCCATTAGATTCCCTGAACCCCTCCTCAAAATTAAAGACTCTTTGGGGGTGAGGTGGGGGATTGATGAACAAATATATCCCATTCACCAAGGACCTTTACCATCCGAACAACTCATAGTAATGAAAGAGTGGTCAGAATTTTTATTTCAGCTCCACTGGTATTGCTTAACTTCTTCAGCTGCAGGGAAATTTGTTGGTTGTGGTGCTCTTTTTCCTCCTCATTGGAGCACACTCCTAAGGAAATATTCCCTTTGTGTGTTCTGCCCAGATGTTTGAACTTTGGAACTCCCAAGCTTAGAAAGCTTTGAACTTGCATTGAAAGTCTACTCTCATGGATTCTGGGACATATTCTCAGAAAAGAGGCCAGAAGAAAGTAGCCAGAAACTAGAGATTCAACAATTCCTCTCTTAGTTTTGCTATATATTTCTTTCTCTCTCTCTCTTTCTCTCTCTCTCTCTCTCTCTCTCTCTCTCTCTCTCTCTCGACTTCGGGGCTGGTACTCTATCCACTGCACCACCTAACTGCCCCCATATGTTTCTCTTATAAGTCACTTGTACTGTTATTAAGGAAATTCTTTCTCTCTACTTCCCTCAAACACCAGTCACCCTTGCTGCATCCTTATCTGACAGTAAGGGATGGGGCAGGGGGAGCTCAGCTCATTTTTCTAGTCATGAAGAAAGGGCACAAGTACTGACAGTACACTCCATCTACTCCAGAGACTACTGAAGTGCTGGGAACCACAAATAGTAAGTTTGCCTGCTTTTGCAGGAAGGAACTAACTGTCATGTATGTCACCATGGGTTATGACTATCTAACAAACAAAGATCCATACCGTGAAATCTCATTAAATTGATTTAGGTTCACCTTGAATAGAACAATATTGTCCTCAACATCATCATCATCTTAGCCAGCATTTATATGGTGTCTACTATGTGCCAAAGACTGTGCTAAGTGTTACACAGATATATCATTATAACAATTCTGAAAGGCAATTGCTATTATTATCTCCATTTTATAGTTGAGAAAACTGAGGCAAATGGAACCTGTGACTTGTCTAAAGTATCCTTTATTCTCATAATACTTTTATAACCTATAAAACCTATACAAATGTCAGCTATTATCACAAAGAAGTCAGGCTACTAGTGATGAGTTTCACTGTACTTATAAGTAGTGCTCAAACAGCAGGAAAAAAAAGCCTTTTTAATATGGTAGATGAAAAAAATTGTAATGCAGCCCTTTTGGTAGAAGGTAGAACAGGATGTCATGAAATCATACAAAAAAAATTTTAGGACTCAGAACTCCAAAAATGTTGGGAAAAGCATACCAAATAAACAGTAGTACAGATTTAAACAAAGTCTAAAATGGAATATAATTTTGGGGGGAATTCTTTTTGTCATTAGAAGTAAAAAATTGACTTTTGGGTATTGAATAAAATATTTTAAATAATACATAGACTAACACATTTTTTCTGTAAAGTTAGAATATGCTTTATTTATGTAGAACAATAATTAAAGCACTCTTTTTTTTTTTTCAAACAGTGATCCTTATGTGAAAGTGACACTCTATGATCCAACAAATGGAATCCTAAATAGTGTTCAAACAAAAACTGCTAAAAAGGTTTGGCTTAGAAGTGTTTAATGAGTCTGAATTAGACTTTGTTTCTGTTATATGAAAACCTTCAAACTGTTTTTATTATCTTTTAGACTTTGAATCCAAAGTGGAATGAAGAGATATTATTCAGAGTAAGTATAAATGACTTATTTCCTTAGAATGCAAAAATTACAAAAGTCTTAAACTCTGTAGGTCAGTATTATAAGCTTCAATTTCCAAGGTAATATTTTAATGAGTATTGCTGGAGATTCTAACTTTAAAAAATTCTAAACAATTTTGCAAATATATCTTGAAGATGATGATTCATTTGGTGGTTTGCAGATTAATATGACTAGAAAAATTGTGTCTTTAGTGAAAATTCATTTCTCTTTGAAAAACTGGAATTTTTCTTATTTTTATTTTAAATAAGCATTTAGTTGTTGAGATTAAGAAATATTCCATATTCATTATAAAAATTTTATTTATCAAATTGGTATTTGACCAGCTTATCAATAGCTAATTGGTTAAAATGGAAAAAAAAGACCATTTCATTAGTTATCACAAGTTTAAGATGACAGTTTATTTTAAAATAGACTCAAACAACTGTTGAATATTCAATTTCTGAAATACTGAGGTATGAGTTTCAGAATTGATTTCATTTTGTAGAATGAAGATTTTCATAGATAATGAAATCTTAAGAAAACAGAAGAAATGATGACATCATCATTACAATTTATGCAAGAGTATGGGTATGAATGATGAATGTATAGAGAACATAGAGTATTTTGTTTGTAATGGACAGAGTATAAAAAAGAAATTATGAGTAAAAAATTGGAGGAAATAAGATTATAGAAGACTAAATAGGTCTGTCTTGAAAGAGGCATCCAGTTTTGAGGCAGGGTAACCTTCCCCTCAGCTTTATCATAGTGTCTTCTGTATACAGATACTGTACTAAGCAATGGTTATACAAAAAAAAAAAAAAACAAAACAGTGTTTATTTTCAAGGAATTTGCAATCTTATAGAAGAAAAGAGCACATAAAAGAAAGCTAAAAAGTGAAGAGAAAGAAGAGGTATTTGGCAGGAGTATTGGAATGCCAAAGAAGACCAAAATAAGTACAAGTAGAGAAATGAAAGAAGTAAAAATAAATCAGTGAGGTCAAGTGGGAAATGAGGAAATATTTGCCCTGATCTCGCTCTTTAAAATTGAGGTGTTTGTAGTTATGTCCTCTTAATAGAGACATGGAGAATACTGATGAGGTATGAATAAAGAGGCTATTTATTTAAATCCTTCAAGATGATGTGATTTCTCAATAATGAGTTTATCCATAGCTTTCCATTTGGCTACTGCTCTAAAATTACTTGCTTTCTTGGCAGTTTATTATTCCCAAGCCATTAATCTTAATCCCCAGGTATCTATCACCATCTGATTTCTCTGCTCTTGTTCCTACTGACTGGAAATTGAGCTGGTATTACCCACTATATATTTAATTGCCCCCAATAAATACACTGCTCCCCATGCTAACAACTTGCATCCTACTTCACTCAGAAAATTGAGGCCACCCAATGGGAACTCCACCAGCTCCCCTCCTCTAGTCCTAAGACTTTGCAGTCATTATCTCTCTATCCTTCCACCCAGGAAGGGTCATACTTCTGTTTTGATTCTATCCTTTCTCAACTTTTCTATTAATTTTGGATTAGGAGTTATATCTTGAATCTTCAATTTATCCTTCACTTCTCTACTACCTATAAATATAATCAGTTCTTTGTAGTCTAGAAAAAAGCTTTCATTTGACCTCTGTATCCTTTTCTGCTACCATCTCAATTCTTTTCTTAAGTTTCCACTCTCTCATTACCCATGCTATCCTCAGTTCCTTGTAATCAAGTTTTGAAGATTTATTATGAATGTATAGATGATGGCCATGTTAATATGTAATATCCTCATGTATTTCACCAGCTTTCCTGACTGTTATTGGTACAGCAACAAGTGGAAAGAGTTCAGGGTTTGGAGTTAAAATACCTGGTTTATGGCTGGTCATTTAATAATCGTGTGTCCTTAGTCAGTTTTTTTGCTCTCTGAGCAGTATCTTTCTTAAACTTAACATGTTGAGTGGCTTGACCGGATGACCCTAAAGTATCATTTCACTCTAAATCTATAATCTTTTCAGGGTTTTCTTGGAAAAAAATGTTTCTTAAACACAAAAGTATTGTTATCATATCCTTCTTTTAGCATATTCTTCTGATTCAAGTTCACTAATTGGTTTTTTCCTCACTTCTATATAGCATATTACTATTCCTTTAAAATATATTTCCTTCAGCTATTCTTGCTAATCTCTATGATAGGATTCTTTTAGAAAATGATATTATCAATATTTATTAATATTGGTGATCTCAAGTTCTATTATCCTCTGTCTTTTAAATATCATTAATTCTGCTTGTTTTGTTGATAGTTTAATAGTGTCTAGAACTAGAAGAGACTTTGGAGATTAGATTATCTGGTCTTAATTCACATTTCAGAAAAGGAAACTGAGTCCTAGAAAAGTTTAAGTGACTTGCTCAGGCTCTCACGAAAAATATTTAGTAGGACTAGACCAGATCCTATTATATCTAATCCTATGACTTTTTTCTCCTTCTGCATCATATGGTCTCTGAAAACGAGAATAATAGCACCTACACTATGTGTGTAGTGTACTGAGTTATTATGTGAAAAAAACACTTTGCAACACTAAAAAAGTGCTGATCTTTTTTAAAGTGAGCTTTTATTATTGTTGTTATTATGGGGGGCGGGGAAAAGCTAGAGGAGTAATATAGAAGCAGGTTGCCTTTAGTGATTGGGACAAGGACTTTATGGGGAAATTATTCTGCATTTGTGAAAAAAAATTTTCATTGTAGATAATTGCACATTTCAGCAGCTAAGAAATCAAATGGAAGGGAAAAATATGTATGAAGAGACATCAGAACAGGAAGGTATAAGAGAGAGATGGGAAGTTAATAGACAATTGTTGCTTCTTTGAATTAATAAATAATTCAAGGTTTAATCATAGAAGAGTAAACAGACAACATACACAGCTTAAGTTCAAGATTTGTCTAAAAGCATAAAGGAAAAACTAGATCTAAACTAAACAATGATTCAAAGGTAATATATATCTTTAAATTTTGTAGTATAGAAGCAACATGGTACAAGTTCGGAATAAGAAAGACATGAGTTAAAACCTTGATTGACTCTAGTGATGTGTCTGTGAACAAGTCATTAGACCTCTTTAATCTTCACTGCCCTTGTCTCCAAAATAGAAATAGTAATAGGGCCTTCCTCAAAACGGTTGATGTCAAGATCAAATAAGATAAGTATATATATATATATATATATATTTCTTTGCCACAAAAAACTATGTAAATGTCAGTTGTCATTATAATCATCTTGACTTCTTGGGAATTTAAAATCAGTGAAAAAAAGTGCTAGGGGCTTGTACAGATATTTTACTAAAGAAGTTTAAAAAACATTTTTTGAATCCATTGAAAGCAACAGCTTAAAATTCATTTTTTATTATTCAGGTATGTCTAACTTTTTGTGACTCTATGGACCATAGTATGCCAGTACAGATTTTCTTGGCAAAGATAGTGAAGTGGTTTGCCATTTCCTTTTAATATTTAAAAAATTCCTTTTAATTAAGTGTTTAATACCTTTTGTTTCTTTACATCATCAAAATTTCTCACCGTATCTTTTTCTTCTTCCCAGAGAGCAATCCTTTATTACAGATTACATTTTTTAAAGGGGAAAAGTTGCCCCAAATCAGTCAAACTGATCATACATTTTAAAATGTCTGATAATATGCAAATTCAGCATAGGCATGGACCTCCCATTTTGGTAAAGGCATGGGTTGGATATATCTTTTCCCATTTGACTGCTTTTCTCCTTATTCTCGCTATCTTCATAATGCTTATGCTTTTATAGTAGTTATTCTAATGCAGAATCTTTTACATTTCACATAATCAAAGTTGTATATTTTGTCTTTTATATTTGCTTCTTCCTTTATTTGCTTAATAATAGAGCTTTGAGAGATCTCTGTACTTTTCATAATTCTTTTATGAATTTTAATATTAGACTCTTTTAATATTAGAGTCAAGTGTCCTTTTAAAATTAGTTGTAGAATGTGGTATAAAAAGTTGTTCTCTGCCCAATTTCTTCCAGATTACTTCCCAATTTCCTGAGCAGTTTTATCAAATGGGGAACTTTTTCCTAAGTACTCTTTTCCCAGATCTTCAAACACTGGATTAAATGGGTTCATTTCTTTCTTCTCCTCCTCTCCCTCCCCATTTTTTTTCTCTCTGTTTCTGTGCCTCTGTCTCTCTTGGTCTCTTTCTTAAAATAGTACCAAATGGTTGTGATGAATGCTGGATTCCTTGTTTTTAGTATTATTTTTGTCCTTTCAAAGTGCTTTTCTACTTCATTCCTTCCTCTTGTTAAATTAAATCAGAAAGTATTTATTAAGTATCTACTATATATTAATATTGTACTAAGTTCTGGGAATACAAAAAAGAGCAAAAAACAGTTCATATTCCCAAGGGGCTCACAATCTAATCCAGCAAGCAACAAGAGGGAGAGAAAGAAAGGAAATGACCTTTTATATGGTATCTCCTATGTGCCTTGCACTGTGCTAAGTTTAGCTTTATAAATATTATCTCATTTGATCTTAATAACAATCCTTTGAGGTAAGTGCTGTTATTATACTCATTATATAGTTGAAATTAACAATTTTAGCAAGTTGTAGGATATAAAAGAAACCTGAAAAAATCATCAACATTTTTATAAATTACCAACAAAGTCCCACAGCAAGGAATAGAGAAACTCCATTTAAAATAAATATAAATGTAAAATATTTGGGAATCTGCCTGTCAAGACAAATGTAGGAACTATAGGAATACAATTACAAAATACTTTTCAAATAAACTTGGATCTTAACAATTGGAAAAAATATAAATTGCATATAAATAGGCTGAGCCAATGTAACAAAGATGACAATTCTGCCTAAAATAATATAACTTATTTAGTAATGGCATTAACTGGCAGTCATGCATAATGTGGCAGTCATAGTGCTAGAAAACATAGTAACAATTCACCTAAAAGAACAAAAGGTCAAAAATATTACGGGAATCAATGGGGGAAAAAGTGAAAGAAGGTAGCATTGTAATATTAGATCTCAAACTGTTTTATATGTCAGTAATCATCAAAACATTTTGATACTCGCTAAGAAGTAAAATTATGGATCAATGGATAGATTAGGGACAAAATACACAGTACCATATAGACAAAATACTTTTTTGCATTTGATAAATCCAAATATCCAAGTATTTAGGACAATAATTTGGTATTTGACAAAAATTTCTGGGAAAACTGGAAAGCAGTTTGATGAAAACTAGGTATAGGCCAAAATTTCACACCATGTACCAAGGTAAAATCAAAATAGATATCTAATTGGGACATAAAGAATATCACAAGCTGCTCCAAGTCATTATTAATCAGAGAAATGCAAATTAAGACAATTCTGAGATACCACTACACACCTGTCAGATTGGCTAGAATGACAGGGAAAGATAATGCAGAATGTTGGAGGGGATGTGGGAAAACTGGGACACTGATACATTGTTGGTGGAATTGTGAATACATCCAGCCATTGTGGAGAGTGATTTGGAACTATGCTCAAAAAGTTATCAAACTGTGCATACCCTTTGATCCAGCAGTGATATTACTGGGCTTATATTCCAAAGAAATTTTAAAGAAGGGAAAGGGACCTGTATGTGCAGAAATCTTTGTGACAGTCCTTTTTGTAGTGGCCAAAAACTGGAAACTGAGTGGATGCCCCTCAATTGGAGAATGACTCAATAAATTATGGTATATGAATATTATGGAATTTTATTGTTCTCTAAGAAATGACCAGCAGGATGATTTCAGAAAGGCCTGGAGAGACTTACATGAACTGATGCTAAGTGAAATGAGCAGGACCAGGAGATCATTATATACTTCAACAACAATACTATATGACGATCAATTCTGATGGACATAGCCCTCTTCAACAATGAGCTGAAACAAATCGGCTCTAATAGAACAGTAATGAATTGAACCAGTTATACCCAGCGAAAGAACTCAGGGAAATGAGTGTGAACCACTACATAGAATTCCCAATCCTGTTTTTGTCCACCTGCATTTTTGATTTCCCTCACAGGTTAATTGTACACTATTTCAAAGTCCGATTCTTTTTGTGTAGCAAAATTAACTGTATGGACATGTATGCATATATTGTATTTAATATGTATTGTTCTACCTGTCCTCTCAGGGAGGGGGTGGGGGAAGAAGGGGAAAAATTGGAACAAAAGATTTTGCAACTATCAATGCTGAAAAATTACCCATGCATATATCTTGTAAATAAAAAGCTATAATTTAAAAAAAAAAAAAAAAAAAGGGAAATTCTCTGGTGGAATGTTGTATATATATTGTAATATATGGTTTTTGTACCATATGTTTTTGGTTAACTATCTTTGTTACAAGGAATGGTTCAAGCTGGATGGGGACATCTATCAAGCTCTTTCAGAAATAATAGTGATATAATGATAAAATGCGTCAATAAAATATGTTTTAAAATGGTCAAAAAAAAAAGAATATCACAAGCAAATTAGAGGAGATTGTAACTTTCTGCCTGTGGAGAAAGGAAGAATTTAATGACCAAATAAGAGATAGCATTATAAGATGTAGATTGGACACTTTTGAGTCCATTAAGTTAAAAAGTTAAAAAGGTTTTACGTAAACAAAACTAATGCTGCCAAGATCAGAAGGAATGCTGACGTTTGGGTAGGGGAGAGAATTGTACAGCAACTTTCTCTGATAAAGAATATATAGAGAAGAGAAAAATTTATAAGAATACAACTCATTTCCTGATTTATAAATAGGCAAAGGCTTAGAACAGATGGTTTTCAAATAAAAAAATCACACTATTTTGATATTAAAATGCTCTAAGTCACTATTGATTTGAGAAATGAAAATCAAAACATCTCTGAGGTATCACTACCCAAAAGACTGGCTAATATGACAGAAACAGAAAATAACAAATGTTGGAAGTTATGTAGAAAAAGTGGGATCCAAATTCACTGTTAGTGAAATTGTGAACTAACATAATAGAGCAATTTGGAATCATGTCCAAAGGGTTATCGAGCTGTGCATACCCTTTGACCCAGCAGTACCACTGCTAAGTCTATATTCAAAAGAAGTCTAAGAAAAGAGAAAGGTACATCTATCCACAGAAGTAGTTATAGTAATTCTTTTTGTGGTGGTAAAGAATTAGAAAGTGAGGAGATGCCCATCATTTGGAGAATGGCTGGACAAGTTATAGTATATGATTTTGATGGAATACTATTGTGCTACCAGAAATGATGAGCTGGACAAGTTGTAGTATATGATTTTGATGGAATACTATTGTGCTACCAGAAATGATGAGCTGGACAAGTTGTAGTATATGATTTTGATGGAATACTATTGTGCTACCAGAAATGATGAGCAAGACACTTTGAGAAAAACCTGGAAAGACTTACAGATGCAAAGTGAAGTAAGCAGAGCCAGGATAACATTTTCACAGCAATATTGTACAACGATCAACTGTAAATGAACTAGGTATTCCTAGCAATACAAAAATCCAAGACAGTTCCAAAAGACTTAGAATGAAAAATTCTATCCATTTCCAGAGAAAGAACTGATGGAGTCTGAAGGCAGATTGAGATTGAGGCTTACTTTTTAAAACTTTATTTTTCTTGTGTTTTTTTTTTGTTTGTTTGTTTGTTTGTTTGTTTTTTTGTGGGGGAGAATTCAGGTGGTGTCTGTGTTTTCTTTTGAACATGGTAAATAGGAATATATTTTGCATGACTATTCATATGTAATTGATATCTAATTGCTTGCCATCTCAAGGAGGATTGAGGGGAAGGAAAAAAGGAAGATTTTGGAACTTAAAATATTAAAAAAAGCAAAAGTTAAAATATCTTTGCATGTAATTTGAAAAATAAAATATAGGCTTCCAAAAAATGCTTTTTCATTCAAATGCTTCTATGAAGATGGGATTTTAGTTGGTACTTGAAGGAAAGGAATCCATAGGCAGATATTAGAAAAAATAATATTTTAGGCAAAAGAAAAAGCCAGTTAAAAATGCCAAAAATCTAGGGATGGAGTGTCTTGTTTGAAAAACTACAAAGAAACCAATGTTACTGGGTCACAAACTATGTTGAAGGGAATAAAACATAAGAAAACCGTTAAGGTAACAAGTTGTATATTAAAAACTAAAGAGAGTATTTTATATTAAATTATAAAGATGATAGGGAGTCAAGAAAGAAATGGCAGGGGGAGGGCAGCATTTGACAACCAAGTGGAGGATGGGAAGTAAAGTAATAGAATGGGGGTAGACTTGAAGCAAGAATAACAATGAATAGACTTATTGCAGTAATCTAGACGTAAACTGATGAGGGCTTGTTCCAGGATGGTGACAATTTCAGAAGATAGAAGGGGACGCTTTTAGAGATGTTTCTAAGATCAAATCAGAAGAGATTTGGTAGTAGATTGATTATATGGGACTAGAGAAAGGGAGAAGTTAGATGATACCTAGATTTCAAGCCTAGATGACTGGAAGGATAGTCCTGTCCTTGACATGAATAGAGATGTTTGAAAGAACAGAGGATTACTATTTTGGACATGTTGAGTTTAAGATGTCTTCAGGACAGCCAGTTTGAGATGTTCATTAGGTAATTGAAGGTTAAAAAATTGTTTTAAAGGTAAAAATATTTACATCCCCACATGGTAAGATACTTGTAATTCTTGCTAATTGTATCTTTGTTATGGTAGTAAGCAAGGGTATACTTGGAGGGCATAGGTACAAGTTGACTTCAATATAATATAAAAAATTAGTAGTGGAAAAGGGATTGTCCTGGAAGAAGAGGAAAGAGAAATTAATTGGTGCAAATTACATCACATGAAGAGGCCTTTTGAAGGAAAGAAAGGAAGGGCATGAACATTGTTCGAACCTTAATCTCTTTGGCTCAAAACTGTGGAATATCATGCATACTTAGTTTGTATGAAAATTTGTCTCACCTTATAGAGAAATAGGAGGGCAAAAGATTAAGAAAAGGAAGATAATAATAGAAGGGGGAGGACAGAAACAGAAGGGGAAAGGGATAAGGGGGTACTGGAAACGGAGGGCAGAGTAAGGGAGATAGTAGTCTGAAGCAAAACACTGGTGAGAATGGAAAGGGGGAAATGGGAGAGAAAAGTATAACCTAGGGAAAATAGAGTTAGTGATCTTAGCTGTGAATGTGAATGGGATAAACTCTCCCATCAAATGGAAGTGGTTAGCAAAGTGAATTAAAATCCAGAATCCTACAATATGTTCTATGAAGCAGAGATACATACAGAGTAAAGTTAAAAAGCTGGAGCAGAATATATTTTACTTCAGCTGAAGTTTTAAAAAAAAAAAAAAAAAGGCAGGGATAGTGATCCTGATCTCAGGTCAAGCAAAAGCAAAAATATATCTAATCAAAAGATTTAATATTTTTATTTTTCCCCAGTTGCATTTAAAATGATTTTTTACATTTGTTTTTAAAACTTTTGAGTTCTAGAGTGTCTTCCTTATCCACACCCCCAGCCCTCATTAAGAAAGCTTATATGAAGTTTTGTAAAACATTTACATAAAAGTCATGTTCTGAAAGAAAAGATAGATATCCTCTTTTAAAAATCCCTCAAGAAAAATAAAGTTTAAAAAGAGAGAATATGCTTCAATCTGTATTGTTGAGTTTAAGATGTCTTCAGAACAGCCAGTCCAGAACAATCAGTTCTTTTTTCTGGGTATAGATAGGATTTTTCATCATAAATCCTGATTTGGATTAGTTGTGA
The DNA here is from genome assembly GCF_902635505.1 of Sarcophilus harrisii. Classification (NCBI taxonomy): domain Eukaryota; kingdom Metazoa; phylum Chordata; class Mammalia; order Dasyuromorphia; family Dasyuridae; genus Sarcophilus; species Sarcophilus harrisii. The sequence goes on along the minus strand of NC_045427.1, from coordinate 507,872,937 downwards.
ATTACTGAGAATAACAAAGTCATTCACAGCTGATCATCTCAGAAAACACACACACACACACACATTCTTAGCAGTACATAGCACCTACAGAAAAATTGACCATGTATAAGAGCATAAAAACCTCACAAGCAAATGCAGAAAAGCAGAAATAGTAAATGTAACCTTTTCAGATCATGATGCAGTAAAAATTACATGTAATAAAGGACCATGGAAAAATAGACCATAACTTAATTGGAAATTAAATAATCTAATCCTGAAGTATGAGTAGGTCAAACAACAAATCCATAAAAACAATAATTTCATCCAAGAGAACAATAATGAGACACAACATACCAAAACTTATGGGATGTAGCCAAAGCAGTTCTTAGAGGAAATTTTATAACTCTGAATGCTTCCATGAATAAAATAAAGAAAAGATAAATGAATTGGACAGACAATTAAAAAAATAGAAAAATATCAAATTAAAACCCCACAATTTCATGACTTTCAGTAATAATGACTTTAATTCAGCTTTATCATACTACTCCAGTTTTGCAAATTTCTTAAAGGTTTTTGTTGTTGTTTTTTCACCTTTGTAGTTCTAGAATTTTGAATTGTACCTTGCACATAATAAATGTTTGTTGAAATTGAAGTGAACATAAGCTCCACTGTTTTCTGGAACAGCAAATGCTTATTCTACCTGTGTATTTTAATTTAGATTTTTAGCTTCATCTCCTCTTCCCTTAGAAAAATCTTACTAATCCTTAAATGACTTAACTCAAGGACTGTATTCTAGTGTAAAGTGACCAAATCTTAATCTTTTATATCCTGTACCTTAGGAAATAAATATTTAATAAGGAGTTTTCTCTGATGTTTGCTCTACAATATCATTATCATTTAGAATTTTTTTTTCTCTTAGAGAAATGATTAGGATTCTCTTGATGAAAAAATTTATCCTGAGCAACTCCCCCACTTCACTTTATTATTTTTTCTTGTTATTATTTAGGGTTTTTTTGGATAGTTAATTTGTTTAGATTATATAAAATTTAAACATCATATCCCATCTAGAAAATACTGACTATACCCGTTAAAAAGTATGTGCCATCAAGTTAAAATGAGAGCCAGCAATTTGAAGCAAAAGTTTACCATATTTCTTAAAACAAAATTCTTGACATTTTTAAGAGGCTTTTATGAAGCCTATGGAAAAGGTTGTTTCTTAGAGAAAGCCTTATGAAGCTGTACTAACAGAAGCTAGTAGACATTTTCATATTTATTTTAACTTCCAAGTCTGTTTTTTATTTGATAAAAGAAAATTGAGGTAATAAAAATTTAAAATAAATAATCATAAAGAGTAAGTTATTTATTTAAAAATATAAGCCCTAAGTTACGTTATATGAATTTTGCTTTGGTATGGAAGTTAAAATAATTACCTTTTATGGTATGATTCTTATAGTGTACTTTATTGATACTTGTATATAAATACTGCATTCTGGTTTTGAATTTTCAGTAAGTTTTTGAAAACAATATCTTAATTAGGATGCTGTTATAAAATATTTTATATTTTTAAGCATTAAATTTATATATATTTAAGTTAAATATCTTTAAAGCCAAATATTTTTTAAACAAAAACAAATTTTCTGTTTTGTTTTTTTTTCTTACTTAGGTTCTTCCTCATCAGCACTGGCTTCTTTTTGAAGTATTTGATGAAAATCGTTTGGTAAGTTATTTTCTAGCAGAGTAAGAGAAGTGTGAAACATTAATGAAAACAGATAGTGAGAAAGAAAAAGGTGTTGATTATTCTTATGCTATTTATTCCCTACATCCCTTTTATGGAGCCATTTCCTTCTTCAAGCGCACTTAAATCTTGGATTTGATTCTTACTCTTATCTAGTTGTCAGCTGATAATATTCTTTTCATTAAAAATCTAATAAGGTTTTATTACAATTTTCCCAGAAGTATTCACATTATAAAAAGGCTAGGAATACAAGTTGGAGAAAGAGCTTTGAATCTCATTTTCTTCCTTTGAAAAATAAACAGTTTAGACCAGATAATCTTTAAAGTTCCTTTCATTCTTGTTTCTGTAGTGTTTTTCATTGTTTCCCATCATTGATTTAATATGCTTTCAGGACCCCAAGAATCAAGGCAAGCACTTCTCTACTTTCTCTGAATGGGGTTTAGTTTAATGGGCAATCACAGTCCTTCACTCTTCCTTTCTTTATTTTCTTATTTCTTCTGGCAAAGAGCAGCCAGTTTACAACACCATTGCTAGTGATAAGTAAACAAAGTTTTATTTATTTATTTCTATGATTATTTATTCATTATCAAATAAAGATTTGGTAGCTGTCTTTGAAAGATAAGTGAAAAATTGAACCAAGATATGATTTTAATATAGTGAAATGAATGCTCTATTAAGTGCTGAAAATATTTAGTTGTCCAGAGTATTTAATTTTTAAGCTCATTTCAAACTGTCCTTGGTTATTTGTGTGTGTGTGTGTGTATGTGTATAGGAAACATGGACAAACATTTAATATATACTTTAAAACAACTTCACAATAAAGGGTCAGTTTCTCTTATACCATTTTCTTTTTCTGTTCTTTGTGGTACTGTTTATGTTTGTCGGGATTAAAATTTTTTTAAAAGATCAGGCATGGCATAGAAGATAGTTTTCCTCTTCAAGAAATGGGAACTTCCAAATGTTTATTTTGGAGCAAAACTCTAACTGGATCTAATCAATTCTAGACCATGAAGTTCTTGTAACTGTAGAAATAGTTAGATTTGAAGGTTTATGTTCATCCCTCTAATATCCTCTCTCTCCTTGGTTCCCAGAGCTTGAGCTCCCACTTCCAGTCCTCTTGTCTTCTCTGGCTCTAAGTCTGAGGCTCCCAGCTTATATGCTCTCTTACAATTACATTATCATAGGTGTGAATTTTTTAGAACTATTTTAAGTACTAAGTACATGTACTGAACTAGAGAACTAGAATCACCATGCTAAACTAGATAATCACTGTCTCATTAATTCCACTGACAACACCTTGTAAGAATCCTTGTTTCAGAGTTCTGGCCCATAACAGTTACTTAAAAATACCAAAATTGAATTTACTCTCTTCCCATACCTAGTCCTCTTTCTGACTTTTTATTTTCCTGATGATACCATCATTCACCCATTCTCCCATTTATGAATATTGGTCTTAATTTTGACTCTTTGTTCTCACTTAGCTTTCATATTTGAATAGATTAATTAGTTCTTTTCATTCCACCTTCAGATCATATCTTGCATTTGTCTCCTCCTCTTATTTCCTGTTGCTACCATCCTAACATACATGAGAAATATCTATGTTAGCAATAATATTGCTATTTACTTAGTATGTTGTAATAACAATAATAGATCTTCCCTTTTTGTTGTCTTTCTCTTTCCAATTCAGCTATCACTTTTCTGCCAGACTAATTTTCTATCTGCTTATGTTACTTCTCTGCTTCAAAATCTTAATGATTCCCTATAGTACTTGCATAAAATTCTAATTTCTTTATGTTATGTTCAGAGTTCTTAAAACAATGGAGTTATTTTTTCATGAATACTCCTTCATTCCATGCATTCTGTTATAACCAATCTGTATTACTCTGTCATTCAAACATGTTGCATCCATATCTGCCTCCATTGATTTCTTTACCTTTTCTTCCTCCATATGAATTTTATTTATCATTTTTTCCAACCCTACAAAGTTAATCCTTGGTTGTTTGATTGGTACAACAAAAAAGAAGTCAGTTAATTTTGGTGATATTGTATTAGGCTGATTTGACCTACCTGTGAGCAATTAATGTTTCTTCATTATTTAGATCTGTATTTATTTCTCAAAAAACCATGTTATAGTTGAATTATTATAGTTCCTGGATGTTTCTTGGTAAATATGCTTTCAAATACAATATAGCTTCTCTGATTATTTTATTTATTTATTTATTTTGCTGAGGCAATTGGGGTTAAGTGACTTGCTCAGGGTCTCACAGCTAGGATCTGAACTCATGTTCTCCTGACTTCAGGGCTGATACTATATCCACTGCACCACCTAGCTGCCTGCTCTTTGGTTATTTTAAGTAGAATTTGTCTCTCTAGCAGTTTTTGCTGAGGTTTATTGGTAATAAATAGAAATGCTAGATTAATAGATATTATATAATAATATATGTTTTATATATATACATATATATAATATATATATAATATAATAGGATAAATAGAAATACAGGATATATTTTTTATCCTGTACCACTATTGAACTTATTGATTATGTCATTGAATTTTTGGTTTACTATAGAGTTCTTTTAATTATGCCATATATCTATAAAAATGATAATTTTGGGGGGGTTGCCTGTTTATTCTATTGATTTCTTTTGTTTTATTTTTGTAGTTAATATTTCTAGAACTGTGTTAAATAGTAGTGGTAATATTGAACATCCTTACTTTAACCTAGATCTTATTGGAGAGTACTTTAATTTTTCTCCATTTTTTATTTTCTTAGACAGTCATCCCTTAAAATTTGTGGAGTTAGAGGCATACCACGCCTGTAATTGTGAAAAACTGCAAATAACTATAGATCCCACCCAAAACTTTATTTTTAATAATTTTGATCATATTTAACACACAAAACAACTAATGATGCCCATAAAAAGTTGACATTTCTTTGTGAGAGATTAGTATATCACATGCTGCTGTACAGAATCTTTGGAGTCTCATATAGCTGTAGTAAGTATTTCTCAGATTTCCTTTCTTAAGAAAAATGCTGATCTACTACTACTTTGAAGGACTTATGATGAAAAATTCTATCCATACCCAGAGAAGAAACTGATTTTGTTTTAACACAGATTGAGCATTTTCCCCCTCCCTCACTCCCTCTGCCTCTCCTTCTCTGCCTCTCCCTCTCTCCTTTCTCCCTCTCTCCTCTCTCCCTCTTTCCTCTCTCCCTCTTTCCCTCCCTCCTTCCTGCACCCCCACTCTCTGTCTCTATGTGTGTGTGTGTGTGTGTGTGTGTGTGTGTGTGTGTGTGTGTGTGTGTGTCTCTCTCTCTCTCTCTCTAACTTCTCTGTCTCTATCTCTCTCTAAGTTAATTTCCTGGGAGTTTTTATTTTCCTTAGGGTGGGAGATCTATGTTTTCTCTCACAACTTGACTTGTTATGGAAATGTTTTGCATAATTTCACATGTGGTTTCTTCATTGTGGTGGGGAGATAAGAGGAGAGAACCTAGAACTCAAAAAATTTTTTTAAATGTAAAAAAAAATTTTTTTGAATGTAACTGGGGAAAGTATTAAATAAATAAATCAAATATAGAAAAAAAGGAAAGAAGTGCAGGCTGCGATGATCACTACAACATAAGGTGATGACTGGGAGAGGAAATCACATGACTGAGTCTAGATAGTAGACAAAAGGTGTTTCCAAAGAGAATGTGTAGCCCATAGTTCTATAGTACACTGAAACTTTTAACAAAATCAAAATTTTAGCACCTATTGATAAAATTATATAGTTGAGATCCAAGATAATTATTCCTGGCTTCTTTAATTTTGAGAAAATGAACTTGATTCAGAATTTTGGCATTGATTTGACATTTTTCTAGGTGTATCAATATGTTTTGGTTTTGATTAATCACAAATCTTTGCTAATATTAATCTTATACTTCCTTACAAAACCATATTTATTAAGTATTTCTTCAAATTGCTGTGATAAATGATGATATAAATATTAATGTAGAAAACAAAATAACATAAAAGATATAGTTATTAACTTCTGATATTGACTTCACTTAAGCACTTAAATAGCTTTATTTATGATGGTGTTTGACTACTTTGTCAATTGACATTCAAAATATCCAAATAAGAAATCCCTTAATTCAGAACTCAAGACCTTAGAAAACAGTTAAAAAAAAAAAAATCACATTTAATAAGAGCAGCTTGTGATACAAAATTTATTTGCTTATTTAAAGCAAGATCATAAAGTAATAATTATCTTTACTATGCTTAACCTTTTCCCATTCTACATGTTACTACATTTTTATAGTAGAAAAACATATATAGTCTTGTTTTCCATGATTCATTTGATTAAAAATGCTTTTTAAAAACTAAAGAATGTTTTTTTTTATGTAGTTTTTGAAAAAAAAAGTGTTGAATTTTTATGTATTTGCTTAGAATACACTACTTATAAAAATATCAGTTTCTTAATTTGTAATTTTAAAAACTGAACTTTTTTTTGTTTATTTTAAATGAATTAGTATATTTTTATTTCCTGGAGTTCTGACTTTAAGTATAGGGTACTGATTTTAAAAGCTCTCTGAGGTTAATTTTTTAATGAATTTTTTTCATTTAAATAAAATACCAGACCTGATCCATGGCTCTTTAGGAAGAGTAAAACTTTAGACTTTTATTACTGATCGGATTATAGTAAAATAATAAATAACTGAAAAAATAGTACAACTTCTGAAAAGATAAATGGTCTATATGTGCTTGGCTCTTAAGCTTTATAAGTTAATTATTACAGCAATTAATTTCATATTACTGTATTTAGTATGAGTACTTTGATGTAAATAAATATATACTTTGTTCGTGAAAATAAACATGCTGCATAATGTTTGTTTATGTACGTTGGATAGCAAAACCAGCTAAATTTCATATGCCACTAGGGGCCAGCAAAGAGTTCTTTACAGACTATCTGAACACTTGGCATTCAGATATGTTTATTTGAAGTATTAAGTCCTTTTTTCAACTTCTGAACTTAGCACAACACTCTTAACTGGGTGGATTGGAGAAACAGTTGAAATTGTAAAAGGTATAAATGTGTCTTGGGGAGGGAGGGTCAAATACGAATTTTTCATGGGATATTTTCTTGGCAGTTTTGATATTCAGAATATAAAAGGCATTATTTTAAAACTGTGCCACTTGGCTAAAATGGCATTCCAATTGCAGGAGAAAATAACTAGTGGTAACTTCTTTAAAATATCTTTATCAGAATGACCTTAATTTTTATGATGAATAAAATTTATTTGATTAGTTTACCTTAAATTTCCCTTTGAATCTGTGACATTTATTTTCCCCTCAGTATTTTGGCATTCCTAACTTATTAAAACTTTATATTTTGGGATTTTAAAAAGTTTAATTGGTAAATATTTCTCGGCATCAATCAACTTAACTGTGTTCCTATTATAGTTATTATTTGGAAAGTCAGTCTTTGATTTGATACTCAGTTCATGGGACTTCATTCCTACCAACTTCCTGTAATTCTATACCTTCGGGTAAAAATATTAGTGGTTAAACTCCTCCGGAGAAAATTTTTGCGCATTGATTCAAATAGTTAAATAGTTCACCTAGTGTAGCCAGAGAGAAAAATACTGTTTAAACTTGAAATGCTAGTGGATTGTTGTTCTTGTGTTACTCATTCATGCAAATGGGAGAAGGTATAATTGAAACAAGGTTGGCTGTGTTTGAGGCAGAGGGCTGCAGCTGAGCTTGGCTTGAAGGTCGCCGGAATTCAAGTGGTCTGTAAGTGAAGGCATTTTGACTACTAGGAAGACTTTTTGAAACCCTAGGCTCTGGAATGAGTTGTTTGCTTCTTTATAGGATAACTTATCTACTATTTTATTTTGGATAAAAGCTACAATTTAAAAATTCTTTTAAATAGACTACTCATGATTTTTGTCTTCAAATGTGGTACAGCTGCTGCTAGCTTGTCTTCAGACAGAGATTTGTTATGACTTTCACTTGCTTGTTTAAAAATGAGAACAAATGGCACAATTGCTTTTTGCATCCAGAAGAAGCAATATTTGCTCACTTTCGGAAACCTCTGGAGATGAATTGGATAATATTCACATGTCCTTCAAAAGATCGACAAAAATTTCAACATCTAACATTATTCACATGAAGCTGACTGCCAGTTTAGCCCCTCAAACACAGGAAAATACTAAGTCTCAGGAAGGAACAACTGAGCCTTCATCTCAAAATATTAGCAAAAAGGGCAACTTTCTCCAGATTTCACTACAGCCTACAAGGTATAGTAGATATCTAAAGTCTGACAATGTTGTAACTACTGGTGAAGATAAAGTATCTACTCATGTTTTAACAGGAGGAATTTATAATGGAGCCACAGAGGATGATAAATTGAGGACTATACATGATGGCAGCCAATTAAGAATCCCTTCCATCAATGACAGCCCATGCAGTATTTTAACCAGGGATAATGACTCTTTTAGCAGCAATTGTAGTGATTATGGATCATGTATGAGTACAAGTGTTGATAGTTCACATAACTGCATCGTTAATGATAGTAGTACATTTCCTCCAAGTGATACTTTTTTCCATGGGACTTTATCCTGTAAAGGTACAACCAAGAAGAATTTGACAAATATTAATACTGTCCCATCTGAAGTTATTTCAAATAATAGAAGTACAATTCCTTTTTACCAGGATGACTTGGAGCAAGGATTGGAGATGATGAAATTTCCAGGGAGAAAGAAATCTAAATTTCCACTAAAATATTGTTCATCTTTACTAATTTTCCCTAAGAGCCCTTCAGCTTCTTCAGTGAACTCAGGTACTTTACCAAGAAAAGGATCCTATCAAACTTCACACCAGTTCATTATTTCTTCCAGTGAACTTGCCAAAACTGAAGATGGTGCAACTTCTAAAGAATTTCTTTCTACAGCAATCAGTGGACTCCGGCTATCTAAATCCATATGTGCTCCAGGGAAAATTAGACACATTAAGCCACTTCATGTGAATGGTTCATTTAAAGAAAACATTTTTACTTCAAATAAGAATTCTAATAAGTTGGTTTGTGAAAAATCATCTTACAGCTGTTCTTGTGTTTCACTACATTTCAGCCAGCAAAGAGCATCTTTATCAAAAAGTGAAACAACAAATGGTCTTTGTAATCCAGAAATGTCAGCTGTGGAGTTTAAACTTAATTCTAGTTCAGAGCATATTGAGCTGATTCATAGCACATCTGCATGCCTGCCATCTCCCCGAAATGTGGACTGTCCAATCAGTATTGAAAGAGAATTGGAAAGATTAAACTTTCAGACAAGCAAATCCCATCACACTTTACAAAGAAGTATTTCATTGGAAGGAACTTATCCAAATCTTTCTTGTTTATCCAGCCTTAAGCATAGTTGTTCCATGGCAGGGCCATCTCAATTACACATTCAGTTCACATCTGGAAATGAAGGCAAAGTGAGTAATTTTCCAAAAGAAGGCAAGAACTATTTCAAAAGAGAATTGTCTAATACTTTGAAACACTGTTGTAAGGTAAGTTTCCTTTGGTACCAGCAATAAATTTTTTGACATTTGCATGAATATTTATGTGGGAATTTCTTGTATCTTGTATCGAAAATATAATAAAGCAATGTTAAAAATTTCATTAAAATTTTGATAGTCTTTATGCTTAGCAAGTTTTCCATGATCAAGAAGTTTATATTCAGAAATATATATTCTGAGCAATTTTAAGTAATTTCATATGCTATTTTATGTTATTTGAAAAGAAAGATGTAAGTTTTGAAAACTTCTTGCCATTTTAAGCAATACAAAGTTTTAATGGCTTAAATGAAAGAAGCTTTAAATCATAATTGTCAAGTTTAATTTTATTTCAGTGAATTTTTTTCTTTGACTAGTGGCATAGTAATTCCTGTGGTTTCATGTTCAGCTTTGCCTTACAAAACTGAAATACTAGCTTGATGATTTTTTGCTTCAATTATGCAATACAAAATTATCTAGATGCATAAAAATAGTGGCTCAAATATTTCAAGATAAGATCTACTTTTTTTTACTAAGTATGCTTTTATTAGATGATAGAGATGATAGATTAAATAAGTACTGTACTGCATATTTATAACAGAAGTAATAAAATGGTATTTATATTTGCATAAAGCTATAACCACAGGAATTTTAAGTTTCTACTCTTTTCATTAGCTACTAGTTCAAACTCACTTTTATTTTACACCATAATTCAGTCTTTCAATACTGTTTTTTAAATCATAATTCTTTGGATCTGGTTTTGAGTAGCATCATTTTGCATGATGTCCTACTTAAGTAATTAGTAAATTTCTTTTGGTGTTTTGTCCTGTCCTAACAGCAGAAGTAGTTACATTTATTTGACTTTTCTATATTACTTAGTGTGAATATTTTAAGATTAGGAAAATTAAACTAAATTTAAAATGCTATGAACTTGGAAGATTTTGAAACCCTGGAAAATCATACATATCTTATTTTAAAAATATGTAAGAAGCAATTCCAGATGATAAAAAGTATAAATTTTTCAAAGATTTTTTTTTTCTGCCTATGGTATGACCATGTGATTCCTTATAACAATATGGAAAGTGAAAAATAAATTTATTTGAACAATTAAGTAAATCATAGAAAATTTTCTCCTCCCATTTTAATATCTTATAGCCAGATATTTTTCATTCCACAAATTAAAAATAGTATCACTTAGTATCTACAGATCACTGGGATAAGAAAGAGAAAAGCTAAGCATTTTGGATTCTAATGACTCATTTGTAGATAGCTATGATTTGATCCTATTTCTTTCTAAAATTTTTTAAATTAGCTCTTTGGAGATAAAGCAGAGATAAACAATAGTTCAATCAAATTTATATTGTATATTTTTCCCCCAATGGAAGGAAACTAAAATGTTGAAGCGATATCAGCGTGTGAAGTTTCTTAACCATATTATATTTTAATTGGATATCGGGATTTCCACATGACCTGTAAAGGAAAGTTAATTTAGAAATATTTCTAGTCTACTGACTTAAATTACTTGATTTAGTAGTCACATAATTGTTGGATTTTTTTTGTTGTTGTTTTTTGAATCATTCTTGCATTGTTTTCTGAAATTCACCTACCATTGTTTTAAGGATTATTTGAGGAACCAAAATACAGAAATAATAGTTGGCATTGATTATTTGTTTTCATTTAAACAGTTAATATACATATCTTTGCTATAATCTCAAACATTTCTGTTTTATTTTTAGAGTGACATATTTGATCATAGAACACTTTAAATTTGTAAAACCCATCAAAGCTTTATATTGTACAATATTTTCTTTTAAATATTAAATGAATTTTCCTGCTTTTTTTTGTTTTATCAAACAATTGTAAATAGCATGGTGGTAGTTAAGGGTGGTTTATATTGGATTTTTTTTTGAAGTGGTTGGGCAGAGATTTGTTATAAAAGTAAATATCATTGTTTAGCAGTGGCATGATAAAAAAAAGTTTCATATATCTTTTGTTGGTCAGTAATTATATGTAAATCTAATTACCATTATATATTCTAACTCCTTTAAAAATAAACAGAGCCCAAAATATTTCTCATGACTCCAATTAGTCTAAGTATTCTGATATCCTAAGTCTGTATTCACTTTTAACAAGTTGATATTAGTGTAGAATTTAGTAAGGTCAACTATGTGCACAAGGAAGCTATGAAATTAAATCAATGCTTAAGTGAAAAGACCATAGTGTTTAAAGCAGAGAAAGACATAAACATTAATTTGTTACCTGTGAATGATTTATTCTGTAGTGTTTTTATAATAGAGTCATATATGGGATAATCAGACATATTTTGGAAGATAATATTTATCTCTGGCAACTTAAATGTTAACTTGGATATAATATATTTCATAAGCTTTTGACTTTTTAAAACTTTACATTAAATAAAAAATTAAATAAGACATTTTAAGGAAAGTCAGAGATTAGATATTTTGGCATTGGGAACCTTCCCTCCCAACCCCCCAGCATTTTTCAGAATTGTGCTTTATTTTTGGGAGGAAAAAAGATAGTTCTAAAATTTCTAATCAGTTCACCAAAGGTACATCTCAATTTTCCAGATTTTATTCATTCAGTTTTAGCTTGGTCCTCTGCTTTTTTTTTTGACCTCTTTTTCTGTTTTTCTCTATAGAATAGGGAAAGCTTGTTGACAGGTAATTAAAAAATCTAATTTCTATGTTGTTCAGAACTCAACATTTTGCTTCAGCTTTATAGGCTTTTTCCTTTACTTATGCTTTTGCATATATCTATTTGAAAATTTGCTTTAAAATATTTATTTTTGTGAGTTAAACCAGTCATAAAAACTTTTTTCTTTTCTTAATCCAGTTTGTGAACTTTTTGTTAGTTCATTGTATTAACCTTTTCCAAAAGATTTTTGTTTGATTAATAACAATGTTCATATAGAATTTTTGGGTTTAAAAAGTGATCTCTTAAAAAAAAACACAATAAATAAGTCATTTACATATTATTGCCATTATAAGAAACCTGAATCTTGGGTGAAATGACTTGTCCTAAAATGCAGTTTATAGCATGTTAAACACAATGCATATATAATGATAAGATATAAACTTTGGAATTGAAATATTTAGTCAAGTGATATTAATTACTATTTCTGTGATAATTTGTTTCAAAATCATTCATATTTCTCTATAGGAAAGTATTAATAATATAAAACTGTCAATGGGTTTTGCATTAAACCTCCATGTAAAGCAGGAAAAAGAATTAATGATTTACATGTTTATATTATTTTAAGGTTTAAGGTATAGTTATGAGCCTCTAAGGTCATACAACTGATTCGTGTAAAAACTTGAATTCAAAAACAGTACTCTTTCTGCCATACTGGCTCTTCCCTACTCCTTTCGTTTTACTTTGTCTTTAACTGTCTGTACTAAACACAGCTGACTTTAGTGTTATCTTAGTTTTTCTTTACATAAATGGGTTGTCTAGTTTCTGACAATCTTTATGCCTCTTCTCCCTTATTAGTAAGCAAACTGCTCATTGTATTCTAACTGATTATTTTCCAAGACCTGTCAAAAATTGGTGAATTAATATAAGGAAGAATGAAATACATTCTTTTAAGGCAAAGTAGGAGAATCTGTAAAGTGAGAAGTGATAAACAATAAAAATTGCATATATGAGAAATCTAGGTTCTCTTGCGCAAAGGAAATTGCTAAAAATTGCTATACCAGTATTTATTTATTGGGCATTTATTGTGTGCCTAGTGCCATGGTTAATATTCTTGGGAATAGTGAAAAAGTAGTTACATGGTTCTTGCCCCCTAAACTTATAGTTTAATAGGAAAACAAGATACTTGAAGCAATAATCATGCAAAAAGAGCATTTGACTAGGAGTTGAGGCCTGTATTCTAATTTTTAATATCTGTTATTTTATTTTTATTAACATTTTTATGTTAGTCATTTTCAGATAAATCTCTCCTCTCAAAATGAGCCTTTAATTATAACAAAGAAAAATAGTTAAGCAAAACTAATCAGCCCAATGATCATGTCTGACTATAAGTGCTGTATTCATATGCCTAATTCACTACCTTTTTATCAAAAAGAGGACATTAACTCATCTTTTTAAAGAAGAAAATCTGTCTTTTCTCCTTACATCATCCCAATTGAGAGCACAAGAAAAATAAAGCCTATTACAAATGTATAGTAAATCAAAACATATTTCCATATTGGACATGTGCTGAAAAAATTTTCATTCATTCTACATCCACTTCACCTCTCTTTCAGGAGGTGTGGATAACATGTTTCATTTGCCCTCTGAAATCATGCTTTGTCATTACATTGATGAGATCAACCTAATAGTACTCTATCATATTTATGTTTCATAATTTGTTCATTCATTCTCCAATTGATGAATATCTACCACCTCAAAGAATTATAAATTGTTCTGTTTATCCTTAGAATTTGTTTTGCCAGGGACTTGTCCTTCTCTTAATATTTTCTTCCTCAACTTCCTTATCTCTCCTTCTCCCCTTTTCCTGTTAAATAAAATTCTATACTCATCTGTGTGTGTGTATGTGTGTTGTTCTTATTTTGACCAGTTCCGATGAGAATGAGCCACTCCTCCCATTATCTACTCCTTTTTATAGAAAATATAAATTTCCCAAATGTTCCTTTCCCTTCTCCCTTTCCTTTTTCATTCCTTTCTTAAGATTATTAAGGGACAGCAACTACCTCTAAGGCTTGTTTAAATGAACTTCCTCTGTAGTTCCTGATAATGATAGTTTCAAGGGAACACATTTATCTGCACCACATTTAAATGTGAACAGTTTATCCTTGTTTAGTTATTTATCACTGTTCGTTCATATGCCTTTTTATGTTTCCTTCACTTTTGTGTTTGAACTTTAAAGATTCTTTGCAGCTCCAGTCTTTTCATCAGAGATGCTTAGAAGTTCTCTATTTCATTAAAGATCCATTTTCTTCTTTGTAGTATTATATACATTTTTATGTTAGTTATTCTTGGCCATAAGCCTATATCCGTTGCCTCTGGAAAGCTGTATTCCAGGTTTTCTGCTTCTATATAGTAGTTTATCATCTGTGATCCAGACTAATTTCTCAGCACTTAAATTCTTTATTTCTGGCTGTTTATAGTAATTTTTTTTTTTGACGTGGAAACTTTGGAATTTGGCTGTGATGTTACTGGGAGTTTTCATTTTGAGGTTTCTTTCAGAAAGTGATTGAAAAATTTTTATTTCTACCTTGTACTCTGGGCAGTTTTCTTGTAAGCTTTCTTAGGATGTCTAGGCTCTTTTTTTTTTTTTTTTTTTTTTGGTCATGGCATTCAGATCAATGATTCTGACTTGTACAGCTGACTGCTGTCATCTTGAGTTTTACTCATTTATCTTTAAACTAATTTATTTGGAATGGAAAAATTATTTTTTAAAATGTATAATATATGTTGCCTAAAATAAACTACATTTAACTTGAAAAATAAAATTAAAAGCAATAAAATGCAGCTCCTAGAACTAGACACAATACTCTAAAGTTGATCTTATCAGGACAGAATACAGGGGACTTTTACCTGCTTTAAACTTTATAGTATGCTTCTCAGGATAGTTTAGTTTGGCAATCACATCATGATGTTGACTTAAATTGAGTTTACAATTCACAAAAACTCCCAGTTCTTTTTCACATGATTTACTACCTAAATCTACCTTTCCCATTTAGTACTTAGGAAATTAAATTTTTCATTGACACAATTGTAAGACTTTAAATTTATCCCTTTTAAAATTCATCTTATTAGATTAAGTCAATTATTCTAATTTATTGAGACCTTTTAGGATTCTTACTTTTTCAGTATATTAGCTATTCTTCCAAGTTTTATGCCATCTGCAAATTATTAGATAAGCATCTTTCATCCAGATTGCTGATAAAAATGCAAATTATTTCATTAAGTCCTACTTCCATTAAAATTTTTTAACATTTATTTTTTAAAATATTGAGTTCTATTTCTTCCTCATCCTTGAAGACCAAGCAATATGATGTCCGTTCATTTAAGTATTATTGTGCTTATCTGTATTCATCTCAATTCTTATAGAATGACATGTGTCATTTGATACAATTTGAAGTATCAGATGACACAAATGTGTTATTTCTTCCCATATTATAGCAACGATATTGTTACATTCATGCACCAAAATTTATTTAGTATTCCCTAATCAATAGAAATCTAAAATTCTTTTTCTTTGCTACTACAAAAAAGTGCTATAATAAATGTTTTGGTGTATGTGAGATATGAGGACTAACTTTTTATCAATAACTTTCTAAGAGTGAATATATGGGTCAAAAAACAGGATTTTTTTGGTCACTTTATTTGCATAATTCCAAATTGCTCTCCAAAAGTTATTCTTAGATACACCAATTGTACACTAGTGTTAAGGTTGGGTAGGGATTCCAAAAGGTTGGGGTAACAGACCGTGTTGTGAGGTATCTCAAAAGAATTTGCAGACTTGAACTTACATCTAAGTAGAGAGACAGAGTTTATTGTAATTGTAACACTAATTGAAGCCAGTTGAAGTCCAAAGATTTTAACAAAGAACTTAGAGCAAGGAGATAAATTTATCCAGTTCTTCATGTCACTGATTTGCTAATTTTATGGCCTAGAGGTAGCTCTGAAGCGTAGTTTCAGGAATTTGGTTATCACTGACCAGCAGACCTAGGGTTATCCTAAAGCCAGATGACTTTACAATCATCTACAGACAAGATTGTCAAAACAATAGCATCCTAAGGTTAGAGAATCTCAGGATCACTAATATATTTTCCCTAAAGTCTAAGGGAAGAATTATTATTATATTCCTAGGTCAGAAGACTTTTACAATCATTGACAGAACGATAGCATTCTTGGATCAGAGGGCCTCGGGATCACCGATTCCAAAACCAGAAGATTTAGAATCTCTGACATTATTAAAACAGAAGCACCCCTAAGGTCAGGGAACCTTAAAATTATTTCTGTCTCTTTAGAAGCTATATTCTATCACTAGTGTACCTGTCTTTTTATGACCCATCCAACAGTGACATTTCTCATTTTTTGTCATCTTTTCATGTTTGGAAGGTGAGAGGCAAGTAGGATTGTTTTGTATTTCTCCCATCAGTGTTTTGAAGCATCATTTCATTTGGTTGTTAATGGTTTGTGATGTTGCCAAATGAAGGAAATTTATTTTTTTTCCATAAAGAAGATGTGCATATTTAGGTAAAATTTTATTGTGGATTCATTACAAGGCCTTTTCCTCTATCATCAGTCACTCAATAATGGCTATTAGTGCCTGTTGTGTGCCAGGTACTGTGTTTGATTGAAGGATATAAGTTTATAAAGAAAAAATATTTCCATGTGGAAATGAACTTGCATTCAGATGAGGGAAAGAAGTACCTATAAAAATAAAGTTAATTAAAATGTGTGTGTGTATGTGTTATGGGCACTAGTGGTTTGGGAGATCAGGAATAGTTTCATGCAAAAGATGATGTCTGAGCTTCAGAATCTGAGTCAGAGGTTAGGAGGAAGGACATTCCAAGAGACCTGTACAAGGGTACAAGGACATGAAAATGGAAGATATATTATCGTGAGTGACTCATTCTTCATCATTATAGAAAGAGGGGAAGTACTATAGGAAGTACCCATTACATGCAAGATACTCTGCTAAGCACTTGACAGCCATTATCTCAATTGATCCTCACAACAACTCTGAGAAAACCAAGGTAGACTAGGCTAAAAGACTGGCCGACAATCGCAGCTAATCCAAATCTGAGGTCAGAGTTGAACTCAGGTTTCCTGACTTCAGGTTTAGCCCTCTATCCACTACCCAGGAGAAGCGGGATTGAACAGTTTATATTCTGTTCTAGAGACACAAGGAAGCCACTAGAGTAGTGTAAGCAGGGGACTTATGTGGTCGATGTGCAAGAGATGCCAATTAGGAGGTTAAGGCAGTGATCTGGGCACAAGATAATAAAAGCTTGAACCAGAGCAGAATTTGGACAACTGATTGCACACGTGAGATAAGGAGAATAAGAAACACAGGATAATGCCAAGATTAGGAACCTGAAACACTGCACAGATGGTGATGCCTTGGACAGAAAACGGGAAATTTGGAAAAGGTATGGATTTGGAAAGATGGAATTTAGTTTTGGGTTGAGTTTTAACTATCTCTGGGACATTCAGTTTAAAATATCCAGGAGGTATTTAGTGATATAGGACAGAGGCTCAGGGGAAAGAGACTGCAGGTGGGAATGCATATCTGAGAATCATCCTCAAAGAGATGATATTTGAGCCCACAGGAACTGAGAAGATAACTTAGAGGGAGGAGAATGTCCAGGGCAGAGCCAATTTGCCAAACTACCTGCTTGCAACCAGAACAGAGTAGCCTAAAAGGCTTACAGAAGATTCCCAGGTGCGAAAGCTGCAGTGCTCTGACTCCTACCCCAGCTTTTTGCCCCATGCTCCTCTTGCTGAAGTCTGGGCTCAGCAGACTGCCCCCCTGGCTATTTGAGACAGACTTGTTCTGAATTTCTTCCAAGGTGTCTTCTTCTGGGAATGTGTTGCATTTCAAATATTTGTGGATTCTTTGACTCCAAGACCAGAGTAGAGGCTTAATCTGCTGTTGGTTTGAGAGATCACAGAAAGTCATGTCTGCTCTCTGCCATCTTGGCTCTGCCCCTCAAAAGAAATCATTTAAAAAGCTGGGTAGGATTATTGTCAGGGACACGGAGCTGGCAGAAGAGATCCAAAACTTATTGTCTTACACATACACACATACATATTCAATATGTATTCAATATAGCATATAAGCATTTAATAAAAGTTTTTTGAATGAATGTGAATGAAAGACCATATTCACCTGCTAGTATAAATCACTGAAGAGCTTAAAGTTACCCTTTCCTTCTATTGCCTTTAAGGACTGACTCAGCCTCTTCTCACTCATATCTTTTCCTTCCACCTAGGCTTTCTCTCATCCCCTGGCTTACTGTAGAATAGAGTAAAATCACAGAGCTTTTTCCATCACTGAAACAAAAAAGTCCTCTTAATTATTATCTCAGTGTTTTTACCAGAAAAGGAAGGTATAAGTAAGAGAGTCTCTTTTATTGGATCACTTTCTCTACCCATCTTTTTTCATTTAGACCCCACAAAGAAGAACCAAGGACACATAGATGACAGTGGTAGGATTTGGATATGCTAAAATAAGATTCATCTGTATTTCATGGGACTTATTCTTCTTCTGTGCATTTGTTATAGAAGGAGGATGAAGCCTGTTCAAAGATAGGGCTGGAAGTAGGCTGCCTTCCCATACGATCCCAAGAGCTGACTTGATCCCAAGAGCTGACTTGATGAGGAGACTCAGAAGGAACTTGTTCCTCCCTCCCCTAAGTTCCTGCTATTGCTTAGAACCAGCAAGCAGGAACAGCCAGGATGGTGAAAGAGGAGAGAAGGCTCATTATTGGTGTCTAATTAGAGAGAAAATAAGAAAAAATTTAAGTCGTCAAGAGCTAGGAAAAAGAAATTTCTTTTGCTGCTTAACTGCCCAAGCTGATCAAGCTATTATTTGGGGTAGTTGTTCTTATGAAAGGGATATAAATGAATAGTACTGCCGGGAATGTTTTTGCTTAAAATAAAGCAAATCTGTATATATCTTAATATGATGATATGTTATGATAAAATGTTAATGGTTAGAATGCAACTTAAATTTGTTTATAGTGTGAAATTAGTTGGATTCATTTATCTGACTTATCAAAAGTCTGACTTAAGTTTCAATAAGAATAATGTTGTATTTATAAGGGAGCTTTTGACACTTACTTTCTTTAAAAAAAACCAAACAACTCAGACGTGTATATTGTTTTGATTGCATGGATACTTTATATTTCTTCCAAAAAAATTAAATACATACCTTCTCATCTGTGGAAGCAATTTGACTAATGTTTATAGAGAGTTAAACCTTAATTGATCATATAATCACACAAGCAAATTGGAAATATATTCAGATTTTATTTTTGTAGTATTGAAAAACCCCGAGAAAGTTATTTGTTTTAATAAGAAAATTTGCGAGAAAAATATTATTCTGTCATCATATTTAATGGTCTTATATCAAGGTTTGACAAAAACTGTTTTCTAGTCTTCATTCATTGTAACAAGAATTTATTAAATAATGACTTTGCCAGGGCATTGTACTAGCTCTGAACACTTAGATTTTCCTTTGCCAACACAAAGATGGCTGCTATAAATCATTTTATACATTTGTACAACAAAAAAATGAATGAATGAAAGGTGATACCTTCCTGCTAGTGTAAATACCTGAAGAGCTTCCTAAAGTTACCCCTTTCTTCTTAAGGATTAAGTCACCTTCTTATTTTCATATCTTTTTCTTCCAACTAGGGTTTCTTTCCTTTCTAGCTTGCTGCATAGAAGAATAAAATCACAAAGCTTTTTCCATCCTTTTCCATCACTGAAACAAACAAAAAATCTTTTTTGTTATCTCAGTGTTTTTAGTGAAAGTGGAAGGTGGGAGTAAAAAACTGAAATCTTGCCATTTCTCAGTGTCTTCCCATAGCATTAACTAAGTCTTATCAGTTTCTCCCTTGGTTCAGAGGACAGCCAAAGTAGAGAAGTTTACATCAGTATAGTATGCAGTATTGTACAAATAGGTCCTTTCCCTTTTCTTTCATCTCTTTGGGATATAGACCTATTTCTATATCTAAGGCTATGTACAGTTTTAAAGCCATTTGGACTTAGTTCCAAATTGTTTTTAGGAAAAATGAGGCTACTTTATACTCCCCCAACAGTGCAATAGTTTCCCATTTTCTCATGTCCCCTCCAGAATTTGTCATTTTCCTTTTTTTTTTTTTTTCCATATTATCCAATCTGTTAAGGATAAGGTGGTATCTCTGAATTAATTTAATTTGCTTTTCTCTAACTATAGTTTTTTAAAAAAATCTTTTCTTCATTTTTTACAGCACAACATAGCTCACCTTATTCATCTGCCATAATTTGTTAACTAAATCTATTCTTCAGTTGTTGGACATCCCTTTAGTTTTCATTATTTTTGTCATCACAAAAAAGCTGCTATGAATATTGTTGGTCATAAAAGGCATTTGCTTCTTTCTTTATCTATTTGGGTATACCCAAATAGATAAAGAAAGAAGCAAATGCAGTGATATAACTGAATCAAAGGGTACACAGTTGACTAACTTTTTTAGTATGATTCCAAATTGCTTACCAGAATGGTTGTACATATTCATTGTTCCATCAGGAGGGCATCTTGTGTGCCTATTTTCCCACAATCCTTCCAACATTTGTTCTTTTCTTTTCTTTTTTTTTTTCATCTTTGCCACTTTGATCAGTGTGAGGTAGATTGTCAGAATTGCTTTTATTTATTTTTCTCTAATTATAATGATTTAGAGCATTTTTAAAAACAATGGCTATAAGTACATGAGTTTTTTGAGAACTTTATATTTGTTCTTATCCCTAGACTATTTATCAGTTATATAATAGTTCTTTTTCTTATAAATTTGAATCAATTCCTTATGTATCTTGGAAATGAGACATTCATCAGGGAACTTTGCTGCAAAAACTTTCTTTTTGTTTCTTTTTTAACTTAAAATACATTGGATTTGTTTTTTAAGAACACTTTAATTTTATGTAATCAAAATTACACATTTTATCTTCTATGTTCCTAGTTGCCTTTTTTGTTATATATTTTTCTTCTTTCCATACTTTCCCCCCATGTTTCTCCAATTTGTTTATGATATAACATTTGTTATCTAGATCATCAATCCACTTTGATTACTTCCATATTCCTATTCAATTTCTCTGAGAAATTTTTCTTAAATTGTGAATTCTGGCAATTATTTCTCTTAAGATTTTTTACCTTTTTGTTTCCTTGTGAATTTTATTATTATTTGGTTTGTTTCATAAAGTAATCCTTTGGTAGTTTGGCATGACCCTGAATAAATTAATTTCAGTAGCTAATCATTTTTACTATATCAGATCATCTCCCTATAATCTCCCTAATATTTTCCCTAACTATTTAGATCTGTTTTTATTTCTCTAAACAGTTGTTTTTAATTTCATTTATATAGTTTCAGAGTACATCTTGGATAGCAGACTTCCTGGTATTTTATATATTTTGTAGTAATTTTACATGAAGTTTTTCCCCTAAATCTTCTTGCAGGGTTTTGTTGGTGAAGTAGAAAAGCTGATTATTTTTGTGAATTTGCAAGTTTCCTGAATTACTACTTCAATTTTTTTTTTTTAGTTAACTCTTTAGGATTCTTTAAGTATACTATTTTATCATCTGTAAAACGTAAGCCATAATTTTGTTTCTTCTTTGACTGTGATTATTCCCTAAATTTCTTTTTATTGTCTTTTTGTTTTAGTACATTTCTCATATAATGTCAAGTAGAAATGGTGACAGTGGACAATATTATTTTATCCCCCAAATTCAATGGAAAGGATTCTAAATTATTTCTGTTACAAATAACTATTTACCTCTTGGTTTTAGATATATACCATTTATCTTATAAGGCAAGATTCATTTGTTTATGTTTTCTATTATTTATAACAAAAATTAATGATGTTGATGTCTGTTATTAAAATAGTTTATTCAGTTTATAGTTTTCCTAATATGAAACCAGTTCTCCAGTCCTGTCATATATCCATGTTGGTCATAGTGTATAATCTTTATAATGTTATTTTAGTCTTTTTGTTAATATTTTAAATGTTTTATACACATTAGGAATATTGGTCTATAACTTTCTTTTTCATTTTTAAAAAAATTTCCTAGATTTGTATATGAAGACCATATCTGCATTTATAGAATTTATAAAAAAAATTTGTCTAATAACGGAAATTAGTTTTTGAATGTTTTTTGTTTTTGCTTTTTGCTGAGTCATACAATTGGGAAATGTTAAGTGTCTGAGGTCACATTTGAACGCGGGTTCTCCTGACTTCCGGGCGGTTCTCCATCTATTGCGCCACCTAGCTGTCTCTGGTTTTTAAATGTTTAATAGAATTCATCTGTAAATCTATCTTGAGTTTTTTCCTTTGGAAATTCATTAACTGTTAAATTTCTTCCTCTAAATTTGTTGCTTAAATTCTCAATTTCTTGTTATGTCCACTTGAGTATTTAATATTTTGTAAATATTCATTTATTTCATGTAAATTGTTTGTGGACATATAGCCGGCTGCATCTCAAAAATTTTGGACTGTTGTTTTCATTGTGTACATTTATCCTTAATGAAAATGTTTTATTTCTGTGATTGATTCTTTAACCCAACACTTCTTTATATTTATTTAGTGTCTAGTTTATTTTTAATGCTTTTTTCAGTGGCCTTTTAGTTAATATAATTTTTTTTCCTCATCATCAAGTAAGGGTTACATAATAAAAAAAGAGAGAGAGACTTAAAAGGATATCTTCAATTGTGATAAAATCTGTTCAATGTATGTTTATGCAAATTGAGGGGTGATTTAATAAGCAAGTGAGATTGACTCCAAATCATTTTGCCGCACAAGATGCTTAGGATATCTTTAAATCACTTACTATTTATCTGAATTATTATTCAGCCTTTAAGAGACTATAAATCCATAAATATGAAATGACAAAGGAGAGAGGGTTTGCTACATTTAAAGTGGGAGTATAAATGAGATAGGGGTGAAGTCCTGACAGGTACTCTTTAGATTAGTGACAACGACTTTCTTGATATTACACAAATAAAACATTCTATCTCAGCTTCAAGCATTTTCTCTCGCTATTTGCCATACATGAAATATTCTCCCGCATCTCTACCTATTGACTTCCCAAAGCCTTTTGGTCCCAATTAAAATCTCATCTACAGAAAGTCTTTCCCAATCTTTCGCTCTTTAACAGTTTTCTGCTGTGAATTTTTTCTTCTTTGTCCTGTATATAACTTGTTTAGGCATATTATTTACTTGTTGATTATGAGTTTTAGATTATGAGTTTCTTCAGGAAGGGGCTGTCTTTTGCCTCTTTTTTATCCCCAGATGTTTAACAACTGTTAAGCTCCACACATAATAAGAGCCTAGTTAATGTTTATTGACCAAATGGAAGCCATGAGAATCGAGGCCATGAGACTGGGGGGCCACGAGGATGAAGGCCACGAGACTGGGGGCCACGAGAAGTCAGCTTAATTGAAAAGGTCAATTTCAAAGTCAGATCCAAAATCAAAGTTCATAGTCTAGGTAAATTTCAGGTTTCCAGAGATGTGGAAACAAAAGAATGTGGAGTGAATTTAGGACATATCATTTTGTCATTAGAGATACAAACTATACCAGAGAACTTGTAATATTGCTGAAGTATTTAAAGTTTACTTTGAGGGGGAAAAAGTAATAGCATCCAAAATTTTTCATTTTTTTAAGGTCATAAAAATGTTAATCTTCATTTCTTTGTGTAATGGGCTGAGGCTTGAGTTGATGCACTGAGGTCCCAAGCACTGAGGCTAAATAGTAATTGGACTATACTCTATTAATATACATGCTTAGATAAAGAATGGCCCCCGCCCACTCTCTGTGCAAGTCCTGATGTGTTGTATAGGAAATGACGATTTTGGTGGGTGGAGGCAGAGAGACAGGAAGAGGCTGGGAGAGATTGGGCCTGGGTTCCAGTCTGGTAGTGGCTGGTCGTGTGGCTGCTGGTCTAGCTAGCTTCTTGACTTAGCTGCTGACATTGCTATTGCCGATTTCCTTCTTCCTCCAATCTTTCTTCACTGAGAAGAAAGATTGACTGTTTTCCCCTAACCTGAATTCCTGACTCTGGCTGATTTTAAAATACGCGGTCATAATATCTTTGCTCTGGCAATCTTCTAGCACATAGAATATAAGCCTATTTTTACCTATCAGTTGCTTTTTTCAAAGAAACTTTTCTTTCCCTCTTTATTGGATCTTAAATGTTTAAAAATTCATTTAAATATAAAGATCCATGGCTTAAAATAGATTTTTTTCTCAATATTGGTTAGGTAAAAATTCTTTTTGTAGATTATAATATCTAATTTCTTTCTTGTCAAGTGTTTAAGTATAAATTTTTTTGTGTAATTATTATGTATTTTATAGTGAGACATTCCAGATGGGATCACAGTTCTACGCTAATCGTTGGTACAATCCTTTAAACTTAGACCACTAGTTTAAAGTTCAGCAATTTAGTTAATGTTTATGGCCTAGATTTCTTTATTTCCTAAGCTACTGCCCATTTTTTTCTTGGCAATACTAAAAAAGCGTTTTTTAATTTCCAGAAACATGTTTTTAAAATCAGTGGATGAAGCAAAAAACAGATATGTAGAAGTGAGAGGGACTAAATATTTATGTAGTTTGTCATTTTAAAAATCAGTTTATATTACTAAATATACTACTATATATTTACTAGTATAAAGAATTGTACTCTAAAGAGATAAACTATTAGTTTATCTCAAGCAGAACTAAGAAATTTAGAGCCAACCTTAACATGTTTGGTAAATAGTACATATTGAAGTGTGAAGGTATTTTGGACAAGAAGGTAGAATTTTTTTGTATAGCACTGTGATCACCCCAGATCTCCTCTCAAATTTTTAGAAAAACCCAGCCAAGCTTCAAGGATACTCTTGTCAGTCCACCTCCCCTGATGAACCACACTGATGTATATACTCTTGAACTACATATTAATAAGATTAACCATGTAGTTCAAAACAATGAAGTGAAGAACAAAGTTTTATAATACTTAGACACACACACACACACACGGTGCACTCTAACATAAAGACACCATTAGTAGAAAGAGAGAATGTGGAAAAAGTACATGGAAGGCAAAACAAGAACCTGAATTCTTATTTGAGGAAACAGATATAGGGAAGGAATATGTTTGTATGATTAGGGGATATGCACTTGGGGGCAGTTGGCGATTCTTATACTAAAAGACCATCACAGACTTTGGGGGATACCATCCCCTTCCTCTCTCTGAGCCCTCTCCCCTTAGTCTGCTCTCAACTTGATCCTGAATGTGTATCACACTGTCTTACTCCAATTTGGCTTTCACCAATTTGGCTTCCCCCTGTCTCTAGGCTTCTCTATTCTTTAGTTGGCACATCACTCCATTGATGTTATGATTGTTATTGAGAATTTATCTCTGCTACCATTTGTAATTTTATCTCTTCAGGATTCTGTAAACCATCTCTTGTTCCTTCTACAAGGATCCCATGAGTAGAAAACCTCTTTTGATGGATGACAACTCACTGGCACTTTATTTGTAACTGGAGGCCATGAGCCACTACATCCAACTAAAAGGCTACCAGGACAAAAATTAGGCAGAGTACCTCCAAGCTTAGAGTTAGAAACTGCCAAACTCCTCTCCAGTTTTGTATGGAAATGACAGAGCCAGGACAAAAGATAGCAAAGTTATTATATGCTGCTCACCTGACTTACAATCATACCTTGATTACGTATATAGGCCAATGGTAAAACTCTCTTAAATAGGTATGTATTTTGGCAAGTGAAAAACCTCACTATCTCTTTACATTTGAAATTTTTTATTTTAGAAATCTCTACAGAAATAATATTTGCATTTCTCTCCAAGCAATATAAATGCTTCATTTAAACCAGTAAAGTTCAGCATAATTTATTTTTTTCTCTTTTTAAAAAATTTACTATGTACGTGTTCTTATTGAACAATAACAACGAAAAATTAAAACTTATATAAGTATGTGTAGAGCAACAAAATAAATTCCCACATTGATCTTGCCAGTCTTGTTCTTCATTTTAATTTTTATTAAATTAGATTAATTTATTTAGATTTAATTCTTTTTTCCTTGATTGATTAAATTTTTTTTTAAAATTTTTTTTTGTGTTGTTTTTAATAAAAAATTTCTATTTAAGGACCAACAAATTTAATTTTTTTTGAAGGAGGTTTGTCTTGTTTTTAAAAATTGTTTTAATTTTTTTACCATTTTCCCTGAAAAATGTTTTTATTTTCCTTAATTTTAAAAAATTTTAAAATTTTTTTTTATTAAAAATTTTATTTTTTTTTATGAAAATTTTGGGTTGGTTTTCCCCCTTTTTTTTGGTGGGGTTAATTTCTTAAAAGCCCTTTTGGAATTTCCCCTTTTTTTTTATTTTTATTTTTTTGGGCTTTTAAGTTTTTTGTTTTAATTTTATCTGGGTAAGTTTAGGTTTTATTAATTTTTCCATTTTCTTTGGGTTTTCAATTTAATTCTAATCCTTTTTATTTCTTTCTAAATCTTTAATTTTAATAATCTGTAATTTTGTTTCTAATATGAAATGTTTTTAAAGAACTTTTTTCAGCTGAATTTATTAAAAGAATTTAAACTTCCTTTTTTTAATGGAATTTTTATTTTTTTAATTTATTTAGCCTCTGGGTTTTTTATGAAGGAACTATATGGTTTTTTTATTTTCCTTTCCCCAATTTCCCTTTTTTTTCGATTTTCAATTAAACCAAATTGTTTAGCCAAATACACTTCTTATTAGTTTTGTTCTTTAAGTTTTTAATTTAAAAACATTAAAAGTTTAAATTCCTTTTTAAAAAAGGATTGACTTTTTAAGAAAACCTTTTTAATTATTATTTTTTATTTTTATTTATTTAAATGGTTCTTGAGAACTTTTTATTTAATTAAATTATTTAAATAAATTTTTTTTAAATTACTTTATAAATTTTTTTTTCTTTCTTTGTTTTTTTATTCGCCCGAAATTTTAAAAAAATAAATTTTTTTTAAATTTTTTTTGAAATATTACTAAAAAAAATTTTTTTTATTATTTTTTAATTATTTTACATTTTAATTTATTTTTTTTAAATGCTCTTCTATTACCATTTTAAAATTTCCCAATAAAAAAATTTTTTAATTTTTTTAAAAATTTTTGGACAATGGAAAATTTTTTTTTAAAATCTTTGTTTTTTTTTTTTTTTTTTTAAAGACTTTTTTGCCATATAAATAATTTTAATTTATTGACATAAAATAAAATCATTTATTGGTGAGAAAGAATTGAAATTTGAAATTGAAAAACCATGTTTTTATTCTTTTGTTTGATTTTAAATTGTTTTTCCCAATTGAAACACAATTTAAGTAAAAAAGCAAATTATTAAAATTTTTTTAAATTTTTGTTTAAAAGAAGTCCTAAAATGTTTTTTCTTTATTTAAAAATATTTTTAAAGATTAACAAATTTAAAAAAAGTAAAAAAAAAAAAGGAATTCTTTGAAAATTTTTTTAAAACCAAAAAATTTTACAAAATTTTTCCAAAATTTGAAAAAATTTTACATTTTCAAATTTAATTTTTTTTTTTAAAAAAAAAATTCCCCATTTAAAATTATAACAGAAATTTTTTAAAAAAATTTTTTTTTTTTCCCCTTTTTTTCCCTTTTTAGAATTTTTTTTTTAAAAAAGTTTTAAAAAAAATTTTTTTAATATTTCTTTTGTTTTTTTGAAATAAATGGGGTTTAAAAAAATTTAAGAAATTAAGGTTTTTTAAATTTGTAATGAATTTAAATTTTTTTTTTTGGTAAAATTTAAAAATTTTTAATTTTTTTAAAAGGGAAAAAATTTTTCCTTCCAATTTTAAAAAATTTAGAATGGGGAAATGGAAAATTTTCCCAACAATAACTAAACAAATTTTTTTGATGTAGAAAATTATTGAAATAGGTTTTTAGTTTTTTTTAAAAAATAAAAAAGATTACTTCAGGGTTAAAGGATAAAATGAGATAATATTTTTAAGATTTTGCAAACCTTAAAGACTTATAACTGATTTTTTATTAAGTCTTTTTTACAAGATTCGTTTCATTTTTTTCAACGTGCTTTTGGATGATGGGTTATGGTAGTAGCAGAAGTGTAATTAAAGTTAGAAAATTATTTTTTGTAGTTACTTAAAAATTAAAGTAGGGACAAAATCAAATTTTCAATTTTTCTTCCTTCTTTCGAATAGGCCATGGGGGTGCGTGGCCACACACACAAACCCACCTTCGGGCAGCAAGCCGGGAGATTGTTCCAGTTGGACCACTTTTACCTTCTCCTTGTCTCCTCCTGCCCGCTGGGCAGCCCCCCTCCCGGCCATTCGTCATTCCTTCTCTTCCTCTGGAAGTCCCTTCTTCGGCCTTTGAGGCTTTTTGGTTTTAGTCTGATTTGATTCCTTTTCAGTCCTCCATTTAAAGGTGGCCCTGGTTTTCTTCCTCCTTTTCAGCCGGTGGCTTTCCCAGAACTGTCGGCCATCCCATCTTTGAATATTTTTTTTTCTCCTCCTCCCCTTTTATCCATTGTTGGTTCCGGTTAAAATAAGGTACTTGGGAAGGGACCCTCTTTCTTTCTTTGCCCTTTTACTTCTGCACTGGCCTGCCCATAAAGCTTGTTGAATCACTAATTAACAATTTTGTTTTGCGACAAGTTAAAAACTTAATTTGAAGTTTTGGGAATTGGTGGGTGGTCATGACAGACCCCCCTATTTTTGTTAAAATTAACGTGTCTCTAATCAGTCCGTTCAGCACAACCTTTTGTTGCCTCTCTGCCTTTTTCCCTCTTCCCAATATTGGGACTAATAAACAAAAGAAAATCTTGTAAAAATCCACTGTCAAGCAAAACAAATTTTCACATTTGTCATATCTGAAAATGTTTGTCTTGTCCTATATCTTAGCCTACCACCTTCTCTCTTGTCAGGAGGTGTACGTCCTCAGTTTTCTGATTGAGATTGGTGTTTGTTTTTCCTTATGTTGTTGATTTTGTGAATAAATTATTTTGATTCTGTTCATTTTGCTCTGTATCAATTCATACAGATCTTGTTAGGTTTCTCTGAAACTCTCTATAATCATGTGTTGTAACTCATTTCATTACATTTGTATACCATAATTTATCCAGCCATTCCCTAATTGAGTGTTACCACCTTGAGTTGTTATTCATTTGTCATTATAAAAACATGTGTGATTTTTTAAAATGCATATGTCCTTTTTTTTTTTTTAAGCTTTAAGTGCAGGCCTAGTTGTGATAGCTATTTCACTATGATAAATTTTAAGTTAGTTTTATTTTGTAGAACTGACTCTTCATATATTTGTGCTGATAAAAACAGATCTCTATATTTTAGCTTTTATAACAGTTCCAGCTCTGCCTAGCTATGATAGTAGAATTGAATCACTCTGATCCAGTCTATTTTTTAATGCCCATGAACCCTCAGAACAGCTGGAGAATGAGTTGTGACCCATAAATGAGGCCATAAGAAGTATGACTCCCTGAAAATTCATTAGCTCCCCAAGCCTACCATCTTAAGTCTTTCCAAGTTAAGCAAGCCTTCAGTGTTCCCCAGTACATACACTCCAGCACTCAGACAGTGTCCCTTCCTTTCTCTCATCTGTTCTTTTTCCCCTTTTCTTACTCACATAATAAGGTCTTTGCTCTAGAAAAAACTGAGTGGAGCATTGAGAAGATGGTACACAAGATGGATAATAGACAACTGCCCACATATATAACTATTAATTATTATTTTGCCATCATTGTTTCATGGGATAGGAAATTTTAGGGGTTTCTATCAAAAAATTAATTTGACTTTGAAGTTGCTAAAGGATGTGGTCATATTTCTTATTTGTTTTTCCCTCTTCTTCTAGACAAGAGATAACTTCCTAGGCCAAGTAGATGTACCTCTTTACCAGTTACCGGTTAGTACAAATTTTCACTTATTTATTATGCTTAAAATTTTTAATTCAACAATATCTATGTAAACGTATGCTTTATCAAATAGCTTGCTTCTTGTAATCCTTGAGCCTATTATTTACTTTAAAATTGCTTAATCTACTCCTCAATTTTATCAAAATATATGATCCTGTGATCCCAATTTAAAGGTAACTCTCTGATCTTGGAAACAATGTTTGACAAAAAATATTTAATAGCAAGATGCAGGATTGAAATAAATGGGGAGAGTATAGAAAGGAAACTTTTATAATAAAATAGCATGAGATTCTAGGATAGAATGATGACCATGGAAATTAAGGAGGGACAGATACAAAAGATAAGGAGATATAAAAATTCATAGCCTT
Source organism: Sarcophilus harrisii (assembly GCF_902635505.1). Classification (NCBI taxonomy): domain Eukaryota; kingdom Metazoa; phylum Chordata; class Mammalia; order Dasyuromorphia; family Dasyuridae; genus Sarcophilus; species Sarcophilus harrisii. The sequence goes on along the minus strand of NC_045427.1, from coordinate 507,842,671 downwards.
TGATGACTGGATATGGAAAATGAAAATAGGTAGTGAATTAGAAAATTTTGAGTCTATATAAGAAAAAGGACACTAATAGTATCACTCATACAATTAGAAGAACTGTGAAGAATTACTGGTTTCAGATAAGTTTATAATAATATGTACTAAATATAATTGATAACAGAACATTGAAATGAACATTTTTGATAAGCAAAAGATTTGAATGTGAATAAAAAATCAGAACTCAACAGAGAGATTTAGAAGTTTCTAAGATAAAAATGTGGCAACTAGGTGGCAAGTGAATAGAATGCCAGGTCTGAAGTCAGAAAAATTCATCTTCATGAGTGCAAATATAACCCTGGGTAGGTCATTTAACCCTGTTTGCCTTAGTTCCTCATTTATAAAATAACTGGAAGAAGAAAATAGCAAATCACTCCAGTAACTTTGCCAAGTATATCCCAAATGGTCAGAGCCAAGATAGCAGAGAGAAGCCAGGGAGTTTTCTAAGTTCTCTCAGTTTCCTTTGGAAACTATGTTAGATCAAGCCTCTAAACAGATTCTGGAGGGACAGAACCTACAAAAAGATGGAATGAAACAATTTTGTAGCTCAAGATATCTTGGAAGGACTTCAAGAAAGGTCTGTCTCACTTGGGTAAAATAAAGTTCAGTCCAGCACAGACAGTGCCCAACCAAACCTGGGGCTGCTTTTGGCCACAGCATAGCTCAGCAACCAAGGTCCCTTGGTTCTGGGTCACCAGGCCAGTAGCATAGAAAGCCATCAGAGGAGCCTCCAGCCCCAGAAACCAGGCAATAACAAGTGAGTATACCCCGGCTACCCCTGGGCTCTTTATAGCTCTTAAGCACAGTGAGCAAGTCACCAAGTATCTAAGATCCCAGTGCTCAAAACCCCCAACATAAGAAGGTTGGGATTGTATCCCCTGTACTCCAGGAGCACAATTCAACTTTTAAAACCATGAAATAGGCAAAAATATGAGCAATGAATAAAAATGAACTTTGGCTTCAAAACACCGACTCAAGAGAGAACAAAATAATGACATGAAACTTTAAATGGGTATATAAATTGATTTCAAGCCTTAAAATCCTTTTTGGAAGAATTCAGAAAGGATTTAAAAATCAAATAAGTGAGGTAGGAAAAAACTGAAAAAAGAAATGAGAGGTATGGAAAAGAGAATTAGCAGTTTGGAATAGGAAGGATAAAAATTTTACTGAAGAAAGCAGTTCCTTTAAAAATATATTTGGCAAAATGGGGGAAGGGAATCTACTGAAGAAAAAAACTTTTAAAAAGTAAGATTAGTGAAATAGAAAAGGAAGTACAAAAGCTAACTGAAGAAAATTATTCCTTAAAAATTAGAATTGGGCAAATGGAAATTAATGACTATGAGAAATCAAGAATCAGGAAAGCAAAATCAAAAGAAGGAAAAATAGAAGAAAATGTAAAATATTTCATGGGAAAAACAAATAACCTAGAAAATAGATTCAGGAGAAATAATCTAAGAATTATTGGGCTACCTAAAAGCCATGATTTACTGGGGGAGGGGGTGGGGGGTAAGAGGTGAAAAATTGGAACAAGAGGTTTGGCAATTGTTAATGCTGTAAAGTTACCCATGCATATAACCTGTAAATAAAAGGCTATTAAATAAATAAATAAATAAAATTTAAATAAATAAATAAATAAAAGCCGTGATTTTAAAAAAAAATGACCCTGGACATCTTTCAAGCAATTATCAAGGAGAACTCTCTAATATCCTAAAACCAGAGAAATAAAATGGTCATTGATAGAAAACACCAATCACCTCTTGAAAAAGATCCCAAAATGAAAACTTAACAGAATATAGTATGTTTCAATCTGCATTCAAACTTCATAATTCTTTCTCTGGATGTGGATAGCATTTTCCATCATGAGTCTTTTGGAACTGTTTTAGATCATTGTATTGCTGACAAGTGTTAATTAAGTTTATCAAAGTTGATCATTGCACTGTGTTATTGTTACACACTATGTACAATGTTCTGGTTTTACTCACTTCATTCAGTGTCAGTTCATGTAAGTCTTTCTAAATTTTTCTGAAATTTGCCAGCTCATCATTTCTTATACAAAAAATTGTATTCCATTACATTCACATACCACAATTTATTCAGTCATTCCCCAACAAACACTTTTGCAGATGTGAATCTTTTCCCCTTTTTTATGATCCATTTGGGATACACATCTAGAAGTGGTATTACTGGATCAGAAAGTATGCACAATTTTATAGCTCTTTAAGCATAATTCCAAATTACTTTCCAGAATCAGTTCACAACTCCATTAATAATGAATTAATTTTCCAATTTCCTCATATATTGAATTTCTTTTCTGTATATTAACCAATCTGATAGGTGTGAGGTTGTACCTCAGAATTGTTGATTTTGTATTTCTCTAATTAATAGTGATTTAGAGATTTTCTTCATATGACTACAGACAGTTTTAATCTCTTCATCTGAAAGTTCCTATTCATATCCTTTGACCATTTATCAATTGGGGAATGGCTTGTATTTTTCACTTTTTTTATTTTTTCTTTCCTGTTTTTCTTTCTGATTTTTCTTTCACAACCTGACTAATGTGGAAATGTCACTTAAGATTGTACTTTTACTTCTTCATGTGATGTAATTTATCTATAGTTTATTTTTGATTACACATCACAGATGTTTTAAGTATAGTTTTAGTTTACAACTGTATATTGAAAACCCTCTATTTTATTCTAGACAGAAAATCCAAATATGGAAAGACCGTACACATTTAAGGATTTTCTTCTTCACCCAAGAAGGTCAGTATGTGGCAGACAGGAAAATGATACTAAGTCTTTCATTTCTTAATTCTAACTATACTGTTCAGTTGAATTCTATATAAGTTCAGGGTTTATACACATGCAAATAAGCTGTTTCAAAAATAATTTAATTTTTTGTTGTTGATTTTGTTACAGCATTTTTTCTAATTGTGCAAAAAGAAATTAATTTCAAGTGAAACTAGAAGATTGTTCTTTATACTTATTACATATTTGACATATAAATCTTATTTAGTGAAATATACCATATTTCAAAAATCACACTTTGCCACTTTGTCTACAAACCAGTAAATGTTATGATATAAAACCAATCTTCCTGGATAAATATATACTTTCATTTGACTTACATTATAAATAATGGAAGGCAATATAAGCACAGAGAGACACTTAAAACACAAAAAGGATATTTAATAACTGTACTGTTGAATCAAAGAGATATTTAACCCCTCAAAAAAGCACCTTAGAATATTCTAAACAGATATGGTCAAGATGTATACTGATTTACTGTTGAAACTATTTAAGTGAGGCAGCAAAAATCCTATCTAAAAATAACATTTTTCCTACTGTTTTTTTTTCCTTTTCTAAATGTTATAGAATAATTTTATAGGAACTCAGGAAGAATTTTCTTCTAAAAATGAAATTTAGAGAGTATGAAATTCTTTTCATGTTTAGCTAACAGTACTTCTAAGCTATCACTGTGCTGGATACAAGGGAATATATAAAGTTTGCATTAAGTACTTGTTAATTTATAGGTTAGTTATCTTTGTTTTTGTGTGAACTTAAAAAAAATTATCTCATTTAACATAAAAGTTAAGTGCATTTACTGAAGAAAAATAGAAATCAGCAAGCACTAAATTGGAAATGAACTCCAAAGAATCAGTTCTCTACCCAGCACCATCCATTGTCTTCAATGACTCATTTTATTGTTCCTGAGGAAAGGCGAGCCTTGTGCCCACAAACAGTGGAAGAGGAGAATTATCAGTTACATCCCCAAGATGCTTCTCCCCGCCCCCAACTCATATCTGGATTACAAGGAAGAAGAAAGAAAAGAGCAAATAATATACTTCAGGCTCCTCTCCTGAAGACATTTTTTTTAAAGTGGGCTGAAATTTATATTTTAATTATTTTTAGAAAATAAAATAACAATTTCACCTAAATGTACTACTTAAGTGACAAAAAGCATTTTTTTTTTTCCTTTTGGAACATACATTTAGCAAATGTTATATCTCTTGAGTGTAATCATGTTAGTATTGATATGTGTGTATGTATGTGAAACTCTTCTTGTTTAAGTCACTTAATATCTCAATGTCTTAGTTTTTTTCATCTGTAAAATGGAGATAATACATAGACTACCTACATCATTGCTTTGTTATGAATAAAACACTATTCACACCTAAAAAAATCGATTAAGCATGAGAAAATATTATCAGTAAAGCAGATGTTCTTTTAAGCATCATTGATCTAGTTTCAATTATAGGATTTACAAAAGAGTTATAAGACTATTTCTGTTGTTATTACTCCTATTAGATGTCTACTGATTCACTTAGGCTTTCTTTTAGTTTGAGCTTAACTAGTGAGGTTTTACTATATTTACATTTACTAGAAAAGGAAAACATAATCTTCATGAAGTCATGAAATTTAAATTTTCCAAGTCATTCAATTCCTTTGATAAAATATGAACTTTATAGTCTTTTAGCCTAATTGTCTCTCTTTTTTTTTTTACAGTAACAAAACAAAAGTTAAAGGTTATCTTAGATTAAAAATGGCTTATGTGCCTAAAGCCAGTGGATCTGAGGATGAAAACACAGAACAGATTGAAGAGTTAGAGGTGGGGAGATGTTTTAATTTGTTAAAATATATATGATTTCTTATTCTTTTATGTAATCAAGAAAACAACTATAGTAATTTAATTTGTTTTAAAGAAAATTGGTTAACTGAAAAATATATTTACCTTTTCCAAATATGCCTAAAAAGTCCCATTTGTTTCAAGTACTTATGCATACTATAGTCTATGAATGGCTATTGCTGGTTACATTTTTTAATGTAATGATGAAGAAAGGTCTGGTAGATATAAATGAATATATTTACCAAAATTAATTTATAAAAATTAAGTTACATTCTATTTTCTGTTTTTGCAAAAGGTTTTCTGAAATTCTGTCACATTTTCTATATTAAAATAGTACCAAATCCTAATATTTCTTAGTTTAGTTTTTTAAAAGAACATTAGTAAATTGTGAGTTCTTTCCTAAAAGTTATTATTCCCTCCATTTTCTCAACTTAATTAAGGTTATTCTTAAAAAGCAAATGAATTTATTAAAATGATTTATTTTATATTAATAATAATAATTAAGTAGTTAAGTGGTAAAGAAGGTGAAGTGCTGAGCTTGGAAGTGGGGAAACCTGAGTTCATATCTTGCCTTAGACATTTACTAACAATGTGGGCCTGGGCAAATCATTTAACCACTGTTTCAATTTTCTCATCTATAAAAAAGAGGTAATAATGATACTTCTTTAGGTTGTTTTGAGGATCAAATGAGATAAAGTTATACAGTGCTTTGTAAAGTTTACAAATTGGGTGAATGCTAACTGGTAGTGGTAATAGTAGCAATAGCAGTATTAATAGTAATTTTTCTAGTTAAGGATCTGATGGAATACCATTTGGAGGGACATGATTTATGGGTATTTTTCTTGATTTTGAAAGGAGATGTGAAAAAATCTTTTAATGAATTGAATAGCCAAAGTGAAAAAATAAGAGGCAAAATATAGTGGAAAGTTCTTGCCTGTGGTGGGGCCAAGAGATTCTTTATGTTAACTGAAAGTGAACTTTTATTTTGTCAAAGACACTATCCTAATTACTGAGGGAGATATAAAGACATATAAGACATGATCTCTGACCTCAAGAAGCATATAGTAAAGGAGCTATAGTATATATCTTAGTGTATATTTTAGTAGTAAATTTATAGTAATGTAATTTATTTCAATAATACTTATGATTATTTAGTAGTAGATAAAAACTTGATCTCTGAGTCAAGACAATATGGACTCTGGTTGATTTGAATTCATGTCCTGCCTTTGACACATAAGTGTGTGTCATTATAGTTAAGTTACTTCATTGCCCAATGTCCAAGTTAGCATAGCTCTATGACTTGAAATTGCAAAATACCATCTGCATGGTAGTCTTCCTCAGGGGAAACTTCCTATGTAAGGAAGTTGCAGGTCTTTGTCTCCCTGCCAAAAAATATAGAATATGATTAATGGGAATAAGAACAAACATGGTATGGGTGTTGAAAGGTAGGAGAGAGCTTTCATCTAGAAGAATAAGGCAAGGATTTGTAGACTAGATAAGACAGACCATGGATGGCTAGATTCATTGAATAGAAGAGGATGGAAGAAATATTTTCCAGACTCAAGTAACATTGTGAGTAAACAAAAGGAAGTGAGAAAACACGAGATAAATTTGGAAAATAGCAAGTAGTACTATGTAGTTGGAGCCTGAAGTGCAGCATATGGTATGAAAGTTGAAACCAAGTTGCGGAGGGCCTTGAATACCACACTAAGAAGTCTGAGTAGTTTTTAAAGTTTTTGAATAATAAAGTGATAGGAGAGTAATGTTGATAGTGATGAGGACTGTTAAAGAGTCCTCTGAACTTTTCTTCTAGAGAAGCCATTTTTTCCAGAAACACTGGACCTAGAGCGTGCAAGAGGCGCTTGAATTTGTTAAGGATGAAGCTCCCACTGAACCCACATAATTTATTGTTACACCCCAAGTTGGACACTCTATGGGTCTTTGGGAGGCAAAAAGGTGCCAGATACCAGTCTGGGAGAGTGCTTGTGCAGCCAGGGTTCTTTGCAGAAAAGCAGACCCTCCTCTCTTCATAATCTAGCAGTTCCCAAGAGAAAAGAATGAGGCATTTGGAGTGGTCTTGTCTTTTTTCCCCACCTTTGCCTGCACCATTCCCTTCCCATGTCACACCCCTTACTGGTATCTCCTCCTCCTTTTGTCCTGCTAGTATCCATGTGTTTGTCAATTTCTCTTGTAGTAAGCTTGGTTTTCACATAAAGTTTGTGGTGATGTGATTACCAATAAGTGATGTTAAGGAGATATGACAACATTCTATAGAATGAGCTTGATACAAAAATACCAGCAATACTAGCAATGGCTAGGGAAGAGAGAATCTAGGCCTAAATGAGAATTCTAACAGTAGGAAAAGAAAAGGGGAGACAAAGGGGAAGGTGATGCAGAAATAGAATCAATTGGTTGAATCGGTGGGAGAAGGGAGAGTCAAAGAACACTCAAATATGATTGTTTAAATTAATGTTAATAGAAATTTGAAAATGAAGATCAAATTATTTTGGTAAAGGTTGGTAAATCCAGTTTTGGACATGTTGACTTTGAGATAGTAAAAGAATATTCAGGGAGAGATATATAGTGGAATATACGTCAGAATAGAATTTAAATCTGGAAATGTAAATTTGATACTAATTACATCAAAGGTAATAATTACAACTTTTGAGTTTTCATCCTTCTTTTGAGGCTTTATGAAACTTTATGAAAACCACAAACACTCTAGGACACCGTTTTCTCTTTTTCAGGTAAGAAAAGGTTTTTAGATTATATAATCCCACAGGTTCCTTCCAATTTTAACATTCTGCTTATAAATTATAGAAGTGGCAGAAAACATTTTATTTGTACACCATGTATAGGAGCACTGTCTCAGAGACATATTCCTCCAACAAATATTTGAATGCCTACTCTGTACATGGTACTGAATATCTGTAAATGGGATCTCCATTCCAACAGTTCTTTATTTTCTTTCTTCCTTTTTTTCTCCGAGGCAATTGGAGTTAAGTGACTTCACCAGGGTCACACAACTAGGAAGTCTTAAATTTCTGAGCCCAAATTTGAACTCAGGTCTTTCTGACTTCAGTGCTGATACTATATCTACTGCATCACCTAGCTGCCCCCAGTTCTTTATTTTCAAAAGATATAGTTGCCAAGTGCCATCCAATCAGACTACTAAAACATTATTTTATAGAGTGAATTTGGTACTGCTTAAGAAATATATTGTTGGATATGTGGTATAGATTAAATACACAATAGACAATAGTAAATGACCATAGTAATCCAGGGTTTTTTGATTGCAAAGATCCATTTTAAAGAATGGACAATTTGAACTTTATTTTATTTATAAATGTATATTAGATATTTTGTAGTTGATAAAGAGTGATCCTTATCAGATTCAGTCCCTAATGACTATTGATTGTGTGATTTGGGCAAATCACTTTACTTATCAAGCTCTTAAGCAGCTTTTAAATTACAGAAGATTTGGGAAGTATAAGTGTAATACTGTTTATGGGATCCACTTTAAGTGATAGTGAACATTCACTTATATAGACTGTCAAGGACTTATAAGATAGTCCCTCAGTATTCAGTTAATTTAAAAACTGAATTACCTGAAGGATAAAGAGAATTATGTTTTGCAATTTAGTGTTTCTTCTGCTTCGGGGCTTAACCAAATCTTTGTAACCTCTTCCTCTCTTGTATCCAAAGGTTAAAGAGCTTAAAATAAATATGTACTTAGGAAATCCAAAAGTTACCCTCTAATCAGGATATTTTTTTAACTTTTGCAATTATGTCTAAATCACTCACTATTTTCTTACTTGTGTCTGCACAGTTGCAAAAAGCTTCACTAAAAAGTCAAAGATTATACTTTAAAAATAGACTCTTGACTTCTATAAATTTTCCAGCTTGTTTAAAGATGTTTTGTATTTTCCTACAGGCACTAATCCTTTCTCCTTTTAAAAATTATTGGGTTATTTTAAAGTAGTTTAATATAAAGTTTCCTAATATATGTAGTAGTCTCTCATTTTCTAAAATTATCTCAGGTCAAATACCAAAAAATTACTTAATTATGATTTTATAAGTTATATTATAGAATAATGTTGTTCATTGAGTAACTCTTAGGTCTAAATAATGTATACTTAATGCAATTTTAAATTTCCCTTTTCCATTTAGTATGTAAGATTTGAATTTTTTTTAAATTTACTTTCATCTCTTAAATTAAACATTTATAATTTTCAGCCTGGCTGGATTATTGTGGACCAGCAAGATGCCACTTTTCATTTGCAGCATCAACAGGAATCCTCTCCTCTGCCTCCAGGGTGGGAAGAAAGGCAAGATGTTCTTGGAAGAACCTATTATGTAAATCATGAGTCTAGAAGAACACAATGGAGAAGACCAACCCCTCAGTATGTGGTGAAAGCATCCTTGTTTGTACTGTAGATAATTTTAAATAGATATTGTCATTTTGATGTTGCTCACTACTGAATCAGAATAATTTGAATACTGATAACTAGATTATTAAGCCTTTTACATGTACTTCTGGGTTAAATAAAAGGAGGTTAGCATTGACTGAATAATTAAGTTCATTTCCTTTTCTGAAATATTGGTAGATATAATATCATAAATAAGGCCTAAATAGATTTCAGCTTAATATTTGACAGTGTTTCATTATAACTTTGTGAATTACAGAGGATTGTGGGCCAGGTGACTGCAGAATCAGATAATTTCAGAAGTAGTTCAACACTTGAATCCAAAGAGTATGATGATAGCTTAGAGTGAAGCAAAGCTCTGTCTGACATATTGTCCTATGGCTCTATGCTTTCCTTCTTATTATTATCATTGTTTTCAGTGACTTGGATGATGGCACAAATGGCATGCCTATCTTATATGCATTCTATGGAAATTGGAAAGGGATAGTTGATTTTGCTGAATCACATAATCATGATCCAAGATTTCAGCAGTTGGAAATTAAGAATCAAACCTACTAAAATAAAGTTTAGTAGAAATATACACAAAGTAATATTCTTGAGTTTAAGGAAAAAATTACCTTCTCTAATACAGCATACAAGAGGAATGACTAGTACTTCCTTTGAAAAATATCTAGAGGTTCTAGTCTGGTAATTCCTATATATGACAAGGAAACCAAAACTTGGGCTACACTTTGTTTCTTTCAGGCCCTGGTCTTGTGAGTCCATGTTAATTTTCTGGATTAATACAATGTTACTTAATTACATTTGAATTATAGTAAAATAATTTTTAATTTAAAAGGAACAGTTGGGATATAATAATAGAAACATAGAGTCCAAAATGAAGGAGATAAAAGTGGTGTCATACTTTGTTCAGTTCTACATGTCACGTTTTAGGAGGAACACTGACAGACTAGAAAGAAAACAAAGGAGATTGACTGATTAGTGAAACTGTGTCATGTGCCATCATTGAAGGAAATAGAGAAGGTTTTTTGGGGGTGGAGATCACAAGAACTTTAGACCTGGAAAGAATCGCAGAGATCACCTTGTCCATCCTTTTACAGAGGAGGAAAATAGGGCAAAAATGACTTGCACAGGCTTAACCCAGCTAATAAGTGTCTAATACTGGATTTGAATTCAGGATAAAGTTTTGTACCAACTAGCTGCCCCTGATTAAAATATTATACTGCTCTTTTTTGATAGGTTTTTAATATTATGGAGTCTACATTATGTTATTCTACAAATTGTCATTAATCCTTTGTCAAAATATTTGCTGTAATGGGCTAGTAGTAGCCAATAGACACTTTTTGTGTAGTGAAAGGTGACTAAAGACAATCACAACAATATTTCCTAGAACAGTGGTTCTTATCTGTTTTATCCATTTGACTTCTTTAGCAGCCTCATTAAATCTAAATTATATTAAAGAGTACTTCTTAGAATATTTGATTTTGATTCATTATTTGAAGGAAATAGAAAATTTCAGTTAGAAATTAGTGAATATAATGATGTGATATTTTTTACAGTTGAGGTTCACAACCCCCAGGGGGTTCATAGACCTCCACTTAAAAACTCCCACTGTCTAAGGTCAATCTTAACTTTCCTTAAACCCAGCCAAATTTTTATGATAGTCTTTTTACAGTACCATATGACTTTCAAGTTAGAACCCTTAGAGATCATCCAGTCTCCACATTTTACAGATGAGGAAAAAAGGTACATAGAATTTCAGAATTAGAAACACTCATCTAATTCAACCCAAAGCTGAATAAGAATCTCTTCTGCCATATCATTGTGGAATAGCCCAGTACCTCCAAAAATAATACATTTCATCTTAGAATAGGGAGGGAATATGTTCGGGTGAAGTGACTTGTCTATGGCCTCATCACTGGCTAGAGATAGAATCAGAACCAGGATCCACAAATTCCAGCTCTTAATTCTTTCATTTCCTGATTTAAAAAAAAAAAACATCCTTCACTGCCTCCTTTTTCTTTTCTGAAATTTCTTAAAATTCAATTTTATTTTTTCAGGTAACAAAAATACATTTCTCTGTCCATACCCTTCCTTCCTCATTAGGAAAAGAAAACCAAAAAATATTTCTTGTAACAAATAGTCAAGAAAAACAAATTCCCATATTGGCCATATCCAAAAAATGTGTTTTTGTTTCCGCTCTCTGATTGCTAAGACTTTGTGTCAAGAAATAGGGAGCCTGCCTCTCCCTGACCTTTGCTACTTCCCCATTAGGGCTCTCAAATCTGATGCTATCACTTCTCACCTGGGTTACCCTGACTTAGCCACTTCACGTGTTAAACTTCACTTTAGATTTGATGACTCTTATCTGGAACGCTCAGTTTAGCAACCTCTACTAGATCATCTTTACTTTTGTTCTTTGTTAGAACATGTTTGTCCATGTTAGAAGTTCCTTAGGTAATTTTAGTAATTCAGAAGCAATTCTAGTAAATAAGAGTCCGATAAAGAGATTTAGATAAAATTTTAGAATCTCTATTTTTTTCTTTTTCTTTTTTAAAAGAAAATCAGAGATAAAGTTATTTTAGATCATACAGTATAAATCATTTCAGCATCTATTACTCTGGGAATACAAAGACAAAATGAAAAACCCTCTATCCTGAGAGCCTTATATTCTCCTGGGTCTACACAGCTACACATATAAACAAATACTGTACCATTGACTGAGGATGCATAAACAAAAAAGGGGCTAAATCAACAAAATGAAAGAAGTATTAGACCTTTTAAAAAATGAAAATGCTTATTTTTTTTACCATCTGGATTTTTCCATGGTCTTTGAACAAAGGTAATAAAAGTTGAGTACTTTCAGCTTATAAAATGCTTTATTAGCTATAATTATTAGTATGATTAATCTGATATTTATTTTTAAATCCTCATTGTAGTTTTGTCAATTTAGTGGAAAGAGTATTGGACTTGGAGTCAGTATTTGTGTTTGATAAAAGGAAATGTTTTCTACTGATTGGAATTGTTCAAAATTGGAAAGAGCTGCCTTGGGAGGTATTGGGTTCCCTTAATATTCCCCCATCCTGAGGTATTCAAACTAGATGACCATCTGTCAGGTATGTTATAAAGGGAATTCTTGTCTAGTTTGGTGGCTACAGTGGTCTCCAAAGTCCCTTCTTAATCTATGAGAACATGGAAAAGGCATTTAATCATACAGTATGATGCTTCATACTCTGAGCTTCAGTGTCTTCATTTTTAAAATAAGGATAATAATACCTATAGTATTTCCCTATTTCAGAATGGCTGTTAGTCAAATAAGAGTACATGTAAAGTACTTTGTAAATCACTTTGTGAAAAGCAATACATAAAATTAAATATTATAATTATTTTTACTTTCCATGATATAAAATATAGATTTTTGACTCATATTTTTGGTACAGGCACAACACAGAAAATACTGTGAATGCTAACATTGAACAGCAAGGGCAGCATGCATTTACTACACGGAAGCAAATATCTGAAGAAACTGAAAATTCTGAAAACAGAGATGCTACAGAGGTGTAAAATAATTTTATTTTTTTCTATTGTCTTATGTACATCTTTCATATTAACTAATAAAGTACTTATTGCTTATAAGTATATTAAAATAGTTGTGGATTAAGCTGATTCTCTTTGTTTCAGAGTTGGGAGATTATAACAGAAGATGAAGCTACCATATGTAGTAATCAAAATCTTCAGTCAGTTCTGCCACAAAGTCACTTTGATATTGAGACATACTTTGTAAGAGAATTAAATGCCAGACCTTCTACCTCTGGAAATTCAGCTATAGGCCAACAGATATTCAACTGTGTAAGAAAATTCTAGATTTGTTTTTGATAAATTATTAATGTTTGAATTAAGTGCATATTTAATTCTTTAATTCTATTTAGAATTTGAACGTTACTCAATTTGTTCCTCATACTATAATAAGAGGGGATTAAGAATGAGGGAGGTACTATAAGGGGGAACTTTATATTGTTTTTCAGACACTTAAGGAGTGCCTGAATATACTGTGATTTATGGATATCATGGAATGTTATTGCTTTATAAGAAATAATTCAGAATATTTCAGAGAATCCCAGTTGCTTTGAATACAATGAAATGAACAGAATCAGGAAAATACTTTTTACATAAACAGGAACAGTATTAAAAAAAATTTTTTTTAATATGAGAACTGTAGTCAATGAAATGACCAATTGTGTTTCTAGAAGACCTATAATGAACTATGTTACCCACCCCCTGACAGAAATTAAGGGGCCAAAATTGCAGAAAGAGACATACATTTTTTAACGTGATTTTTTTGTGAATTCATTTGCTTGATGTTTTTATGTTATAAAAACTGTTTTTTCACCTTCCTTTTTTTTCTCTTAGTTTTCAGTTTGGGGAAGGAGAAGAGTAGCAGCAGTGATACAAAAAATAAAAGGTCTAACCAAACATTTTTTTCAAAATGCAGGGAGAAAGAATGGAAGGGAACACAGATAGGCTTTTGAAACTAAAATGTAAAATTTGTTTTATGCTTTTTTTTTTTTTTTAAATCATATGAAATGGAGATTCCCACTTTCATAGAGAGCCTTTTTTTGTTTTCATGTGTGTATAAAAGTGCACACAGATAGACTTTTGAAAATAAAATCTAGTAGGATTCAGTATCTAGTGGGATAAAAGTAGATCTTTTATATTACCTTTTGATGTAAGAAACATCAAACTGGAATTGAGGCATTACCAAAAAAAAAAAAATTGACTCCAGCATTATAAAAAAATTATAATATTACTTATAGTAGTAGTGTCAAACTCAAATAAAAATGCTGCTTATTAATTTAGCAAATAGCAAATTAACATAATCTGTGTTATATGATATTTTAATTTATTTTGCTAAACATTTCCCAATTACATTTTAATTTGGTCCCCATCACACTAGGGAGTTTTATAAAAAAAATTATTAAAGATCCATTTTTCCCCTGTACCAAGATAATTAGTTTTGCTGTGTTTTTTTTTTTCAATTATCAAAGCCTATATCCTTTGACTTCTAGAAGATCATATTCCAAGTTTTTAATTTTTATTTTTTAAGTTATTTATTTTTCAAAATACATACAAAGATAGTTTTCAACATTTATCTTTGCAAAACCTTTTGTTCCAGATTTTTCTCCCTCCTTTCCCCATTCCCTCTCTCCTAGACAGCAAGCAATCTGTTATAAGTTAAATCTGTGCAATGCTTCTCAACTTATTTACATTTTCATCATGCTGCTCAAGAAAAAGCAGATCAAAAGGGGAAAAATTAGAAAGAAAAAACAAGCAAGCAAAAAACAAAAAAGGTGAAAATATTATGTTTTGATCTATATTCAGTCTTTATAGTTCTCTCTCTGCATGCAAATGGGTCTTTCCATCAGAAGTCTAGGAAAATTGCCTTGAAATCTCCTCATTGTTGAAAAGAGCCAAGTTCATCATAGTTGATTATTACATGATCTTGTTGCTGTGTATAGTGTTCTTTTGGCTCTGTTCACTTAGCATCAGTTCATGTAAGTCTTTCCAAGCTTTTCTGAAATCAGCATGCTTGTCATTTCTTACAGAGCAATAATATTCCATTACATTCATATACGATAACTTATTCCTTCAACAATAGATGGGCATCCACTCAGTTTTCAGTTTCTTGCCACTACCGAAACGGCTGCTCCAAACATTTTTGCATATATGGGTTCTTTTTCCTTTTTTTATGATCTTTTTGGGATTTAGACCCAATGGAGACACCAAGTTGTTCTTTATAGTAGTGACTACTAAATCATGGAAAATCCTGAAAATGGCTTTTTAGTACTTGAATTATTTCTTTCTGACTGCTTTCAAGATTTTTTCTTTAATCCAGAAACTCTTCATTTTATCTGGGATGTTCCTAGATATTTTCATTTAGAAGTTTCTTTCAAGAGATGACCAAGTGGGTACTTTCTAGGATTTTTTGTCCTGGTGTGCAGCTTCTCTCTTGACCCTGTAGTACTTTTTGCCCCAAACCAGTCCCCAATGTCAACAAAACTTCTATCTGCCTTTGTATATTAACCTGAGTCAGACAAAGACTCAGAAGTATTTTCTGTATTTCCTGATCAAAATTTGCTTTGGTGTATTTTCTATATCTATATAAAGGAATTTTATGGATGAGTACTGGGCGGGCTACATTGCTTCTTTATAGTCTGCCATCTTTCCTCTGGCTCTTGGAGTCAAATTTCAAACTACTGTCTTCTAGAGAAATTCAAAGAAGAGACATTGCCTTGAATATATTTTAGATTTAACAGGTTTCTGAAACTGAAATGTTTTTCCCCTTTCTTCAGGGCCCCAATACCTAGCAAAATTCTAGAAATAGGTTAATTTCTTTTAACAGCTAGTTCCAGAATAAGCCAGACTAATTCTCTGACAGAAAGTGACACAGAAATCACAGATCCAGACATCAGACAGCAATTAATGCAGTGGGATCAGGGTCTCCCAGCAACAACAGAAGATGTGCTTCCCCTTCCAGATTTCTTGTGCATAAGTAGATAAGAAATCAGCCCATCTGGTCAAATGAACACCTACCTTTCTTCATGCTGTTGAAAGATCATCAAAAGTCCCAGGAATTGAAGATTGATAATATTGTGAAAAATCTCATCTCTGGAAATAGCTAACCAAAAGAAAATGAAAGAGCAATTGCTAAACGAGGTTATAATAAAACAAGAAGACAATACCTTGGAGGCACAAAACTGACAGTCAAGCTCTAAAACCATGAAGAACACTTACAAAGGCAAGGCCTACAGCAGTACTTACACGTGACCATTGATTGGATAAAGATAATACAGAAAATTTAGAGATTTGTCCAAGTTTTTAGTGGGAGAAAAAGACACTATCAATTCATTAAACTCCTGTGGCCACAAAAATGTTTCCCATTGCATTCGTGACTCACAGTTAAATATAGATGTCCACAAGGCATTTGAGAACAATCTCTTTTATCTAGAGAAACCAAGTGAAGTAATAGGATGCTGTTTAAAAAAGAAAGGAAATCTGGATTTTAATCTCTTCTTTCAAACAGAGATAAAGATAGAAAAAAATAGGAGGAAAGTATATTCTCTCAGCCTAGAATATCCTCCAGGTTGGATGGAGGAAGTTCACCAAACCCAAACTTAAGTTCCAATATAGTTGCTGATGTCTCATCTACTTGCAATAGGTGAAGAACCTAGCTGCTCTGTGTGAATCTGGGTATGCTTGACTCCATTTATACCATCTTTGCTACAATCTACCTCTCAATACACTTCTTTCTGACTCTGATGCTGTCTCCCTCCCGTCATTCAGGCTACCTTTGGAGTACTCTAACTGTGCTGTTTAAAGCGTGGGATAATCTTGGTGAAGATTTCCCAGAGTGGTCAGTTAGTATCAAGATTACTCCCTCTACCCAAACAGCTGTATATCAGGTAAACAGCTAGTTGGGAGAAGGCAACTCCTATGTAGAAGATGATTAAAGAGGGAAGGATTTAAATTAGGAGCTGAGTAAACAGAAATCAGTTTTGTAAGCATTATATCTTAATGATGTAACTATTTTTGGTAACATACTGATGACAAAGTCAAAGATTTGGCAGAAATCTCAAGTTATTTTGTGTTTATTTTACTTTAAGAACCACTTCAAAAGAAGAGGAAGTTTGCAAGCATATACTTTTGAGGAGCAACCTGCACTTCCTGTGGTGAGTTTCATGTCTCTTCAGCCATTAAAAAAAATAATGTTATTCAAATCACTGGGCCTAAAAGGTTGTATTACTACTCTGAACCTGTCATCTAAGTGCATCTAACACTAAGCAGATGTGCTTAATGGCCATGTTGGCTTTAGGGTAGCGTGAATAAAGATATGAAAAAAATGAAAGAAAGAATATTTATAAGCCAAGGACAAAGACAGTGCTCAACCTCAGGGAGCTTACTTTCTTATAGGGGTAGTGGTGATCAGGAAGGAGTATTTTAGTTTAGAAATTCACACTGAATGGAGTCTTAGAGGAAAACAATGACATACCTTTTCCAGTGATATTGGCAGTGTTAATTAGATTATCGTTCCCAAACTGAAAAGCCATGGAAATGAGAAAAGGATGCAAAGAGTAAACAATCAACTAATATCATGATAGTAAGTGAAAAGATGAGGGGGAAATGAAGAGAAATTATTTATTTTAAAAAGAGTTTATATTTACTCCTTTGGAAGTTGTCTGTTTATGTTCTTTTACCATCTATATGTGTTGTAGAATAAGTACTGTACAGTGCTAGTATCAAACTCATAGCTATGGATATAAGCTATGCATAAGAATCCCTTTGGGGCACATATTGACTTAGAAAAGTACATATTAATCTATTTTATTTTATTTTTTTGTTTATTTTGCTGTATATTTCCTAATTACATTTTAATTTATTCAGGCCACACTTGGGAGTACTGTGGGTCACATGTGGCCTTCAAGCTTCATATTTGATATTTCTAATCTATCTGTTGTACCGGTTCCTGTTTACAGAAGCATTGAAAGAACCTGGTTTCCATATAACTCTTACTATAGTAGACCTGGATCTTCCCCAGCCTTTAGCAATAACAGACATCTTTTGTCTAAAGGTGTACTCTACTTATCCACTCTGATTTATATTATTTCACCCCTATTATCTGTGTGTTGGCTGACCTGTACCTAGATTTTAACTCATAGGTTATCTGTATGACTCAATATAATAATACATTAGTGAATTTAATTACTATTTTATTTAGTACATTGCTTTGACCATTTAAAATATTTCTTTGGTATTCCTTTTAAGGAAGATTATCAGAAAAATAAATATTTCTTTAGTTAAGTGTAGTTTAAAAGTTTGTATTAAATTTTTTCCACTCATTAATGTTTTACTTAGTTTTTGCCTACTTCATCTGGATTACCACCAGGCTGGGAAGAAAAACAAGATGGTAAAGGAAGATCCTATTACATAGACCACAATTCCAAAACTACAACATGGATGAAACCTATTATACAGGTATCCTGTGGCACATCTACAAAATTGTTTTCCAATTCAATTTAATTATCTTTGAAGGAAATACTTCATATTTCCTTCATATTTTATTTATTTTTATGCTGATACTGGTTTCAGCATAAAATACTGGTTTCAGTTAGTTAATTGTACTTTTGATAATCATAGATAGTTCATCAATCATTTAACAAGTATTTACTGTCTACCTCCTATGTGCTTAACATTGTACTAGGAACTTGTGAAGAAAAAAAAGCAACAGTACTTTCCCTCAAGGAATTTAACAGTCTGTTAAGGGGATACAACATGTATAGAGATGAGAATATATAAGATATTGTACAATAAATCAGTCAGCAAGCATTTATTAAGTTCTTACTGCCACATAAGTAAGCTGTGCCAAGCTCTGGGGGTACAAATACAAGGAAGAAAACAGTTCCTGCCATCAAGGAGCTTACCTTCTAGTCAGAAAGACAACACATAAAGAAACACTGATGTGGGGGCAGATGGGAAGAGAGAAAGCTCTTGCTTTCTTGCAGTATGGGAGTGTCTTTTTTCCTGAAAGGCCTATTTACATTTTTATATTGACTTTTTTAGGAGGAGAAAGGGGTGATTGGTTGATTTTGTTTGCCATATTGATGGACTTGAGCTAATATTAATACCTCTTTGTTGAGACATGGTGGCAAAGACTGAAAAGTCAGAAGCAAGCATGGGAGAAAAAAGGAATAGTACCTAGGCTCTTTCTCTTTATTTATTTTTTTTTATTTAATAGCCTTTTATTTACAGGTTATATGCGTGGGTAACTTTACATCATTAACAATTGCCAAACCTCTTGTTCCAATTTTTCACCTCTTACCCCCCACCCCCTCCCCCAGATGGCAGGATGACCAGTAGATGTTAAATATATTAAAATATAAATTAGATACACAATGAGTATACATGACCAAAAAGTTATTTTGCTGTACAAAAAGAATCAGACTCTGAAATATTGTACAATTAGCTTGTGAAGGAAATCAAAAATGCAGGTGTGCATAAATATAGGGATTGGGAATTCGATGTAATGGTTTTTAGTCATCTCCCAGAGTTCTTTCTCTGTGCGTAGCTGGTTCAGTTCATTACTGCTCCATTGGAAATGATTTGGTTGATCTCCTTGATGAGGATGGCCAGGTCCATCAGAACTGGTCATCATATAGTATTGTTGTTGAAGTATATAATGATCTCCTGGTCCTACTCATTTCACTCAGCATCAGTTCATGTAAGTCTCTCCAGGCCTTTCTGAAATCATCCTGTTGGTCATTTCCTACAGAGCAACAATATTCCATAATATTCATATACCACAATTTATTCAGCCATTCCACAGCTGATGGGCATCCATCCAGTTTCCAGTTTCTAGCCACTACAAAGAGGGCTGCCACAAACATTCGTGCACACACAGGTCCCTTTCCCTTCTTTATGATCTCTTTGGGATATAAGCCCAGCAGCAACACCACTGGATCAAAGGGCACGCACAGCCCGATAACTTTTTGAGCATAGTTCCAAACTAATCTCCAGAATGGTTGGACCCGTTCACAACTCCACCAACAATGCACCAATGCCCCAGTTCTCCCGCATCCCCTCCAACAATCATCATTATTCTTTCCCGTCATCTTAGCCAATCTGACAGGTGTGCAGTGGCATCCCAGAGCTGTCCTAATTTGCATCTCTCCGATCAATAATGACCTGGAGCATCCTTTCATATGACTAGAAATAGTTTCAATTTTGTCTGTTCATATCCTTTGACCATTCCTCAATTGGAGAATGGCCTGATTTCCTATAAATTAGAGTCAATTCTCTATATATTTTGGAAATGAGGCTAGGCCCTTTCTCAAATTGGAACTCAACAATGGCAGAAGCGGATCAGAGTCAAAAGAATGTTTCCAAGGATAATAACACTACAGAGTTGGAAAAAAGGTTGCACGGTGAGGAGACTGGAAGCATTGAGAGAACTATGGTAAAATGGCAGCTGATTCATGGTCACAAATTCCAGGGAGTCAGAATCAGAGCAGAGATGAAAGACACAGAAATATAAAATAATTTGGAAAGAGAAGTGCTAGTAACAGGAGGAAGGAAGAGTTACAAGAGTTAAACCTTACATTGTCTGTCTGTTAATTTTGGGGAAATTGAATAAAAGATGTTAGTATTGGTGATTTTTTTATATCTTCATTGAATCGGATTTTTCCTTTACTAAAACTTTACATTATTGTTTCACCATTCACTGAAGGTGACTTTGGATTCCTGAAAGCAGTGTCAATTTTCTTAGAGACCATATTAAGCTAGATACTTCAAGTATATAATAATGGTGGATTTTTATGCCTGTAATCCAAAACTTAATCTTTTTGAATTTGGAAATTGACCACAGCACTTTATAAAACTGTCTACTCAAGTATGGAGGCTAATGCTTTCACCTGAGTGGAAGGAAGAGTATAATTATAAATTTGGGAACTTTGTTTGTATTGCTCAGATATATGCATCAGGAGGGAATGATAACAATTTAAAACACCGGAGATGCTTGCAATACTGTGTCTTTTTCTCTTGGCAATGGTGAATTCATTGTGTTATTTTTTCACTATTTACTGCTGAAATAATTTAAACTATTTTAAAATAGCTCTTTGCAAACCTTAAAGTATGACATAAATGTCAGCTATTAGTTCTGTCACTAATGCCAAGTTAAGATAACTTAGTGTTATCTTTTCCCCTTTAGAAACTGTATTTGGAGTGTGGAAGCTAAAGACTAGATATTAGAAACTGAGATATAAGGTGTAAATTTTTGGATTTTTTTCTCTACCCACAAGATAGTTTCCTAATCAAGTTAGAGGTAACTGAGCTTTCCAAGTTTTGAATAAGATTGAGAAAAAAATTAAATTTAGATAACAGAATAAATTCCATTATTAAATGAGTAATTGAGAAATAATATATACTTCTATATTAACATTCAGTTAGTCAACTAGAATTTCCTATTTTTGTTGTCAGTTATGTATATTATTTTTTTTGCCTTTGATGGTTTGATTTGCATCTATCCATTCAGGAAGTCTTTCTATACTTATTTTTATTCATCATATTCATTTCCTAACTCTAGTTGTTTTTTCTGGTTTTCCCCCATGCCTTAAAATCTGCTTCTCTTCTCATTCTGTGGCTTTTTTGGAGTCTTTGCTATAGTTCTACCTTTTGCAAAAAGCTTTTCTCCTTCTTTCTTAATTTTAATGCCTTCCCTCTGAGACTACTCCCAATTTATATTTTAGATATCTTGTTTGTACTTAATTCTTTTCTTGCTTCTCAACTATACTGTGAACTCCTTCAGCATAGTTACTGGGTTTTTTTTGAGTGGGCAGGGATTGGCCACTTCTTATATCCTCAGCACTTAACATAGTACCTGCCACATTATGGTTTCTTAATAAATGCTAGTTAACCTACTGATTGTCTGGCAGAATGATTTCTTTCTTAGTTTTTGAGAAAAAAATCATATATCGATGTTAACTGTTTTTTAAATTGTTGATAGCTAATTCTCCTTTAGATCTGTAACAGTCCCCTTCAGAACATGCCATTATTTTTTTAGTTTTAACTCCTGCAACCATTTGTTTAATTTTTTATTTTCCCATTTGTTTATCTGTCTGCTAAATTTGTCTAAGCAAGGAACAATAATGTTTCCTGTTGTTATTGTATTACTATCTTTTTTCTTTCTATTCAGTTGCTTTTTAACTTCATTAATTTAGATGCTGTGCTATTTGAAGCATATACATTTAATATTAATTTTGATTTATTATCTATGGTTCCTTTCAGAAAAAATATAATTTCTTTTTAATCTCAGTTTATAATGTGAATTTTTATTTTTGCATTCTCTGATAGCATGATTTAAACTCCTGCTTTTTTTTGGATTCGCCTGTTTTATACTAAATTTTGTTCCAACCTCTCATTTTTATTCTGTGTATATCTTTGTTTTTAGTGTTTCTTGTAAGTGAAAGATTGGGTGATTTTGTTTTCACATTCAATCTATCATACTTTCGTTTTATTGAATTGTTTAATCCATTCAAACCAAATAATATTTATTAAACAGGCACAGTGCCTGGGGAACTAGGTAGTATAATGGATAAAGAGCTGGGTTTGGAGGCAGAAAAATCTGAATTCATATCTAGCCTCAGACACCTACTAGCTGGGTGACCCTGGACAAGTCATTTAACCTTCTTTACCCTAGTTTTTTCATCTATAAAATGAGCGGGAAGAGGAAATGGCAAAATACTCTGTCATCTTGGCCAAAAAAACAGCAAATGGGATCACAAAGAGTTAGACATGACTAAAAATGACCGAAAAACAAAATTACAAAGTGCCTGACACCTAGTAGACCTTTTGCAAATGCTTATTCCTTTCTTTTCCCTTTCCTATTCCTTTTAATCTACTTAAAGTTATGACGTTAGGCTTATGTGATCCTCCATGTGTATCTCTAATATTGAATTTTTTTAATTTAGGAATTTTTTTGTTCTTCTTTTAAGTTTAGAGTTCTCCCTTTAAATACTTTATCTCTACAAATAGTTGGGTTTTTTTTTAATCCACTTTAAGGCAGTCCTGTTCTTAATAACTTTCTTCCCTTCCCTCTCCTGTCGGGTTATCCCTTTCCCTATTTTTGAATCTTAGCTTATTTTTTTCTTCCTAATTATCTTATTCATCATTCTTTTTTCTTTTCAGTTAAGTAATCAATTCAAAGATCCCCATTCCTGTTCTCTACAATTTTTTTAATTACGGTTTTTTTTTTTCTTTTCTGCATCTTTTTCTAAGAAGGATTTCTTTGCCTTGCTATTTTTAATTAACTCTTATCCTTTCTTGCCTAGTCTAATCTTCTATTATCTTTCGCATTATAGTATTCAGCTGTTATGACTTGTTATGTTCTGGGATGCATCTGATCCTTAAGTTGTCTATCTTGTTTTTCAATCAATTATAGTATTCTAATTGTTGCCCTCAACCCAAACACCACAGAAATCCTTAAACATGGGCCTCATTGGAACAATAAGCAGCTCAGCATGCTTTGGGACCACACGATCTGGTTATACCACAGAAATAAGACAATGGTACCAATAGTACCAATGCTGAGCAGGATGTTAGATGCCAAACCATAGATGGGACCTTTACCCAACTTGGGGTCTGTGCACTATCCTCCTTTGCCATCCTTTGGGTGAACTTATAAAGAATTTAGACTAACTATAGCATTCTTATTTCACATTAATACCCCTTCCCCCAAGTGGCCTTTTCTTTTTTATGCCTTCTGGGTAACTTCATGCTCAGTTCCAATCAAGGCTTTAGGATCTCCCCATGTTAGCAAACTCCTCCTCTAATCTCAGTCTGTATATCTTGTGATGTAATCAACATCATTTACTCTATAAAAATCCAATGATTCCTGCAGGTTTTGAAGTTCTGTAACAGTTTCATTATCAGCCATGCTCTTTCAGTGACAGATGTTTTTTATCTAGGTCTTCTCCTTTGTTTCAAGGTTTTTTCTCTTTTTTCTGTCTCTCTCAAGGTGTTCTTGGCAGCCATTTGATTCCTTCTCCATCTGTAGAGATACAAGCAAACCATTTCTCCCAAGCAGTTAACCTATCTGGTCCCTTCTATTCACCACTTTCTGGGTCTCTCCTCATCACCTGGTGATTACATTGGGGCTGGACTGGACACTGTCCTTCTGTTGGATTAAAAAGTCTGTATTCTCTCCAATCGTATTCCCTTTCTTCCCATCAGATTGCTTTTTGGCTGATAGATCATGTCAGCTTCTAAAGACTCTCTAGGTGTGACCTCAACTACCATCATGCCCCACCTGTTTTTTGTTTGAGGTCTTAGAGCTGGGCCCTGCCTCTCATTTCTCTGGGTCAGTCTACATTCTGAGGCCCGGGGGAAAACCTTGGTTGCATTTTGGACACAGAGTTTTGGGTCTTGTTCTCTTACCCTGTCTTCTCACTCTATCTCTTTGCCTACACTGGGCTTTCAGATGCCCTACTTTACCACATTGAAAGCATTGACGAGTCTTTCTGGAAGTCTTTTGCCAAGAGGGAACCTGTCTTCCCATATTTTGCATCATAGCCTGGGTATAAAAGGCATTTGTGCCCACTGTGGCACAGTGTCTTACGATCTCCTCTAAAGAAGCAAACTTGTGTAGTCCCAGAATAATTCTTCTACAAAGCTCATTAGCATTTTCTTTAGCCACTTGTCTTATAGTAATTTCTGTTACTGCATATTCTCCAGTGGTTCTTGTGACAGCTGTCTGCAGACGTCCCACAAAATCAGCAAAGGGTTCATTTGGCCTTGCTTTATTTTCTTGAAGGCTTCCCCTCTATTTTGTTTTCCTGGGAGGGTGCCCCGTGCTTTGATTGCAGTAGCAGCAATTTGCTCATATGCTATCAAAGGGTAATTAATCTGTGCTGAAGCATCTGCATACTGACCTTTACCTGCTAGTTGGTCAAAGGTGATTTGTATATTAACTATAGTTTGCCTATTTCCTTGGTCTTGTATTCTACATAGTTCACTATACTCCAAAAGCCACAAGTTTTTCTAGGTTCTAACCATGTCCTTGTTATAGATTTCCAAACACTAGGGATTAAAATTTCATAAGTCAAATTCTCTAATACCATTTTAACATAAGACGATGTAGCCCCATAAAGAGTACAACCCTTTTTCAAATCCTTGATTTTTTTTTTCAGTATAAAAGGAGTGTATCTTCTCCTTTGTTGACTTGAAGAGTCAAACTCTTCATAACAAGGTATGCATTTATTTTAAAATCAGATATATCCTGTCCGTCATTTTTAGCTTTAACCAGTGCCTTTTTGCAATCTTGTCATAGGCTGCTTCATAGGTGGTGCTGATTGTGTTACTGCCCCTCCCCCTCCTCCTTCTTCTTCCACCCATGAAGGGTTAATTGAGGGAGAGAGTCATGAGATGGGGAATGCCCTAATGGCGCTTATTGTGAAGCACCACACTCCTTAATTTCATCAGAATTGTACTTAACTCTTTTCTTGTCTAATTCTTCATCCTTTTCAACTAGTTTGTCAGGATCCTCCCCTTCCTGCTCTTTCTTATTTTTTCTTATTCTAATACTTATATAATTCCTTAAAACCAGTTGTATTAAATTGTTTGTATAGAGTGTTTCTTTAGAAATTGAATTAAGACCATTATCATTGTAATATTCACATAGTTGATCTCCTACTAAATCTTAATTTAAAAATTTGTTTAAAGTTTTAAAAGTAATTGAGATTAACACCTTCATTATTCTAGGTCTGTAAAGGAAAGTTAATTGGCAAAAATGAAGAGAGTGGAGGAAAAAAGATATATATAGCAACCTCTTCTTAATCCTTCCTTGACTTTCTATTTTGTCCCCAAACCTCTTTCTGCACCATTAAGAAAGGAAAATATGTTCCCCTTCAAATAAAGGCTAGGGTGAATGTTGAAAAGGAAAGGCACTCAAGAAAGTATAGAGGGATTTTCTGCACAAAGCCAATCACTTATCCCTTCCCCATGCAGGTCACCAAATCTTGGGATATTAAGCATATTCCACGGTGTCATCTGAAAGAGTTCAGGACTCAGTTTCCAAATCAAGTAAAATCATTGAATGAGATTTATGTCCTCACTGGACTAAATTTCTTGAAGAAGTTAGCTACTTAGGAAAAGCAGGACAAGGATTTTTGAGAAAATGGTGCTACTTATATCACAAGATAAATAGATTTTGAGATTGGAGGAAAAAATGGCTAACCTGAGGGAGTCCTAAAACCTTGATGGTACTGTACATGCAGTTATCCAGAATGAATTTAGAAAATTCCACTGTGAGGGAAGGGGGTAGGTGATATTAATGTATGCTTTATACTTATCCTGAATTAATTATAAGTTCACCCAAAGGATGGCAAAGAAGGATAGAGCACAGACCCCCCAAGTTGGGGAAAAGTTCCCATCTGTGGTTTGGAGTCCATCATCCTGCTCAGCATCTTGTTGGTAGTACTTTCTTATTGTCTTATTTCTCTAGTATGTTTAAACCAGGTCGTGTGATTACAGAGCATGCTGACCTGCTTATTGTTCTAGTGAGGCCTATGATTAAAGACCTCTGTGAGGCTGGGCTGAGAACAATAATTAAAATTTTTATTATCAACAAGTTTTGCTTTCATAGAGATTGTTTTCTCTTAATATTGATTTTTTGCTTACCTTCCACTTTTTTTTCAGTTAAATATATTTGTATTTCCATCCTATTCTCTTTTTTATTTTTTTTATTCACCACTGTGGATTTAATTTTTTTTTAAATTCTGCTAATCATTTTTGTTGTGCAGGCTGTAGATTTTACTTCTTTCCTTCTGCCTTCTCTCAACATTGAAATTTCTCTCAAACTAAAAAAAATTTCTTTCTTTCTTGAACCATGGAGTTACATATCTTCTCATGAAACCACAGGGCTCTATATTCTATTAAGTATTGATTTAGTTTTTTTTATCTTGAAATGTTTAAGATGTCTTCATATTTCTTTAATCTTCTGATTTTAGCATTTTTTCTGCAGGTTTATTTTCTTTTTCTAGAGGTTTTAAACTAAATTTTCTTCCTTCTGGGATCTTTGATTGTTTTAGTCTTTTCTCTTTATATTCCACTATTCCTCACTTTCTGCCTTCTTTACTTGACCCCATTTATTATGGTTTTACTTTCAAAGCTATCTTATGCTCCTCCTATGTTAGGTAATTTTACTTTCCACTGGTCTCCCTGGTCATAGTTCTAGGGTAGGAAAGAATGCTTATGGTCAGTCACAGACCAGAAAAGTAGTAAATCTCTCCCTAGATCATATAACCTTAGAAGAACTGAAAATTTATATAACTCCAGTATTATCTCTGAAAACAACTTTGTGAAAAAAAAAACCTGAAGTTTGAGTGACTGCCCCCTCTATTCTGGAAGCAGAAACCCACTTTAATAGAGAATAAACAGTCAAGAAATGGGATGGAAAAAGTGAACAAATTAGCAGAAAAAAATCCTGATTATAAAAAGTGAATATGATGACAGGGAAAACCAAAATACAAATTCAGAAGAAGATAAGTGTCAAAACTATTACATCCAAAGCGTCAAAGAAAAACATGAATTGGTCTGAGGCCATAGAAGAGGTCAAAAAGTCTTTTAAAAATTAATTAGAGAAGTAAAGGAAAAATTGAGAAGACAAATGAGAGTGATACAATAAAATCATGAGAAAAGAGTTAGAGAAGAAGGTTCAAAAAATACTGAAGAAAATAGAGAATAGATCAAATAGTACAAGAGGCACAAAAATCCAATGAACAGAAGAATGCCTTGAAAAACAAAATTGGCCAAATGGAAGGTGAACAAAAATTTAATGAAGAAATTCCATTTAAAAAGTTGAATTCACTAAATATAAAAGGCTATACAAAAGAACATAATTTATTAAAAATTTGAATTGGACTAATAGAAACTAATGACTTCATGGGGCATCAAGTAACAAAACAAATCAAAAGAATAAAAAAATAGAATAAAATATGAAATATTTCATTGGAAAAGCAACTTTAACCTGGAAAATAAAGGAGAGATAATTTAAGAATTAGTGAACCACCCAAAAGCCATATTCCAAAAAAAAGTATGTGTGTGTAAATATATGTACATGTACATAAACATAATGCACATGTGTGTATCTATATTGTACATGTGTATATTTTGTGTGTGCATATGTGATGTATTTACATATGTATTATGTTTTTATGTATGTGAGTGTATGGAGAGAAATAAGGCAGGGAGGAAGAGAGGGAGGGATGTAATCTTTCAAGAAATTACCAAGGAAAGATTTCCTGATATCCTAGAACCAAAGGGTAAAATAGAAATTAAAGGAATTCATTGCTTACCTCTGCAAGAAATCCAAAAATGAAAACTACCAGGAATATTATAATTAAATTCCAGATTGCCCAGATCAAGAAGAAAATATTCCAAGAGTCAAAAAAGAAACAGTTCAGTTATCATAGAGTCACAGTCAGGATTACACAAATTTAATAGTTTCTACCTTAAAGGATCAGAAGTTTTAGAATATGAAAATCTGGTGAGTAAAAAACTAAAGATTACAATCAAGAATCACCCACCTAGAAAAACATATTTGGGGGTGAGCGATTGAGAATGGATGTTCAGTGAAATAAAGGACTTTCACATCTTCATCCTGAAAAGACCAGAGTTGAATAAAGAATTTGACTTTCAAATACAAAACTCAAGAAAAACATAAAGAGATAAACAGGAGAGAGAAATTATAAGGTAATTCAATAAGGTTAAACTGTTTAATTTCCTATGTGTAAAAATGATACCTTTAACTCCTAAAAACTTTATCATTATTAGAGCAGATAGAAGGAACATGCATAGACAGAGGACACAGGTGAGTTGAAAATGATGGGACGGTTATCTAAGAAATGATAAAGAGATGTGCATTGGGAGATGGGAAAGGAAGAAGTCAAAAGGAGTAAATTATTTGACCTAAGAGACACTTTAATATTGGAAGGGAAGATGAAAGAGGTGGGAGAAAGAGACATGTCAACCTTATTTTTATCAGAACTTTATTATGAGCTGGAGGGAGAGAAGGAGAGAGGGAGAAGATAAAGAAAAAATAGGATGGAGGGAAATACATGGTAATCATAATTGTAATAAAAAATTTATTGCAAGTTTCTTTAATAAAGACTTCTTTTCTCAAATATAGAAAATTGAGTCAAATTTGTAGAAATGAGCCATTCTTCAATTGATAATTGGTCAAAAACAGGATGATTTCAGAAAGGCCTGGAGAGACTTACACGAACTGATGCTGAGTGAAATGAGCAGGACCAGGAGATCATTATATACTTCAACAACAATACTATATGATGACCAGTTCTGATGGACCAGGCCATCCTCAGCAACGAGATCAACCAAATCATTTCTAATGGAGCAGTAATGAACTGAACTAGCTATGCCCAGAAAAAGAACTCTGGGAGATGACTAAAAACCATTACATTGAATTCCCAATCCCTATATTTATGCACACCTGCATTTTTGATTTCCTTCACAAGCTAATTGTACAATATTTCAGAGTCTGATTCTTTTTGTACAGCAAAATAACGTTTTGGTCATGGATACTTATTGTGTATCTAAGTTATATTTTAATATATTTAACATCTACTGGTCATCCTGCCATCTAGGGGAGGGGGTGGGGGGGTAAGAGGTGAAAAATTGGAAGAAGAGGTTTGGCAATTGTTAATGCTGTAAAGTTACCCATGTATATATCCTGTAAATTAAAAAAAAAAAAAGATAATTGGTCAAAGAATATGATCAGGCAGTTTTCGGATGAAGTAACCAAAGCTATTTGTAGTCATATGAAAAAAATGTTCTAAATTATTATTGATTGGAGAAATGCAAATTAAAATAACTGAGGTACCACCTTTTACCTGTCAGATTGGTTTATAAGACATTAAAAGAAAATGACAAATGTTGGAGATGTGGGAAAATTGAGACAATAATGCACTTTGGTAAAGTTGTATACTGATTCAACCATTCTGAAAAGCAATTTGGAATTATGCTTAAAAGGCTGTTATAGGACTATGCATATCCTTTGACTAGGAAATACTACTGCCTTGTTTGTATCCAAAAGAGATAAAAAACAAAAAGAAAAAGGATATACAAATATCGTTTTGAATGATAGCAAAGAATTGAAAATTGAAAGGATGCCCATCAATTGGGGAATGGCTGAACAAATTGTGACATATGAATGTAATGTAATGCTATTATGTCATAAAAAATTATGAGCAGGGGGATTTCAGGAAATCCTAGAAAGATTTACATGAACTTATGCTGAGTGAAGGGAGCAGAACCAGGAGAATATTATTCACAGTAATAGCAACATTGTACAATGATCAATGACTTAGCCCTTCTCAGCAATACACTGATTCAAGACAATTCTGCAACACATGATGAAAACCACTATCCATCTCCAGTGAAAAGACTAATGGACTCTGAAGAGAGATTAAAATATGCTTTCTCTTTTATTTTTTTCTTGAAGAGTTTTTGTCTGTGTTTTCTTTTACAACACTACCAACCTGGAAATATCTTTTGCATGACTGCACATGTACAATCTATATCAAATTGCTTATCTCCTCAATCAAGAAGGGAGAGCAAAAAAGGGTGAAGAGAATTTGGAACACAAAAAAATTTTTAAGAATGTTAAAAGTGTACATGTAATTGGGAAAAATTAAAATACTAATTTTTTTAAAAAACAAAATAAGAACGTCTTTGTTTTGCAGCAATAATCCACAAAATCTTTTTCCCCCTGATTTATTACAGTCAACAATAGAAAACATTCAGTTACCATCACACCCAAGTTCTTCTACATCTACTCAAAAACCAATAGCTACAAGTGATTCATCACTACCTTCCTTGAGTCAGCAATCTGAATCTGAGCGGAGAAGTCTTCCTAAAGGTTGGGAAGTCCGACATGCACCAAATGGGAGACCTTTCTTCATTGACCACAATGCCAAAACTACCACCTGGGTAATTTTAATAAATTTTTAAATTTAATAAGCCTTTACTAACCAATTGCATTCTGTATACTGGATGTTGGAGATGTTTTAAATTAGCAATAATAATACATTTATGTATTTAAAGCTGCACATAGTCTATTTTTATATTATGATTGTTTTAGTCATTCAGTCTTTTATGACATTGTCTTTATGATAATACTGATTATTTAATCATTTGTTCCTTCACATATTAGTTATGCATGGTTAAGAAGATGAAAATGAACCAGCCCTGAAGTCAGGGTTCAAATCTGAGTTCAAATCTGGCCTCAGATACTTAACACGTCCTAGCTGTGTAACCCTGGGCAAGTCACTTAATCCCAATTGCCTCAGCAGAAAAAAGAAAGAAAGAAAATGAGTAATTTTAATGGAAATTCCATTATTTAACCTTAATTTCACAAAATTGAAATCAAAACTATTATGTCCCCCCCCCAGCAGGTAAGCTGTTTTTTTGAAAGAAGAATTCACCATTTCCTAATCATGCAATTGAGAAAGTATATTTTATTTGAATAATGAGGGGGAAAGGATGTCAGTATTCTTTTTCTTCCTTCCAATCAATCTTAATGCATCAAAAACTTAACAGAAATTTAAAGTTTCTAAATATTATTTCAATCTTTTTTCCTATTGTGCAAAAAGGCATTTCTTTTAAAATTTAGTTTTCCTTTAATCATCCTTACTCTATATTCCTAGCTAATTATAAACTGTTTTAAGAAAATCCAAAGAAAACTTAACTTTTCATTCTTTCAAAGTTTATGTAATAAATCAATAAATATTTTGTAATTACCAAACAACAAGCATTATTTAAGTGTAAATTAGGCAGTGTGAATAAAAATATAAGAGCAAGCTGATTCCTACTCTTAACATGGTTATTTTCATAGGGAATACTACGTGTTCACAGATGGGTAAATATAGGATATGCCCCAAAATGAATATAAACGTATTTCAGCAAGTAGAGGCATCCTAATTGTCACTGGAAATCAAGAGAGGACTGTTGAAGCAAATGAAATTTGAAGCTTGAAGGGAGAGCAGCTTCTGCAAAAATAGAGAAGCAAATAGAGAGCATTGAAAAATTATTAATTCTCCATTGCTTCACCAGGTTATCCTCTGTTAATGGAAGTCTTCAACAGGATTTATTTTTGGTGCACTATTGGAAGTCTTCAACAGGATTTATTTTTGGTGCACTATTGGGACATCATTTCTGGTATATTTGTAGCTTCAGACATGATAACATTCATTAGGGAGAGTTAAAATATTACCGGAATACATTTCATATAAAATAAATTTATATACATAAATATTTCAAGTAAAGAGAACAAATTGGTGATTTTAAAAAATACTTCTAAAAATAAATTTTTTTTATAAAGAATACTCCCTTTTAATAATCTTAACAGTGCTGATAAATTGAGAAATCATGACATAGAGTGGGGGGAAAAAAACTGAATTCTGAACAATAAGATCTAGGATTGGATTCTGGCTCCATTATAACCAACCTATGGGTCACTTAGTTTCTCAGAGCCATAATTTCATCATTTAAAATGGGGATAATAATACATGGTAAATAAAGCATCATGCGATGACATAGAGAACCTTAGGCTTCGAGTCAGGAGACCCAGATTCAAAATCCTAGCTCTCTGAGTGTGGACATACTATCTGACCTCACTGGATTTCATTTTCTTCATCTGAAAAGTGAGAGATGATTTTTAAACCCTTTTCAAGCCTTAATTCTTTATGGGGATTCAGATAGTGTTCTGTGACATATTGTCATATAAATATTATTGTCAATAATCTCGGATGATACTATTACTTTAACCTTTTTTCAAAAAGAATTTACACTCTGTGAGAATTTTCTAGAATGTTATTTTATTTTATCTACCCCTTATGAAAATTAATTTTCCTATGGAAAATTCAGGAAGAAAATCTACTTGGTAGATTTTATAGAAAGAACCTACTAGGGAAATCAGTTTAAAAGTTGAGACCAATACAGAGGGAATTAAGAGTTCCTTGTTGTGGTGCAGCACTTCACATGTATATGCCTCTCCATTGCTCTCTGAGAGGCATTTGTTTTAGTTCTTTGTAAATTATACTGTTCCATGACTTACAGCCATGCAGCAACACTGATAGAATATTGGTATTAAAAACATGGTCCTTTGTTTCAGAGAACAGGACAACCTATTTTCCTTTTTAATTCTAGGCCCGTTTTTTATTTACAATGTCGATCCAAGGTATATGTGCTGATAGGCAAGTTCTATAGGTTGTCCACACAACTGCATTTTATAATGTGATCCATAAACATTCTCCATGTAACTTGTTTTTTATAATGTAGATGATTGTCCCAGAGACTTATAGTCACATAGATAATGAATGTCGTATAGAATTCAGATGATATCAAACTCAGTATTTTTTCTACTACTCAGTCAGATTTTAGAGACTTAGAAATAAATTTCCTTCTTATTCTTAAATTCTCCATATACTA
This sequence comes from Sarcophilus harrisii, assembly GCF_902635505.1. Lineage (NCBI taxonomy): Eukaryota > Metazoa > Chordata > Mammalia > Dasyuromorphia > Dasyuridae > Sarcophilus > Sarcophilus harrisii. Next base: position 507,809,525 of record NC_045427.1, on the reverse strand, counting down.
ACATGCAGAATAAAATCCTGTGTAGCCAAAAAACACCTTTGGAAAGCAGCAACTAAATCTTCTAGATAATTTCTGTAAAACATATGACAATTAATGCTGAACACATTCTGGGGGTTGGAGGGAATGTCCTTAGCACTTCTTTTGATGGTGTAGACCTGGCCATAGTGGAAGCATACAAAGAGACATAATCATCCTTAGCTCCCAAATTATGCAAAACTATAATTATTAATAGACTTTTTATTTAATGAAAGGAATTGGGAATGTCTTTAATATGGTAAAAATAAAGTACTCTTATCATGCTTAAATGTAGTTTTTGTTCTATTGCAATACCAAAAAAGGAAGATCCAAGATTGAAAATTCCAGCTCATCTGAAGAGAAGCACATCCCTTGATACTTCTGATCTAAGGCCTTTACCTGTAAGTTTTTGAAATGCTTGTAGATAAAACTTGAATATATGAAACATTTTTTATTTTGAGTTATGATAATATGTTAATTTGTGGTTTTTTTAATGTTTTTAAAAGTCTATTCCCAAATACTGATTCCTGATTCATATTTCTTGCTTCAAAAAATGTAATATGCCATATCAGATGAATTGTAGAACCATTAACATTTTCTTATCTAAGCAGCTAAAAATCCCCCAAATAAAATTGAAATCCTATCTATTTTAGCCAGGATGGGAAGAGAGAATTCACACAGATGGAAGAGTCTTCTACATAAATCACAGTATGTACACTATGATTTTCAATTATTACATTTTTGTTATATTTAACTTTATGCATGAGAAAGGAAAAGAATACATTTTTCCCCACAGATATAAAAAGAACACAATGGGAAGATCCTCGATTGCAGAATGTAGCAACAACTAGACCAGTAAGTATCACTTTATGTGGTTGTACTTTTATAAATACAATCAGCCCTGAGTCATACTCCCATAAACTATCTCCTTACAGTTTAGAAGGCATTGAAGAGAAAAAAAAAATTTGAGATTGCTCTTCCTACCTTCAGTCTCAGTTACCAGACAAAACCTTTTAAACCAAAATACTTAATTATTCCCAACCTTCCCTAATAGCCAGGGGAAGGTATGAAGCAAACAGACACTAAGAAAGAACAGCTAACCTCAGGCTTTGCATTAGTCTGAGTGGAAATACTCCACAACAGGGAGAAGTTCAGCAGAGGCCAAGATGGGGGAGGTAGGCAACTTTCTAATTAATCCTGAGTCATGACTTGATTATTTTGGTTATAATATTGTAAATTCTTATATTAAACCCATATTGAAAAATGTAAATACGAAAATGTATAATTGTTAGATTGTCCTCTTTTTGGTTTTATCACTATCTCTTTTATTCATTGCATAATCAAATTTATTACAAGACAATTAGTTGTAAATAGTTACTTTTTAATTTTAGTTTCTATAATTTTAATTGTGCACATTCAGTTGAACTTGAAGTTATTACTTTGAAAGTGCTGTTTTATTTCTTTCAAATAATGCTTAAAGTATTCTTTCAGCTGAGAAAAATAACATTTTTAAATGTTTTTCTGTTACTAGAAAATAGTTTTGAAAGTTTGTTTGAAAATGGAACTTTTAATTTCTAAGACATGGAAGAAGGTCTTGAGAGCTAACAATCTAAAAAGGTTACATGATTAAATTTATACTCTAATAAGAATTAATGTAAGCAATTATATCTTAAGCAGAGAAATATTAATTTTCTTAAAGTTTAATTTCTACATGTAATGCATAGAATTTATATACAGAAAATATAGAATGAAAGTAAAATTGTAAGTTATTTTAAAAGAGAACATTATAAAACTTATTTTAATTTTCTAAATTTTTCAACTAAAGGCTGTACCCTATTCCAGAGATTATAAACGAAAGTATGAATTCTTCAGAAAGAAGATGAAGAAGCAGGTAACATATATAATAAATACTTGTATTTGTTAGAATGATCATTATAGGAACTACTGGCAATTCATAAGAAAAAAATAAAATTTTAGTTGTTATATTTTAAAGAACTTTTTTAAGGAAAAAGAAAAAAAGGAAACAAGAGAAAAGTGTTACAGGGAGGATAGTTTTATTTCTTTGAATTTTCCTATTTGTTAATTAACTTAAACGTTGAGAACTTTTTCTTCCTGAATTACCAGTGCTAATGATTTCTTAGGAAGAACTTGTAATCCAGAAAAATCAAGGATTTAGGATTTGGCTGCCATGCTTTCTCATTTCTCCAGCACAGGGAGATTACATAAAGTTTTCCTGACCCATGAATTCAGCAAATAATTATTAAATGCTTACTGTGTGCAAGTCACATTCCAAAATTGTAAAAAAAAAAAATTTCTATTAATTCTATTCTATTAAATTCTATTAATAAAAATAATTTGGAATAAGAAAGTTTGGAATAAAGCTACATATATCATTGACGTTTTCATTACCAACAAAGCCCAGCAGCAAGAGATAAAAAGAGAAATTCCATTTAAAACAACTGTAGACAATAAAACTATGTGGGAGTCTACCTACCAAGACAAAGAACTATATGAACACAATTACAAAACAATTTTCACACAAATAAAGTCAGATCTAAACAATTGGAAAAAATATCAATTGCTTCTGAGTAGGCTGAGGGCTAATATAATAAAAATGACAATTCTACCTAAATTAGTGTGCTTATTCAATATCATACCAATCAAACTGCCAAAAAATACTTTATAGAGCTAGAAAAAATGACAATTTATCTGGAAAAATAAAATATCAAGAATATCAAAGGAGTTAGTGGGGAAAAAAATCCAAAGGATAGCATCCTAGCAGTACTAGACCTAAAACTGTATTATAAAGCAGAAGCACTTTTCCAAAAGGGCTCTCCTAATTTGCTTAGCGTATCACCCTTTAGGTCTAAATCATGTGCCCATTTTGACTTTATCTTGATATAGAAGAATAAGGAGTAGTTTACTTGTTAGATTTTTGGAGAAGGGAAGAACCTACGATAAGAAATAGCATTATGAAATGAAAATGGATAATTTTTATTACACAAATTAAAAAGATTTTGCAATAAAATCAAAGTAACCAAGATTAAAAGGGAAGCAGAAAGCTGGGGAAAGTGTTTCTACAGTCATTTAGTCATATGAAAAAAATACTCTAAATCTATTGACTAGAGAAATGCAAATTAAAACAGCTCTGAGGAACCACCTCAGATTTATCAGATTGGCTATATAACAGGAAAAGATAATGATAAATGTTGGAGGGAATATGGGAAAACTGGGACACTAATGCATTGTTGGTGAAGTTGTAAACTCATCCAACTATTCTGGAGAACAAATAGAAACTATGTCCAAAGGACTATAAAACTGTGCAGTGGCCCTACCAGATCTATATCCCAAAAAGATGATAAAAAAGGGAAAAGGACCTACATGTGCAAAAATATTTAAAGCAGCCCTTTCTTTGGTGGTAAAGAATTGGAAGATCAGTGGATGATAATCAATTGGGAAATGGCTGAATAAGTTATGGTATTTGAAAGTAATGGCATATTGTTCTATAAGAAATGATGAGCAGGCTGATTTCAGAAAAGCCTAGAAAGACTTACATGAATTGATGCTGAGTGAGGTGAATTGAACCAGGAAAACATTGTACACAGTAGCTGCAAGATTGTATGATGATCAACTGTGATTGATTTAGTTGAGAGAGAGAGAGACAGAGACAAAAAGAAAAAGGAAGAAAGAGAAGGAGACAAAGAAAGAGAGACAGAGAGAACTTTGAAAGTTTGTTTAAAAGGGGAAATGTTGATTTCTAAGACTTCTGTCTATGAGGACACAGTTCCAGCTCTCAGAGCTTGCATTTAGCTAGGTAGAGTACAGGGAACCAACAAGAAGCACACAGATAAGTAAATATAAAATGTTTCAAGAGGAAAAAAATACTAGCAGCTGAGAACAAATTCATGGGACATAGAATGAAATGGTGGGTCAGAGAAAAAAGTCTCGTGTAGAAGTGGTGCTTGAGTTGTGCCTTGAAGAAAATTAGGTGTTCCAAGAAGCAGGAGTGAGAATGAAGACCATTCCAGACAGGAGGGGATTACTGTGCAACTTCTTGTAAGACAGCAGGAGACCAAATATCTATGTATGAGGGAAGCACCTAGCAGGCCAGTTTGTTGGAAATCAAGATATGGAGTAGAATAATATGAAATTAAAAAAAAATAAAAAAACAATAGATGAAAGTCTGGTTGTGGAAGGGCTTAAGTGGCAGATGGAAAAATCTGTAGTTTTTCCTATGACCAGTAGGGGATTTTGCACTTTAGAAATATTAGTTTGATAACTGTGTGAATAAAAGATTGATGATTGGCAAAAGGAGAGGCTGGAAGCAGGGAGACCAGTTAGGTAAACTGCAGTAGTCCAAGTGAGAGATGATGAGAGCCTGAGTTGTAGAATCTATGTGAATGGAGAATAGAGAGTAGTTGTGATAAATGTTGCGAAAGTAAATTCAACCAGATTTGTCAACTGATTGAATAGAGGAAGTGAGAGAATAAAAATTCAGGTATGATTAAGGTTGCAAATCTACATAACTGGAGGATGTGTGGTGTCAACTGGAGGATGTGTGGTGTCCTCAACAGAGACAGGGATTGGGAAGAGCCTCATCTGGAAGAGCAACATAATGATTTCCAGTTTGGATTTGTTGAGTTTGAGATGCCTACAGGACATCCTTGTGAGGTACCTTGATATATATAGATTTATAATATAAATATTTCTGTATATAAAGATGATAATTGGAAGTCTGAGAAACGACAAGATCACTGAGAGAAGAGAAGAGGGCCTAGGACAGTCTTAAGAACTCCCACACTAGTGAGCAAGAGAAGGATGATGATTGAGGAAAAGAGAATGAAAGGATTGTTCAGATAAAAATCAGGCAAACCAAAAGAAGGTAGTGTCAAAGAAAACATTTTTTTAAAATGAGCAGAAGGACAACCTACAATACAGAAACCAGAAACCCCCCAAATTAGTACTAGGGCTAGAGATTGAGTTAATTTAGGGTTTAACTGCAGAGCTTCATTCTGAATCTTGAATCCATCAGTTCACTCTCCATTTCACCATTCATATAATGAGAAAGACATGAACTCAAAATATTTTATATGAATAGCATTTCAAAACTGAAAAAGATAAAAATCTATTACATGCATCCACACTGTGCCACCTAGTGTCCAGTGTACTAAAATACAATTTTTGTTACCCTTTCCATTTCTATTAAATTGCAGAAGTGACAGGGGAAAATATTTGTAATTCTTCTAATTGCTATCATGTCTTTCTTATGTATATAATAGGTTTGGCTTTACTAGAAGCCTAATCATATTTTTCATGAGGTGGCATGATTTTGATTGCAACTTTTTTTTTTTTTTTACAGTATTGGTATCTCCTAGAAAGTTGCAGAGGGCACATTCATATTTAAAATATTGTTAGGCAATCTGTGGATTTATTTTGCTCTACTATATAACCAGAGTTTTATTTTTCCTACTGTTTTATTGTGGGAGAGAGGGGGGAGAAAGTTGAGAGGAAGACAAGGCATATGTTTCTTTGAAAAAAAAAAAGTGGAAATAAAAAAAATTGCAAGGAAGCCTTCAAATATATTTATGTAAAATTTTAATTTAAATCTTTAAATATCTGTAGAGAACCTTAATTTCCCAAAATTTTGTCATTTGCTAAAAGAGAATTAGAAACTCAGGAAAGAATTGTTAGATTAATATAGAATGATAAGAGTTCACACTTTTATAGCACTTTACATTTTACAACTTACTCTTTTTACACCACTCAGTAAGATAACTGGTGGAGATATTATCCCCAATTACAAATAGAGAAACTGAAACTGTAACAGTGAGGTTAAGTGGCTTGTCTAAAACATAGCTTAGTATAAGTAGGAGCCAGGAGTCATCATCTCAGTTCATGCTCTTTCTGTCGCATCAAAGTTCATATTTCAGAAAAGCATAGTAAAGTGAGCTAGAAGTGAAAGGGACCTTATCAGTAAAGGCAGGTGAGAAGAAACCCAAACCTGAGAGTGTCAACAGGCTTTGGCAAAGAAGTGCCAAACAAGTGCTCTTAACAGACAAATATAGCTGACAACAGATTTTAAAGTTCATAAAGAAATTTATATTATTGCATTTGACACTGCCGCTCTGTGAGATAAATATCACATTTCTTATTTTTCATTCCCAGATAAGTAAGTTGAAATTTAGAGAGGTTGTGGCCATTGCTATGTATCTGACTGAGGTGGGATATAGACCAAGGATTTCCAGATTCTAAGTCTGGTATCTTGTCCATTACACTATGCTTTCTCTCAGACAGAGAAAAGTGGGATGAAAAGGAACTAAAAGTATTTGAAGATTCCTTGCCAGATTCCTCATTTTATAACAAGGATATGATACCATTATTCTTTTCATCCAGCATTAAAACTTTATAGCAAAGTTTGACTTATTTCTCTCTCTAAACTCACAGGATCATTTTTTTTTATCATTTTTCCCTTCAATTTTTTCTCTTTATTTTCTTTCAAATTTTCTCTTTATTCTCCCTTCCTATTGCCAGCATCCTGATATGGCCTTCATTACCTTATACACCAAATATTTCAACACTGCTCTTATTGAGTCCGGTGTTTACTCATCTTAAAACTATCCTGAATACTAGTTTGAGACTCTTCCTAAAATAACAATTTGATCATGCTTATGTGTGCATAGGGAAGGAGTATATTTGTAAAAATGATTAATTTAAAAATAAAAGACATCAATAAAACATTTAAAAAACAAGAACAAAGCATAGTACATCTTATGCAGATTTGATCATATCTTAACTCATCTGAAAATTTGAGGTCCTTCTAAATTTAGATCCATTATTTATCCAACTTTATTCTTACCACTATTTATTTTATAACCTCAGTGCCAATCACTTTGATTCTCTCATTTTCTTTTGCACTTATATTTATTTCCTACTTGTTATCTTTGTTGATGCTACTTTTCCTACATAGGATGACTTCTTTTGTTTCAACAATCCATATCCTACTCATCCTTCCATGCCCTCCTTAAAGACAATTTCCCTATAAAGCCTTTCCTGATATCTCCTATCCAAAATAAGTCTTTTGGTTCTCTAAAGTCATAGTTTTCAATGTCTAATTGACCCAGTTTAGCACTCAACTATTTACTGTTGCTTATTGTTCTGTAATTTTTATCATGTTTTTGTCATTCTTTCTTTTCCCCAACTGTATTGTAAGTTCCTTGAGAAATAAAAGCTTGTATTATTCAAAATACCTTTTACAGTGTTGAGTATATAGTAAATAAGAGAAGTTGCAGCATGTCCATAGAAGAGCATCCAGGATGGTAAAGAGATAAAACATGTGATTTAAATATTGGTTGATGAATTTGGAATTTTTTCCCTGAGAAAGGACAAGACTTAAAAGTGGGAAAGAAAATTACAATTTTCTTCAAATCATACAAAGCATTATCACATGGTGGAGTAGTATTATACTTTACTCTTCTTAGTATCTGATGGAACAAAGAACAATAGGCAAGCATATTTTTGTTTAGTGCAAGGAAGAGTATAACAACAATTAAAGATGTCCAAAAATGAGTTTCCAGTCAAGGTAGTAAGTTTCTTATCACTGGAGTTGTTTAAGAAAGTACAAGTTAATTCTTTGTAATTTTTTTTTAATCAGTTGAATTAGATCCCAGATTCTTAAATTGTGGGTTGCAAACCCATATGGGGTCTCATGACTAAATGTGTAGGTCATAAAATTATGATTTATTATCAGCAAATGTGTGATTTATATGCCGGTTTTACATAGCTATATACCCAGAGTCACACACACACAAAAATTCTTGGGTGAAAATGGGTCTTGAGTGGAAAATTTCTTGAATGAAATGAGGTTGTGGGTAGGAAAAAAAATTTACTTGTTACAAATTAAACATTTACTGATAATAAATCATGAAGAAATTTGTTTTAAACAGTTCTTTGTGATGTGAGCAAGAACTGTAATCACCCATCCTGCTCCCACAGTCATATACAAATGTAACCCTTAGACTGTCTTACTTGCATATCTAAAAAATATACTCTATTTCCATCTCACCATGTAACTGGTCAGTAGACATTCATGAGTTTGTCTGGACAAGGACCCAGCCTAATTTCTCCTTCAATTCCTCCTTAATTTCCTAGACCTTGCCCCCCTACTTCCTTGCCTCTCTTCCCTCCAACTTTAAAGGGCCATCTTCACCTGAAAGATGTTGCTTAATCATATTTGTTTTAGCCCATGAGCTGTTTCACATCAGGTATTGCTGATGTTGTTTTCCTATCTGACTGGCTTAACATTAGCATTGTGACATGCACAGGGTAGAAGAGAGTCCTAAATTATAATGAAATTCCATGAGTTGCAATATTATTTTCATATATATTTTAGTTTAAGTTAAAATTACTCTCTTTTCTGGATTTTCAGAATGACATTCCAAATCGATTTGAAATGAAACTTCGCCGCAATACAGTTCTTGAAGATTCTTACAGAAGAATCATAGCTGTGAAGAGAGCAGACTACCTTAAAGCTAGGCTATGGATTGAGTTTGATGGTGAAAAAGGATTAGATTATGGAGGAGTGGCCAGAGAATGGTTCTTCCTATTATCAAAAGAAATGTTTAACCCTTATTACGGGCTATTTGAATATTCTGCTACGTAAGTGCTATTATAATAAATGAACAAAATAAAAATCACTATTCTAGTACCTTGGAGATTTCCAGATTAATAATGTTCTTATAATGGAATTGTTTTTCTATAAAATACTTTACACAGTCACCATTTACCACTGTTTTTAAAGGAACAATGATTTGAATCTCTAAGGTTGGTTACAATAGAAGCTTGATTTTGCTGGAAATTGAAATTTTTTTTTATTACATCTACTATAGAAACATTTAGCCATCATTTGTTAAGTTGTCTCATTCTGGATGAAAATCTTATATCCTTTTTGATCCAAGAAAAGAATGTGTTTTGATAGGCCATGAAAGAAAAAAATATGCAATAGAAACAATTTTAGAATTGGTTTACTCTTAAAAAAAAAAAAGACTCTTAACCCAACTATGGTTCTGGTGGAAATAAAAATTGCTATAAAAAACTTTCAGCATTATTTATCATTGTATCAATAACTTTTAAAAGAGGGTGGTATTTTAAATATTATTTTCTTTATAGGGATAACTATACCTTACAGATAAATCCAAATTCTGGATTGTGTAATGAAGATCATCTCTCCTACTTCAAGTTTATAGGCCGTATAGCTGGAATGGCAGTTTATCATGGCAAACTTTTAGATGGTTAGTATAATTGATAACTCCTAAGTTTTCAAAAAAATTTGTCATACTTTCCATTTTATTAATAATTTTAAATCTCTTATTTGAAAGGTTTTTTTATTCGTCCATTTTACAAAATGATGTTGCATAAACCAATAACACTCCATGATATGGAATCTGTGGTAAGTATTTTAATTAATTTTGTCATTTGCAATTTAGGAACAATGAAGTTTCAAAATAATTATAAATTTGAAATAGAAAGTTTTTTTAGGGAGTTGTAGTTATTGGGGTTTTAAGTTCCAAATACATTTGTTAACATGTTTCTTATTATGAATGGAATGCATCTTTAAGATAAAAAAATTAGCTTGTGGTCCTTAAATTCATTTCAACAAACTTTTGTTAAGAACTTACTAGGTATAAGGCATGTTACAGAGCACTGAGACTATGAAGGTGAAAAAAAATATAGTTACTAGCCCTCAAAGAGGTTTCTTTTTGAAAAGAGGGATATTATATACACACAAATAAATACTACGTAAAGTAAGATGTTATCAAGGCCATAGGAAAATCAAACAATTCTACAAGAAAATTTGAGAAGAAATTTCATCTGTGGAGGGAGCAGGGGTAGGGATGGACTAGGTCAAGAAAGCTTTTGTAGTTCAAATGGTACTTTGACCTAGGCTTGAAAAAAGAGAAATATTTCAATGAAGAATGGGCATTCCATGTGTAGAAGATAACCTTCCTAGATGGGTTGGAACCCACTAGATGGGTTCCACTGGGTTAGAATCGTGGAAAACAAAGTAAGAAAATGGCTAATAGTCAAAAGTTTGAATAAAAAGTAGCGTTACAAGGTATAAAGTAAACATAAAAAGGTTGAAATTTGTGTAACTAAAATGAAATCAGACTGGTTGTATATATTTTTGCCTGAAATGGGGATAAAAATCTCCATAGATATTATTTATCCCAGATAGTAGAAGACTACTTCTAATAGTAGAAGCTAAGTTGAGTTTCTATTTTGTTCAAAGAACAATAGGTTAACCACTAAATGTTTTTGAGCAAGAGAATATCATAAATCAAATATATATACACACACACACACACACACATATACAGTTTTTTAGGTGAAGGAATGTTTGATTGTAGAGTTGAGAGAATAGATGCATAAATAGAAAAACTCAACAATAGAAAAATAAAATTATTGTTCTTAATATAATTGAAACTTATAAATTAACCCTCCATTTATAGAAAAAAAGTATTTGTATGTATATATGTATAAACACATCCCAAGACCTTTGTGCATTTTTTGTTACTTTTGTCAAGTATAAGGAAAAAAATTCACCAAAAGTAAAGGATCATACAGTGATTTATGATACTAAAATGATTAGTTGGGTTATTTGGCATCAAACAGGATAGAAATCCCTTTAGTAGCAACCTGAATTTTTGTAATAGTTACCATACGTAAAATAACTTTTTAGAGCTAGTAATTTATCCAAAACTTTGTTTATCTCAATTATCTCAATTGGATTCCTAATGCTGTCTTGTCACTTCTGAAAGCCCTTATTACCACTGCCACCATGGATTTAGCTCTGGAAAACTTCTTTAATATAACATGTTTTAAGTTTTCATAATTTTCAACTTGTATTCAGCCTACTATAATACTTTGTAAATCATTTATCATTTATGTTCAAAAACCAGAAAGATACTGAGTGTTCATCTTCTACTCCACAGTACCCTGGCATCCAACTTTATAAGTATATGTATAGATATAAATATATACATCTGTCTATGGCTTCTAGCATTTTTACACAATATTGTTTCACATCTTTTTAAAAGCTATAACTTTTAAATATTTAATCATTTGTCTTTAAGGACAGTGAATATTATAATTCACTAAGATGGATTCTTGAGAATGATCCAGCAGAACTTGACCTGAGGTTTACAGTTGATGAAGAACTCTTTGGGCAGGTTTGTAAACACTAACTAAATGAAACAATGTGAATTATAAAATAAATATACAAAGGGTAAAAGATACACATACTATACATTCCTGTGTTCCATGGAATCTCCTTCCCCTATACTTGATATCCTTTTCTTAAGTGAAAAAAAGAGCTTTCTAGGACAAAATATTTTGTGACCTAAGTTCTTTAACCTAACATCTTAGGTTTTGACTTTAAAAAATTAATTTAAAGCACTTTGATGTAGCTTAAAATGCATATTTTGTCATGTTTTCTCATAAAATCAAATATATTTATTCTATGTTAATTTTTAGACCCATCAACATGAATTAAAAAATGGTGGATCTGAAATAGTTGTCACCAATAAAAACAAAAAAGAATATATTCAGTAAGTATTTTGCTGTTTCACATTAACAAATTGAACCGCTCTACTACCATAATGTAAGCCCATTTCTTCTTATTTAATCCTTTGTTGACATGAGATATATCTGGTAGGTAACCTTGTAATAATTCTTCATGTACTTCAGTTATCCCTAACCTTTCTTTCTCTAAACTTCTCAACCAGATTCTTTTAATCTTTTCCCATAGTTTCTGAATTATTTTAGTTTTTCTACTTTGGATTCTCTTAAATTTTTCCACAATATGTAGAAAGAGAAATTTGACACAGTATTCTATCCTGTGCAATGTCTAATGTAGGACACAATAGTACCATTCTCTGTTGTAGGCAGACATTTTGACATATTATAGTCAGTTTAAAGAACTCCACTTTACAAGGAACATTGACAAATTAGAGCATTCCAAACAAAAGTCTATAAACAGAATCATTTGAAGATTTATTGAGAAAATTGTTAATAAAAAGAAAATCATAAAGAAGAGGTGAGGGTATCAAGAAAGGGGGATGATAATGTAATGAGAGCTTTCCTAAAATATGTGTAAGACTGTCACATAAAAGAACAATTCAGTTTATACTATGTAAACCAAAGAGTTAAGGGCAACTAGGTGGCCTGGAGTCAAGAAGACTTCTCTTTGGGAGTTCAAATAGGACCTTTACTAGCTTGGTACATCTGGGCAATTCACCTAATGCTATTTGTTTTAGTTTCCTCATCTGTAAAGTGATCTGGAGAAGGAAATGGAAAACTGCTCCACTATCTTTGTCAAGAAAACTCCAAATAGGATCATAAAGAGTTAGATCCAATTGAATAATCAATAAACAACAAAAATACAGATTTAGAAGAGTAAAATGCATAGGAATTCTAAAAAAGGCAAATTTTGGTTCAGTCATAGAAGCAACTTTATAATTATTTTAACTCTGCATTATTTTTCACATAATTTCAGCTGAATTTTCCTAGTTTCTCATTCTTCAAACTTGACATCGTAACTTTACTTCTTTTTTTTAGAACTATTGCCCGGCAGTCCTTCAAGGATCGGCTCAGGGATCACCTCCTTCCTATGGGAAGTTCTCCCTGATCCCTTTAGTTAATAGTTTTTTTTCTTGCATCCTCAAATCTTTCTTTTATATTTGCACAAATGTTATATTCCCCTATTTGAATGCATGCTTCTTGATGATAGCGACTCTTATAGATCTTCTCTCTGTATAGTAGAAACATAATAAATGCCTATCCAATTTAATTAAATTATTAGAACTGTCCAAAAAAGCATTTTTGTGAAGCAGTGAGCTACTAGATGTGCTACGATGAGCTGGCCAAACAATTATTCAAATAGAGGTTTCATCATCTATCACAGATGCTTTTGAGAGGATCTTTACCATAGGCAGAGAGTTGTTTTAGATGACTTTTAAGGTTACTCTGAATTTTTAAAATATTCCATGATTCTAACAAAATGATTATTTCCTGATTTTTTTTCATGCTCTGATTTTGTTACTATACATTCCCAGTATAGTGTAGCTTTATAACCATAATACTGTATTACTTATTTGTAATAAATTTGTAGCCTACTGAGATAATTAGGTATTTCCTTCTTGCTATATTCGCTTTCCATTCTTTACTGCATTAATTGACTTTTCGTTGTAAAATACTGACATTTTACATTTTCATTTAGTCTTGTAATACAATGGCGATTTGTAAACCGAATCCAGAAGCAAATGTCTGCTTTTAAAGAGGTATTCATTTTACTTTTATCTGCTCTTCTAAAATTTCAAAATGCATCTTAAATTTAATAATATTGGTCCTAATAATTCCCACAAGAATCAAGTAAATGTCTTAATTTTTAATGTCTTTTTTTACATGAGAAAATAACATTTTAGTTTAGATAATATACCATTATCTAGCAGAGAACAATGAGCTAGTAGTTTTTAAAGTTAATGTCTGTATATTTAACTATTTGTTATATTCTTATTTCTTCCTAAATGTGGGGTGGCATCTCTAACGTGAATTTTCTTTTTACATTATTTATCAATTTTTGTTGATATCTTTTATTTTTACATCATCTAGATTTCTATCCCTCATTCCCTCCGAGAGAGCTTTCATTTAAAACAGAATTTTTACCAAAAAAAATACATTAAAATCAATCAACATTTTTTAAATTTGACATTATATATAGATTTCCCACCTCTGCAAAGGAGTAGGGGAACGTATTGCCTCATATATTTCCATACTTCTCTCTGTTCTTCATATTTTATATTTCTTACAACAAAGTGATATTCCCTCATAGTTATATACTGTAATTTGTTTAATGATTCTTCAGATGATAAGCATATACTGTTATATGGAATATGGAAGTTCTTTGCTACCATAAAAAGTGCCCCTATAAATATTTTGGCATATCTAAAATTTTTGTTTTTGTTAGTGGAATATATACCTAGCAATGACCTATTATTAAGAGGGTATGAATAGTTCATTAATTTTATTTGCATAATTCCAAATTGCTTTCCAAACTATACCAATTCAGTTCACCAGCATTTCATTAATGGGCTTCTCTGCAAACCTTTCAAAATTGACTAATTCTCATTTGTAGTCTTTTGCCAATTTTGCTTGGTACAGCTTCAGAGTTAATTTTGCTTTGCAGTTCCTGTTATTTTTAATGATTTGGAATATTCTTTCATGTGATTATCATTAGTTTATAATTCTTTTAATATTTAACTGTTCAGGAATTGCTTTTAGTCTTATTTATTTATTTTTGTTATTTATACATGTCTTAGGTTATCAAACTCATTAGAATTATTTTACCTAAAATTTTTTTCTAGTTGATTATTTTCTTTAGCTATAATAGTCATATTTGTGAGAAAGTTTTTTTATAATTGCCTCTTATCCTTTATTTGTCTAATATAAATTTTAAATGTCTTCTATTTGTAAGGGTTTTTTTGAACTTATACCACAAGATCTCATCAAGATTTTTGATGAAAATGAACTAGAGGTAAACTATGTTATCTCTTCATTTTTAGCAGAAATTCTACACATATTATTTTAATTTTGATTTACTGTTTAACATTTCTTATTTATATAGTTACTTATGTGTGGATTGGGAGATGTAGATGTGAATGACTGGAGAGAACATACAAAATACAAAAATGGCTACAGTGTAAATCATCAAGTTATCCAATGGTTCTGGAAGGCAAGTAAAAGCTCTGATTTTTATAAAATAATCTGGAATATATCTACTGTATGATAAATTAGAGTCCATTCCATACATGATAAGAAATACTAACTTAAGCAATATAATTTATCTTTTTATTTTGGGATACAAAAAGGAATATTCCAGTCCTCAACATTCATGCCCTTAATTTTTTTCTTCCTAACTTGACCCTACTTAGTTTCTATGGCCTAGAACTAAAATGAATGTTATCAGTGAGAAAATCCTTTCAAATAATTAATATTTTTTCATGTAAATTTACAAATAAAAACATAAGAAAATTTGAAGTATAGTTAAACAACAATATTTAGATACTCAATTATTTGCTTAAACTTTGTACTAGTAAAAAAACAATAACAACAATCACTCACATTTATTTATATATTATGTTATAGTTGTCAAAAATGCTTTCATTTGCATCATGTCATATGACCCTCACACTAGTCCTGTTGGACAAATATTATTAATTCCATCTTACTGTAATGCTGGAGAAACTGAGGCAAGATAGAGATTAAAGAGTATTTAATAATTTATTTAAAGGGAGAGATTTACTGAGACCAAATGGATCCATGGTTTGGTCCCAGGGCTGAATGAGACTGGTCTCCAAGAATCCATCCAGAAATGAGAGTTCTCAATGACCTATATATACATGACTTAGGGGGTAGACTGAGGCAGGGACAAAATCCAGATGCTGAGAGTGGGAACTGGACTCTGACAGGGTGGGGTGAGCCTCCGGAGATGGGGATGACATAATGGGGGGAGGCACCCTGGAGATGGGGAGAGGCATCTTCTTGATAAGACGGTATCTGATATTCCAGTAACTTGGAATGGGGAGAAGAATTCTGATATTCTAAAACATAAGATCTTTTATCCTTATCAAATATTCTGATAAAGAGGGGAGGGGAGGTTTTGCAGGATGAGTTTTGAAAAGCAGGCAAACTGATTCAGGACTGGGTCAGGATAATTAAGGAAACTGAGTCAGGACAATAAAAGAGAACTGTGGCATAACATTCCACACTCTCTCTCCTCTGAATATTCAAATCATTGAATTACCTTCCTCTAGAAGATCTTAGCACCATAAATTTTGACCAACCCCTATGTGAAGCAAATAAACCAAAGTAAAACTAGAAAAATGCAAAAACTTATGGCAAATACCAGTCTTTCCCTGATAAGCCCAGAGTTATTAGCATGAAAGAGCATTCCTCATTTAGGGAGACACACAGGCCTCCCTGTTCAGGTCCTCTACAGTTGGGGAGCATCTCAGCCAGAGATGGATACTTTGAGGTCTATGGTCATTTGTGCATTAAACTTGGCCTCTGCTGAGTAGCAGTGTTCAAGACAGTCCTGCTGCCCATCCTAATAGGGCACCCCAAGTCTGTCAGGGACTCCAAAGAGAGAAAAAGTGGGGCCTGGAGCAGCTCCATCTGTCCCCTCTTGATAGAACAGGAACTGCTACTGGGAAACAGATTTCTGAGCAGATTATGCAGTTAGACAAAGGCAGGCAACCCCAAACTATTAGAGGCCAGATATCAATACTGCAAGGTCCTTTTAAGTTTGCTCCAAATACTAATTAAGGAACTGGAGTAACAGGAGTGGAGAAACAGATCAAAGAGACTGCCAGTCCCAGGACAGGTGTCTGATTTCTAGTTGTTTCTAAAGAATAATCCAAAAAACTGAGTCTGCCAGGGCAATGCCAGCAGAATAAGGGATTTCAAAGTTAAACCATAACCAGTAAATCATAGTCCAGTAAATTTTGAGCAAGGAGTAAAAGTGAAAAGGACTGTTTAAATAATTTCCAATTCAACCTGAAGTAATAAAATAGGGAGCTGGGCAGAAGTGCCTAAGAAAAAATATATCAGTTTTTCGCAATTTGCTGACCAGTTTCAACCAGTTTCCTTCCTCCGTTTTTTTCCCCACAGAATAGGAATTATCAAATGACCATTCCACATATAAATCCCAAGAGTGAATCAAAATTCCCATACATAACAGACTAACTAGTACAGTAAGTTTCCTAAAAATCCCTCAAACATACAGCAATACTTAAACAGTTTTAACAAATCCATCCCAAATTTTAAACACACAGTAATAGATGACCCAATCAGGATTCCTAAATTCCCCATATCAGTCCATCAGGGGTAAGGGACGAAAACTGCTTCAGGCTGGGCAGTGGGAAGAGACTCTCGGTCCATGCAGAGGATACACATGGTATGGCCTGGCATGCTGGCAATCAAAGCTGATCTAGGTTCCCAGAAGCAAGTCAATACCTGTAATTTGACCAAAATCTAGAACAAAAAACACAAATCTAACAAGTAAAGGGTAGAACAGACTGATACAAAATGTGAAGAGGCCAGTATGACTTGTACAGCAGCTTCCCAACAGATAAAACGGCCGTTAGGCTTTTACTCTCTCATTATTTAGAAACCTTTAAAAACCTGAATATCCACAGACACAAATATTCAGTAACACATAGATGATCAGACTAGATACTTATTTGCCCAAGTATTTAGGATATAATGATTATATATAACCTGATTGGAAATAGCAAGGGTATGACATAATGGAATTGCTCTGATCATAGAAATTAGTCACAGGAGGAAAAAATGCAGGGACACAACTATAACATAAACAGTTAAAACTTAACTTTCAGCAAAACAGGATAAAATAGATTTAATTCATTTTTATTCCAGTTAATGTCCCAGTAACTGTCAGAAGGTGGAGTTTTAAAACTCCCAAATAGCATTAATTATAAGCCCAAAGAATTTTACTTCTAATAACAAATTGCATTAGCTGAAGTTTCAGATAAATCCTAAATAGATATTTACCATAACCTTATATTTATAACAGAATTTGTCTGTTCTGTTCACTTCTTTTATATCTAGGTAGATGTTTCCATAAGTGAACATTTTACATACAAATCAGTTTGCTTTTAAAAATACCCAATACATAAACAAATATTCCAAATTACATATTGTCCATAACAGAAACCTTTTCAAAAGGACAATATATATATATATATAATTTTCAGAAGCCCTTTAAATGATGGGCATAACCTCAGGATACAATCAATTAAACTTATACAGAATACCCAATTCTACAGAAAAGAATCTGAAAGATTCTTAAAAATATCCTTTAGAGTTTTAGAAATAGCCCTACCAAATTATACATCAATTAACTTAAAATCAGGTCTATCTCTTGAAATCTTTTGCCAAAGTCAAGCCTCTGGATAAAAGGCTTGAGCATATTTAGTGGGGGGGGGGGGGCATTCCACGCGGCCGTCCTTCCTCCCACTCTACCTCCAGAGAGGCAAAGGGGAGAGAAGGCAAGCTAACCTTCACCCCAGGCTAACTAGGCTGTCTGTATCTGGAGTAGCAGAGAGCAGTAGGGGTGAGTTTAATCTTCACCTTTGAAGGCAAAAGATCCCTACCCCACCCAACTTTTAGTGGGGTGGGGGTGGGGGTGAGAATTTCATGTGGCCACCCTTCCCAATGGACTTTTCCTAAGCCACAGTTGAAGCCTTTAGAAAAGTCAGACCCTTCTTTACCTAATTAGAGGCACATGACCCCTTTCAGGTAAGTTAACAGAACTTCACTCCAACAATTTCTTAAAATCTTATACTCAAAGATAACTAAATCTAAGCTGTATTGGCAACAGTCAAATTATTTCCCACAATTTTAGAACTGCCCAAAAGAATACTCAGAACAAATCTGGCATGCAAAGGCAACACTAAAATTATTTCCCACAATTTAAAAATCATCCTAAAATTTCTGATCAGATGTTTCTCCAGCCAGAGTTCAAAACAAACTCCTTTTGTTCTCCAGAGGCCTTATCTAGGGTAGGTCAATCCAAGCCGTGCCTGAATTTAAACTACCCGAGTGCCAGTTTTTAAAAGTTTAATATCACAAGCAAATTTCATACTAAGTACAATTGCAACATTGAAACAGCTGATTCCCAAATCTCTTAATTTAGCAGAGGTCTGTCAGACAAACAAGTCACACACAAACATTAACTGAGCAGTTACAACAGAAAACAAAACATTTAACACAGACCAGGGGTTATCTGGAAAGGATAGCCCTGAGGGAAATTGTCAGCTCCAGAGTATTCCCTCCCAGAATCCAAATGGAGTTGTTTTGGTTTTTTTTTTTTTTTTTTTTTTTTTTGTCAGATGGTGTCTTAAAAAAAGACACCCAGATTTATACTCTGGAATGTCCAGAGTTGTGCCAACTGGCACACAGAACCAGATGTGTCTTAGGAGACACCTAGGTAGTGCCCTCTGCATCCAGAGGACCCCACTCCCAGAATTTATGCTCATCAGCATTTCATGCTTCATGGGAATCCAGATGCTAGCACAGACAGACAGAACAGGTCTTAAGACATCCAGACTTACTCTCCCATGGCTGAAATGGAGTGTCCACTGTCAGGCCTGAGGCACAGTTGTGGCTGGAAACTGCTCTTTCCTGGAGGCTCTGGAAAAAATCCAGAGGGCCGGCCTCTCCAAGCAAAGAACCCAGATCCCCAGCCACCCTGAGGCCCAAGGGGGAGATCTGAAAGTCTCTTATCTCTAATCCTCCTCATTTTCTGACATCTCACTGGGGCCTCCAAAATGTAATGCTGGAGAAACTGAAGCAAGATAGAGATTAGAGAGTATTTAATAATTTATTTGAAAGGGAAAGATTTGCTGCCACCAAATGGATCCATGGTTCGGCCCCAGCTCTGAATGAGACTCTCGTCTCCCAAGAATACAGCCAACAATATGAGTTCTCAATGACATATATATACGTGGCTCAGACTCAGGGAGTAGACTGAGGCAGGGGCAGAGTCAGGGTGCTGAGAGCCACCAGAGATGAGATGACATAATGGGGGGAGGAACCCCAGAATGGGGAGAGGCATCTTGATAAGATGTTATCTGACATTCCGATAGCTTGGGATCGGGAGAGACATTCTGATGTTCTAAAACATAAGATCTTTTATCCTTATCAAATATTCTGAGTAAGAGGGAGGGGAAGTTTTGCAGGACTGAGCTTTGAGAAGCAGAGAAACAGAGTCAAGACTGGGTCAGGATAATTAGGGAAACTAAGAATTGTGGCATAACATTACATATAAAGAAACTAAGACTCAGAGTAGTTAAGCAGCCAAGTTGAGACTAGAGCTGAGTCACTATTTTTACTTTAGTGCTCTTTGTTCTGAATCATCCAGTTCATTTTCATAAGAAACCAAAGTATGTATTATATTCAGAAAAACTGTTACATGAAAGACAGTAGAAGACAAATCTGTAAGAAGGGTTTTTTTTTTTTTTTTTCCCCAGCCTTATCACACTACCACCCAATTTCTAGGAATTACTACCTCCCTTGAACATTTTGGAGACAAGTATTTTAACTAAGGGGGAAAAAAAAGAAATCCAATCAACCAACCTTAGTTGGCATAATGTGCAAATATTAAAAAAAAAAACTTACACATGGAAAAAGTGACATTATGCTTCAAAATCGTGTTTTCAAGTGTCCATAAAATAAGCTCTTTTGAGTTTTGTTTTTGTTTTTGTTTTAAATCTTGTTCAGGCTGTTTTAATGATGGATTCAGAGAAAAGAATAAGATTGCTTCAGTTTGTTACTGGCACATCACGTGTACCCATGAACGGATTTGCTGAACTATATGGTAAGGGTTTTCCATTCAAAAACTATAAACTAAGTGATATCAATAATAGGAAAGAAATTGTCTAAAATGTATGGACTTTTTCACTGCTTAGATTAATTTGGAAGTTTGCAATATCAAGCATACATGCTTATCTTCTAAAATGAAATGGGAATTTTTTCTACTATAATTTAAATAAGATGTGGGGTAAGACAAAATATATTTGTGTCTATACTTTTAATATTAAAAATGAGTGGAAAAATCCTGAAAATATTCCATAAATTATGTACCATCTTTAAATTCTCATTATAAATTCTGTTGCAAAAACAGTACACCAAATTTTTAGAGGAAACGTTTAAAAATAACCCTGAAAGTTTGAAATAGATATATAAATGGTAAGTTGGCTCTAGAATACGAAGTTTTACAGGTCAGAACCTGTTTTCTCATTGAAGTCTATCAAGCGTTGGCAAACTACAGTCTTATGACTAACTCTAGCCCACCACCTGTTTTTTGTATACCTGAGAGCTAAAAATGGTTTTATATTTTAACTTTCCTTAAAAATATAAAAACTATTTCTAATTTTCGTTCCATACAAAAGCAGGAGCATAGTTTGCCAACTCCTGATAGCATAAAATTGCAGATTTATTTCTATGAAAAAGAAAAAAATCAAAATGACTTTGGGTACATTTTATCTGTGAGAGGTTACAGTTTACACACATTGCTTGTTGTGTTCCCTAGAAAAAGTGCAAATATGGCATTTGGTTTACATTAACAGATAAAAAGAAGACAAAAAAATCTTTCCAAAAACTGTAGCTAGGATTAAACTTACTCTCCGGAATGGAAAAGCAAAAGGATTATAATTTGTTCCAGGGCTAGCAGTCAAAACTAGATATGGATAAGGCAAGTTTTAAGTTTTAAAAGTCAAAGAAGTACTGCGTGATGAAATTTCCTTTCCTCTTCTCTCAGAAGCTCAGTGTTCTTACTTAATCTTTATTTTTATTAGTATAAAACTTATAGGAAAATAGCTGCTTTAGTAATAACCAAGCATTAACTACTCAGAAAAAAAGAAAGATAAAATAAGGAAATTAATAATTGATAGCCATTGCTTAAAAAAAAAATAATAAGGAAAAAAATGGAGGGTCATCAAAACATTTCTTTTAAATGCACAGAAAAGAATAAAGTTGTAGAGAGAGTCAGTCAGGACAGCTTTGAAACATAATGAATTTATTTTGTACTTTTTAAAATACACACACACATACACACACACACACCTATATATATATATATATATATATATATATATATATATATGCTGCAGATAGTAGAGAGTAGCAATTTTTTATAAATATCTTTTTATATCTTCTTTATGTATAATATTCATGTTTGTTGTTTTGCCAAATTCAGAATACCAAAAAACAAAAATCTATTTTTAAAAGAGAAAGCTAACTTCTGTGTTTAATCAATTCCCCACTCTCTAATCTTGTTTAATTTGTTGTTCTTTTCTTTTTCAAGGATTTCATGCCCCTTCTTAGACATCATCACTTGCCTGTTAATTTGTTGTTAGCCAATGGATTAACAAAGACAGAAAGCCTATTTCATACCTGAGATCCTTCCTCCTGACCTACTTTCTTTCCTGTCATTCTGTTGCCTTTCATTATTCCACTTTGTAGCTATCTATGTATGCCACAGGCTATATTAAAGAATGTTCCTTTTTTCAAAAAGACAAATTGATTTTTAGGACACCCAATTTGTGTATGTTCAAATGTAAATGTGGAAGTTCTTAGTGGAATAGTCCTTTACTATTTTTATAAATTCGGAGGAAATTAAATCTGCTGAATGAATAACTTTTCCACCACCCTTCAGAAATATCAAATGAAGCAAAACCAAATGTAAACCACAAAGCACTAATTTTTTTTTTAACAAATTATTCTTCATTGTTTGTTCTTTTGGAAATTGGCTTCTGAATTGACACCATCTTTTTACTTTAATAAATAAATACAAACCCAAAATTTAGAAATATGTTATGATCATTAACAAATAAGCCATTATTCACGAAACTAAAAAAAAAAAATAAACATTGGAAAGATGGAGTAGTTTTATTATAAGAATTGTCTATATTCATTTACATTTTTTTTGAAACCTGATGTGTGGGTTAACAGTGAAAAGTTGATGTGCACAATAGTAGCAGTAGTAAAATAGTAAGGAAAATTATCTGCACAATAGTGGCAATATTATAATAGTAGTATAAGGAGAATTACTGCCATCTATTTCCTAGTAAATAGAAAAATTATTCTATTTTTATTATCAAATGTGACAAAACCTGAGAATGTTACATATGTTAACATATGTTAAAATATATGTATATATTTGTTAAAATAATAGTATTAAATTTTGTTTGAGAAAAAGTCTCTTTTTTAAAATGCGCAAAGATATAAATATTAAACATAAACATACAAAAATTAAACATAAACATAAAAGGTATGTTTTACAAAGAATTTAAACATGTATCAGACTTCAAGAACAGCTATCAGACTTAGTGACAGACTTTTCAAAAATTTCTTGTAAGTTGGAGTTCTCCAGTTCAGATGCTGTTTCCTTGAATAAGAGATGCCAGAGCAATAAGGTGTTATTAGTATAAACCTGATTTTAAAAAAAAAAAACAAAAAACAGATAATTGTGTTCTTCCATCTATTATCTTAACTTCTACAACACTTTTTGTTATTATTTCCAATTTTTCCAAAGTATTGGACTTATTGGGTTCTGGATATTTTAGAATTATCTTGAAAATATCTATAGAGTTTTCTTTTCCACGTTCAAGACTACCATTAGCTCCCTACCAAGAACAGTTCAGGAGATACAACGCAGTTCTTTGTACTTAAAAAAGAAGCCTGGACACTCATTCTGTTTTCCTGCTCTACCATCCCTGCCAGAAGTCATCTAGTAGTTAAAAAAAAAAAAAAAAATTAAGCAAAAGTTGCTTTAAAATAGCAAATATTTGTTAAATAGCCAAGAAAAAGGAAATATTGCATAATATGATCATTTCCAGGCCTCCAGCAATTTGGAAAGCATAAATGGATATATATTGGTGATCCCCATAGATCAGAATCATTGAAATAGCAAGGGGAATATAATGGAATGGCATGTATAGTATCAAGCTATTGCAGCTATCTTTACAAATGAAAAAAAGACAGTCCTAGGACCAGATCAGACTAGATTGGTGTGGCTACTGCCTTATGAAGCTCCCTACCTAGTTTCAAAAGAATATCAGCACTTCTGGGACTGTCATGACCTATAAATTTTAAGTGGCAAGAAAGGCAATGGTTTTCCCATTTTCTCCCCCCATCCCTGTGCATCTCCTTGGAAAAAGTTATCTAGTTAGATCATTCACTTCTTTCTCCAGGTTATGATTTTACCACATCAAACTAAAATCTGTCTCCATGCAAAAAAGTGGGATCAGGTATTTTAGTGCCAACTTCCTAAATTCAAACTTACTGAGACAAGCAAAATTAGTTTCTTGTTAAAATAAGTTGCATGTTTTATGAGAGATTCTTGTATAAAATGAGTGAAACCAAAAATTATTTTTCCTTATAGGTTCAAATGGACCACAATTTTTCACAGTGGAACAATGGGGTACTCCTGAAAAACTACCAAGAGCCCATACCTGGTAAATATTTTATTATAGTGGCATTTGATTAACAAATCCTTCAAAAACAAATCTACTTTTAGCAAAAATGATCTAGATTTAGAGAGACTTGACAGATATTTTAATCTCCCCAGTCTTAAGTAACTGATGAGTGTGCCCAATGAAAAGATCTTATATATGGCAGGAAATTGAGCCAGGGATCAAGCCCTTCTGTAGCGTAGGTCCATACTTCAGACCTCAAGTGACTCAGTCATGTAGACCAGAAGTGTTAAATTGACAACCCAGAGGCCAATCCTCAGTACCCGTGAGTGTAACCCAAATGATCAAAACATAAATGGGAAATATTTAACAAAATAAATAAAAATTCAGTAAAATATAAATATTACATTTTAAAACTAAGTCACCTTGCAACCTACAGGTATCCTTATAGGTGGATTAGTGACCTCCCTTTTATATTTGAGATTGACACCACTGGCTCAGGCAGACCATTACAATATGGCTCCTTTGCCCCTGAGTAAAGGCTAATTGGGGCAAAAAAAGGAACACCCCACCCAGTTGTAAAGATATTGGGAGAGGACCTGAGAGATTTAGATTCACTCACCAGAACAAAAGGAAGAAATATCCCACTAAGACATAGCTAGGATGAAATCCATGTTATAGAATGCCCTTGTTTTCTGGTAACGATAGACACTTATGACCTTAAAGTCTGTCATAGCCTCTATATTTGACAGAAATATAACTCTCGTTCACTTTTAATTTCTGATCTCAATATTTGTCTGTTCTTTCAGCTTTAATCGTTTGGATTTGCCTCCATATGAATCATTTGAAGACTTATGGGATAAACTTCAAATAGCAATTGAAAACACTCAGGGTTTTGATGGGGTTGATTAGAATATGAATAACAATGTGCTCTATAGTTTCACTGCTGCAGTTTTATAAATGAAATTTTGACTTAAAATTCTCTAGGGAACTACTTCAAACTTAGCTATTTTCACAAATATTGAATAAATGATGTAAAACCTGTAAGAAGATATGAATACTTAAAACAATTTTATAGTGAAACTTACGTCACTTTTAAAGTAACATCATAAACAGTATTCTTGTATGAATATCTTCATATTGTAAAGATAAAGTTTGTCTTTTGAATTGTGATAATGTGATTTAAATCTTCTGTGCCTAAAATATTGTTTTTCCCTCAACAATTACCTCTGTTACAATATTCTTCAGGCAGTTCTTAAGACTACTGAAATTGTAACTGTGAAAACATTTATGTAAGGAGTGTCAGGTATAAAAAAAGTTGATGCATTCTAAGTACAAAAACATAAAAAAATGTTGAAAACTTAAATATAAGGTTTTTTTTGCAATATATTCAGTGCTGCTTTCAGCTATTTATTATTATGTGTATTGCCTATAGCACCTTACTGCTCAACATATTTGGAAAACTTTAGCCTTACTGCTCAACATATTTGGAAAACTTTAGAAAGTATTACCTATAATTACTTTTTTCTCTTAAAAGCTCTTTCAGACATCTGTTTTTAGTTTTTGGTAACATACAGTTTATCAAACATAGTATTTTTATAAGTTGGATGTAAAGTTAAGATTCACAACTGCATTGAATGAAAAATATTAAATGTTTTGTCCTTATGGTTCATATGAATAGTCAAAAAAAGATTATTAAATTTTATAATTGATAATTATAAAGGAAAACTGAAAATCCACTTTTGCAAACATCCAAGGAAAGATTAATAATGCAGTGTTTTTCATTTGTTCCCTGGAAAACTAAGTAAAATTTGCTTCATTAATTCACTTTTTCAATATTCACTCTTTATTCTTGCTCAGTGATATAGTAAGTATGTGTTTACAGAGTTTCTAATGTTTACATATTAAGCCAATTTCTATCATTGCATTTTTATATTTCTTGTTTCTTCACTTTAGTACACAAACCAACTGTTTGTTAAAATACTGCATAACCAAAGTCATAATCAAGAATGTATAGTTTATCTTAGATATTTTGTTTACCAAACTTCTTATAGTTTTTAAAAACCTATCAAAATATTCTAATATTTTATTATCAAGAAACAAAAACATTTTCTATAAGTAGTATCTTAAAAGTAAACCTGAAGAGACATTATAAACTAATTCATTTAATTATCCAAAATGTTGTTTCTGTTTTTTAACCATCTTTTGTGTACAAGGAACTTGGTGCTATGGGGTCACAGTATATTTGCATTCTGTATGAAAGTAAAGTTCTGCCTATATCTGTACTTTGTGTCAAAACTATATTTGAGTGAATGCAAGCTTACCAGTTATGTTGATTATTTTCGAAGGATGCCATAAACTGAGGTCTGCATTGAAAAGTGTTTATTCCTGTTGGTTTAAGGGGACTAGTAGGATGCTTAAATTGTAGTACACCCCTCAGTTCATGAGAGAAATGTTCAAAACTTATAGAGTTGCACATACTCTACAAATAACACTAATGATTTTGAAACTATCCTGTCTCTTTAGTCATTACTCAGTAGTATGAAGCATTTCCCCCTGCACTAACCCATATTATCATTTTCTACCCTGCTTCTACCTTCCTTCCTGCTTCCCTTAGTCACATTAGGAGTCAAGAGCTAGCAATCATTACCAAACCATGCACACTTATGTACTTACTAGAACACCAAAAGGAAAATATTTCCTTAAATAAACTGCTTACTAAATGGACAGAATGTTTTGAACACATGTAATATGTGATGTATCAATTTAATATACAACAGCAAAGCAGTATTAGTGTGGGCTATAGTTTGATTATAAAGACATGAATGTTGTTATTATTATTTTATTAGGGTTCTATTCTCCCTGCATTTGATGTAGTTTAAATATACTTTTGGTAAAATAATTGATAGTAAAAGCTAATACTGGGGGAAAAGGCTTATTTATCCAACTGATTTTTATTTTAAAATTTCTACAACTCAGTTTGTTAGAACATGGTGTAATTAGGTTACAGTGGAAGGTTTGCAGTACTTCAAAGGCAATTAACTCCCTGTAGACAACTATGTTCCATGTCACATATTGTATCTTTAATCCTGAGTAACTATCTCAAAGGTACACATGTAACTTGATCAGTAAGGATTGTACATTATAACCCATTACCTTTAAAAGAAAAATTGGAACATATATATCCTTTTGATGTTGGCTAGTAGGATCATTTTTACAGATTTTTTTCCAAGAATTTAGAGCACATAATGTTATCACATATTTTCCTATAAATTTTTTTTATTTTTTTTGTAAAAGTTTTCCAAACCTTTAATACCAAATTATATTATAATGTATTACTTGTATTTTATAGTTTATATGAATATTATCAAAATAAATAAAATTTTTGTACAATAAAAACAAATTTATTCCATGATACTTGACATGCAACTTTTTTTAACCTGGGATATGGCCAAACTTTATCAATTGATGCAGCAAAACTTGTGGCATAAAATATTGACTTTTTTCCAATCCTAATGTCAGAAATTAAGATTTATTCTAATGAATCATAATTTGTTTTGATGAATGTAAACAGGTTAAAGAGGCTCAAAGAAATCTTGCAGAAAAATATGAAATTATCCAGACATAGTTAAAATGTAAACGAAACTTGTGAGAAAAGTTCAAACGACAGCAATATCTTTCAACCCACTTATGCTACCATTAATGCACAGACTCAGATAAACAACGGTATCTCCCAACTTATAAAGAGGTTATTTAACAAAAGCCAATAGAGTGAAATGAAAATTATGTTATCATTAATTATTATTAATTATTGATTATTAAGGTTTGAAAAGTACTTTACAAATATCCTCTCCTTTTATTCTCACAACCCTGTGTAGTAGATGCTGTTATCAGCCCCATTTTACAGATGAGAAATCTGAAGCAGGCAGAGGACAAATGACTAGCCCAAGGTCTCACAGCCAGGAAGGCTTCCTGATTCCAGGGCTTGCTCTCCTATCAGTTGTGCCATCTGACTGCCTCATGCTTTTAAATATTAGAAATAAGTGCCATTACGCATTTATACTAGTACTGTCAAATACATTATATGTGCTGAATCAGGCCTGGGCTCTCAACTTTATGGTTACTGGCTTCTCATCCTATTGGACTTTTATTTGATCATGTCCTCCAGCACATCCTCTGTGGTTCCAAATAATAGTCCAGGGGCCTTCTTCTAAATCATGAGGCTACCAGAGAAGAGATGGGGAAACTCAGCAGCAACAACAGCAGCAGCATTGTAGTGCTCACCATGGGCCAGGCACTGTGCTAAGTAAGGAATGCAAGGAAAGGCAGAAACAGGATCCTTGCCCTCAGAACGTTTGCAATCTGTTAGGGAAGAAACCTGAAAATAATTCTGTTCATATTAAGTAGATAGTGATTGGGAAGTAATTTCAGAGAGAAGGCACTAGCAGGGGTGAGGACAAGGCAAGGCCTGTTCTAGTAAGCAGATTTGAGCTGAGTCTTTAGAGAAGCCAAAGGAGCATGGAGGACAGCCAGTGAAAAGATACTGATTTGGGGGAGAGAGTGTGTGTGACGAGTATTCACATTTTGTATGTGAAGAACAGCTAGGAAACCAGTGCCATGGGATCATAATACACAGAGAGGAGTAAAGTGTAGGAAGACTAGAAAACAAGGAGCCAAACTGCAAAGGGCTTCCTTTAATTACTTATTTCTTTTGGTTGAATGGTGTTCTATTATTTTCAATTAAATATAAAAAGTTTTCAATATTCATTTTTTATTAGATTTTGAGTTTCAGATTTTTTTCCTCCCTTTCTTCCTCTCTCCCTTCCCTCTTTCCTCTCCCAAAATGACACACAATCATATGAAATAGAATCATATAAACGTACCTCCATATTAGTCATGTCATGATAGAAGAAACAGAATCAAAAGGGAAAAACCACCAAAAAAAAAAAAAATCAACATTCAAATTCCATTGTTCTTTCTTTGATTACAAATAGCATTTTCCCTCATGAGTCTTTTGGAATTGTTTTGGATCACTATTGCTGAGAAAAGTTAAGTCAATCATAATTGATCGTCACACAATGTTACTTTTACTGTGTACAGTTTTCTCTTGGCTCTGCTCATGTCACTCAGCATCAGTTTATGTATATCTTTCCAAGTTTTTCTTATATTTGCCAGCTTATCAGTTATACCATTACATTCATATACCACAATTTGTTCAGCTATTCTCCAATTAATAAGCTTCCCTTGATTTTCAATTCTTTGCCACCATAAAAAGAGCTGCTTTAGATGGGGGTTCTTTTCCCTTTTTTATGATCTATTCAGAACATGGTATTGCTGAATCAGAGGATATGTACAGTTTTATAGCTCTTTGAATATAGTTGTAAATCATTCTCTAGAATGGTTAAATCAATTCATTATTCCACCAAAAAATTCATTCGTGTTACAATTTCTCTTACAGCTTCTCCAACATAATTCTCCTTTTTTTTTTGTCATATTAGCCAATCTAATAGGTATGAGATCATACCTCAAAGTTTAATTTTTATTTCTCTAGGCAGTGATTTAGAGCATTTTTATGTGATAAGTAGTTCTATTTACTTCATCTGCAAATTGCCAGTTCATATCCTTTCACCATTTATCAAGTGGGAAATGACTTGTATTCTTATAAATTTGACTCAGTTACCTATATATTTGAGGAATGAGGCTTTTATCAGAAATATGTATTATAAAAATTTTTTCCTATCTTTCTGCTTTCCTTCTAATCTTGATTGCATTGGTTTTGTTTGTACAAAACCTTTTTAATTTAATATAATCAAAATTATCCATTTTCAATTTTATAATGTTTTATATTTCTTGTTATATCATAAATTCTTCCCTTCTCCAAAGATCTGACCAATAAACTGTTCCATGCTCTCCTAATTTGCTGTGGTACTACCCTTTATATCTAAATCACGTACCCATTTTGCCCTTGGTACATGGTATCAGATGTTGGTCTGTGCCTAGTTTCTACCATATTATTTTCCAATTTTCTCAATGGATTTTGTCAGATAGTGAGTTCTTATTCTAGAAGTTGGAGGCTTTGCATTTATTAAATTGTAGAATACTATAATCATTGACTGCAATGTCTTCTGAACCTAATCTATTCCATGGATCCACCATTATGTTTTAGCCAGTACCAAATAATTTTGATGATTGCTGCTTTATAAGATAACATTAGATCTGGTATGAGTAGATCACCTTCTTTTGCATTTCTTTCCATTACTTCCATTGATATTGTTGACCTGTTGTTCTTTCAGATGAATTTTAATTTTTTCTAGCTCTGTAAAATAATTTTTGGTAGTTTGATATGGCACTAAATGCACTAAATCCAGATAGGTAGAATTGTTCATTTTGTTTTATTGTTTTGGCATAGCCATGACTAATTCCATTTGTTTAAATCTGACTTTTATATGAAAAGTGATTTGAAATTGTGTTCATATTAGTTCCTTGGTTTGTTTTAACAAGTAGATTCCTAAATATTTCATATTGTTTACAGTTATTATAAATAGAATTTGTTTCTTCTTGCTGACCTTTTTCAAAAAATATTGTAATATATAGAAACACTGATGATTCATGTGGGTTTATTTTATATCCTGCAACTTTCTTACAAGTCTTAATTATTTCAAGTAGTTTTTAAATTGATTCTCTAGCATTCTGTCATTATATCATCTGCAAAAGAGTGATAATTTTGTTTCTTCATTGCCTGTTCTAATTCCTTCAAATTCTTTTTTCTTCCCTTATTGCTAAAGCTGACATTTTCTAGTGTAATATTGAATAATAGTGATGATAATAGACATCCTTATTCCACCTCTCATCCCATCGGGAAGGCTTCTAACTTATTCCCATTACAAATAATGCTTGCTGATAGTTATAGATAAGTATTCCTTATCGTTTCAAGGAAAGCTTCATTTGTTCCTGTATTCTGTAGTGTTTTTTAATAGGAATGAATGCTGTATTTTGTCAAAAGGTTTTTCTGTGGTGCCTCTAACTTTAGTGAAAAATAAAAATAAAAAAACTGAGATCATTTTATGTGTACTCCTCCTCATAATCTCTAAACTCTTGACATCATTTCCAATTCCTTTTTCTAATAAAGTGCTGCCAAAATCAATTTTCTACGTCTGCACTTGATCCCATCCATTTCTGTTGTCCCCAGCAGATTCCATTTTCAATCATCTTCCCTTTCTCTCAATTCCCTACTTCTCTCTATCCATTCTTCTGTCTTCAAATGTGCAAAAGATCCTTGATCCTTAAAATAAGCTCCCCTATCCCCGAAATCTTTGATAAGACAAGTATATATAATGGGCTAGAATTCTGTACTTGAAACAAGGATTCTTACAAGGTGTTAACTGAGTGGAATTGATAAGACAATGATTATCTAGTTTAGCATGGTGATTAATAGTTCTCTAGTTCAGTATGATTAAATTAATCTTACAACAAATAATGGTTCCCTAGTGATATAATGATTGGCTTATACTCAGTATACTGCATATAAACTGAGACAAACTCAGCCAGAGAAGGGCTCGGAGATAGACTCAGAGAAGACAAGAGGACTGGAGGCGGGAGCTCAAGCTCTCAGAGCCAAGGAAAGAGATTCATTTCCATCTCCTACCTTTGTGGTGGCTGGAGGCTGGAGCACAAGCCCTCGAACTCAGAGAGACATTCCATCTTGGATCAGGCTCCTCCTGGTGGCTCGCCTTCATTTCTTTACTGAAACCAAGTCCCGTCTGAAGGACCTGCAGAAAGCCAACCAGGTCCCAGGAGAAGGAGACAGACTTTGAAGGAGATAATAAAGAATTTGGACTTTAACATCTGGCTATTCTCATGGTGATACTCTGCTGAAACGAAGGCTGGTCCAGAGACTTCCAGAAAGCTAACCCGAACATTACAACTATTCATCCTACATCTCCTCCTCACACTTTCTCAAATTCCTGAAGAAACTGCCTATGGTCACTTCCTGTACATTGTCTTCTCTCCTTTCCTTTCTGCTCACTCCTCAACCCTTTGAACTCTGGGTTCCAATCTTATCACGCTGAAGGTGCTCTCTCCATAGTAAATAACCAATTCTTAATTGCCAGAGTGATAGTGTTTTCTCAGTCCTTAGACTTCTTAACTTATCTAGAAGCAACTGGATTCATAGAGCACTGGTCCTGAAGTCAGGAAGAAATAGATTCAAATTCATCCTCAAACTTATCCCTGTGTAATCCTGGGGAAGGTTATTTAACCTCTGCCTCAGTTTCTCCAGCTATAAAATTGGAGTGCACAGGTTATAGTAGAGGGTCACAGTCAATGGGGGAGCTCTCCTTTCAGCCCAGAGGGAACCTGCTAACAACATCTTGTTTGGCTCCCCATCGCCCCTAAAGCCTCTCTGCCTTCCTGAGAAATCGGGGGACGGTGACAACCTGTGATTGAAGCAGAGGGACAGCAGGTGGCAAAGACAGCTACACACAATAACAAGTTGTTTATGTGGTCCTGCATGCATGTAGTATATAGTTAGTGCAGGTGCAGTATTGATTTAGTTATATAAGGGTATTACGGTGCATAACGCTGAGAGAATTTGGAATAAACGGACTCCATGTTTGACCATCCATGTGAGTCCTTTCTCCTTACTCCTCTAAGACCATGGACTTGGGCTAGTACTGAGGTCCTCCAAAGAGCTAGTCCAGACACAAAAGGAACTTGTAAAAATCAAATGAGATGATATTTGTAAAAGGGTTAGCATAATCCCTGATACATAATGGGCGCTTAACAAATGCTTCTTCCCTTCCCTTCCCCTATTGTTGCATTTGACTGTTTATCATGCTTTCCTTCTGAAAATTCTGGATTTTTTGTGAAATTGTTCCTTGCTTCTTTTCCTTTATAACTGACTGCTCTTTAATTTTCCTGTATTCACATCATCCATTTCATACCCCATACCTGTAGGTGTGTTTCCTAACATTCTGTTCTAAGTTCGTTCTCTCTCTCTCTCTCTCTCTCTCTCTCTCTCTCTCTCCATATATGTATATAAATTTACTCCAGCCAATTTTTCCAAGCTCATGGGACATTACTTCTCTGAACCCACTCTGTGATCCACCCAAATTACCCTTATCTCTCCTCTTGTGCCCTTTTATTTGCTTTTTTTCCCATGCCTGGAATGTACTCTCTCTTTAACCCTACCTCTTTAAAATGTAGCTCAAGCATGATCTTCTGCATTAAATGTAGCTTTCCCCAGATCTCCCAAGTGCTAGTTGCCTCCCTTCCAAACAACCATATTTTTAACTACTTTGATCTTTATGCTGAACTCTGGTCCAGCCTCCCCAGCTTCTGGCTAGATATCTCCACTTGGAAGTCCCATTAGCACCACAAGTTTCATATGTTTAAACAGCTTATTTCCCCTTAAAAGCTTGGCCTGCCCTTCTTGTTTGTTGTTAATTCTACTATTTAAGACTCTTGTAACATGCATAGCTGATTAACACAATAATGTGCATCCATTCTCTCACTTTATATCACTCCATTAATCAAGTCAAGGGACTTTCTCATTACATCTGTTCTAATTCATTCTCAGAGAGAGAGGATTCCACTGAAGTTGACAGAAGTTGAGACATAGAAGATTCACCATAGAAGCAGTGAATATTTATTCCATTGAGCCCACGTCTAATGATCCCTTAACACCAACATAAAGAAGATGCAACAGAAAATCATTACCACCACCCACAGAAATCCCTGCCTCTGAGCAGAAAGCCCTGTAATAGGGCGATCTATCACTTTAAGATATAATGAATGCGTCTCTTCTTTCTGAGAAACTTTAATTTGTGGCTATCTCTGGGAACTGCTTTCCATTAATCTCCTTCAGAGGAGAGGGAGGTGTGCAAAAGGTGTTCCTTGTATGCTGTATAGCCCCCTGGTCTCCCAACTCGAGTCTTCTTCAGATTCATTTTTTATCCATTAGTCAGCATGATTTTTGTCAAATGTTGCTTTCATTGTTCTCCCCACTACCTCCCAATTGTTTGCCCTACTAACTTAGACCATCTGCCACCCTTGTTGCGAAAAGACTAAAAAGGGGCCAAATGTTAGTGTTCTTTTTTTATTAATTATTATTTTTAATAGCTTTTTATTTACAAGTTCTATGTAGGGGTAATAATACAGCATTGACAATTGCCAAACCTTTTGTTCCAATTTTTTCCCTCCTTCCCCCCACTCCCTCCCCTAGATGGCAGGAGGGCCAATAGATGTTAAATGTATTAAAGTATAAATTAGATACACAATAAGTATACATGAACAAACTGTTATTTTGCTGTACAAAAAGAATCGGACTCTGTAATATTGTACAATTAGCCTGTGAAAGAAATCCAAAATGCAGGAGGACAAAAACATAGGGATTGGGAATTCAATGTAATGGTTCTTAGTTATCACCCAGAATTCTTTCGCTGGGTGTAGCTGGTTCAGTTCATTACTGCTCCATTGGAACTGATTTGGTTCTCATTGCTGAGGATGGCCAGGTCCATCAGAACTGGTCATCATATAGTATTGTTGTTGAAGTATATAATGATCTCCTGGTTCTGTTCACTTCACTCTGCATCAGTTCATGTAAGTCTCTCCAGGCCTTTCTGAAATCATCCTGTTGGTCATTTCTTACCAAACAATAATATTCCATAATATTCATATACCACAATTTATTCAGCCATTCTCCAATG
Organism: Sarcophilus harrisii; assembly: GCF_902635505.1. NCBI lineage: Eukaryota > Metazoa > Chordata > Mammalia > Dasyuromorphia > Dasyuridae > Sarcophilus > Sarcophilus harrisii. The sequence continues at coordinate 507,774,754 of NC_045427.1, read as the reverse complement.
GATGGGCATACACTCAATTTCCAGTTTCTGGCCACTACAAAGAGGGCTGCCACAAACATTCGTGCCAAATGTTAGTATTCTTAATTGACAGTTCTCTCTGTATCTGTTTTTGTGTATCTTTACATGAGGAACTGTTGCTCAAAGCTTTCATGGATCATGGTTTCTGAAGGACAATATATATATATGTATATATGTATGTATGTATATATACTTGTAGGTAGGTAGGTATTATGATTCATCAGGCTGAAAACATGAAGGAGGGGCATGATTCAGGTTTGGGAAGTTGTCACTTTTTTTGTAGACATAATTGATGACATTGTGCTGTGCCCATCCAGAACACTTGGGCTTCCTTTGATCTCTCTTAGATTCTTCTAATATTGTGACATTCCATGACTTGCAGGCAAATAGCCTCACCATAGAATATCTGTGATAAAAGATGAGGTTTTGTGGCAATGAACAATTTCTAGTCATTGAAAGCTTAAGAAACTTCCTAAATTCAATGTTCCTGCATTTTCTCCTATTATTCAAAGATGAGTAAAACCATTGGTTTGCCTTTAGTGCTTGGCCAAGGAGCACATACCAGCAAACAAACTCAATGGGCCATTCATCCAACACTCATTCCGAGTCCAGGAATAAGCATTTTTCATGCACTTTGGTTTGTTCTGAGATTGATTCTCCCTATCTTGCCCACACTGGAAGGGTAGCACTTGCTCATAGCCCCATACCCAATTCTGTTTAACTCAGTTTTTCTGAGCAAAGCCAGTTCACCTCTCCTTAAGCAACCTAATTGCTCCCTGCTCTTGAAGAGTCACCATACTGGTGAAGATACCAAATCTACTTTAGTCCTATTATAGTCCAAAGCTCCTAAACTCAGGATATCTACCAGTCTTAGCCTGGCAGGGACTACAGGCCTGTATCACAAACCTAATCATTTTGTTTTTCAAATGATGATGGTCTGTGACCAATTTCTTTTGTACCAGTGTATCACATTGAGAGGACTTTATTGTATTCTGGAACTTGACACAATACTGTTAGTGAATATTTTTGAATAAGAGCATTTTGAAAAAAAAATCTTCAGTAGGAGTTTAATCAGGACTTGGGCATCAGGTTGACACAATGGACAGAGTTCTGGGCCATCTAATTCTTCCATGTTTCCTAACAGTTTTTTGCTTTTAAAAATTGCATCATCTTCGATATATCAATCACCCGAGTCTGGTTCGAAGAGCTGAACGCTGATCTCTTCCGTGGCACACTGGATCCTGTGGAGAAGACCTTAAGAGATGCCAAGCTAGATAAATCACAAATTCATGACATCGTCCTGGTGGGTGGTTCCACTCGCATCCCCAAAATCCAGAAGCTTCTGCAAGACTTCTTCAATGGCAAGGAGCTCAACAAGAGCATCAATCCTGATGAGGCTGTTGCTTATGGTGCAGCTGTTCAGGCTGCCATTTTGTCTGGAGACAAATCTGAAAATGTGCAGGACTTGCTGCTGTTGGATGTGACTCCTCTTTCCCTTGGAATTGAAACTGCTGGAGGAGTTATAACTGTTCTCATCAAATGTAATACCACCATCCCCACCAAGCAGACAGACCTTTACCACCTATTCTGACAACCAGCCTGGTGTGCTTATTCAGGTTTATGAAGGTGAGAGAGCAATGACAAAGGATAACAACCTGCTTGGCAAGTTTGAGCTCACAGGAATCCCCCCAGCACCCAGAGGTGTTCCTCAGATTGAAGTAACATTTGACATTGATGCAAATGGCATCCTAAATGTTTCTGCTGTGGATAAGAGCGCAGGCAAGGAGAATAAGATCACCATCACAAATGACAAAGGTCGTCTGAGCAAAGAAGACATTGAACGTATAGTCCAGGAGGCTGAGAAATACAAGGCTGAAGATGAGAAGCAGAGAGACAAGGTTTCTTCTAAGAATTCTCTTGAATCTTATGCCTTCAACACGAAGGCTACTGTGGAAGATGAAAAGCTGCAGGGCAAAATTGGTGATGAAGATAAACAAAAGATTCTTGACAAATGTAATGAAATAATCAACTGGCTGGATAAGAAGCAGACTGCTGAAAAGGAAGAATTTGAGCATCAGCAGAAAGAATTGGAGAAGGTCTGCAACCCCATCATCACTAAGCTGTATCAGAGTGCAGGGGGTATGCCTGGAGGCATGCCTGGTGGGTTCCCAGGAGGTGGAGCAGCCCCATCTGGAGGGGCTTCTTCTGGACCCACCATTGAAGAGGTTGACTAAGTGCACCAGAAGAAAAAGCATTCCACACAGCTTTCCAAAAATTGAAGGACTCAAATTTGTAGCCAAGGCAGTAGCAGTCTAAAAAGTAACATTTAAGCTACTGTGTAAATCTGGGCATTCTGAATACTTGAATGTGTGCAGAGGGAGAAGTTAAACAACACTGCACTTTATCAGTACTGTAATAAACAAGTGGAAATGCAATTCTTGTCTTGGAGAATAAAATCTATTTAATTGGCACCATAAAAAAAAATTGCATCATACTCAGCTGTACCACAAACTTTCTTTCAAACAACCCAATTACTAATGAGAATCTTAAACATACAGTTTACATTTCCACATACAAAACAAAAGTTATTCTTACTGAATCCCTTGTAATTAGCCTTTGATGTTTACCTTGTATTTCTCTTGGATCTCATATGCCAAATATCAGGTCATTTTGCAACAAATTCTGAAAGTCTAGCAAAATTTATCGAATATCCCATTTTTTCTTTCAGAATTATTCTTTACTTTACTGAATATGATATTTTCAGCTGTCACTCCAGTTCTTTTGCTCTTTCAATATAATGTTCCAAGAATCTTTTCATGTAGCTGCTGTTAGGTCTTACATGATTCTAATTGTGGCGCTGGCTTATTTGAATTAATTTTTCTTATTGCTTGTGACATTCCTTGATCTGGGGGCTTCAGAATTTGGCCAATGATGTTTCTGTAGATTTTCATTATAGGTTCTCTTTCAGGTACTGATCAATGGTTTTTTTTTTCCTATTTCTACTTTGCCTCTTGTTCTAGCACTTCAGGACTATTTTATTATTATATCAAGAGTATTTTTTTCAATCTTAACTTTCAGTAATCCTATTATTTTTATGTTTTCTACATCTGTTCTACAGATCCATTGCTTTTTGTTTTTGTAACTTGCCCAAGGTCACACAGCTAGGAAGTTATCTGACATCATATTTGAATTCAGGTCCTCCTAACTTCAAGGCTGGTGCTCTATCCATTCCACCAATTAGCTGCTCCATTGTTTTTCTGAGATGTTCCACATTCTCTTTTATTTTTTCATTCTTTGTATCTTATTATATTGTTTCTTGGTCTTTTATAACTGCTCTGGCTTTCCCTTGCCCAATTCTAGTTTTCATGGAGTCATTTTTTTCCTTAAGATTCTGGATTTCCTTTTTCTAGTTGGTTGAATTTCTTTTCATCATAACTTGTTTTACTTGGATTGTTCTCTTTTTTTCCTCCTCTCATTTGATTTTCAAAGTCTTTTTTGAATTCTTCTGTGAAGTTTTTTGAACCAGTGGCCATTTGACATTACCCTTTGGAACGAGAGGGGCTATTTTTTTACTACAGTGTCCTCTTCTGAAGATGTACCCCAGTCTTCTCTATTACCATAGTAACTTTCTATGGTTGGGTTCTTCTTTTCCTGCCCCTTATTTATTTATTTATTTGGTTGTTTATTGTTTTCCAGGAACTTTAGTCATGGGATGTGAAGGATGATTTTCTGACCTCAGGTCTTCCTTCAGTTTTCTCCTCTGGTCTGGAACTAAAACCAAGAAAGCCATTCTCCTTTGAGTGCCCACAGCTTTCCCACTCAACGGCTGTGTACTGCTTCCTTCTGGCCCGGGCTCGGGAGCTCATCTGGGCCTGGCATTCCTTATCAGCAGAGGTTCCCAATCTTCTTGTAGCTAGCTGAGGCTGAGGCTGCCTCCTAAACCTGCTGGTCTCAGGGCTCACTCTTGCTGTTTCAGCTGAGCTAATTTGAAGGTGTTTGCATTTTACTGGGGCCAAACCTTAATCTTGATATCTTACGTTAGCTCCTCCCTGATTGTTACAAAAGGAACACTGTTTCGACTCAACTCTTGTTTGTTTTAACCACTCTACATTTGCTCTAAGATTCTGTATTATCTTGTTGTAGAGTTTATATTGTCTAGAGAGCTAGGAATTTTTTGACCCACTTTGCCATTTTCCCAGGATCCTCATTTATAAGATAGATTTAACTAAATATCTCACAGCTATCTTAAACTCAAAATATCCAAAATAGAGCTCTAAATCTTAAAAAAAAAAAAAATCTGATGATATTTATTTAAAACACTAGGAGAAACGCTGAGGATTTTGCAACAAGAAATGGGTGAAACTATCTTCCTATGATGACAGATTAGTTGAGTGACAATGCTAAAATGTTGTTCTGAGATTGTTACAACAATGTAAATGGAAGTCACATACATCACAAAACAATTGAAAATCAGTGTTGCAAAATGTTAAAAATTAAATTTGGTCCCAAAGAAGAGATAGATAAGTATGATTCTCCTACTTCTTTGCAGAGGCATGTAAGTAGATATGGTACATTGTATATAGATGGTATTCCAAAAGTCTTAGTGCAACTTTAAGCTATTAGCACTTAAAACATTCTGTAGGGTCAGATTTTTTAAATGTATTTTATCAGTTTCGCCAATTTTTTCCTTTTTCTTTTTTTTAAACTATTATATAATATGGCTTTTAAGGGAGAGGAGAAAGGATACAGAGGAAAACTTAAATGATATAAAAACAAAATTTATTAATAGGCATTTTTTTTTTTTTTTTTGCTGAGGCAGTTGGGTTTAAGTGACTTGCCCAGGGTCACACAGCTAGGAAGTGTTAAGTGTCTGAGGTCAGATTTGAACTCAGGTCCTCCTGACTTCAGGGTTGGTGCTCTATCCACTACTCCACCTAACTGCCCCCTAAATAGCATTTTTAATGAAAATACTAAAATTTATGCAAATGTCTTACCAGATGAGTCAAGGGAGCAATAGAAGTACTGTTTTCTCTGCAGTGAATCATGGCACCTTGGTTGAGATATTAGTGTTCTATCAGCTAAGAATACTGATAATCTCACTGGGGGAAAAAAAACCCCAGATTCCAAGAATCTTTCCTGGAAAATGTCATGTCATTGCAACAAAATATCTGAGGTGACTGATTAAAATGCTCCCATTTGCAACAATTGTAATAATTGTTTATTATCCAAGTGTTCAGTTGCCTACTGTGCTTGTTCAAGCTTAGACATGGGAGAAATTATTATGTGCTCACATTGAATTTAGTGCCAGCAGAATACTTAGAGAAAAATCCCTAGCTTTCTGCAAAACATAATTCAGGTGGTGTCTTTGCTTTATTTCCTATACTTGATAGGATTCACTAATATGGGATTTTTAAAATATTCATTTTCTTCATATTTACATGATACAAGTGAGAATAATGAAATCATACTAAACTCCAAGACAGACAAATTTTTATCTTATTTAAATACAGGTTTTCAGAAAATGGTGTTTCTCAGTTTGGCCTGAGACAATGTTCTGGGTCTAATATAGTTTATTCGTTGAATTCTCCAGATATTGATTTGTATATTAATACTATAGGAAATTTTCATCTTTCATTTTCTAGATGATACTGAAGTTTTGGTTTATAATTTGTGCTACCATAGCCTAATCTTGATAAATATTCAGTAGAGACGAAATTTTTATAGTGTTCCTTGATGAATAGCACATCATCAAGCATTTTCTTTTATAATCTAAATTGGTCACTGCTTGGACTCCTTAAAGATAGACCTTCCATAATTTCTGGTATTAATGACCTGATGCAGAATTATCAACATAAATACGTTTCTACAAATACATCCACACAATCTGCACATTCGATTGATGTTTCTTTGTTGGTGTGCTATTTGCTTAATTTATGCAGATGAAGGGCTTTTTGATTTCTCCCTTGGTTCCTAGATACTTCTTACACTCCATCAAAAGCAATACTTTCTAACCTTTTGTGAATGAACATTTTTTTGTGGGATTGTGAAGCTTACAGACTCCTTTTCAAACCAACGTTTTTAAATAACTGAAGGAAATGATGAATTTTAATTATAACTTTGTCAAATAAAGATTTTTTTTCTTTCCAAAAAAAAAAAAAAAAGAAAATGGTGTTTCTTCTAGAAATAATATTATTTTTGTTTCATTCACCACAAGTTTACTTTTTATTTATTGAATATGTTGCATTTAGAGAGTCAGCCTAGTGTCATGGATAGGGACTAGATTGAGAATTGGGGAAATTTCAATTAAGTTTTTGTCTCTGATTATATACTAGCTGTTTGATTTAACTTCTCAAGGTCCTAAGCACATTTCTTTTTTTTTTTTTTTAGTGTCTTTTTTTTAATTTAATAGCCTTTTATTTACAGGATATGATAAAATTTGATAAATTTGATAAAATCCAACATCCATTCCTATTAAAAACACTTGAGAGTATAGGAATAAATGGACTTTTCCTTAAAATAATCAGCAGCATCTATTTAAAACCATCAGTAAGCATCATATGTAATGGAGACAAACTGCAACCTTTCCCAATAAGATCTGGAGTGAAACAAGGTTGCCCACTATCACTGTTACTATTTAATATTGTATTAGAAACGCTAGCTTTGGCAATAAGAGCTGAGAAAGAGATTCCTTTCTTATTCCTTTAAAAAGAATAGGCAATGAGGAAACCAAATTATCACTCTTTGCCGATGACATGATGGTATACTTAGAGAACCCCAGAGATTCTGCTAAAAAGTTATTAGAAATAATCCACAACTTTAGCAAAGTTGCTGGTTATAAAATAAACCCACATAAGTCATCAGCATTCTTATATATCACTAACAAAATCCAACAGTCAGAGTTACAAAGAGAAATTCCATTTAAAGTAACTACTGATAATATAAAATATTTAGGAATCTATCTGCCAAGGGAAAATCAGAAACTTTATGAGCAAAATTACAGACCACTTTTCACACAAATTAAGTCTGATCTAACCAATTGGAAAAATATTAAATGCTCTTGGATAGGGCGAGCAAATATAATAAAGATGACAATATTACCTAAACTAATCTATTTATTTAGCGCTATACCAATCAGACTCCCAAAAAACTATTTTAATGACCTAGAAAAATAACAAAATTCATATGGAAAAACAAAAGGTCAAGAATTTCAAGGGAATTAATGAAAAAAAAAATCAAATGAAGGTGGCTTAGCTGTACCAGATCTAAAATTATATTATAGAGCAGCAGTTACTAAGCACATTTCTAAGACTGTAAATTAGACATGAATTATGGATCTGTATCAGTGGAAGGAGTTTCCATTCTGACATATTTAAAAAAAAAAGAATTTGATAAAGTTGTAGGTCAGGACTCCCCAAAACTTCTTAAATTTTTAAAAATGCTAAACCTGAATTTTGATTCTCATTCTCATAATGTTACCACCACCATTTTTTATTTTGCTATATTCTGAAAGGCAGCATGGTATAGCAAGTAAAAATCCTGGATTTAAAGTCAGAAAAGCTTCGGTTCAAATCCCACCACAGATTCTTAAATAGCTGAATAATACTGGACAAGTCCCTTAAATTCTCTGAGTTCAATTTCTTCAATTATAAAATTGATATAATCACACCTCCAGTACCTACCTCACAGAATTGTCGTGAAACTCTAATAAGAAGCATGGAAGAGAATCATGGAATGTACTTTGCAAATTTCAAAGAGGTCTATTGAACATGGTTGCACATGTATAATCTATATCATATTTTTTGCTGTTTTTTGGGGGGGAGACAAGGGAGGGAGGGAAAGAGACAAAATTTGGAACTCAAAGTCTTATAAAAATGAATATTGAAAACTATCTTTACACATGATTGGAAAAAGTATAGTACTATTAAGTGGAGTAGAATCTTAAAATGCTTTATAAATATCACGTTCAACTACTTTTTTTTTTAAATGGAAGCAGGAGGGAACATGGATGAAGTTGGTGCTTGGTGACTCAAACTAGTCAAGGGAGCAAACTTTGTCATAAGGTCATAAAGCAGGCTTAGGCTCCTTAGGGAAACCAGCAGGAGCACACAGAATGCAAGAAATCAGGATGAAATGAGACCACAGCAGTCTAGCCACAGGGATCCTTGTCTCATCTTGTGCCAAATAAATTCTTTAGGGTCACATTCAAGGGCAAAAAGGGAATGAAATTTCTCCAAAAGTCATAGGAACATAGATTTAAGTCCAGAAGGGAACTCAGCAGCCACCTAATCCAACTCTTCATTTTATAGATGAGGATACTGTTAGCCAGAGAGATAGAACAATTTTCCTAAACTCACACAGCAATAAACAGAAATGGAATTTGAACCCATATTCTGATCCCCAGTGCAATTGTCTTTCCCCACACAAAGTTTCTTTCCCCTTTTCTCTACTCCCTCTGGCTTTTGCTATGCTACAACTTTCTGCTAGTCTAGAATTCAGCATCAACAAATTGTTTTTTGTACAATTAAATTTAATTACTGTGTGAGGAGATTTAGGCTTAGAACCTGTATACAGTTGAGGAATATCCCTGACGATGTCTTCAATTAGTGAGTCAGTTTAGCTCAACCATAAAGTACTCAAAATATACTGTAGTTCCTGAAGATATGTAATACTAGTTGGTTTTTACAAGGGACTACAGGTCCCTGAGAACCAAAGGTTATTTCCTATTTGGGTCTCAATTCTTTTGACTTTTGTAATTCATTAATTCCATATATGGTACAGTTATTTGTTCACAACTTAATAAAATTAGAGGGCTAAATGTGGTCTAGGTTGAGGGAAGCAAGTTGGTCACTCAGAAAACAGTGGGAGTTTTCGTGGGAGAGAGAATAAATACTGAGCTGCATGAAATATTTTGATCTGACTCAGTGTGGGATTCCTTACATTCTTCTATAAAGATGTTAGCTAATATGTAAAACCAAAATGATGACTACTTGTTTTTTTTAATTCTTTCTCTTTAAAATGACTTTTCAGAAATATTTTTGTATTTAATAAAATTGAACTTGTTATCCATAATTGCCATAAAGTATCCCTAGCCAGGATCAGACATACAAGGTAAATTGGAGGGGGGAGAGGGGGAAAAATGTACTAAGATTCAGGAGGACTGGAAAAATCTATTTATGGGACTTGAGCTGAATGAAACTCAAAGAAAGCCAAGAGGTGGAAAAGAGGAGAGAGAGAATTCTAGACATTAGGGACAACCAGTGAAAATACCTGGAATTAAGAGATGGAAAATCACATACAAAGAACAGCAAAGAGGCCGGTGCTACTGGATGAATACATGGAGGACAATTGGATGTAAGAATATTGTCTTTGTTCTTAGCTGTTGGAATTTAATGAAGAGGAAGGTGGCACTATGAGAACTGCACTTCAGGAAAATAAAATTTGATGACTTAATGGAGAATGGACTGGAGGGGAGAAATATGATGTTGGCTGAGCCCCCTGGAAGTGTTGAGGGCCTGAATCAGGGTAATGGCAGGGTCAGAGAAGGGCAAGAAGTCCATGTGAAAGATGTTAGGAAGATAAAAAATCAGCAGGATGTGGCAACAGATCAGCAGGGGAGGATGAGTGAGAGAGGAGAGGAGGATATCTGGGTTTCAGCTTTCAGAGGATGGTAGTGTCCTTAACAGTAATATGAAAGTTAGGAGAAGAGGGTTTAGAGAATAATTCCTAATCTTTGAACAAGGGTAATCATCCCATTTGGGATATCCAGTGTGACATCCAGCCTCCAAAAGGCTAGAAGGGAGAGAAGTTAGGACAAATAAATCAGAGATTCATTCTGCATGAAAATGACAGTTGGACCCAGAAGAGTTGGTGAAATCACTATAGTATATGGAGAGAAGGGAAGACAGAGCTCTATGGGACATCCATTGTTACTGGGTATGACCTGGAGGAAGACATAGAAAAGTGTACTGAAAAATAGTAGTCATACAAGAGTGGAGGCATTTTGTTTTTCTCATTTTTTTCCCTTTCTGATCTGATTTTTCTTGTGCAGCATGATAATTGTGGAAATATGTATACAAGAATTGCACATGTTTAACCTATATTGGATTACTTGCCATCTAGGGGAGGGGATGGGAGAAGGGAGGGAAAAAATTTGGAACACAAGGTTTTGCAACAGTGAATGTAGAAAACTATTCATGCAAATATTTTGAAAATAAAATAATTTATTAAAAAAAAGAAAATGGATTTGAACTACAACGAGGAGGGAAGATAAGGGACAACAGCTAATGAGGATGGGTGGATTATGTGAGATTTTTTGGAAGATGAGGGTGATATGGGCATATTTGTCAGGAAGCAGCTTACCATCTGAATGATCTAGGGCAAAGGATCCATGATCCTATAGCTCTCTTGAAGTGACAGATTCACAATACTTTGCAGCATCAAAAAGAGCATTTGAACATTTCTGTCTTAGCAGAATTTCCTTCTCCCCACCTGTTGGAATCTTTACAAACTGGTAAGCCATTAGAGTTGATAGAGACAATAATTATCTAATTTAGCAATCTGATTTGATTTTCTACTTTCCTTTGGTGTTTTCATCTCCCTTCCTGAGATGTCAGGGAGGGCATGACCACCTTCTTTTTATGGTGTTTTCACTCCTTTTTTTGATCAGTCAGGGAAGGCGTGATCACCTTTTTGGGGTTCTCACCTCCTTGAGAAGTCAGGGAGGTGATGACCACCTATGTTCTAAATCAAAAGAAAAGGGGAGATGTTGGAATCTTTACAAACTGTTAAGCCATTAGAGTTGATAGAGACAATAATTATCTAATTTAGCATGGTTCAGCATGATTGATTTGATCTTAGAAGGAGATATTTTGGGCCAGAACTTAAAACAAGGTACTAAGTACAACTGATAGAAACAATGCTTGTGTTCACACCTTTAGAGAGCTCATAGAAGCAAGAAATATTTTAAGTACTCATTGGAGTTCACACGTTTGGGAGATTTCAGGGTTTAGAAAGAGATATCTGAATTCACATCTCCCTTAATCCCTGCCTCCAGAAGGCAGAGTCAGCCTTTTACACTCAGCATAAATACAGCTCCAGTGAGCCACTGGAGAGAATTACTCCGGAACATTGACTGGGGTCGGAGAGGAGCACTCTGGGAGGAAGTGCACAAGCCCTTTCTTTGAGGCAAGAGAGATTCTTTGCATCTTCCACCTTGGTGCTGGCTGGAGACTGAAGAAAGCAGAAGCAGAAGCAAAGGACAAGCTGCAAGCTCTTGGAACCAAGCAAGAGATAGGCCTCTGAGCTAACCGGGCTATATTGAAGGACACAATAAAAGATCTGAACTTTTATCAGCTGGCTGCGATTTTGGATGATTATTTACTTGTAACTGAAACTAAAACTGCTTCCAGAAAACCTCCCAGAGAAACCTGCTTTCCCCCAGAAAGAACCATTATATTTTAAAGAACAAAAACCCAGCACCCACCATTGTCATTGGTCCTAGAAGTTCGTATGCTAGATGACCCCTCTCTTGATTCCAAGTTGAGTCTCCCTGACTATCTCCCTGTTGGGAATATCTCTGTGGTGACTGCTAAAATGCTAATGTAGAAGAATTGATCCACTTTGACTCTCACTAATGGTAGTATAGAAGGTTATGTGATTTCCAGATTAACATTGATGCTTTACTAGTAACTGATAATCCTTTTCTAAAAACACTCTCCTCCGTAAAAGCTTTTCCTGCTCCCACTTCCATATCCTGAAAGATGTTCTCTTCCTCCTGAAATTCTCCTTTATCACTCTCGATTTTGTCATCATTATTTATGTATATGTCATTCCCTTCATTAGAGAATGATTCTCTTGAGGTTAGAATCTTTGTCATATTGAAACACCCATTCAAAGTAGATTCCTATTAAATAATTATTGTTGATAAAATATAATAATACTTACTCTGGACATCTCCAAGATTCTTTCTTTCTAATCTGAGATCCTACTTTTTCCCCACCAGCGAGTCCCAAGGCTTGACTCCCCAGTATCCCCTTCCAGATTCTCTCATATCTGCTCTTCCTTCCAAAACCTGGACTTCTGCAAACACCACAGGACCTGCAGATGAGCACATTGCTCTGGGAGCACGGTGAAGACTCACCAGTAGGCATTGCAAGGGGGGCAGACTGGGGGAGGCTGTAATTACAGACTTAAGAAGGAAGCTATAGTTATGTATTATGATCTATCTCAATTCCCTCTGCAAATGTACAGGAAGCAAGGCTTTTTTCTTGCTTATTTTCCCCTCTCTCGTCAAATATTGTTTTCATTCCCACTCAAACATTAAGAACTGACAATTTAGGGAAGTTGAGGTCTCAGGTCTTCTAAAATCATGCTGTCCCAACCCTTTGTAAGATAGGAAGCCTTTGACCTCAACAGAAGCTCCAACCCTAGTCTCTTCAGCACTACTTTCACTCTCTGTGCCTCAGTTTATAAATAAACTCTATAAAATGAGGGGTTAAACTATATTATCTCTAAATTCCCACATAACTCTAAAAAAAGAAGCAAACAAAAAACAGCTCCATCATTTCCATAGGATTATAGATAGATAGAAAACTGAAAGGGTGGCAGAAGTCATCTAGTTCAAACCCATTTTACAGGTGAGGTAATTGAGGCTCATGACAGGACCAAGGACAAGTTTATGATAGAGTCATGGTCCAAGATTCTGGTTTGCACAATTGCCTTTTTGATTCCAGATTTCTGAGCATGTAAAAGAAAAAAAAAACCAAGAAACTTGTCACAGTAGGCAGCAGCAGCCCTTTTAGGTTGGGGATAACAGGAGGCATTTTTCGTTACTTCTGAATTCTCCACTCCCAGTCTTCAGGCCTGAGCACATATACAGGTAAAATGAACAGGTTAGTATTGACTCAGGATCTTTTGTTCAGTTCTCCAAAGAATGGGGCATCCTGCATGTAGGAGAGGGGCCAGCAGGGTCTCTTCTAAAATTGCTTAGCATAGCTTTCTTATATAATTTCTGCCTAAAGGAAGCTCGTGGCAAGGAACCATTATTGGACTGGGGTTTAGAAAACTATGTTCTAAGGAAGATGAATCATTTCTCTTTTGGTGTTTTTTTTCTTATCTGCATAATAATGGAGATTATTATGGTTTATTAAAATTAGATATTAAGATTAGATAATCTCTAAATTCCTTCCAAGTTCTAGATAAACAATCCTGCTATAAACCCAATGCTAACCCAAGGAAGTTTAGCAGACTGAGTCAGTAAAAGCAGGACCCTCAAAGTGTTTTCTGGGAAGCAAAGTAAAAGACTGTAAGAAACCTTGGTTTTCTAAACCCCAGTAGGTGATTACAGAACAATAATCTTTTGAAATGCTTGTTTTTAGCAGCGCTTCCCTCAAGTTTACTCCCTTTGAAGGCAAAGAAGCAGCTGAATCACTTTTTTTTTAGGATATTATAGAAAAGGCTCAGAAGCGGTTACAAAACATTTTAAACAGTCTCTTTGTTTTCATAATTATTCCCATGCTGCTGTAGTCAAGGGAGGTGAAGGGGAGGAATGCCCCACAGAGAAAGCCTAGTGGGAGCCCAGCACTTAAGATGATTTGGAATTAGATTTGAGTTTTCCATTAACCCTTACCTTAGTTGTGCGTGTGTGGTGGTCTGTGTGTCTTCTGTTTGTTGTGATTATACAAGTTAACTGGCCTTATATTCCAAAAAGATCTTAAAGGAGAGAAAGGGACCCACATACACAAAAAATGTTTGTGGCAGTCCTTTTTGTAGAGGCAAGAAACTGGAAACTGAGTGGATGCCCATCAATTGGAGAATGGCTGAATAAATTGTGGTAGATGAATGTTATGGCATATTATTGTTCTGTAAGAAATGATCAGCAGGATTATTTCAGAAAGGCTTGGAGAGTCTTACATGAACTGATGCTAAGTGAAGTGAGCAGAACCAGGAAATCATTGTATATGGCAACAAGATTATACTATGATCAATTCTGATGAATGTGACTCTTGTCAATAGTAAGGTGATTCAGGCCAGTTTCAGTGATCTTGTGATGAAGAGAGTCATCTATACCCACAGAGATGCCTATGGAGATGAAGTGTGGATCAAAACATAGCATTCTCATTCTTTTTGTTGTTGTTTGGTTGCATTTTATTTTCTTTCTCTTTTTTTTTCCTTTTTGATTTGATTCTTCTTGTTCAGCAAGATAATTATATAACTATGTATGCATATATTGGATTTAACATATATTTTACCCTGTTTAACATATATTATTTGCCATCTAGGGGTAGGGGTAAGGGGGGGAAATTGGAACACAAGGTTTTGCGAGGGTTAATGTTGAAAAATTATCCATGTACGTGTTTTGAAGATTAAAAAGCTTTAATTAAATAAAAGTGATTACACAAGTTAAACATTTTGGGAAATGGATGGGAAAAATATACCTGAGGAAGTGATCTAGAGCTTAATAGGGAATTCCTGGCAAGGAAAACATCTTCACCAATACAAATATGCAACATTTCTGCAGTTTCTAGTCTTTCAGTGTTAAATGGGGGCCCTGAGTGAATATATGAGTAGCAGTTACCCATTCCAGGCTTACTACTAGTACCATGTGCTAAAAGAGCTTCTGGCTTAAGTGACTTCTCAGGTGTCCACAGGGAAGAGCAGGTACCACCAGACTTTCTTATTTAAAGCTCATACAGAGAATTTCAACTGCTCTTCTAGGAAAGCCAGAAAAGCCCTTGCCCTAGAATCAACAGACACTTCCCCAAATTTACTCTATTCTTTCAGCTTTGTAGCAAAACACTAAGCCCCAGGTCCCAAGCTCTTCAGAATTAAAGAGCAGGGTCATCCTGGCTAATTTACATCCTTAGTTTTAATCCTTTCTTTAGAAGTAAAGGGTTTAGATCTTTGAGCTCACTCTAGTTTATGAGTATTCTTTTTTTTGTAAATAAAATTTGTTTAATCAATATGAAATTCTTAAGTTTTTTCCCAAGTTTTCTAAAAACATTTGTCTTTATTAACCTAAGGATTATATGGACAAAAAATGTCCTTATCACAAGACTTAGGAATGATCAGGGTAATAGTTTCTTTGTGTTTTTTTAAGTTGTAAAATCTGTTTTAAATTTAAGCACAATCTAAGGGAAAAAAACATTGCTATGTACAGAGCAGAACATAAGAGATGATTCAATATAAAGCAATAAATTTCCATTTCAATAAAATCTATATGTTATATACTACACATTCTTTTCAAAGACATTGAACTTTTCTTTGCCTCCTTGTAAGTTTTTTTTTGTTCTCTGTTGTGTATTTTTTATTTTCCCTCTTTCCCTTCGCCCAAAGAAAACTATAATTAAGCATGAATATATACTTATGTCATGCCTTAATTGTAGCCTTCTTTTATATATTATATAATATATATTATACACATATACATATATGTATAAACATATGTGTAAGCCTATACTATGCTTATTTCCATTTGTCAGCTGTTTCTCTGAAGGTGGATAGTATCTTCTTTCATAAATCCAAGTTTTTCCATTTTTTCTCAATCAACCAGTGTACCATTTCCTACATTACAGCAATATTCCAACCCAATCACACCCTGAGAAACTGAAAGTTTTTTCCCCAAATTTTCCGCATTCTTTTTATTCTTGGCTGTATAGGTTTGACTTATACATGAAAATTTTAATTTAAAATTATCCATTTTACCTTTCAACAATGCTTTTACCTTATAATGTAGTTTAAATTCTGATAATACTGAATCTGCTTCCTTTATATATCTTTTTTCTCTTTTTTTTTGAAGTTTCTGATCTTTTGTTCTTTTAAATGAACTTTCATTTTTCTAACTTAGTTATTATTTTTCATTTGGACGAGTTGTTTTTATTTTCTAGTTGTTGTTTTTATTTGGAAGAGTTGTGTTTGGCAGGGAGAAAAGAACTAGGAACGAGATACTGTTGACAAAAAAAGAAGAAAGAAAAGGGAGTGATTAATATATTTTATTAAAATACAAAGAATCGAATGGAAGTTCAGAAGGGAAAAAATACAAGATGGACAGCTTTGAAAGCAACATGTTGAACTTATATACTAAAAAAAATAATCTTCATGATTCTTTTTCTACTTTGTATATGAAAATGTTCTTTTATATGCATATTTGTCAAATTTATAATAGAAAAATTCTCAAATCACTTCCAGCTCCAGTCCATCTCGAGTCCTGAGATTTCCACTAGGATTTCTCTGTGGGTATGTCATCACTCCAAATCCCCCTACCCATCCCAGTAGAATAGGACAAATTCACATATTTTTCTCAATTCTTAAGCCCTTCTCAAAAAGTATCTTCCAGGTCCTCTGTTTTCAATCAGTTTATAATGTATTCACATTATTCTATAACTCCTTTGAAATTTTCTTAAAACAAAACAAAAAAAAAACCAAATTAAAACCCTCAGTGGCTTCCAATTCTTGTACCTACACCCCATCATATAGATACCTAGATATCATTTTTCTAAATTTTTGCCTTGACAGAAATTGCTGGGAGAATTGTGGAAAGATTGTGGAGTATGTCAGAAAACTCCAAGATATCCAGATTCTCCCCACAAGCAAGATAAAATTGCTCCTCAGGATAAATATAGACAAGTAAAAAACAAATAAGTCTTGGAAAAGAATAGGGGTTCTCCTAGGACAATCTGAAAAGCCCCAGAAGAAAGCCACAGGGATCCATTATTAACTGATTTGAAATACAAACACCTCCAGGCTAGCTCAGCTGAAACAGCAAGCAGGAAGCCCTGAGGCTCGCTGGATCAGAGGTAACTACAGCCCCACCACTGGAACTTTCATCTTCCAGAGTCAGGAGTCAGGGATCTGAGTCAGGGAAGATTGGAGGAACCTCTGCTGAGAAGGGACACTAGGCCCAGTTGTGTTGCCTGGGTGAGAAAGAGCCAAGTACACCCAGCAGGCACTTATAGGAACCCATCCTCTATATCCCAGGACTAGAGATGATTGCACCAAAAATCAGCTACAATATAAGCAAACAAAAGAGAAAAATCAAACAATAGAGGACCAAACTTGAGGAAATAAGGAAGACTGGGATTCATGTTCAGACTTAAAAAAAAAAAATCAAATGAGAGAAATTAAGGAAAAATTTGTAAATTGTTCAAAAAGAACAATTGAAGAAAAACAAGATTATGAAAAAAAAAATCAACCAACTAGAAAAGATCCAGAATCTTAAGAAAGAAAATGACTCCTTGAAAACTAGAATTGGGTAAAGGTTAACCAGCAAAATTATGAGACTAAGAAATAATAAGACAAAATATAAATAATGAAAAAATAGAAGAGAGTATATAAGACATATCATAAGAAAAGCCATGAATCTGGAATACAGATTAAGGAGGAAAAAACCATATGAATAACTGGAAAAAACGAATCTTGATTTAATAATACAAGAAATAATTAAAGAAGTTTGCCCCATAGTGTTAGAATATGAGGAGAAAGTAGAAATAGAAAAAATTCACTGATCATTATCTGAAAGAGATCATATGAGGAAATCATACAGGATAACTAGAATTGTGATCTGTAGGATTCATCACATGCTATCAGAGAAAACTCATCTGGAAGTCACACTGCAGGACAGAAGTAGAATAAAGGCAGGGACTTGCCTGAGCTCTCTCAAATTTCACTCCAATAAATTTTAAAACAATGCCAAATATCTCACTGGGAAAGCAAATTACATGGAAAACAGTCAAGGAGAAAGTCATGATTTTTTTAAAAATGAGAGCCTATATATCATCTTTCAAGAAATTATCAAGGAAAACTGCTCTGATATCTTAGAACTAAAGGGTAAGTATAAATTGAAAGAATCCACTGAACTCCTGCTGAAAAAGATGTCAAAATAAAAACTCCCAGGATATTATAGCAAAATTCCAGAACTCCAAGGGCAAGAAGAAAATATTCCAAGCATCCAGAAAGAAAACAATTGAAATATCATGGAACCACAGTCAATATCACACAAGATTAAGCAACAGATTAAAAGGCTTGGACTATGATATTCTGCAAGGCAAAGGAGCTAGTACTACAATGAAGAATTCAAAGTTTAAAAGGATATTTAATGAAATGGAAGACTTTTGAGCATTCCTGATGAAAAGACCAGGGCTGAACAAAAAATTTTACTTTCAAATATAAGACTCAAGAGAAACATAAGGTAAACAAGAAAGGGAAATCATAAGTGATTCAGTAAGGTTAAACTATTTATATTCCTACATGGGAAGAGAATACTTGTAACATCTAAGAATTTATTATTATTATGGCAGTTGGAAGGAGTATACATAGACAAAGGGCATGAGTGTGAGTTGACTATGCTGGGCTGATAGCCAAAAATATAAAGTGAATGGGTGAGATAGAGGGATGCATTGGGAGAAGAAGAAAGAAAGAGATAGAATTGGGTAAATTATCTCACAAAAAAAAGATATAAAAGAGCTTTTACAATGGAGGGGAAGATGCAGGGGGTGGTCCTTAAACTTTACTTCCCTTAGAATTGATTCAAATAGGAAATAGCATACACATTCAGCTAGGTGTAGAAATCTACCTTACTTTACAGGGAAGGGGGATAACAAAAGAGGAAAATGATAAAAGAAAGGTCAAATTGGGGAGGCACTAGTCAGAAGCAAAACAATTTTGAGAAGGGTCAAAGGAGGAAGAGACAGACAGACAGACAGACAGACAGAGATGGAGAGAAAAACCTAAACGGGGGAAAAGTAAAAGTAGGATGGAAGAAATACATAGTAAGTAACCATTCCTGTGAATGGAAAGAGTTTATCCATAAAATGTATGTGGATAGTAGGATGGATTAAAAACCTAGAATCCTACAATAGCCAAGATTAGAAGAAAGGCAGAAAACCGAGAAAAAAAGTTTTACAAGTTTCTCTGATGAGATCTTTATCTCTGAGTCAAATTTATAAAAATACCCAGTTATTCAATTCTGAAGGATATAGGATGAAAATGCTATAGGATGAAGGATGCAGATTTCAAAGATATAGTTATACTTTTGTTATCTTCCATTTTGGTCACTACACTAAAAATACTTGGATATAAAATAATATCTAATTAAATAAAATTGTTTCTGATAAACATGTACCTAAAACACAGAGTTGATTATTAATATTTTTCTTGGACAATGTTCAGTGATTAAATGGAACCAGAGTACTAGTCCCTGGCATTCGAACAGTGGGAGGGTATAGCCAGTGCGATCTTGAGTTGATGGCAGTACAGATGAGACACCCCCAACTCCTCAGGGTACTTTATGACTTGGAGAAGAAGATGCAACCTGCCTGTCTCTGGGTAAAACTTAAGAGCAAATTTGTCATATTTATGTCAAAATTAGGAGATTTGTCTTCCCTCTGCTCACACAGCCATTGCCCTCATTTAGATCCTCTTCACCGGTTGTTTGCTAATTGCAGTAGTCTCCTATTTGTTTTCCCTGCCTCAAGCTTCTTCTGCTCTCCAATCTATGCTCCACAAAACTGCCAAAGTGATTTTTTTTCTAAAACAAATGTATGATCACGTAACTCCTCACACAACAAACTCTAGTGGCTCCCAGTGGCTTCCAGGATCAAATATAAATTCCTATTTAATGTTTATAGCTTTTTACAAAATGTACTTTCTTATTTTTCTAGTTTCTTATACTTTAATCATCTTCTTATCCTCTTCAATCCATCCATTGATGGATTGACTACTAATTAACTCTCCATCTCAATGCTTTTTTTGTAATAGCTGTCCCCCATATCTCACTGCAATTCTTTGTCAGCTTCCTCTCTTGGACTCTCTGGTTGCCTTCAAATCTCAACTCAAGTCTCAGCTCCTTCATAAAAAGTGTCGATGCTGCTAGTCTACTTCTTTCTAAAATTAATGTGTATCTATTTGTGTAGATTAGGTTTGTCCTTTACATAATCAGGAATTTCAGAGAATGCACAAAGCTTTATACATATAACTAGTTATACATATATGCTAGCTCAGTACTGATGTTGCTTCTAGCCAACATACGTGATCAGGGTTGAAAAGTAATCTGGGTAAAAAATAAATACTTTTCTTATATCATGGACCAGGAAAAGCCAATGGCACAGTGGGCTTTAAAAAGGAAATCACACTAGCCCCTGTTCTCTCTCTGTCTCTAACCATCCAGATGGCAACATGTCCATCTGGTATTTTCGTTGAAAGATGTTCCCTCTCCATCTAAATAATCTATTGACTTTTCCCATGTACCAGTTAGAACAAAGAAGGCTTAGCTAGTAAGCTTGAATCTAGATCTCTGCCTTTAATTCTTTATATTTTTTTCTGGATCTTAAGTGACTAAACAGTGATTTTGAGATGGATATACTTAGTCTTAGAGAGTGAGTCTTCATTTGATACTGATTATACTTCAAAAAAAGGTCCCAAATAACTATACCAACCTATTGAAGTTACCTATTATACTGGCCTGGTTTGCCAGAAGACAAAGAGCCTTATATCTAAGAGGGAGAAGCCCCCATATCTAATAATAAGAATATTGCTGGTCCCAAAGTACTGGAACACTGAATTCTCTCTTTACTAAATAGTCATTATTATCTTTCACCTCAAATCTGCACTGTCCAAGTAACTTTTGGTCCTTTTTTTCTGTCAAGCCAGGGCAGGACTTGGGCTGAACTCCTTTTCAGAGGGCTTCTTCACTCAAGTTTGTTGAAGGCCCCTGTACAAGCAGCCACCTGGAAGTGGTTACTATGTGGCTTATGACCTGGATAATAAGATGGACAACTAGCTCCTGTTCCTACCCTTCCAGCAAGAGGCTAAAAATATATCTATTATCTTTATAGTTATTCTATAAATATTTATCTCCTTGATTCTTCTTTTAGGTTGTCAGCTCCCCTATTGAGGAGACAGGCAACCCCAGAGCAATGAACCTAGAGTTAAAGGTCACCAGCCCCTATGGACTCAGCCTAAAAGGAACAATTTCTATCCTGACTTAATATGAAAAAAGCTTAAATCTTATAAATGCTCCAAAAGCTAGATCAGAGGATCTTAGATTTAGAAATGGAAAATGACCTTAGAAATTCTCTGGTCTAATCCTCAAGATTAGGGAAATGAGGTTCAGAGAGAAATAACTTTTCTTTTTTTATGATAGCTTTTTATTTTTCCGAATGTATGCAAAGATAGTTTTCAATATTTACCTTTGCAAAACTTTGTCTTCCAATTTTTTTCTCCCTCCCCCTTCCCTAGACAGCAAACAATCCAATATATCCAGCATGATAAATGTGGAAATGTGTATAGAACAATGGCACATGTTTAATTCTTCTATACACATTTCCACATTTATCATGCTGCACGAGAAAAATCATATCAAAAAAGGAAAAAAATTAGAGACAAATAAGCAAACAGACCAAGACAAAAAAGGTATATTTACATTCACATTCAGGCTCCATAGTTCTCTCTCTGGATATGGATGCCTTTTTCTATCACAAGTCTTTGGGAATTGCCTTGAATCCCCTTGTTGTTGAAAAAGAGCCAAGTCCATTGCAGTTGATCATCACATAATATTTTTTTTTTTTTTTTTTTTTGCTGGGGGCAATGTTCTCTTGAGTCTACTTGCTTCCCTTAGCATCACTCCATGTAAAGTCTTTTCCAACCTGCTCATCATTTCTTGTAGAACAATAATATTCAATAACATTCATATACCATAAGTTATTCAGCCATTCTCCAATTGATTTGGGGAATCCCATTCAGTTTCCAATTCCTTACCATTACAAAAGGACTGCTACAGACATTTTTGCACATGCAAGTCCTTTTCCCTTTTTTATGATCTCTTTGGGATACAAATTCAGTAATTATACTACTGGATCAAAGGGTATGCACAGTTTTATAGCCCTTTGGTCATAATTCCAATTTGCTCTACAAAATGATTGGATCAGTTCATAACTTTACCTACAATGTATCAGTGTCCCAGCTTTCCCATATCCCCTCCAACATATATCATTACCTTTTCCTATCATTTTAGCCAATCTGAGTGGTGTGAAGTGACACCTCAGTTCTCTTAATTTGCATTTCTATAATCAGTAGTAATTTAGAGCCTTTTTTAATATGACTAGAAATGGTTTAAATTTTTTTGTCTGAAAATTGTTCATATCTTTTGGCCATTTATCAATTGGAGAATAGCTTGTATTCTTATAAAATTTAAACAAAGTAACTTTCTGAGATCATACGAATGGTAAGTAGCAGAGTCTGGAATGTGAACAAGGAGTCTTTGATTCCAAATCCCCTGTTTTGCCCACTGTCCCACACTGTATATTTTGTTTCTTGTGTATCCCCTGCTACTTATAATGCATATAGTTCAGTAAGAAATGTAAGTTTATTAGATGACTAATTCAAACTGCCCTGGAACTGTAGAACCAACTTACCTCTTTTCTGGAGATAATAAAATTTAGAGTTCATCTAGTTCAACCCTTTTATTTTACAAATGAGGAAAGTGAGGCACAGTTTACTGAAACCGAAGGACTCACAGGTAAATAGTAGCCATGAGATTCTCCATCCGTTGTCCTTTCTTGTAATTTCTCCCTATTTTGCCCAGTGCCACAAGGTTTGCTGTTCTCGGTTTCCCTTGGTTTAGGCCTGTTCTCCTGGAATTGCCCTCAGGCCTAATTATCTGACACTCTCCCATCTCAAAGACCTCCCCATCTTCCCAGAAACAAAACAAAACACTCCCACCATTGGCTTGTGCTTGTCTTGGGGTTTCAGCTCTTAGTAAGCTCTACCAGGAGATGGCAGCATTTCCCTAGTTCATGTAGTAGATAAGAGGAGGCTGACCATTTGTTAGCATCATGCTTTTAAGATCCCAACAATTGTCTGAAAATTGGCCCAGGTGCTAATGACTACTTAGGAACAACTGTATCTTTTTTTTCTTTCCAAAACGCAGCACTCATATGCTTTGAAAGACAATCCTAAGGTCACCTTTTTTGGTGTGAAATTTCCTCCATCAAAATCTATTTTCTTAGGTTAGAAACTTCTTTTCTAGGAGGAATCTTTTGAAGAGAGACATGATTTGGCACAATGATAAATGCTCAGGCTAGAGGCTAAGGTTTCCAACTGTAAGTCTTCTTCCTCTTCTGCGTGGAAGCAAAACTGTAGATACAAAGAAGCATGTGCTATTGAATTGCACCCACAATCAACCATTTGCATCCTATTTAAAAGGCACAAATGGCCAATTGTGCTTGTAATTGCCTAATTGCTACATAGAGAATTACATACACAATTTCTTGGTTCTCTGCTTGTTCGGGGAGGCTAAACTTGCAGAAGCCCTGAAAATGTGGCTCTTTCCCCTTTAAAAATGCCCGTAGTCTTCTCAGGTTAAGGAAGCCTAGACCAGTACTAGTAGTGATGAGTAGCTGACTGAAAGCCTAGCTTTTCTGATTCTATATGATTCATAAGATGATCAAAGCATCTTCTTATATTTATAAAACTGGAAAAGTTCTTTAATGGTCATCTAATCCCCTCGTCTTACAAATAGGGAAACTGAGGCTTATAAAGGTTAAGTGAATTGCCTATTGCCATATTAGGCTATGAGTGACTAAATCAAATTTGAATTCAAATCACTAGGCTCCAGAGCCATTATTTTATTTACTCTAATGGAGGAATAGTGAGAGAGGGAATAATGTAGTGGGAAATTTAAAATGAAAATTTTTCTTTAGTATAAAAGCTGCTCTGAAGTCTTAAAAAAAAACATTCTTTGAGCTATCTGAATGAATAAGCATACATTTATAGTCTAGTAGGCTTAAAAACAGGGACTGCTTCATATTTTTGTTTCTTTATTCCCAATCCTATTATTAGTTAAGACTGACTTGTATGGAATAAGCACTTGTTGAATCAAACTGAAAACAGAATATTTGGTTAAAATTTGTTATTCCTTCCTCTTTCCCCCAAGGGGAAATAAACATTTAATTTTCAGAAGATGGTTAAAAAATATATATATATATATATATATATATATATATAAGTTCTCCCCACTAGTCAATCATCAATCATCTCTCTCTCTCTCTCTCTCTCTCTCTCTCTCTCTCTCTCTCTCTCTCTCTCTCTCTGTCTCTCTGTTCCTCTGTCCGTCTCTCTGTCTCTTTCTCTCTATCTCTCTGTCTCTTTCTCTATGTCTCTTTGTCTTTCTGTCTCTATCTCTGTTTCTCTCTGTGTCTCTGTCTGTGTCTTTGTCTCTCTCTCTCTCTCTCTCACACACACACACACACACACACACACACACACATACACTTGACATTCAACATTCATTTAACTGGAAACCTAGAAAATGCTAAGAAGTTAAATTATATTACCCGAAGGACTGATTATTGACCTTTTGAGTTTAAGGTTGTCAAAACTTTCAACTTTCTACCAGCTACAGAAGAATAAGGAGGATCTCTTCTGAAAGGGGAAAAGTTGTTACAAATTTTCTATTAGAATTCCTTTTTATGAGAGAGACTATTCTTCTTTGAATATTGGGTTGAGGTCACACTAGGATTTTCACTGTGGTGCATCTGTCTGGGCAGGTCAAGATAATCTGATTAAATTTGGTTGCTTGAGAGATCACATCTCACATAGTCACATCTCATCATTTGTGGTATAGATCTTGTTCAGCAAAATCATTTTTCATCATTATTAGCCAAAGTGATTCACTTAGGTCCTCGACCCAAGGAGTAGATCCTATCTTAGTATCATTTTAATGAACTAAAGAACCCATCTGACTCCTGTTTATATAATTTAAAATTCATCTTTGGAGGAAGGGAAACTGCACAACAAATTCAAAGAGGATAAAAAGGAGAATTAGACCAAAAGACTGAGTTCTTTTTCAGCACATGTATACATTTTACTAAAGTATCACTCTCCCACCTAGATGAGAAAGGTGGGAAAAACTTAGTTACAAGAATATTCCCTTCTTGCTCTAGTATCCCTCCATAATTGTGGAAGGGAGCAGGTGGTGTGTGGGTGAGTGAATGAGTGCCTTATAAATGGTTTCATCAGCTGTTAAATATGGAAATAACCTCTCTCTTTCACTCTTAGCTTTCCACTAGTCCGAAGAGCACCATACTAAAGTCAATTCTATCATTTATTGACACACTGTTAATAAAAAAGAGTTGTAATAGGGAATTCTGCAACACATTTTAAATTTAGATAATGCCCCCAGTGGCATCTGTAAATGAAGATTCCAAAAGCTTCTCATGACTAAAGATAGCTGGACACTTCAAGTGTACCAATGTTTCTTGGAGATGTTTTTGAAAGGTGGCATCTTAGTTTTGATTTTTCAGACAAGGAAAACAAAATAGTACTCTTTGTACCTGGGTCTATGAATAGGATGACCCGAGACATGAGTGTGTGTGTGTGTCCCTTTCTTGAGTTGAGATATTTTCCACATCTGTCAGGCAGGATAAGGCCCATGTTAACAGATCTCTGTGAGAAGTAGCACATTGTCAAAAGCACAATGCTTGAAATGCTATAAACAATTAAAACCATACCATGCTAAGAAAGCTGTATCTCTAATCCACAATACCTGAATTTTTTGCAGCAAACCCAAACTGTCATTTTCATATGACTTGGTAGGTGTTCTGTTTGTAAACAGACCTGGAAAAGAAAAAAAAGAAAAAGACTCTTGGGGGACTTGCATCTAGGTCTGATGGCATGGAGATTCCTGTGCTGAGCCTGGAGTTCCAATGTGGTCTCAGATATTTACTAGCTGTGTGACTGTGGGGGCAAATCACTTAACTTTGGTTTGCCTCCGTTTCCTTAAATATAAAATGAAAATACTAATATCCCTTCCTATTTAGGTTGTTTCCATAGTTCTCTCTCCAGATGTGGATAGCTCTTTCCATCACAACTCTATTGGAATTGCCTTGAATCACTTCACTATTGAAGAGAGCCACATCCATCACAGATCATCACATAATCTTGTTGTTATATATAATGTTCTTTTGGTCCTACTCACTTCACTTAGTATCACTTCATGTGAGTCTTTCCAGGCTTTTCTGAAATAAGCTCCTCATTTCTTATAGAAAATAATGTTCCATTACATTCTTATAAATACCATACATACACACCATACATATACATAATGGTACATTATATATATATATATATATATATATCATACTTATTGATATACCATATGTATATGAATACCATATATACCATATATACCATAACTTATTCAGTCATTCCCCAATTGATGGGCATCCACTCAGTTTCCAGTTTCTTGCCACTACAAAAAGGGCTGCTAGAGAGAGAGAATAAAAAAGTTAATTTCTTTTTATTTTCAACCTTTGCCTTGATTAAGTTACAACACCTCTTTCTTCTTCCTCCCTATCCCTTTTTACATGCCCTCCTCTTCTATAATTTAGTCCCAACAAATACATATATAGATATATAGAAATAAATTTGCCTGTAGAATTTTGCTTCCTTCTGTACTTTTGGGAAGAAATCTCAATGGTCCCTCTGCTATTATTTTGTTGTTATTAGCATACACACTTGTACATACACATATATGTATATATGCATCCACACATATATATGATTTTTTATATCTTTTCCTTTCTTTTTACTTGTTTTCAAAATTTTGAAATCCAGATAGTCCTCCTTCCTCCTCATACTCTCCACTGAAAAGGCCCATGTGAAGTTGTGCAAAATATTTCCATGAAAGTCCTGTTGCAAAAGAAAATATAGCATTTCCTTTCCCCAAAAGAAACTCGCAAGAAAAAAAAATAAAGTAAAAAAAGTATGCTTATTCTGTATTCAGACAAAATCGATTCTTTCTCTGGGTATGGATAGCATTTTTAAAAAAATTTATATATTTTTATTATAGCTTTTTATTTACAAGATATATGCATGGGTAATTTTTCAGCATTGACAGTTGCAAAACCTTTTGTTTCAACTTTTCCCCTCCTTCCTCCCACCCCCTCACCCAGATGGCAGGTTGACCAATACATGTTAAATATGTTAAAGTATAAGTTAAATACAATATATGTATACACGTCCATACAGTTATTTTGCTGTACAAAAAGAATCAGACTTTGAAATAGTGTACAATTAGCCTTTGAAGAAAATAAAAAATGCAGATGGACAAAAATAGAGGGATTGGGAATTCTATATAGTGGTTCATAATCATTTCCCAGAGTTCTTTCACTGGGTGTAGCTGGTTCAATTCATCACTGCTCTATTGGAACTGATTTGGTTCATCTCATCGTTGAAGAGGGCCACGTATTTGATCATCATATAGTATTGTTGTTGAAGTATATAACGATCTCCTGGTCCTGCTTATTTCACTCAGCATCAGTTCATGTAAGTCTCTCCAGGCCTTTATGAAATCATCCCGCTAGTCATTTCTTACAGAACAATAATATTCTATAATATTCATATACCACAATTTATTCAGCAATTCTCCAATTGATGGGCATCCACTCAGTTTCCAGTTTCTGGCCACTACAAAGGGGGCTGCCACAAACATTTTGGCACATACAGGTCCCTGTCCCTTCTTTAGTATCTCTTTGGAATATAAGCCCAGTAGTAACACTGCTGGATCAAAGGGTATGCACAGTTTGGTAACTTTTTTGAGCATAGTTCCAAATCACTCTTCAGAATGGCTGGATGTATTCACAATTCCACCAACAATGTATCAGTGTTCCAGTTTTCCCACATTCCACATTATCTTTCCCTGTCATTCTAGCCAATCTGACAGATATGTAGTGATATCTCAGAGTTGTCTTAATTTGCATTTCTCTGATTAATAATGACCTCGAGCATCTTTTCATATGGCTAGAAATAGTTTCAATTTCTTCATCTGAGAATTATCTGTTCATATCCTTTGACCATTTATCAATTGGAGAATGCCTTGATTTCTTATAAATTAGAGTTAATTCTCCATATATTTTAGAAATGAGGCCTTTATCAGAACCTTTGACTGTAAAAATGTTTTCCGTTTATTGCTTCCCTTCTAATCTTGTCTTCATTGGTTTGTTTGTACAAAAACTTTTCAATTTTATATAATCAAAATTTTCTATTTTGTGATCAATAATGATCTCTAGTTCTTCTTTGGTCACAAATTCCTTCTTCCTCCATAGATCTGAAAGGTAAACTATCCTATACTCTTCTGATTTATTTATAATCTCATTCTTTATTCTAGATCATGAACCCATTTTGACCTTATCTTGGTGTACAGTGTTAAGTGTGGGTAAATGCCTAATTTCTACCATACTAATTTCCAATTTTCCCAGCAGTTTTGTTAAACAGTGAATTCTTATCCCCAAAGCTGGAGTCTTTGGGTTTGTCAAACACTAGATTATTAAAGTTATTGACTATTTTGTCCTTTGAACCTAACCTATTCCACTGATCAACTAGTCTATTTCTTAGCCAATACCAAATGGTTTTGGTAACTGCTGCTTTATAATATAGTTTTAGATCTGGTACAGCTAGGCCACCCTCATTTGCTTTTCTCTTCATTAATTACTTTGAAATTCTTAACCTTTTATTTTTCCAGATGAATTTTGTTATTTTTTCTAGGTCATTAAAATAGTTTTTTGGGAGTCTGATTGGTATAACACTAAATAAATAGATTTGTTTAGGTAGTATTGTCATCTTTATTATATTTGCTCGACCTATCCAATATTTTTTCCAATTGGTTAGATTTGACTTTATTTGTATGGAAAGTGTTTTGTAGTTTTGCTCATATAGTTCCTGACTTTCCCTTGGCAGATAGATTCCCAAATATTTTATACTATTGACAGTTACTTTAAATGGAATTTCTCTCTGTAACTCTAACCGTTGGATTTTGTTAGTGATATATAAGAATGCTGATGACTTATGTGGGTTTATTTGTATTCTGCAACTTTGCTAAAAGTGTGGATCATTTCTAATAGCTTTTTAGTAGAATCTCTGGAGTTCTCTAAGTATACCATCATATCATCAGCAAAGAGTGATAATTTGGTTTCCTCATTACCTACTCTAATTCCTTGAATCTCTTTCTCAACTTTTATCACCAAAGCTAGTATTTCTAATACAATATTAAATAGTAATGGTGATTGTGGGCAATCTTGTTTCACTCCTGATCTTATTGGGAATTATTCCAGTTTATCCCCATTACATATGATGCTTACTGGATGGTTTTAAATAGATGCTACTGATTATTTTAAGGAAAAGTCCATTTATTCCTATGCTCTCAAATGTTTTTAATAGGAGTGAATGTTGGATTTATCAAATGCTTTTTCTGCATCTATTGAGATGATCATATGGTTTTTGTTAATTTGGTTATTAATATGGTTAATTATACTAATAGTTTTCCTAATATTGAACCAATCCTCCATTCCTGGTATAAATCCTACTTGATCATGGTGTATTATCCTGGGGATTTTCTGTAGTCTTTTTGTTAATATCTTATTTAAGATTTTAGAATCAAATTCATTAGGGAGATTTGTCTATAATTTTCAAAAAAAATTATATTTTTATATCTTTTTTATTTACAAAACATATGCATGGGTAATTTTTTCAACATTGATCTTTGCAAAACCTTCTGTTCCAAATTTTCCCCTCCTTCCCCCTCCCCTCTCCCCTAGATGTCAGGCAGTCCAATACATGTTAAATATGTTAAATTATATGTTAAATATGGATAGCATTTTTCATCATGTAATCTTGGATTATTATATTCTTGAGAAGGAAGAGCAAAGTCATTCACAGTTGATCCTCCCACAACTTTGCTATCATTATATACATATCACATTTAATTTTGCACAGTACATTTCACTCATTGAAGAGTTTCCAGGTTTTTCTGATAAGTATCCCTGCTCATCATTTCTTATACAGCAATAATATTCTGTCATAACCACATACTGCAATTTATTCAACCATTCCCCAATTGATTGATAGGCACCCCCTCAATTTCCAATTCTTTGCTGTGAGAAAAGAACTGCTACAAATATTTTTATACAGTTAGGTTCTTTCCTTTTTTAAAAAACATCTCTTTCAGTATTCATGCCTAGTAGTGGTATTGTTAAATCAAAAGATACACATGATTTTATAACCCTTTGATTATAAATCATAGCTTTTGATAATTTATCAATTGAGGAATGGCTCTTTATTTTAAAAAATAAATTTTATTTAGTTCCCTATACATTTGAGAAATGAAGCCTTCATCAGAGAAATTTTCTTTAAAAATTATTTTCAGAATTACTATGACTAACTCTATATTCTCCCCTGTTTATTCCAGGCTCTATTTTCATTCTGTCCCTCTTCAAAAATGTTTTGCTTTGGACAATGTTCATATCTTTTTACTTTCCTACTTTGCTGCAGGATAAGACAGATTATATACACATATTGAGTGTGTATGTTAATTCTTCTTTGAGCCAACTCTAATGAAAGTAAGTTTTACTTATTCTCCCTTCCCTCCTCCTTTTCTCCTCCATCATAAAAGCTTTTTCTTGCTCCTTTATGGCAGATAATAGACACCATTCCACCTCTCCCTTTCCCTTTCTCTGAGTATTTTCCTCTCTCATCCCTTGATTTTATGTTATATTTTAGATATTATTCCTTCATATTCAACTCACACCTGTGCCCTCTATCTAATTTTCCTTTATAATTTTTTGAAAAAAATAATGTCCAACTAATACATTGTTGGTGGAACTGTGAACAGATCCAACAATTCTGGAGAGCAATTTGGAACTATGCTCAAAAAGTTATCAAACTGTGCATACCTTTTGATCCAGCAGTATCTCTTACTGGCCCTATATACCAAAGAGATCTTAAAGGAGGCAAAGGGACCCACATGTGCAAAAATGTTTGTGGCAGCCCTCTTTGTAGTGGCAAGAAACTGGAAACTGAGTGGGTGTCTATCATTGGAGAATGGCTGAATAACAACATAGTCTTGCTTCAGTGCCAGCTCCTTTGCTCCTCTTATCCCTCTGACCTGCTGTTCTGATCCCTCACCTATGTGCTAAGTTTTCTGGAAGCTGCTGCTGCCAAGGTCACTCTAGTTGCCTTGGTCACTGCTGCTCCAGCAACACTGCTTCCATTGCTGTTGGTTCAGTGGCTGCCAAAGCCTGACCTTGAGGTAGGGCTCCCCTCATACCCTAGTTTGCCAAACCTTTCCTGCTGAGTTGTTCTTGGCTCTGTGGGCTGAGAGGTCTGGAGGTCACTGCCACTGCCACCAATTTAGACCTGTTCCTGTATTCCTGGGGCTGCTGTGCTGGCATGGCCTGCTGTGCTTGTGCTCCAGACCCACCCCATGCAGTAGACCCCTCCTGCTGACCTTCCTAGCTGCCTTCAGCTGGAAAATTGTTCTATTCCTTCTTTTGGTGATTCTGATGCTCTAAAAATTTGTTTAGAGTCATTATTTAAAGGTATTTGGAGGAGCCTGAGGGAGAACTCAAGTGAGTATCTTCACTCTGCCATCTTGGCTCCGAAACATCCCATAATCTCTTTATTATATAAATATGATATATGTATTTTATTTCACTTGTTATGTTATTATCTGCATTTTCCTTAGTTGCTATATTTGTTTACCTTTCTATTACTTTTTTCTGTTGCGTGAGGTGTTTTTAAGGCAAATAATTTGTTCAGGTCTGGTTTTCTTTATTTGAATGCTTCAAATATCTCTTTTTAAATTAAGTAGCTTTGTTTTTTCATTGATGTAGACTCAGGTTTGCAGAGTTTGTTGCATCTTGAGCGGCTCTGTTCTTCAGAGCATAATATTCCATTTCCTCATTTGATTTATGGTGAGTATAGAATAGTCTTCTCTTATTTGAATTCCTTTCCTTTATTTGAAGATCTTTTTCATAGCACTTGCAGAATTTGTTGTTTTTAAATTATTAAATTTAACCCCATGTGTCTTGGCATTTAAAGCATTTTTCTCCTTTTCTAAAGTGTTTTTCTTTTCTGTGAATTCTTTCTATTGGCACTGCATTTTCTGTATTCAGAAGTCCTAAACAGGCTTCTTGTATTATAATTTTCATTATGACATTCAGATTTTTTGACAGCCTATGTTTTTCTGGGAGATATAAAATACCTAAATTATCTTCTAGATCAATTCTTTTAATAATTATTTCTTTTTGCTTCTCTTCCTCCAGATTGTCTTCCCTTCCATGTTTTCACATTTTTAATCGGTTGTTCTCTCTTTTGTTTCTTTGGTGAGGTTTGCTACTGTGGATTCAAGTTTTTCTATTCTGCCAATTGTTTCTGCTATGCAGGTAAAATATTCTATTTCCACAATTCTTAGTTCTCTTTTAAACTATTCAGGACCCTCCAGCTGTGGTTCCATGCTCTCTTCTCGAGAATCCACAGGGTCCTCTGTCTTCGAAGCTATTGATCCATTTCCCTTTTGTCTTATAATATTTATTCAAATTTTTTTTGATTTATTTAGCTGACCTGGAAGTCATATTCCCTTCTGTTATTAATATCTTCTTCTTGAAATCTTGGGTAATTAATTTCAAGGGTTTTTTCTTTACATTTCCCCTACTACTCAATTTGTCTCCTTTGCCTTTGATGATAATTACCCTAAGAGGTGACCCTCCTCCTATTAAGGATAATCTTGTTTCACTAGCGTTGATCTTGGCACTGGCTTCTAGAGGAAGAAAACTCATTCATTCCAGATAGCTGCCAGTTCCTTTTCCACAGACATGGATGTCCTCCTGCTCCAGTTCTGTTTCTCAGTTCTTTGACTGACCTTTGAAGATTGCTAACCTTCTATCTAATGTGCTGAGTTCTGCTGGAAACCATGGGTTGGTTTGTTCAGTCCAGCCAGAACATTGTGGTTATTGGAGAAAGAACTGTTGAGTAAGTATGTTAGAGATTAGGAATTAGCTTTATCTCCTTTCAGTTTAACAATCTCATATGGGTTTTTAATATCTTAGTCAGTAGAGACACAAAATTGTTTTATTTATTATATATAATTCCTATTTGAGAGGGGTTTGAGAAAACAGAAGGATCAGAAAAAAAAAAATCTAGTTCTTCTCTACTGTTTATCTGACCTGGAAGTCTATTCTATCATTTTCTTAAGCTCTTTAAGAGTTGGCCTCCATAGTAAGAACTTTCACAGACATGTTTATTGTTTTGTTTTTTTTTAAGACTCCATTATTCTTTTCTTTTTAATTAAATTTATTTTCTTTCAATAAACAGAAATTGATTTTCTCTCCCTCCTACCTACCCACCCACCCACGCATTTTTGCTATTCTTGTGCCTTCTTTTACACATAGCCCCAGGCTTCTCAAATCAGTAATCTGTCTCCTTCAACATTATCATCACTTTCTGTTTTCCACTAAAGTCAATCCTTTCTCACAAGTTGCAACACTCCACAAAGAATACCCTACACTTTCACTAATTGTCCTTAATTCCCCCCTACAGCAGACGGAAATGGAATATACTAATTACCTGGAGCTGCTTTGTAAAATAACTTTTAAAGAATAGAGGGATAACAAGCGCCAACTCATCTGCACCAGAGGAAGAGAGAGATTTGAAATCCTTGCAACATAAAAAGATAGCTCATAAGTTGCGTTCCTGGAGGATAAGGACAAAAGAGTGAGTTCTTTTGCAATAAGCATTTAGAGTAAGAAAAGATGGACCACCATAGGCTAAAATGGCTTCATGTGGAAAGTAGGATTTGAGTTTGACTTTCAAAAAAAAAGAGAAAGATTTAGACAAACTGAGAGGCATTCCTGGTAAAGGGAAGATCTGAGCAAAATTGAAGAGGGAGATATGTACATATGTGTTCCAAAAGAATGGCTAGTTTTTGTTTTGTTTTAGGACTAGGGTTCAAAGAGAAGAGTGAGAGGAGATAAGGTGGTGGGGAGAAAGAGATTTTTCCAGATTCTGGAAGGCCCTGAATATTTCTCACTCCAAGGAAGAGGAAATTTATTTTGTAGACAGTGGGGAGCCATGAAAGAATTGTGAGCAGAGGAAAGACATTATTCAAATACTTTATTAAATAAATAAATAAAAATAAAAATAAATTAATCTGACTCTGATATAGGATATATTCCTCAAACATCTCTATATCTCCACACAGTTGGAATTATGAGTCTGGGGCTCCAAAAAGGGGTCAGGGAAACTAAAAACAACAAAAAAAAAATTGGAAACATAATTAGTGTAGAGGTAAATGGAGGCTAAATGATACTGCCAAGTGAATGATACTGCCAAGAGTTTGAGAAGAGGATGAGGAAGCAGCAAAAGAAACTGTTCACTGTGGTCTTAAAAGTCCACCCTCTCTCTTGATATCCTTTGGGTACTCTTCTAGTCTAATTTCAAAACCACTGACTATAATGTCCAGGCTAGCTTTCTGGAGATCCTTCGCTCAGGTCTTGGTCTCAGGAGAATAGTCACCATGAGGATGGTCAGGAATAGTCTAGAGTCTTTATTGTCTCCTTCACAGTCTGTCTGTCACAGTCTGACCCAGTCTTGATCTTAATGGAGAAGTGCAGGAGGCAGGAGAGCCACCAGGAGGATGGTCAAAGATGGAATGTCTCATTTCCAGTCCTCTCAGCCCTCAAATACCCTATTACAATTACATCATTACAGCACACTATGTATGTGTGAACTAGAGAACCATTACATCACTATGCTAAGTAGAAACATTATTCTCATTTCTAATGAGAAACATTATCTCATCAATTCCACTGAGTTAACACCTTGTTTCAAGTATACTTCTCCAGAGTTCTGGCCCTCTACAACCGACAACACTAAATGACACAAATACTGCTCTAGGACTGAAGAACAGGCCAAGGCATACCTGGTGTCATCTGCCCTGAGGGGCCCTTCATTGTTAGTTGGTACCCAATTTCATAGGCTCCAAGACTCAATTCCCTCTCCAAATGTCTCACTCCTAGTTCTGAGTTTAGCTATTCTTGTGATGTTCCATTTGTTTCATTCAACTAGTTAGACGTGTCCATCAGAACTGCCAGGGTATTTAGAGAAGGATGCTTTTCAGTAAGCAAGTATTTATTAATATACTCAAAACATGAGCCTGATATGTATAGATTATGGAAAGAACCCTGCATTCATAAAAGAATTGGATCTGAATCCTAGCTGTGTGACCTTAGTTCAGTTACTTCCTAGCTTCCTCATCTGTAAAATCAAGGTGTTGGATTAAAAGGTTCCTTTCCACTCTAAAATCCCACAATCCTAACATTTGTGCTTAGTTGATCTTTATCATTGAAATTTCAGCATTCTGTATCCTATTCAAGTACCTAATCATTTCCTGTGATTTCATCTCAAAAAACAATTTAGTAACTCTTTGGTTATTAGTATTTTGAGGTGGAATTAATTAGTTACTTGAATAGAATGTGTTAGTTCATGAATTAAAAAATAAAAATTTAAAATGCTAATAGTCCAGTATTGGTAGGGTAGCTAGGTGGCATGGTGGGCAGAGCATCAAGCCTAGAATCAGGAGGATCTGAGTTCAAATGTGATCTCAAACAATTACAAGCTGAGTGACCCCAGGCGAGTCACTTAACCCTCTTTGATTCAGTTTCCTCATCTGTAAAATGAGCTGGAGAAAATAACAGCAACCCATTCCAGTATCTCCGCCCCCCAAAAAACCCAAATGGGGTCCCCAAAAATCAAGCAGGACTAAAAAAACAACTGAACAACAATTCTCAGCAGATTTCCCTCTTTCACCACCTAGTCAAGTGAAACTTTTCTCTATTCCCTAATAATCAGGGCTACTTGTCAGTCAGTCAATAAACACCTAATAACACTTTCTCCAACATCAATTATTAAATCATCTAGAAACAGACTTTGTTTTTGAAATACAGGTATATGTCACCTTTCGAATTTGAACTTGTCTTCCTAATTTTAGGTCCAGTGCTCTCTGTACCTAAAGCTAATATCTAGATTTAATATCTAGATGGACCTACTTTCTACCATTATATAGCTAGCCAACTTCAGCCGGGCCATGCTTCATATTCAAGTCAGCCATCTACCCCACCCTCACTTCAGTTTTCCATCTCTTGATCTGGAAACAGCAATAAAAACAACGCAGCTACTGCTTCTGGAAAGGAGGTGTCTTTTTGGGTTCTACTTATCTCCCTTTGATTTCCTCAGACCAAAACTTTCCATTATATGTATTGTTTCCCTTATTAGCATGTAAAATTCTTTGAAGGTGAGCACTATCTCTATTTATATCCAACATTTAGCACATTGCCTGACAACATTTAATACATAATTTTCATTTGTTCAAGTTCTTCACCCATAAAATGGGCACAATAATACCTATGGTATTTGCCTCACAGAATTGTTATTAGTCTCAAATAAAATAAGGTATAAAACATACTAAATAAATGTCTATTATGATTATGCTTAGGTTATTGATTCTTCAATGCTATATGACCCCAAGAGCTGTACTTTAATGCATTAGCCCCATAAGCAGATGTGAGATTTACATGACTGTATCCATTAAGGGAGAGTTTGTTTCTTAGATTTATATAGGGCACTCACTTTGAAAAGCTAAATCCCTGCTTGCAAATCATACTGATACCCAAAATGTCACTATTCTGACAACACAGCCTCTTATCATTTCCAAGAAAGAATACATGAAATTGACAAGTATTTGAAAAGGAAACACATAGTTTAAAAGAACCTAACTTACTGCTAGCTCCCCCTGAGCCTTTTTAATGATTTCTTTTCCACATGAGCTTCTCTCAGTCACTAAATTCCTGAGAAGCCTTATTAAAAAAAAAAAATAAATAAAATATGGTACTGTTAATAAACAGAGTAAGAAAATGCCACTGCAATTGGTATTTTGAGGTACCATCATTTAGTCAAAGATAAGTTGGATGAATTGCTAGGTGTAAATGCAAAAAGCATTTATTAAATGCCTATGGTGTATAAGGCATCATAATAAGCATTGGGAATACAAAGACAAGATGATAAATTGTGCCCTCAAATAGTTTACATTAAACTAAAGGGATACAATACATAAGCCAGTAAATACAAACATAAAGACAATAATTGTAAAAATCAAATGCCACTAACTAGACATGAGGAAAGATCCCCTATAAGAAATTCCAGTGAGGTTAATGTCAGTACCTGTGTAGGAAAAGAGTGAAGAAAGCAATGGTTGGAAGTGAATTCTGACAACAAACTAACAATGTGGCTATAATTTATCTATTCAGCATTCAAGTCAGAAACCATTGTGCTAGTGTGGGAGGCTTTTAGAAGGGTCTTGTAGGTTGAATGGAAGAAGGAAACCCAACCTCCTTGACTGTCCTGGTAATCCTAAAATGAGATTCTAACAACTGTGGCAACCTCCCCCACCCCATCTCCAAACAGACACAAACACAAAGAACAACTCTTTGTCAGTGTTTATCTTGAATCTCTTACTGTTTGCCCACCTATTTTGACTCAGTCCCTGTTGTTCTTTCTCTAGTGACAAAGCCTGATTCTTTTCCCCCATAGATTGATTTCTTAGAATTTTATTTGACTGTCAGGAGAGATTCTGTAGAAATCACCACATTGTATTTTTTACTGTTATTTTTAAATAGTATTTTTCCAATTACTTTTAAATATAGTTTTCAACGTTCACTTTTATAAGATTTTAAGTTCCATATTTTTCCTCTCCTTCCTTCTCCTCCCTCCACAAGAAACCTCAAGACCTGATATAGGTTATACATGTATAATAATTTTAAACATATTTCTTCTATATTATTAATTGTTATTTTTAAGGAAAGAGATGACCAGACTGAACCTCTCAAAACATGAGGTAGAGATGTGGTTCTGGGAACAAGCTTTGCAGACAGGAGAATCTGTTTATCTTTACACTCTCTCAGTGACAACTGTGTTTTGTAGCTAGAGCATTCCAGAGGCAGAGAAGTGGAGTCTGAGATAAACTTAAAGGGGATGGGTTTTTGGGCCAAGTGGTCTTTGCCTAATCAGCATTATGTCTAAATGAGATAAAATGGGTCAAGAGCAGCAGGAAACCTAGCCCATCTTTTGACTAGCTCTTCAGAAGAAACTTTGATCAAAGGAGAAGCTGTTTTGGAGAGAGTTTAGAGAAGTTAAAAGAAAATCACTGTGGGCATGGACACATGTTTAAATTTGCCTAATTCTGTGTAACAGTCTGACCTTCAAACCCATATCTTCTGGCAACCAACCTCTGATTTACCATATTTTTAAGGAAAATGGTAATTTTATAAATTTTTTTGCAAATTAAATTATTCTCGTATTTTTCTAGCATTCAACTAATTTCAGTTGGATAAAGAATACTTCATTTTGATCTTAAAAGTTTTAAGATCTATAAAGTTAGAACAAACAGTTCTATCACGTGTGTTATTTTGGCTCTGGAAGTGCTCTGG
Organism: Sarcophilus harrisii; assembly: GCF_902635505.1. Lineage (NCBI taxonomy): Eukaryota > Metazoa > Chordata > Mammalia > Dasyuromorphia > Dasyuridae > Sarcophilus > Sarcophilus harrisii. The sequence goes on along the minus strand of NC_045427.1, from coordinate 507,736,430 downwards.
GAATCAAAGAATAGTGTACCCAAGGTACTAACTTGGATAGAGAGAAAACAGATGTGATATAGGGATTTCAGTAAGATCAAAGTGTTTTCATTTGGTGTCACCCACTCCTAAATCAACTTGAGAAAGATTCAATGGCTTCTCTCACAACCTAGCCATTCCTTTAAATACAGGAAAGGAGGTGAAAGTTTGAGCTTGCAGAACTACATAGTGTCTTGATGCTCTTATCAAAAGAAAAGCACTGGCAGGAGAGAAGAGAGGAGAAAAGAGGAGGAGGAAAATGAAAAGGAGGAGCATGAGAAGGCAGAGAGAGAGACAGAGACAGAGAGAGAGACAGAGAGACAGAGACCGAGAGAGAGACAGAGACAGAGAGAGACAGAGACACAGACAGAAAGAGACAGAGACAGAGAGAGACAGAGACAGATAGAGACAGAGGGGGAGGGAGGAGAGGGAGAGAAAGAGAGATAGGTAGAAGAAGAGAAAGTGAAGGGGAAAATAGAGAGAAGGGGAGAGGGGGGAGAAGGAGAAAGAGGGGAGGAAGAGACAGAGAAACAGAAAAAAAGCTGAAAAGGAGCTTTGCATTTGGAAGGTACAGTCAGCACTAGCCAATCTTCTATTTAGATTTTAACATCAAGACTACAGTTCTGCAAGTTCTGTAATTGAAAGAGAATACATTCAAATACTGCAAGGATTCTTTTGGCCAGAAATAAGAATGGTGCTGCTCTTAAGTGTATCAGAGAGTATTGTCATCAAAGATAACTCCAGAGATTACAAAACTGTTTGAAAGTAAAAATTGAAGTATTGAAGATGAACTTTGACTACATGGGCATCTGCTGGCCAAATTTCTGCTAAAAGCACAGCATTTGGTAAAGGCTTGACTTACTTTGATGATAATTTAGTTCTTAAAAAGTTGGAAGATTTGTCAAGGTAGTTGCTATTCTACACCTGATTCTGACTAACGAGGAGAGAACAAGTGCCTATTTGAAATAACAGAGAGGCAGCTCCAGGGTTGGAGAACCTTCCTTTGAGCCAGGAAGAGCCAGCTATCTTTTAGATTTTGTCCATATTTACTGTGTGAATTTGGGTAAGCCTCTTAACCTATTAGGGTCTCAAGACGCTGATTAAAATAGTAAGTTGCTCAACAATTGCAGCAAGAATTTCCTCACCAGGAGTTCCTCACAGCAATTAGTTTAACATTTCAAAGAAATTAAAAAATAAACAAAAATTGAGTTAGATACTGATTTAGAAATCACAGGAATTTTGGGAGAAAGTAACAATAGTGTATTAATAACTACTATTTATATAATTTTTAAAGTTTACAAAATACTTTTATATCATTTAATAATCACACTAACTCTGTGATATAGATGCTACTGGCATTAACTCCCATTTTATAGATAAAAAAGTGAGACTCAAGTGGCATCCATTTTTTCATTTTCCCTTTCACATTGACTCCCCTCACAAGTCTCAAGAAATCCTTGATGAATGTTTGTTTTTGGACTGATTATCTTTGGTCTAAAAGAGATGGCCAAATGACTATCCTTTTTAATTTAATAATCTGTTGGTCTTGTTAATAAAATTATTAAATTGCCCCACCAAAAGAAAGTAGGTTTGTGACTTGCCCAGAGTCATGAAACTAGTAAATATCAGAAAAAGAATTGAACTGATGTCCCATATCGTCTTAGGATCATAGAGCAGGAAAGGACCTCAAAGGTCATCTAGTTCAAACCTCTCATTTTATTTATGCTCAAACTAAGGCCGGAGAAGATGAAATAATTTGACCAATGCCATATAGGTAACAAATGTTAGAGAGATGAAGTTTGAATCCAGATCTGCTGATTCCAGGAACAATGCTTTTTTCCCCACTATTTGGTTTTCCCAATTCCAGTTTGAATGCACTACCTGCTATGTTATTAGAATATATACAAAGATAAAAAAAAAAAAAAAAGCTGGGCACATGTACTAGATTTGGGGAAAATGGCTTCTAAATAAAAATACAAAGAAAGATAGCTAGGATCTTATTGAGTAAAATTCTTTAAGTGAAGTCAGCTCAAGGAGAATAATTAAGTGCTTTCAGGAACAAAAATCTGATAAGACAAATTATTCTGATGGAGAAGAATAGGGACTAGAACTGTCTAAAGAGACTGATTTGGATGTGCAGGGAACTTAGACACCCATAAAATTTTCAAAGGGCATACTGAAAATGGAAGCAAGAGCCAGTAATTGAGGATTCATACCATAGAGTGGCACAGTTCTTTTAAAAAATATTTTAAATTTTATTTTTGCATTTTAAAAAATGTATATTCAGGCACTTCATGCCTGGTATCCACTTTTTAAAAATTTTTTAAAATTTATTATTTTTAAGTATTATTTTCTTTTTAAATTTTAAGTTTCAAATTCTCTCTCTCCCTTCTACTCCCAACAATACAATATTAATTATACATGTAAAATCATTCAACACAATTTCTATATTAGCCATTTTTAAAAGCAAGAAAAAGAGAGTGAGAAAATATTTCAATTTACCTTCAAAGTTGATCATTTCTCTCTCTGGAGGTGGATAGCAGTTTTTCATCAAGAGTTCTTAGGAATTATCTTGGATCATTGTATTGATCAACACAGCCAAGTCTTTCATAGTTAATCATTATTACTACATTGCTATTACTGTGCCCAATGATCTCCTTGTTCTTCTCACTTCAATTTGAAGCAGTTCATATAGATCTAGCCATGGTTTTTTGTTTGTCTTTGTTTTTTATTTTGTTTTTCTGAAATTATCCCTTTCATCATTTCTTTTTTTTATTTTTCTATTATAACTTTTTATTGACAGAACATATGCATGGGTAATTTTTCAACACTGATCTTTGCAAACACTTCTGTTCCAACTTTTCCCTTCCTTCCCTCCACTCCCTCCCCTAGATGGCAAGCAGTCCTATACATGTTAAACATATTAAAGTATATCTTAGATACAATATATGTGTACATACATCTCCAACAAGAGAACTGTTGCGCAAGAAAAATCGGATTTAAAAAGGTAAAAATAACCTGGGAAGAAAAACAAAAATGTAAGCAGTTCACACTTGTTTCCTAGTGTTCTTTCACTGGGTGTAGCTGGTTCTGTTCATCACTGAGCTATTTGAACTGAATTGGATCCTCTCATTGCCGAAGATAACCACTTCCATCAGAATTGATCATCATATAGTATTGTTGTTGAAGTGTATGATGAACTCATGGTCCTGCTCATTTCACTCAGCATCAGTTCATGTAAGTCTCTCCAGGATGATGAAATCATTCTGCTGGTCATTTATTACAGAACAATAATATTCCATAACATTTATATACCATAATTTACTCAGCCATTCTCCAATTAGTGGGCATCATTAAGTTTACAGTTTCTGGCCACTACAAAAAGGGCAGAGTGGCATGATTCTTTAAGAAAAATTCCAGAAATTCTAAAACTTGGAATGAGCCAAGTGTTGCTGTAAACTCTAAAGACAACAAAAAAGGCTTTTAAAAAGCTATGTTGAAAGCAGCAAGAAAATCAAAGAGATAAGAACACTGTTCCAATTGGATGAGATGATGATAATAGAAGACTTGAAACAATCTAATTTTTTTCTACCAAGCAGAATATTTCTTCTTCTAACACTTCTGCCAAACTCTGTTTCTCCTGTTCCCTTCAAAGCTCAGCTGGAAATCAACTTCTCCCAACAATCTTTCCAGATTCCCTCCAGCAATTGGTGCCTTCTCACCACCATCAATAAAAATGTTATCTTATATTTAACAGTGGGGTAAATGGCAGAGAGCCAACACTAAAGCCAAGAAGATTTGGACTCAGATACTGCCTCTGACATATACTGGCTGTGTGACTGTATAGAATACACTACCTCTTCTTAGTGCTTTAAGCTGCAGAAAAGTTCTGATCTATATTGGTAGAGATGGCTTCTTCTTTGGTAAAATAATCGGTCCAATCCTTATCCCTATATTTTTTATATAATTTTGTTTATATTTTGTATATATGTATATTGTTTCCCTCAATAGAATATAAGCTCCTTGAGGGCAGGGATGGTTTCATTTCTGATTTTTTAGCTAATATTTATGGCACATAGTGCTTAGTGAAAGCTTGCAGAATTGAATATAATTGAACAGCATGATGGGATAGCATTGAAAGAATGTAGAACAGGAAAATACTACAGCACTCTGCCATAGTCAGACCACATCTGAATATTGTGTTCAGATGTGGCAGCCACTTTTTAAGAATATTGATGAGTTACAATAAATCCAAAAGTGGTAATCATATAACCTCTTTAAAGGTTACAAATCACTTCCCTCATAAAGGCCCCATGGGAGCAAATAATACAAACACTGTTACTATTTTTCAGATGGAGAAATTGAAAAGGGCTTAAATGACTTTTTTGTGAAGGTCAGAGTCAAAAATCTTAGAAGATTCCTGCTTCCAAGATCAGTTTTCTTTCCATACTGGTTGTCAGAGGACCTAAAAATACCTCATACAAGAATGCCTTAAAAGGAAAGGTTCATATCATTGTAGATCCAAAAAAAATATTTTAAAGATCATTCATTCTAATTCCTTTTACAGAGAGGTTAACATAGCTTCCCAAAGGTCAAAGAATTGATATTTGAATTCAGGTCCTCTCTTTCCAATTCCCATAAATTTTCTATCTATATTTTCTATAGAATGGGAGGGTTAATGGGGACATTAGAGTTATCTTCAAATATCTGATGGGATCTCACATGGAAGATAGATATGTTTTGCTGTACTTAGCCCCAAAAGAAAGAATTAAGAATGCACTACCTACTATGTGAATTTTTCCTTCATTTCCTGTCTTTAATGGAAGCTGAATGAACACTTTTCGGTGACACTGAAGTGGGGAATTCTAGGACCTCTTGGCCACCTCCTATGAAACATGAATTTCCCATTTCAATGTCACTGAAAAGTGTTTATTCAGCTTCCATTAAAGATAGAAAATGATGGAAGAATTCACTATCTTTCCAATTTTCCCAATTCTTCTCTTCCTTTCTTGGAGGCTCTATGATTATTATATAAAGATCCCTAAGGAGAAAATTCCATTTTTGAAGATGGAGATAATACTGGGTTTTTTTTTAGACAGGAGATGTTACTTTGTGAATATTAAAAATTCTCCTTACTGATGAAGACTGCTACTGTATCTGCCCTTTAGAGTACTGCTTAGGGATATTAGAAATTAAGGGACTTCAGTAATGAACTGAACTAGCTACACCCAGGGAAAGAACTCTGGGAGATGACTATGAACCATTACATTCCCAATCCCTCTATTTTTGTCCATCTGCATTTTTTATTTCTTTCACAGGCTAATTGTACCCTATTTCAAAGTATGACTCTTTTTGTACAGCAAAATAACTGTTTGGACATGTATACATATATTGTATTTAACTTCTACTTTAACATTTAACATGTATTGATCAACCTGCCATCTGGGGGAAGGGGTGAGGGGAGGAGGGAAAAAGTTGGAACAAAAGGATTTGCAATTGTCAATGCTGAAAAATTACCTATGCATATATCTTGTAAATAAAAAGCTATAATAAAAAAATAAAGAAATTAAGGGACTTGCTCAGGTTTACACAGTCAGAAAAAGAACTTGAGCTCAGGTGTTCCAAAGTCAAGTCTCTCTCTACTAGACTATGCTGTCTCTCAATACCAATTTGTACTGAGCCAAAATCAGGGGGTCAAACAGAATAGCAATCAAAACAGATGCATTGGTAAATACTTATTTCGTGATGAAATGCCACCTTAGCATCAATTTTATCATTAGAAAATCGACATACATTGTGGTCAGATCTCTAGAAGGATTTCTAAAAACAGTTGCATAAAGTCCCTGAAGCTTGGAACAATGCACCCTCCACTCTGGAAACAGAGCCCTACTGATCCACATGTGCAAAAATGTTTATGGCAGTCCTTTTTGTAGTGGCAAGAAACTGGAAACTGAGTGGATGCCCATCAGCTAGATAATGACTGAACAAATTATGGTATATGAATGTTGTGGAATATTATTGTTCTATTAGAAAAGATCAGCAGGATCATTTCCGGGAGTCCTGGAGAGAATTACATGAACTGATGTTAAGTGAAGTGAATGGGACTAGGAGATCATTGTACACAGAAACAGCAAGATTATATGAAAGCAAAAAAACCAAAAAAAAAACAAAACACCAAAAATGGTTTCTGACCATTGAAAGGTATTATGGTGACAAGGAAGATCAAAACACACACTTAGAAGATGATACAAAGTCAAAGGTCTTACATCCAAAGCCTCCAAGAAAAATAAGATATAAAAGGAAGAGAAAATAAAGTATAAAAGGAGATATAAAAGCTCACTGAGGAAATAATTTCTTAAAAAATAGAATTCAGCAAATGGAAGCTAATGACCTTATGAAAAATTAATATACAATAAAACAAAACCAAAAGAATAAAAAATAGAAAAAAATGTGAAATATCTTATTGGAAAAACAACTGACCTGGAAAATAGATTCAGGAGAGAGCATTTTAAAATTATTGGGTCTACCTAAATCCTGGATATCATCTTTCAAGAAATTATCAAGGAAAACTGTCTTGATATTCCAGAACCAAAGGGTAAAATAGAAATTGAAAGAATGCACTGATCACCTCCTGAAAGAGATCCCAAAATGAAAACTCCCAGGAATATTATAGCCAAATTCTGGAACTCCAAGGTCAAGGAGAAAATATTGCAAGCATCCAGAAAGAAACAGTTCAAGTATAATGGACCCACAGTCAGGATAGCACAAGATTTAGCAGCTTGTACATTAAAGGACTGGAGGACTTGGGATATGATATTACAGAGAACAATTGAGCTAGGATTGCAACCAAGAATCACCTACCCAACAAAAATGAGTAGAGAAAAAGGTGGTCAGTGAAACAGAGGATTTTCAAGCATTTGTGATAAAAAAAAACAGAGCTGAATGGAAAAATCTGATTTTTTAAATACAGGATTCTGGAGAAGCATAAGGAGAAAATGAGGAAAGTGACATCATAAGTGACTTAATAAGGTTTATCTGTTTACATTCCTACATAGGAGGATGTAACTCATAAGAATTTTCTCATTATTATGGCAGTTAGAAGAAGTATATATAGAGGGTGCAGGGGTGGGTTGAATATGAAGGGATAATAACTTTTTTTTAAAAATGATGAAATTAAGGAGTAAGAGAAGAATGTAGTGGGAAAGGGAGAAAATAGAATGGTGCAAACTATCTGCCATAAAAATGAGGCCAGAAAATGATTTTACAGTGGAGAGGAAAAGAGGGAAGAAAGGGTGAATGAATATACTTTATTCTCATCAGCATTGACTCAAATAGGAAATACTATACATACTCAATAGAGTATAGAAATCTATCTTACCCTTCAGGAAAATAGGAAGGGTATGAGATATGGGAAGGGGGAAGGATAATAAAAGAGAGTGCATATTAGGGGAAGGGCTGGTCAGTAGCAAAACACTTTTGAAGAGGAACAGAGTAAGAGAATAAGTGAGAGGAAATACAATTGGCAAAAGTAATTGCAAAAAAAATTTCCAAGCAAGTTTCTCTGATGGAATATTATTGTTCTCTGGGAAATGATGAGCAGGATGGTCTCAGAAAAAAAACAGCAACCTAGAAAGTCCTCCATTAACAAAGAAAAATATTCTATATACAAAGTAAGAGCAATGTTCTGGGATGACCATTCTGTAAATGACTTTGCTATTCTCAGTAGTACAGTCATCCACAACCATTCTGAAGGACTTATGATGAAAAATCCTATCCATACCCAGAAAAGGAACTGATTGTGTCTGAATACAGATTGAGACATTCTCTATTTCTGTCTTTCACTATTTTTAACTTAATTTTTCTTGAGCGATTTTTTTTTCATTAGGGTAGGAGATCTATGTTTTCTTTCACAGTTTGACATTTATGGAAATGTTTTCCATAACTTCACATATGGTTTCTTAATTGTGGGTGGGATAAGGGAGATAACTTAGAACTCAAAAAATCTTAAAAATAAACATAAAATTGTTTTGAATATAACTGTAAAAATGTTAAATTAATTAATTTTTAGAAAAAGAAAATAGGCACACATAATAATTTTTCAGCTCTCTCCAAGATCAGTTATTAATTTCTCTAGAACTAAACTATGGTTTTGTTATACCACACTCAAAATTTGGAACCCAATTTTCCTATATTTTACACTTTATGCAATTGGACTACTTGTAGTTCTCCCATGGTCACCTTCCATTTTCCTGCCTCAAAATTGTTCCTTTGGTGTTTCTCTGACTAAAATGTTCAGCCCCATCAATCTATCTGTTGAAAGTCTACCTATCCTTCAAGGCCTTACTAAAATGGCATCTATTTTAAGAATCCTTTATTATCTTAGTTCTCAAATGCTTCCTTCATGCTTCTACAACACTTTGTTTATTTCTCTGTTATCAATCAAAAACCATTTATTAAATGTCTACTCAGTGACAGACACTGTATTAGGCACTTGGGATACAAAGTCAAAGATGTTCTCCCTTAAGGAGTATACATTCTAGAAAAATTTCTATTATGACACATTTTCTGCCACTCATGTGGAACTCTTATGCTGTGTTAAGAGTCTATAATATTAAATGCCAACATGTGAATCCTTTTACTCCCTGAATGAAGTCTCCTCTGAATATAATACTTAATCAAAATAGAAAGTGTATTTAATTTCCCCAAAGAAGACTGAACGCCAGGGTAAATCATTAGAGGGAATTTATGATGGCCAAAGGAAGAGGGAAAATGTCTTTTTTTGTTAACCAAATGTAGAGGATCCTCTTTTGTTTACCACTAACTAGACAAAGAATAAGTCCTTAGGGAATAGTAGTTTGGGGAAAACCAAGTTCTCTAAGAAAGTGTGCAGGCACTAACATTAATTCTAACTGGAAACCATATATTTTTGTTTTACAATGCCATGAAATTTCACTTTTTTGTGTTTCATAATTACCATAAAATGTGTGTTGGGAAAGGGGTAAATCTTTTCTAATATAGTAGTAAAAACTTTGCCATTCAAGACCTCTCTCTAAGCAGGTTTAGGTATATCTTATAAATAATATTGGATAAATTTGCTAAAATAAAGAGAATATTTTTTGAATATACAAACATTTTTATAGGGCCTTAAGTATAAATGTGTCACATTACATAAAACATTGGAAAATACTGAATTTAGAATCATAGAATATGTGTCCCCCAAATATTTGAAATTTCCTTTATTGTATTACAAACTTTTATCCTTCCATCTTTGCTTTCTTAATCCTGTTCTTTTTCCATATCTTGACCTCTATTCATTCAACCCTATTCTGTTTTCCTGGTTCATCACTCACTGTTATTGACTTATTTTCCTCTCTTCACATTCTTGATTATCTTAATTCTTTTTTATTTTAAATTTTAGAATATATTTTATCAATAACTTTAATTTAATTTTTTTCTAGATTTTCTTTGTATTCTTCCCACCTAAGACAGCCCATATACCAAATATTTTTTAAAAGAATGGAAAACATGAAGAAAAAAATGTTAGCAAAACTGATCAAGTATGCTATTAAAAAAAAGTCTGATGTTACATGAAATGTTCCACTCCTGTGAATTCAAACATCTGCGGGGGGGATATCAAGGGAAAAGTGTCTCCTCATATTTCTTTGGGGACAAGTTTATGATTGTTTTGTGATTGCTTTTTTTTTTTTTTTTTTTTTTGCTAACATTGTTAGTCATTATGTATATTGTTTTCCTGGCTCTTCTTTCAGTTTGTGTCAGTTCTTGTAAATCTTTTTATGTTTCTATATTCATCATGTTCATAATTTCTTATAACACTATAATATTCTATCACCAATTTAATTCTTTCCTGTCTTTTGTCCTGATTCCCTTAACCCTTATATGTACTTCTGTGAAACCCCAAACCTGAGTCACTTCTACCATCCATCCACTTTTTCTAAATGTAGACTAGATGATAAAATAGCTAGATGGAACCAGACCTGGTCCAGTAGCATGACTTAAAGTAAGTCACCAGAAGTTTGATGTCAACTTGACAAGAAATCTCCATTGGAGTACCCCAGAGATTTGTGCCATATCCTGCTTAACATTTTTATTATTGAATATGGTAAAGACATAGATGGCATGCTTATCAAATTTGCAGATGATAAAAAGCTGACAGGAATAGTTAATACACTTGATGATGGTCAGAATTGAAAAAAAGATCTTTATGCCTTAGAATGTAGAATTTAATAAGATTTAATTCAATAGGAATAAATGTAAAAGTCTTACAATTAGGTTACACAAATCAAGTTTACAAGTACAAGATGGGAGAGATGTGATTAAACAACTGTTTGAAAAAGATCTGGAGGTTGTAATGGACTTCATGTTTACTATAATTCACTAGTATGATGCAATAGGCTGAATAACTATTGTGATTTGGGACTGCATTAATACAGGTATAGCTTTCAGGAATAAGGAGATGATAAAGCTTTTGTGTTTACACCTTGTCAGATCCCATCTGGAGTATTATGTTCATTTTTAAGAACTTTAATTTATGAAGGACATTTAATAAATTAGAGTATGTTCAAAGGAAGGAAATATTGATGATAAAAAATCCTTAAATTCATGTCACTTAAAGATTGGTTGAAATAACTGGGGAGGCAGCATTTTGCTTAGAAAAGAAAAGATGAAGGGAAGACATTCAGCTGTCTTTCAATAACTAAAGCACTAGCATACGAAGTAGTATGTTCCTTATTAGGTTATTGTGAGATACAAAAGCAAAAATGTATGTGAAGTGCTTTGTAAATCTCAAAGTGCTAAGAGAACGTTGGTTATTAGAGAATAAATCCCTATGATAATCCTGGTGAAAGTCCTGGTGAATAGCATCTGTTGTATGTCTACCTGTTTTCTTTACAACTCTGTTTTTAAGAGCTTTTACAGTAATCTAGTACAAATATTTCTCATGATAAGCTTTGCCCAATCTCATTTTCACTATTTTATAAGGTAATATAAGGTAATTATAACGTAATATAAGGTAAAATTTATAAGGTAATTTTATAAGGTAAAATTATTATTTTCTATTGTCCTTTTCTATAATATTTTATAAATAAATCTGTATTCTAATCTGTTATCCTTGACTGCCAGAAGTCTCTATGTGACAAAGAAGTTTATTTGCTGGCTGAGGAGTTTATGGGATCCTGTGACTTACTTAAAAGTTACTCTTTTAAAGTGAGATTCATTGAGCAGGAAATGTCAGTAATCAGAAGCAATTTCTTGGATTGCTAAAGAAGTAAAATTAAAACCATCTTTTTAATAAAATTATAACCAAGTTGTTAATATTTTTTCACAAAGGAAAAAATGTTTCTAATATATAAACCACTAGAAGACAATGTCTTTTTTTCAATTTGGCTTCTGCTCTCATATTTTATAGAAATTGAAGCTATTCAAGTCTATGAAGTCTATCAGTGAGTGCTGAAACCAAATAATTTTTCTTCTCTCTTAAAAAATAAACGTTGGGATAATTTTTTATCCACTATCATTGTCCATCATTTCATATATCGAGTCTACAGTACAGCCTTATTTTATTTAAGGTTGCAATTCTAATATCAATGTGTAAGACAAAAACTGAATTTGTCCAAAATTATGCTTGAAAATCCCTCAAAATGGCTGACTTTTGACTGACTTTGAATTCTTCATCATAAGACTGCCTTTTATACTTCTACTGTATTCCCCCATATCACCTTGCATGGTGTTCAGTATATATTGTGTTACAGGCTACTCTCAAATATAGATTTGAATCATGCTTTTAGTTGGCTTCTTTTCAAAGAAAAAGCTTATGAATTTCTTAAAATGTCCTTCAAAGACAAAACATGAATTCACATTAACTTATTTGCAAAAGCATTTGCTTAAATTGAATTGCTAGGTTAATTTTTTTAAAATCTCTTTTATGTATTCAGGGAGCATGCTTGTTTGCAGACTTAGAGGTTATTAGGAAGCAATGGGTCATTTGCGTGATTTGGACAATTCAAATTCCTCAGGATGCTTACCAGCTGGAACATTTTTCTGCCTCAGAAGCTGTCACTAACTGCTTCCTTGCAAAGCTGCTGATGACATACTTTGTATTGCTTTCTTGTGACTTCATCTCTTTTAAAGATCCCTTGCCAAAAACTATTGTAATTCTTTTGTGGGTTAGAATATAATGGCTATACCCAGAGAGGACCACAAAAGCCTTCCTATCAATAAATCAACAAAGTACCTACTATGCTCCAAACTCTGGAGATACCAAGAGAACAACACAAAACAATTCCTACCCAGAACACTGCAGTAGAACTAGAGAAAACAACAAAGAGAAACATAGAAACAACGAGAAAATGGGTTCCCCATCCCTGAAACGAACCTCTTTCTCATTTCTGCTTCCTATCTTCCTTTGAGACTCAACTCAAACTTACTTTTCATTAAGAGGCTTTTACTGGTCTTCCTATCATTACCACCACCTTCCAGCTACCTACCTACCTGTAGCTAGTGCTATTCCTCTAGGATTCCCTCTCATTTACACTGTACGTGCCTTTTATCTACTTAGTGATTTGCACGTTGTCTCTATGGAAAAAGATGTTGACTCGGTAACCCATTGTTCCCAGTCCTGATTGTCAATCAGTATTGGGGGAAGTGTCACCTATTACCCTGATATTGGTTACTAGCCAAGTCACCACATACCCATCCTCCCAAAGGGCTCGACCTCTTTTGCTGAAGTTGACCTATCTGAATTGTCTTCAAGTTATCTATGAAAGCTGGCTCCACTTTGAAGCTATCTCTGATCTTCAGCTGTGATCACCAAGGTAACAAAGCAATTTGCTACCTTGACCTATTTATAATAAATTCCTTTTTATTCTCTTCATTCTGAATTTGCCTCACTAATCAGGGGGAAAACCCAAATGAACAATTTTCCTTTCAACACCTCCACCATTAGAATGTAAACATGGGAATGTGAGAATGTGAAAATTTTGCCTTTCTTTATATCTTCCAGTGCTTGGTACAGTATCTGGCACATAGTAAATGCTTAATAAATGTCTGATGGTGGTGATGATGATGATTCCAGATGATTGTGGTGGGACATTGGTTTCTAGGAATTTAGGAAAGAAAACTTGGATGAAATCAGCATTTCTGAGAGAAGATGCAAGTGAATTGGGAGTACATTCCTGGCATGGAAATAGCTAGTACAAGATCACATATATGGGAAATAAAGTATTATGAATATTTAAAAGGAGAAGATAGACATAGAGTGCATAGTGAAAGATATAGATGATAGATAGATAGATATTAAGTACTTTCTACATCCTCGGCACTGGACTAACTTCCAGAAATACATAGAGAAGCAAACTGGACAGTCCCTACTATCAAGGAACTTACAACTGGAAAGAAAATGCATACAGCAATGTTGAAAAATGGGAGGGACAAACAATGACCCTCAGGTCCAAATGTTTTCTCTGCTGTATTCTGGAGTTTATTTGGAGTTCAAGTCCTAATGGCCCACCTTCATCTCTCCCTTCTTCGATGCAGTTCAACCCCACTGTAGGTTGTTTTTTCATTTCAATGATTCCTTCTAGCTTGATTCAATGTCTCTGGCTAGGGACTCAGTCTCTCCCTGTTACTGATTTGGCAGTCCTTAGTTCTTCCTCCCAGTGTGTTCTTAATGCCTGATATACAGTAGGTGCAAAACAAGTATTTGCTTCTTGATTGTCTCTTGCAATCTGTGTGTATCCCTTTAAGAACTTCTGGGTGTGACTTAAAACCTCCTTCCTGCTCAAATAGTCTCAAATCTCACGGTTGAGAGAGAATCCTTCTTTGAACTAAAAACTCCTGAATGCCAGACAATTGTCTCATTCCCAGTATACATTATTATCTGACTAGGAGGTTGTATGTAAAGTCTGAAATACTGCAAGCTGTTACTGTATATCAAACTGTTCAGTTTGTGACTTGTCCCCTAGAAATTCGCTATACTTCAGATAGCTTCATTGGATCTTTGGGTTATTTGGCCACCATTTTATTTTGATTCATTATGCAGTAGCTCCCTGAGCATTCCACTACTCTCCATTCTTTGCATTTATCCAATTTAGCAGACTTTTAGGCAAAGGGATGCTGGTAAATATTTAGCAACTAGCTGGCTATCTAGGGAGAAAAAAAAATCTACCCTGCATTACATATGTTTTCTCCATCACTTTCTAGCTGCTAGATAGCTGTGATTTCCTTTAATCAGATTGCTTTCTCTGATATTAACTAAAGTCATTCTTATACTAAAGCGAAAGTCAATTTTTGTTGAGATAAGAGAGAAAGGAGAGACACTTTTGAAAAATAAATCTTTTTCCCCAGAAGGCAGACCTGAGCAAGATGCAATAGTGGGAGGGTTTGAGCAGCTGGGTACCTAAGGGTCCTAAGTACCTGAGAATTTTGGGACAATGTTGTAAAAAGGGATGTAGGAGAATGCAATAAACAAAAGAGGCTTGCTTTGTCTTACTGCTATGGCACCATGCATGCTGTCAATTTATATATATATATATATATATATATATATATATATATATATATTGGTTCTGAAGAACAGGAACTGTTCCCAACTTACTCTGTTGATGTTCAGTTGTTTGAATTGTGTCCAACTCATGCTCCCATATAAAGTTTTCTGAACAAAAATACTGAAGGGCTTTGCTATTTCCTTCTTCAGTTCATTTTATAGGAAACTGAGATAAAGAGGGTTAAATCATCCAGGACCACGCAGTCAGTGTCTGAGGATTTGAATTCAGATACTTCTGACTCCAGGGCCATCACTCTATCTACAATGCCATCAACTTACTCCAAGCTGTGGATTTAAAAAAAAAATTGATGTACAACTAGTACTTAAATTGTTCCAACTAAATAACGCACATGTGTAATTTATCCTAAGAGATTTCCGTCTGGTGAAGATTTGTCGGTCTCTGGTGTAAATATGTTAGTAGCTCAAATACAGTTATTCAGAATACTGTTTTTACCTGTGGCTCAAATAGAACTCTGTAAAGAGTAGAAAGTAAGCCTTAGTATTAGGAAGACCTAGTTAAAGTCTCATCTCTAGCCCAAGCTATGTGACCCCAGACAAATCTCTATCTCTCACTGCCACATCTAAGACTATACATTTCAGAGAATGTCATTCTGAAGTGGGAAAAGGAGTTTGTTCCCTGCTGATTACCTATGCTAATGAAATTATAGACCAGCCTCCTCCAAAAGAAATAAAGGGAAATGAGAGATGGTGTAGTTATTGGAACATAGAGGTAGCACTGGATTTGAAGCTGGAAGAACTAGGTTGGAATACAGCCCCATCACTAATCATTTTCTAGTTGTGGAATTTTGAGTCAACTACCATCTCTGAACTGGTTTTCTTATCTACAAAACGGACACAATAGTTCTGCCTTTCACTGAAAAGCATATTTAATAAAACAATACTGAAATTATTGCACAACACACACACACATACATATACTATTTATATGGAGAGAGAAAAAGAGACAGAGGAGTGAGAGACAGAAAGAGAGGCTTTGGGTTTTTTCTTCTGACAATATTTTAATGAGGTAAAAGAACCTGATTTCTCTTTTTTTTTTTTTAAGGAGAGAAAATGGAACCCTACAAGGCCCTATTAATTTAAGAAAATAGAAAGTTAATGTGAACCTGTAGGTTAAGAAAAATCTAGAAAGTGATCTTTCATAAGCTCAAAACTGGAAGAGACAGCAGAGGTCACCTAGTTGAATCCTCTCCTTTTATTACTAGAGAAACTGAAGCCTAGGGAGAAGTATCTTGCCCCAGATTCTAGGGGTAGTAATGTTATAGGTAAGATGTGAATTCATACAACCTCAGATTCCAAAGCCAGGACTTTTTCAATAGTACCACTCTGAGAATGACTATATCCAAACTAGATCCAACTATGGGAAAAATGTAGGGTATGGTATTTTAAAATCATTTTTATCACTACAAACATTACATTTTGGTTGCATAATGCTACCAAAATGTAATGTTTGTAGTGATAAATAGTATTTTGTACCTATATACTTAAAAGGCATTTTCACTGGTTTCAAAAAAAATCATTCTGATAACAAAATTTTTACGATGCAAAAGATTTAGGTTTAATATGACTTTCAGTGGATTTGATGGAATCAATTGGACACTGATATAATAAAAGAGAGAAAGAGAGAGAGAGAGAGAGAGAGAGAGAGAGAGAGAGAGAAAGAGAGAGAGAGAGATATCAAGGCTGGATTTAAATGTAACACCAGAGATTAACTGATTTAGATCAATTCATCTCCCAAATCAGATATTTTTTGGCAGCAAAATTGGAGCAGCAAAATGTTTTTTTTATCTTTTTTTTTAAAATAGCCTTTTATTTACAGGATATATGCATGGGTAACTTTACAGCATTAACAATTGCCAAACCTCTTGTTCCAATTTTTTACCTCTTACCCCCCCCCACCCCCTCCCCTAGATGGCAGGATGACCAGTAGATGTTAAATATATTAAAATATAAATTAGATACACAATAAGTATACATGACCAAAACGTTATTTTGCTGTACAAAAAGAATCAGACTCTGAAATATTGTGCAATTAGCTTGTGAAGGAAATCAAAAATGCAGGTGTGCATAAATATAGGGATTGGGAATTCAATGTAATGGTTTTTAGTCATCTCCCAGAGTTCTTTTTCTGGGCATAGCTGGTTCAGTTCATTACTGCTCCATTGGAAATGATTTGGTTGATCTCGTGCAGCAAAATTTTTTACTAAAAATCCCTCCTCCCATCATGAGGCAGAGTGGAAGCAGGAAAAGGGAAGTCATTGCTTAATCTTTCTTCAAGCAAGTTGGGGCCCTATTGATCCCTGAGGTCAGACCCATATATCTTCTCAAGGCAGTTGTTTTGCTGCATTTTATTTTACTTTCTACATTTCATAAGACCTTAATCTAGACTCCTTCTTAGTCTGCACAATTTTTTGTGCTTTCTGACTCTTCTCTTTTTTTCCAATTATGTTTTTGCATTTCCCATTTCCACTTTCTAATTATTCATTTTATTGTTCCCTCATATAATCATATTATCATGTAGAATTTTTGTTGTTCTCTTTTAACTAAACTTTCCAGTACTGCTACATCAGAACAAAGGAAAATAAAACCAACCAACTAGAATCAATTGATAGGTAAGAGAAGGGGAAAAGCACTTACACATAGCACCTGCTGTGTGTCAGACACTCTATTAAGTGTCTTATTTGATCCTCACAACAAATTGTAAAGGTAACTATTATAATCCTCATGTTACAGTTGAGGAAACTGAGGCAAATAGAGGTTAAGTGGTTTGCTCTCAAGTTTTCGTGATTCCAGACCCAGTGACCCATTCATTGTTCTACCATCTATTCTAATAGCCTTTACAGTGGATAAAATATTTTAGGGTTGTACAAACCTATAATTTCATGTAGAGAATTGTAGAGACTTCCTTTTACTAATGCAGAACTGAAATTCTTTAGCAATTTGGCCTTAGACGTTCTCTCCAAGGCACTTAGAGATTGAGTGTCTTGCCCAGAATTACACAGACAATTTTTGATAACACTTTATTCCAACCATTATAAGAGCCCTCTGCACAATCAAATTACTATAAATTAACTTTTTCTAATGAAACTCAGGAAGAAGAAAATCCCATGAGTTTTTCTTTACATTATTCATTGATGGCCTTTTCTTGATTTTTTTGCATCAAAAGTAATGTAGATGTATAAGTATTTCATCTTTTTTAAATGATTGTACATATATAATTTATATCAGATTGCATGTTGTCTTGGAGGGGGGGGAGGTAAAGAAGGGAGGAAAAAAATCTGCAACTCAAAAGCTTACAAAAATGAATGTTGAAAACTGTTTTTCTATGTAATTGGAAAAATATTATTGAAAAAACGAGAAAGGAAAAAACAGAATTTTTATCTTTTCAACAAGATGTGCCATTTTTTACATTATTACCATATTATAATTCTAGACTCAGAAGACCTGAGTTCAAGTGCCCCTTCTTTGAACCTAGGCAGTCACCTAATTTTCCTGGACTTCTGCTTTTTAAGAAGTATCAGATTATGGGAGAGTAATTCTAGATGTGAAAATTTCACAACAGGTATTTATCATAGTCACAAGGCCTTTATTGACATGAAAAGTCTCAAAGACAAAATCAAAATGAGCTGTGAGTGAAGGGGGCTTTTGAGATTAGAAGGAAAAGGGGAAGGGAAGTAAAGAAGGTTTCCAAGGAGTTAGGGAGTAGTTTGGGTGGATCTTAGTCAAGAACAAACTCATATGTATGTTATACGATTTCCTTATGAGCAATTGTATGATGAGACAGAAGTTGAATAAGACTTGAAGGTATGCTAATAAGACAATCTCAGGAATTCAGACTACCTTTGTGTGTGACAATGGAAAGAGCATGGACTCAATTAAAGTTATATATGATTTCTGATAATGGAGATAGAAAGGGCTCCTTAAAGTTCCTGCTCCATATCACTATCTTATTTGTAAAATGAAGGAGTTGAATTAAATGACTTCTGAGATCCCTTTTAATTCTTAACCTATTGGTAAATTATGAAGAACAAAGGACTAGAAAAATATAGTTAAGAGTTGGAAACAGTTATTAAAAAGACATATAGGCATTATTCCCCTTTAATTTTTTTAAAGGTTGAGAACAGAAACTTTCTATTTGTATTCTCAGTGCTTAGCATACTGAGTTAAGCATAGACACTTAAAAATTAATTCATTCATTTATCCATTTAAAGCCAACACACATTTATCACATATCTACTATTTACAAAGCTCTGTGGTAGACAAAAAGACAAAGACAGAATATTCCCTGTCCTATGAAGAGGTTACATTTTACTAGAGGGCTACAACTTGTATATAATTACAGTATAGAGAGACTTTAAAAAAGAGAGAGATTAAGATACTTTGGGAAACTGAGGAAGGAATTATAGAGAGGATCAAGAAAAACCTGAACTGATCCTTGAAAGAAGAAGATTTCCAAAAGTAGAGATGAAAAGAAGGTGATAGAGGGCTAATGTGAATGTACAGAGAAAGGAGATAGGAAACTATTTGGGGAATAGCTAGAAGTCCAATTGGGTTAAAATACAGAATGTATGAAGAAGAAGAATATGAAATAAGTTTGGAGAGGTGTGTTGAAGACAGATTATAGAAGTCTAAGGCATCTGAATATTATACTGCAGGCAATAAGGAATCATGAAAAAGCATTTTGTTGGTTTTGTTTAAAATGGATTGACTTATGGCAGAAACTAGGCATTGATCCACACTTAACACTGTACACCAAGATAAGGTCAAAATGGGTTCATGACCTAGGCATAAAGAATGAAATTATTAATAAATTAGAGGAACACAGGATAGTTTACCTCTAAGACCTGTGGAAGGGGAAGGACTTTATGACCAAAGCAGAACTAGAGATCATTACTGATTGCAAAATAGAAAATTTCGATTATACCAAACTGAAAAGTTTTTGTACAAACAAAACTAATGCAGACAAGATTAGAAGGGAAGCAATAAACCGGGGAAAATATTTTTACAGTCAAAAGGTTCTGATAAAGGCCTCATTTCCAAAATATATAGAGAATTAACCCTAATTTATAAAAAAGCAAGCCATTCTCCAATTGATAAATGGTCAAAGGATATGAACAGACAATTCTCAGATGAAGAAATTGAAACTATTTCTAGTCATATGAAAAGATGCTCCAAGTCATTATTAATCAGAGAAATGCAAATTAAAACAACTCTGAGATACCACTACACACCTGTCAGACTGGCAAGAATGACAGGAAAGATAATGCGGATTTTTGGAGGGGATGTGGGAAAACTGGGACATTGATGCATTGTTGGTGGAGTTGTGAACGAATCCAACCATTTTGGAGAGTAGTTTGGAACTATGCTCAAAAAGTTATCAAACTGTGCATACCCTTTGATCCAGCAGTGTTACTACTGGGCTTATATCCCAAAGAGATTATAAAGAAGGGAAAGGGACCTGAATGTGCACGAATGTTTGTGGCAGCCCTTTTTGTAGTGGCTAGAAACTGGAAACTGAATGGATGTCCATCAGTTGGAGAATGGCTGAATAAATTGTGGTATATGAATATTATGGAATATTACTGTTCTGTAAGAAATGACCAACAGGATGATTTCAGAAAGGCCTGGAGAGACTTACACGAACTGATGCTGAGTGAAATGAGCAGGACCAGGAGATCATTATATACTTCAACAACAATACTATATGATGACCAGTTCTGATGGACCAGGCCATCCTCAGCAACGAGATCAACCAAATCATTTCTAATGGAGCAGTAATGAACTGAACTAGCTATGCCCAGAAAAAGCTCTGGGAGATGACTAAAAACCATTACATTGAATTCCCAATCCCTATATTTATACCCACCTGCATTTTTGATTTCCTTCACAAGCTAATTGTACAATATTTCAAAGTCTGATTCTTTTTGTACAGCAAAATAACGTTTTGGCCATGTATACTTATTGTGTATCTAATTTATTTTTTAATGTATTTAACATCTACTGGTCATCCTGCCATCTAGGGGAGGGGGTGGGGGGGGGGGTAAGAGGTGAAAAATTGGAACAAGAGGTTTGGCGATTGTTAATGCTGTAAAGTTACCCATGCATATAACCTGTAAATAAAAGGCTATTAAATAAAATAGTAAATAAATGAAATGGATTGACTAGAGGAACAATTGGAAGTAAAGAGAGCAATTAGTAAACTACTACTTTTTATTGAAGCTTTTTATTTTCAAAACATGTGTAAGGATAATTTTTCACCACTGACCCTTGCAAAACCTTGTGTTCCAATTTCCCCCCTTTCTCCCTCCCCCTCTCCTAGATGGCAATTAATCCAATATATGTTAAACATGGTAAAATATATATGTAAATTTAATATAGGCATATGTATTTATACAATTATCTTGCTACACAAGAAGAATCAGATCAAAAAGGAAAAAAATGAGAAGGAAAATAAAATTCAAGCAAACAATAATAAAAGAAGTGAAAATGCTATGTTGTGATCTGTTGTGTTATGGCAGCCACCTGACAGTGGCTGCTGGAGATCCAACCCAGGCCTGAAGAATGGATCTACTCGTGTGAGATGATGATACAAGGAGATCGAGAGGACATTGCGTTCTCTGACCTCTCTCCTCTTCCTTCTGCCTCCAATTTATCTCCTGCAACTCTTTCAGATGCTATGATCCACAGCTGTGGAGACTCTTGGAGAATTGACTTGCCCCTTCATAGTGATCCACACTCAGTTCCTACAGTCCTCTCTCTGGGTGTAGATGGTTCTCATCATCACAAGATCATTGGAACTGACTTGAATTGTCTCACTGTTGAGAAGAGCCACGTCCATCAGAATTGATCATTGTATAATCTTTCATGTACAGTGAAATCCTGGTTCTGCTCATTTCATTTAGCATCAGTTCATGTAAGTTTCCCCAGGCCTTTCTGAAATCATCCTGTTGGTCGTTTCTTGCAAAACTTATTCAGCCCTTCTCCAACTATGGGCATCCACTCATAAACTACCATGTTTTAATTTGTTGTTGTAGAATCATTTTTCAAGTGTTTGACTCTTCATTATATCATTTGGAGTTTTCTTAGCAGAGATAATGGAATGTTTTGTCATTTCCTTCTCCAACTCATTTTGTAAATGAGGATACTAACACAAAGTTAAGTGACTAGCCTAGGACTCAAGCTAGTAAGTTTCTAAGGCTGGATTTGAACTCAGGAAGATGAGTCTTCCTGATTCCAGGCCCAGCACTTCTATCATGCCTCCTAGCCACCCCTACAATATTTGAAGAATCCAGGTAAATGATGATGAGGACCTTGTAACTGGTGTGGTGGCCCAGTGAAGGGAGAAAGGGACTGATGTAAGAAATTAAAGAAAGACTAGTCAAGATTTGGAAACTGGATATGGGGTTAGAGGGGAGGTAGACTAGGCTGAAATTATAATTGTATGCCTGAAAAGAGGATAGTGTACATAACAGAAACAGGCAAACTTGGAAGAGCAGTAGGTTTTGCTATTTTAGATCTGTTGTATTTAAAGTAGCATGTTCTTTTAGACTTCTTATTAGAATTTAGAAGAAAGATCAGGAGACGTACATCCATATTCAGGTTATCTTAAAAGTCTTAGTGTAGGTTTAAGTTTTGAAAGTTTATGTTTTTGTATATTTATATATAATATTTAACTAGAAAATTTGTTCTGATATTATATATGTATGTTTTCTAACTATGGTATAATGGGAAATATTTTTAAAATTAAGAATCATCAGGGGAAATTACTTTATGTATATATACATATTTTTTACACTATTTCTATGTATATACACAGATGTACATTCGGAAATTATCTTTGTGGAGATAAAAATTTAGCTCATGATAGCAAATGAAATCAGTAAAGAAATAAATGGAAAGAGCTTTTCTATAAAATGTCCCTCCAAAAAAACTGCAACAGAAAGAAATAGAAAATCCATTAAAATAATTACAGAATATATAAAATATTTGGGAATCTACATTCCAAGATTCATACAAGAACTATATAGATTCAACTACAATCTGTTTATAGAAATAAAGACAGACTTAAATAATTGGGAAAATATTAATTGCTCAAGGGTAGATTCAATATAATAAAAAAATTCTGCCTAAATTAATATATCTACTCAGTGTCATAACAAATAATTTCTCTTAATAACTAGAAAATAACAAAATTCATATGGAGTAAAAAATATTAAAAAATCTCAAGAAAAGATGAAAACAGTGGGGAAGAATGGTGCTAGCAAATCTCAAATGATAATACAGGACAATAATTCTCTCTCTCCCCTTTTTTTTTTTTTTTTTTTTTGCTGAGGCAAGTGGCGTTAAGTGACTTGCCCAGGGTCATATAGCTAGGCAGTGTTAAGTATCTGAGGTCAGATTTGAACTCAACTCCTCCTGACTTCAGGGCTAATGCTCTATCAACTGCACCAGCTAGCTGCCCCAATAATTCTCTCTTTTAAAAAATACAACAGATCCCATAGTATTTTATTTTTCCAAACATACATAAAGATAGTTTTCAACATTCATTTTTTGTAAAACTTTGTGTTTCCAATTTTTCTCTCTCCCTCTCTTATCTTCTCCCTCCCTCCCCAAAATAACAAGTAATCTGATATAGGTTAAATATGTGCAATTCTTTTAAATATATTTCCATATTTGTCATGTTGTACAAGAAATATTAGAGCAAAAGGGGAAAAAACATGAGAAAGAAAACAAACAACAGAAAATACTATGCTTTGATCCACATTCAGTCTCTATAGTTCTCCCTCTAGATGCAGATGCCATTTTCTATTTCAAATGTATTGAAATTGTCTTCAATCACCACTTTGCTGAGAATACCCAAGTCTATTACAGTTAATTATCAAATAATCTTGCTGCTATTGTTTATAATGTTCTACTAGTTCTGTTCACTTCATTAAACTTCAACTCATGTACGTCTTTCCAGTTTTGCTGAAATCAGCCTGATCATCATTTCTTCCAGAACAATAATATTCCATTAAATTCATATACCATAACTTATTCAGCCATTCCCCAATTGAGGGTAATCCACTTAATTTCCAGTTCCTTGCTATTACAAAAAGAACTCATACAAACATTTTTTTGTACAAGTCAATCCTTTTCCCTTTTTATGATCTCTTTGGGAAAGAGACCCATTAGTGAGACTGCTGGATCAAAGGATTTGCAGTTTTATAATAGCCTTTTGGGCATAATTTCATATCAGTACAGTAATGCTCAAAACAAATTGGTACTGGTTAAACAATAGATCAATAATTTGAACAAATTATTCACACAACACATAGAAACAAATAAATTTAGTAGCTTAATGTTTGATAAATACTACTACTGGGATAAGGTTGCACTATTTGATTTTTAAAAATTTTGGGGGAAACAGGGCAGTAGAATGAAAGAAACCGTATTTAAATCAATATCTCACAGTAGATACTAAAATAAACTGCAAGATAAATATGACCTAGATACCAAAGATTACATCATAAACATTTTCCCTTGGATTCTACTTACTTTATGTACACACACACACACACACACACATTTTTACGCTTATTTCTGTGTATATACACAGATACACATTTGGAAATTATGTTTGTGGAGATAAAAATTTAGTTCATGACAGCAAATGGGATCAGCAAAGAAGTAAATGGAAAGAGCTTTTCTATATAATACCCCACTCAACAACAACAACAACAACAACAACAACAACAACAAAACACAAAGAAATTGAAAATTCAGTCAAGTGGTGGAGTCAAAATCCAGATTTCAAGGGGCTGAGAAGTGAGTAGCTTGTAAAGAAGTAGAAAAAGTGAATGCAGATGATTCTTTCAAGAAGTTTGGCAACAGAATGGAGAAGAGATATAAGGTAGCAGAGTCAAGTGAAAGTTTCCTGAGGATGGAGAGGGCTATACATGTATGTAATTTCTGTGTATATACACAGAAGCTATTAAATTAATTCTTATTAGGAAGCTATTAAAAAGGATGTGTGTGCAGGACAAATACAGAGAGGATTGGCGAGACTTACATGAACTGATGCTGAGCGAAATGAGCAGAACCAGGAAATCATTATATACCTCAACAACGATACTGTATGAGGATGTATTCTGAAGGAAGTGGATTTCTTCAACAAAGACAAGATCTAACTTAGTTTCAATTGATCAAGGATGGACAGAAGCAGTTACACCCAAAGAACACTAGGAAATGAATGTAAACTGCTTGCATTTTTGTTCTTCTTCCCAGGTTATTTATACCTTCTAAATCCAATTCTCCCTGAGCAACAAGAAAACTGTTCGGTTCTACACACATATATTGTATCCAAGATCTACTGTAATCTATTTAACATGTATAGGACTGCTTGCCATCTTGGGGAAAGGGTGGAAGGAGGGAGGGGAAAAATCGGAACAGAAGTGAGTGCAAGGGATAATGTTGTAAAAAATTACCCTGGCATGGGTTCTGTCAATAAAAAGTTATTTAATAAAAAAAAAGTATATGTGTGTGTGTGTGTGTGTGTGTGTGTGAGAGAGAGAGAGAGAGAGAGAGAGAGAGAGAGAGAGAGAGACAGAGAGAGAGAGAGAGAGAGAGAGAGAGAGCTTGATTTCTCATTAAAGTAGGAAATGAATTAAAATAAGTTAAATTAAAAATTTTTTGCATAAACAAAACCAATGCAGCCAAAATTAGAAAGGAAGCAGAAAGCTGGGAAAATTTTTTACATGCAAGGGTTCTGATAAAGGCCTTATTTCTACATATAAAAATATATATACATATATATATATATATATATATAAAACTCAGATTTATAAGGATACAAAATAGTCCCCATTTGATAAATGGTCAAAGGATATGAATAGATAATTTTCAGACAAAGAAATAAAAGCCATTTCTAGTCATATGAAAAAGTACTCTAAATCACTACTGATTAGAGAAATGCTAATTAAAACAAGTACCACTTCACACTTTTCAAATTGAATAAGATGATAGGAAAAGATAATGATGAATGTTGGAAGATATGTTGAAAACTGATACATTAATGCATTGTTAGTAGAGTTGTGAACTCATCCAACCATTCTGGAGAGCAATTTGGAACTATGCCTAAAGGATTATCAAACTGTCATACTCTTTGATCCAGCAATGTATCTATTGGATCTGTACTCCAAAGAGATCATAAAAGAGGGGAAAAGACCCACATGTACAAAAATGTTTGTAGGAGCCCTTTTTGTAGTGGCAAGGAAGTGGAAAAGAATGGCTGCTCCTCAATTGGGGCATGACTGAATAAGTTATGGTATATGAATGTAATGGAAAATTATTGTTCTGGAAGAAATGATGAGCAGGCTGATTTCAGCAAAACTTGGAAAGAACTACATGAACTGATGTGTAGGAGAGTGAGCAGAACCAAGAGAACATTGTATATAGCAACAACAAGATTATATGATAATCAGCATTGGTGGATGTGGCTCTTTTCAACAGTGAAGTGATTCAGGCCAATTCCAGTAGACTTGTGATGGCGAGAGCCATCTGTATCCAGAAAAAGGACTACGGGGATTGAATGTGAATCATAACATAGTATTTTCACCTTTTTGTTGTTATTTGCTTGCTTGTTTTTTTCTCTCTCTTTTTTTTTTGATCTGATTTTTTTTTTGTGCAGTATGATAAATATGGAAACATGTTTAGAATTGCACATGTTTAACCTATATTAGATTACTTGCTATGTAGGAGAGGGGCTGGAGGGAAGAGAAAGAGAAAAAATCGGAACACAAGATTTTGCTAGGGTGAATTTTGAAAACTATCTTTGCATGTATTTTGAAAAGAAAAAGATATTAATAAAAATTTTCATCTTCAAAAAAGAAGTCATAATTGGAAATAGTGAGTGCACATCAATTAGGGGATGACTGAGAAAACTATGGCATATTCATTTAATATGCATATTATTATGCAGTAAAAAGTTACAAAAAAGAGGAATTCAGAGAAACCTACATAAATTTTATGGATTGCAATCAGAACAACCAAGAGAATAATATACATAATGACCAAAACAATATAAATGAAAAGATATTTAAGAGAAAGTCAAAATCTCAGTAAATGAAAAACTAGAGAACAGAGAGGGAAAAATAATTTCTCAATCAAAGAAATGAGAGACTACTAGGACAATATATTGTAATTATCAAATATAGTCATTTTGTCAAGTGTTTTGTCTAATTGTTTTCTTTGTCACCAGGGAACATTCATTTGGGGTGGGTGGAAATGACTGTGAAGTAAAAACAAAAGGCACTAATAAAATGTATTTATTTTAAAGGAAAACATATGGGCTTGAAGTTTCTAAACATGAGGCCTTATCTTTGTGTTTTCTGAATTGTCAGAAAATCAACTTTCCTAAATTATAAGATTGTCCAGCTATGAACTCCAGAATGACATTGTCATTTTTCTCCACATTTCCTATCACTTTCATATCACTAAATAATGTTTCCTAACTAGTCACAATTAAGTAGAGAATAGCATTTGCCTTTCCAGCTTCCTCTATCTTTATAGCCATAAAAGCTAGAACTTTATCAGATAATTTCCCCTAGTCAGAATGAAATTTTCAGTAGATATCTTAGTCAAAGTTCTCTCTGTTGGCTAGTTTACTTAAATGCAGTTATAGAATTCATTTTAAGAAAGAAGCATTCACATCTCCAGTTTGTAGTCTAATTTTTCTCTAGGCCATGCTGTATGTCTTTTCTTTTCTTTGTATCTAAATGATTTTTCATCATGTTTCCATTTAAATTCACTATTTTTATAGAAGTATATACTTTTCTGTATATCAGATAAGAGGATTAGTTTGCCAGGTCTGAATGAAATTGATATTGTATTTATTAATATTTCAAAATAACTTTGTTAGACATATTCTGCCTAGTAACAAACAGATACATCAGATGTAAGTATTGCTTCTTATAAGCAACTTTATTATTTTTACCTGAGAAATACTAGGCATCATTTTGACTGTGATGCTTTTTTGTTTCTATGCCGTGGAATTGGTAAACCCTAATGAGAATTTGTCCAGCTTTCATTTCAGAGTCATGTTCCATCTCTCCCATTCCTTACTTCTCATTTTCATTCCCAAATTATTCTTCCTGATATTGTCCTCTAATCATTTTGTATGTTCAAATATTATTTCCTCCACTGTATTATAAATTTCTTAAGATCAGGAACCATGCCATATGTTTCTTTACTATCCCCTGTACTGCATAGTTTATCAGTTTCTCATCCTAGCATGTAAATATGTTCCCTTATATGGAAAATTCCCCCTGGAATGTGGTCTCATTTTCTATCCCTTAATACAAATTCTGGTTGTTTTTATGACCAGCTTAAGTCCATGAAGCATTCCCAGATCATTCTTCACTTGTCACCCCCCTTTTTAAAACTGTATTAACCTTTGCAGTTTATGTGCATAAATACGTGTCAGATTTTGAGTGGATATTATGCAATTTGGCACTTATTTATAGGGATATTCCCCTAGATAAGATGTGAATATTCCACTATGTCAAGATAAATATTTCTGTGGAGAATTCCCTGTGAAGTCAGAAGACAGATGTATATTTGGAAGCTTGGTGATGTCCTGAAGCTGAGGTTGCTGCTGTTACTGCTGATGCACTAGATTGTAGGAACTGGATGGATGATGCAAAGGAGCCTGTAGAACAAGATTTCATAGAATGCCAGTAGAGTGGCAAGTAGAATGACATAGTCCTGGGTAGCACGGATAATGGTTGAGGTTTGTAGAGTTAGTGGTGATGGTTCATAGTTATACTGAAAATGAGAAAGACCTCTGACCATCCTGGGCTTATGTGAAGGAATATTATACTAAATAAGTTCCCTTTTC
The DNA here is from genome assembly GCF_902635505.1 of Sarcophilus harrisii. Classification (NCBI taxonomy): domain Eukaryota; kingdom Metazoa; phylum Chordata; class Mammalia; order Dasyuromorphia; family Dasyuridae; genus Sarcophilus; species Sarcophilus harrisii. The sequence goes on along the minus strand of NC_045427.1, from coordinate 507,707,958 downwards.
TCCATACTTCTCTCTTTAACCAAAAAAGGCTTTGTTTATGTGTTTTGGGTTTTTTTTATATTACAAACATTTACAGATTATTCCCACCTCAAGAGAGGTCTTTAAGTAAAATAACTAAGTAAAATAAGTAAAATAACTAAGTAAAACTAATAACATAGTGACTTCATTTGACAGTAAAAGCAACATTTTGTATCTATAGCTTCCCACTTAGTTTTTAAGAATTAATAAGAATTTATTTTCTCTCTAAGAAAAGAAATCTGCATTTCTTGTAACAAATGTGCAAAGTCAAACAAAAACTTAATCTTAATGGCCCTTAATAATGGTTCTGTGTGTGTCATTGTGAACCCTATATCAATCGCTTTTCTGTAATGAATGATATGTTTCATTATCAGTCCTTTGTAATTATAAATTGTCATTGTATTGGTGATAGTTCTTACAGTTTTCAAAATTGTTGTTCTCTTAGTTATGCTCATTTCATTCTTCATTAACTTCAACATCATAAAAGTCCTCATAATTGTTCATTTAGTTGTTAAGAATCAGGTGAGTAAAGATCTAATTCCCCAGCTTAGACTATGAACATACTTTTTTCCTATTATGCATTACCATTTTTCTATTAAGTTATTTTGGGGGGCTACTCGGGGAAGGCAAAAACATTTTATAATGTTGTTTTATGAATCACACATAATTACGAATGGACTTTTGGAATATAATTTGTTTATAAGTGGAGGGCTGGTTATGGATTTGCTACATTATTTACTGTACTTTTGCTTACCATTAGTCATGAATTCCCAACTAGATTATAAACTATTTTAGTGCAAAAATGCCATTTCAAAGATCTTTGATAAACCCCACAACACTTAAGATAGGACAAAGCACATAGTGGTAATTCAGTAAATACTTGTTGATCAATTTAACATATATTTTTTGAATGTGGGATGGAGAGAGGAAGTGAGCTCAGGGTTTGTTCAGTTATAAGCAGGCTAGAAGATCTGATGTACCCTGGGGAGAATGGGTCAGTTGTGGGGCAACTCAAATATTTGTATTTATCCCAAGATGGGAGTAGAAAATCCCAGAGATCCTGGGGCTGAACCAGAGTGAACTTAAACCTCCAGGATGGCTCTGGAACTAATCTGATCTTTAAAGAATACCAAACTGACTATAAAAGTCCTTCAGAGACTATTTTTATACTTTTATACTTTTATACTTGGGGTCCTAACTCCCAAATATGATCTGAAATGAACCTTTCTACAAAGATTAAGGGAGAAGGATGAACAATGAACAATTCTTTTTTTTCCCTTAATTTACTTAATCATGTATTGGACTTCCTCATATTCTCCTTTGGAATAAAGATGCCACCAGCTTAAGTGAAATAGAAGGTGAAGATTCTAAGTAAAGAAAATATATTAGCAAACAATATAAAAAAGAGCATTTCAGAGACATCTCTTTGACTTCCATGAAAATATTGACAAATAAAATTAAAAATGAAGGAAGAATTACCTTCTCCTTTTAAGAGAGAGACAAAGAAAGAGAGAGGAAAAAAGGGAGATGAAGAAAAAGGAGAAGAAAAAGAAGAACAAGAAGCCACTCCCACTCTCCCTACATTTAGTATGATAAAGTGGACAGACTCTCCAGGACATGGAAAAGGAATCGCTGCAATCTGAGCTGCTGTGAAGAGGCCAACTGTGAAGCCTTTGAAGACATTAACACTCCTTCACCAGTGTGAGGTCTTTGAACTGAAAGCAAGTATACATTGTACTGTTTCAGTTACTTACTAGGTCATGAGGCCCCTGGTATGAATGGGAATATGATTAACAGTTTGTTTTAGAGCAAAGCTTAAAATGTTCCAAATTTCTCTAATTGTCAATGAATATACATATAGAAGAATGCTAATGATTTTTGTTACTTCTCTGATAGATGTAAGAAATAAAATGTGTCCTACCCTGTTACATTATTGAGTATTATCTTAGAATTTAGTGATTAAATTAAACCACCACTTTCATTTGTTTCTTAAACTTATGCTGTCCTTCGAAATGATGAACAAGAAAATATGTTATGATTTTTGGTAAACAGTTATGTATTAATATTGCCTATAATTATATTAAATATTAATATAATATTGTTATAATTACATAATAATATCAATGTAATATTATGTATTAATATAATTATATTATAATATTAATTATATTATATATTACAATATAAATAATATGTGTTAATATAAGTTACTATTCTGTTATACTAAATCTAATGATAATTTATCAAAAAACTAGCATCTGTAGCTTTTAACCTCTTCTGAAACATTGTATAATCATACATATTTCTATAATGCTTTAAGCTTGGCAAATTGCTTTCCTATAATATTGGTGAAAGAAGTAGTGAAAATATAATTCTGCCCCTTTCATGCATATCCATTTTATGCTCAGAGAGGCTGAATAAGTTGTCCATGGTCACATAACCAGTGTAAGAACCCACTCTCTTCTAACTCCAAATCTAGTGTCTTTCCACCATATAACATTGTCTCTATATAGTGAAAAGGTAATGCCTTTCTTGGATATAAATTTCTCTATATTTCTCATCTTCTGTTCTTTATTCTCAAGGGAGAGTCCAAATATTGTACAGCAGTGATCCAAAGATTAGAGAACTAATTAATCATATTAAAGCATAAAAATTGTGGGATCCCCTTAAATTTTTCATAAATAAAATTAGATATCTTCATATCAAATTAAAGTGATAGTTCATCAGTTCAATTTATACAAAATCTTGCACAGTATGTTGGGGACTGGTAGCTGCAGCCTCTTCCACCCCAACTTCCTATCATTTGTTTTTCTTTCTCACCAGCTCCTACCTATACCTATTTATGGATTTTTTTATCTCCCTCTATGCCACTGAGCCATACAGATCACATGGATTTTCCATTTGTCTTGCTCCTGAAATCTCCTGTATTTGTTGTCTCCTCCTGGACCAGGAACTTAGATGGGGAAAAAGACAATGTGACATAATGGGCAAAGCACTGGTCGGGGAGTCAAGAAGACCTGGATTTGAAACTTGTCTCAAAACTTTTTTTTAGGTGAATGACCCTAGACTAATCAATTAACTTCTGTGGGCCTCAGTTCCCTTATCTGTAAAATGAGAGGGCTGGACTTTTGACCTCTGAAGTCTCTTCCAATTCTTATGAAGATTATAAGTAAGATACCAAATTCCTTGAGAAAAAAAGAGTGACTTGAAGCCTGTAGATCACAGCATTAGGTGAATGTTAAAGATGAATCTGGTCAGCCTCAAAGCAAAGGCTACTTAGTGATGGTGGTAAAGGAGAAAAGGTCTGTCAGTGAAAATAAGGAGCAAGTTATACTAATTCCAACTTTCAACTTAGTTTGCTGAAGAACATAAGAGAAAGAGCAATCAGCACTGGAGAATGAAACCAGAGAATGTTTTATAAATCTTATTTGCCTAGCCTTTGAATTTTCTTTGTATTTCCTCTCCAAGTTCATTTTTTTTGCATTCCCCCCAACACATACACACACACACACACACACACACACACACACACACACTCCCTTTTCCTTCCAATTAAGTTGTGGAAATTAAAACTGGAAACAATATTTGAATAAGAACCTGACTGATAGCTATTCAGGAGGATCAACACACAGATCATTAATGCCCTCATTAATTACTCTCACTAGTGCTACAGACCTAAATTAATTATGATATTTCATCTAATTTAATTCTCATTCATATTCTCATAAATTTTCCATGGTTTGTCTGTTCAAAGTGCTGGGCAATTTCCTTAGATCTTGACACCATCTGGATGCCAATAGAAAGTATCAGCTATTTGTTTCTCTGGCTCATAGCCATCACACCTTTTTCTAATTATGCATCTTTCTATTGAATTCTTTATGCCTTTTCTTCTTTGTAACTGATTAGTAATATGGCACAGTGTACTTATACTCCTATACTACATATGCATATATGCATAATAGGAAAGCATGAGTAGTAGTTAAAGAGATAACCTCAAAACTAGAAAATTCAAATACCTCCTTTGATATATACTGGCTGTATGATCCTTGGCAAGTCACCTTTCACTGGCCTAGAAAACTAAGAGTATAAATTACAACAAAGGTAATGACCTGCATTGATAGAGGGGATTTCATCAAATTGGAGTGCCTTACATAAAAGAAATTAAAGGTACAATCCCTATTCCTATGCCCAATTTATTAGGCACTGTGCTAGATGCTAAGGATACAGAGGCAAAAATGAAAAATTCCCTATTCTCAAGGTGCTTGTATTTTATTGGATGAGACATCCTCTCTCTCTCTCTCTCTCTCTCTCTCTCTCTCTCTGTAATAGGAAGAGTATATATGGAAGAAGCTTATGCAAAAGTAATACAAGATAACTATGGAGGGGGAGTCTAGGAGTTTTGAGCAGTAATGGGGTTCTAAAGAATATGCTGCTTGAGTTGAGTCTTGAAGGAAGTATAGAAATTTCTTAAATAAAGTGTGGAGGCAGAGTATTCAAGGCCTGAGGAACAGTCTGGGAAGTGACAGGGAGATGGCAGATAGGATGTTGTAGGAGAAAAACAGTAAAAATGCCATTTTATCTTTGAACTTTAGAGCTAGGAAAGGGAATGAATGAGGGAAGATAGGTTAGTGCTAGGTTATGAAGGACCTCAAGCGAAAAATAGAGTTTATATTTTATCATACAGGCAAAGTATAGCCATTGGATCTTAACTGAATAATATATGGAGTGATATGATCAGGCTAGCATGCACTAATATTATTTTGGGAGCTAGACAGAGTATATAGATTAGTGAATTAGTGATTTAAGGCTGAGAAAACAATTTTAAAATGGCCAGGACTTGAGCTAGGGAAGTGACTTTGTGACGGAAGAGAAAGGTATAGATGCAAGAAATGCTCTGGTGGTACAATAACAAGACTTGGCAAATGGTTTTTTATATTAAACTTAAAAACATTTTCCTATAACTTTCATTCATTAATGAGAATTCTGTTGGCTGGAATTATACAGAATAATTTCATTTCCTCTTGAACACTGATAGTCCTTCAGGTATTTGAAAAAAGGTATCATCTCTTTCTCTCCTCCCCTTCTAAGTTCTCTTTCCCAGAAAGAATTTCTATCATTTGTTCCATTGTTTCTTATATGATATAAGATTCAGATCTTTCACAATCTTGATATGGTGAGATTCGTGACTCTCTTGTCCCAGATACCAGGCTTCTCTTAATGCAGCTAAGATTGCATTAGCTTTTATTGGCAAGCATATTAGAGCACTGAAATATATTGAACTTTCAGTGAACTGAAACCCTTAATTCTTTTTTATATGAATTGCTATTAAGGCAGGTTTTCCTCTATTCTGAATTTACACATTGATTTTTTGAACCTAAATGTATGCCTTAACATTTATCACTATTGAATTTTACCTTGTTAGTTTTGACCCATGATTTAAGCCTTCTGAAGTCTTTTTTGAATCCTATACACTCCAACTTATTAACTTTCTCTCCCAGATAATTTTAAAAATTAATCATCCTTTGAAATGATCCTAGAGCTCTGACAGTCCAACCTCCAATTCAATGAAGGAATCCTTTCTGATATATCCCAAACAGGTGGTCTAGTCTCTAATGCCATTGAAAGCCTTGATGAAAAGGTTGCAGAGACCAAAAAAAAAAAGACATGAAGAATATATCAACCATATTTCATCAGTGTATAGTTGCGAATATCATGGGAGATCTTACTAGTTTTTTTCTGAAAAAAGTACATTATTCAACAAATATTTATTAAGCAATTGCTACAGACAAGGCATAGTGCATGGTGTTAGATACTAGGGATATAAAACCAAAAAGTCAAACAGTTTCTGCCCTTATGGAAAATCTTTTTGATTTGTTAAATTAATAATGATGCAAAAGGGAATGTGATTTTCATGTAATTTGTTTTTGGAAAAGTTATGTTAATTCTTAGCACTTCCTTTCTTGGAACACTTTATGCTATCTATTTAATACTTTGTTGAAGAATTTGCCAGGGATTGACATCAAGTCCACTTGTGAGTAGTTTTCAGAAATCACTTTTTACTCTTTTTTGAAAATCTGAAACAATGATCCATCTCTGGTTTTCTGGCACCTTTCCAGTTTCACCATGATGCCTCAAAGATGTTCATATCAGACAGTTCCCTCACTATGCTAGGATATGTCATCTAATTTTAAAGACTTTAGCTATTCTAAACAGTCATACGCCTTCTTCATCTATCTTTGACTTAAATTCTCTATTTGCTATGACTGTCCTGTTCTTTCCATATTAATTTTTTTCTCAACATAGAAGAAGAAAGCAACATAAAAGTTAAGAATGTTAGTACAATGTTTAGAATGTTAAGTGCAGTCAGAAAGGATCTTGTATCCCAAATGAATGTTATTTTTCATAATACTCTGGGAGAATATGTGGTTATTACAATGATGCTATCGCTGTACAAAATATTCCCAGTTCCTTTGAAACTGCTATTAGACACAGCTTACAAATTAATTAAATGAATGTCATTCCTTTTTAGTCAGTGATGCTTTTTAAAACATATTTTATTGATTTAAAAGATAACATGACCCTTTTTATTTTTGTTTTTATTAATGTCATTTGTTTTCTTATATTGCCATAATTTCCTCCAATAATACGCTTCAATCTGCATCCAAACTTCATCATTTCTATATTTGGATGTGGATAGAATTTTCCATTGTGAGTTTTTTGAAACTGTCTTAGATTACTATATTATTGAGAAGAGCTAAATCAATCATAATTGATCATTGTTAACATTGCTGTCTCTATGTACAATGTTCTCCTGGTTCTTACTTCACTTTGCATTTGTTCACATAAATCTTTCCCAGTCTTTTCTGAAATCAGCCTGCTCATCTCTCTTTATAGCATAATAATATTCCATCAAAATCATATACCACAACTTGTTCAGCCATTCCCCAATTGATGGGCATCTCCTCAATTTCCAATTCTTTGTCAACACAAAAAAAGTTGCTATGAATATTTTTGTATGTGAAGATCCTTTTTAAAGAATCTTTTAAAAAGATCTCTTTTGGAATACAGACCTAGTAGTCATATTGCTAGATCAAAGGACATGCATAGCTTGTTCTTTGGGCATGGTTGGAAATTGATCTCCAGAATGGCTGGATCAGTTCACAACTTCACCAACCAGGCATTAGTGTCCCCATTTTCCTATATTCCTTCCAACATTTGTCATTTTTCTTTTTCTTATTAGCCAATCTGATAGGAACTACTCCCTTTCTTATTCTAGATCATTTATTTTATTTATGCAGAATTTTTCAGTTTCATGTAATCAATTACATATTTTATCTTTTGTAATTGCCTTAATGCTTTTTGTAAAAATTGCTCTCCTTGTTTTATTGATTTTTAAGGTTACTTTTATACTTAGATATATCTCTCTCCTTCAATTTTTTAAGGAGTCATCTCTTGTAAAAAGAATAAATAAAATTTTTAAAAGAGAATAAGTTCAGTTAAACCAACACCAGTCAAATTTAACAAAAAATGCAGTATTTCACACTCATAGTTTCCCACTTTTGCAAAGTAGAAAAGAAAGTATATATTCTTTTTCTTTTTTCCGGGAACAAACTTTCTGGTCAGTATAATTAACATTCAGTTGTTCTTGTTCTTGTTCTTATTTTTGTTGTTGTTGTTCTTCTTGTTGTTCTTCCAGTCTCTCCTCCTCATCCTCCTCTTCCTCCTCCTCTTTTTCCTCCCATTAGATTGTAAGTTGCTTTAGGCCAGAGTCTGTCTTTTGCTCTTTTTGTATCCCCACCACTTAATCTGGCACATGGGATGTACTTAATAAATGTTAACCAAACCAACATCACTCAGATAGACCATCCAATTAATTCATTAGAGTTGGCTTCAAATTTTTTCTGCTCTTTCTAAAAATCAAATCCACCCCTCAAATGAAATGATTTACCATTATTGGAGAAATTCAAAAGTATATACAAGGAAGACGATTCTGAAAGAATTCCAAAATATTTGAAATAATGTTAGTTTCACTGAAATAAATGTATAATAATTTTCTAAGGGTGACTATTTTGAAAAGGGATCACTTATTTGGATATGATTTCACCAAAGCATTAATTGGATATAGAAATTCTACTATATTTGTTTTTAAAAACAATAAATATTACAGTTATATCTCATAATCATAATTAACAGATTCTTCTCACTCATAGAACAAGGCCTATGCCCAGTCTTTAAGAACAAAAGTCTTCTATGATTAATTGAACCTTTGAAGAAAAAGCTAAGTAAAGTGATAGTAAAAAAAAAAAAAAAAAAAAAAAAAAAAAAAAAAAAAAAATTCTTCTCTCTTCTTTTGATTTTCCCTTCCCCCACTCTTTATTCTTCTGATTTATTCAGGAACATAAAAGCATCTTATTAGCAATTCCTATCCAGGAGATATGAGCACTTAAGGTCCAGGGAAAGGTTATGGGGAGGGAAGGGGAAGGAAGAACACAGAGAGGAAAGTCACACGATGAAAAATGTCTACTTCAACTGCAATCCAGAATAAAACCTAACATTATTTCTAATATATTTTAATTATTAGAGAAATTTAAATCATTTTTGCAATTATTTCATTTTTAATATCTATAATGTTAATACTTGCTTTAAATCTTTACATCAAGATGCCTAAGAATTCAGTTGAAGTAAAAAGAAAATTTATGTTATCTGGTAAATAGTATTTCCTTTGAACCTAAAATTGAAGTAGCATAAAAAATCTGATTAACATTGTTAAGCGATAAGTTCCCATTCACTGCCTCCCTATTAGGCCTGGATGTGTACCCTCATTATTCAATGCACAGCCATTATAAATAAAAGTAATCTCCTCCTTGCAGTATATGAAATGGATATGATTTAAAATAAATCACAAACTTTGTTCATGCATTTATCAGATTAGATCCTATTATGCTACTTTTGTTTCGTAGTTAAGGTATTGATAAGATAGTACAGACAATTCTCCATTAAGATTTTCTCGGGATAGTTTAATTTTGCCTCCACAAAAAGAGTATTTTTTTTTTTTTTAGTATGCCAGGGGCATTGCTATTTGGAGCCCCTGTGACAAATGTTTGATTTCTTTCACCAGAATTCTTTAAAGATGGAATCACTCTTCAGGCCTTATGCCTATATATTACCCATAATTCATCACAGATTATTATAAGAATGCAGTGTGTTTTTTTTTAGTTTAAGACTGCAATTTGATCAATTTTAAAAAGTAGATATCAGTTCTCAGTTCAATTTCTTATAGCCTTACCCATAAAAAAGTTGAGGATTATATTGATGAATAGTTATTGTTAACTGCAAGTAGCCAACATTGACTTAGTTTTTATCTGCATGTTCTTAAATCACTTAACAAAGTACCCAACATATATAATGTGCACTTAATAAGCGACTCTTGAATTGAACTGAATTTTCGTTCTTAGTGGCAATAAGGTGGCTTCCCGAGAGAGCTTTCAGGGTATCTGCAAAGCTTCTAATCAAGTCTGAAATGTTATGGACAATATCAGAACGTTATGTGAAAGTATTTTAAAGACCTTAAGAGAACTCGACTAGTTAAAAAAACAAAACAACAACAAAAACACATCGCAAAACCATTTTCTGGAAATTGAGATGTTCAGGTCGAGGGGCTCTCCCACATCTGTTTTTGGGGGCTCTAGCCCGAGCATGAATCCAGCACCGCTGACCAATGCTTGAAGCAGAGAACGGTCACCCTCTCCCATTTCTCCTCAGATTTCCCTCCACCCGGCCCCAGGGTGTGGGGAGTGGGAAAGGAGGAGGGGGAAGGACCAGAGGGATGGGTTGGGGGGAGAGAAGAAGTCTCCGGCCTCACCACATCTTTCATCACCATGCCTCCCTCCCCGAGACCCTCCGCCCCCTTTCCGACCTCCGGAGCAAGCTGGTCAGAGAGGGGGCCCCTTTCTCCTTTTCTACCCACTCTGTCCCCACCCCCTGGGAGAGAAAGCAGAGTCTTTGTGGCCCTGCCCCCCAGAGCAGCGGCAAAAGCAGAGGGGGCGGGCCACAGGACAGAGACACTTCGCCCGGCCGCCTGACCTCCAGGTGCATTGTCCAGCCGAGACCACCCCCAGCCCCGTGCCGCGACCCTCCCCTCCCCCCATTTGGCTAGCCTTTGCTCGCTCCTTCCAGCGTCTCCTTCCGCCTGGCCGGCCATCCTGCTACCGGTCACCAGAGGCCAGATGCACAAAGTAGTCCGAGGCTAGCGGTTGTGGACACCGGGAGGGAGAGAAGCAACTCCTGTCCATCCCGCCTCCGCCCTGGCGCCGCCGCCTTCTTACCCCGCCCCTAGCTGGGCTCCGACTTCGCTCCTCCTTTAGAACGTGGGTCTGTGCGCTGGGGGCCCGGCCACCGGGGCCAGAGAGTGCGCGCCCCGGCTCAGTTGCAGTCCACCCTCAGCCTAGGCGAGCTGCGTTGCGCGGTTTGGTGCCGCGCCGCAGAGGACCTGCATCAGGGAACCCGGGCTGCTCAGTCCCCACGCCATCCCGGGCCCCCGAACCGGGGCGGAACGGGGAGGCGGGGGCAGGCGGGGGGGCCCCGAGCCGGCCAGGTGAAGCCTGAAGGGAACATGCTGGGGCAGCCCCATTGAATGGCGCCTTCTCCGCGACCTCTGGCCCGGTTACGGCCCCCGGAGATGCTGCTCCGGGCCGTGCTGGTCCTCCTCATCTCCTGCTCAGGTGGGTGTCTTATCTTTTCTAAGAAGGGATGGAGGGAACGATGCGGGCTTTCGAGGAGGACACTTGAGAATGCGGAAGAAGAAGGGCTTCTCTGTGTTAGGCAGCCGGGGGATGACCCCCGGCTAGCGGCTCCCCGCGCTGGACGTCTGGAGCCCCTCCAGGGCGAGGGTGCAAAAGTTACTGAGGTCCTGTAGGGGGAGGGAGCCCCCTGCCTTCTCCCAGCAGACCGGGACCTGTTTCCGCCGCGATAGCTCCCGCGGCCACGCCGCGGGGACTCCTGTCCGCTGGTCCCCCCTCCCATTCCCTGCTTCGCCCATTGTCCCGGCTCCGGCCTCGCTCCCCGCCTCCTCGGCCGGCCCGCCGGGCTCCCTCAGCCGGAGTCGCGGCGACGGCCGCACGTGGCTTTATTTATATTGTTTCCGTGGTGGCCGTGAAGTCGCCTAGGGGGCGCCCCACGAAGCTCCGCGTGATGTGGACCAGAGGGATCTCGAAACCGGAGCGGGGCAAATTTAGAAGCTTTATTCTCTCTTCTCACCTTCCCACGCTCAGGCAACTGACGAGGAGGGAGAGACACGGGGGAAGGGGGTTACTTGTTACCAATTTTCTCAGAGTTTGGGATGGGAAAAAGAGGGGGGAGGGGGTGTGCTGCCTTCTCGGACTTCAGGATAAATATCCTGCGGGGCATATTAAAGGGAGAGACCGATCTATGTTGGGTGGGCTTTAACGCAGTTGGAGGGTGTTTCTCCGCTTTCTCCTGCACTGTGCGCTTCCGGGGACGGAGAGGAGAGAGGAGAGGCGAGAGCCAGTGTAGTTCGTTTGTTAATTTTCAGTGTAACATTTTGACTTTGATTTTCTTTGAGAAAAGATGTCGGAGGTGTGATGAGGGACAAAATAACAACCTTCCTGAGTCATCCGCAGAGCGTGGGGTGCAGGACTCATAAAGATGTAGTTGGAGCACGCTCCGGGAAGTAGAGATCCCCTTGCTTGCGACCTTGAATGGCATGCGAGTTTTCTGAGGAACAGTTATTAATGAGAAGCTATGCAATCGACAATGAGGAGCTCCTGCCAATGAGATCATGGGTCCGGGAGGATTTATACATAACAGGGATTGGAGTCATTTTTTAAAAAATTCCATAAGTCTAAATTTAAATTCCCAAAGTCAATACCAAGGAACCGTGAAAAGTTAGAATTAAATGAAGGGAGGTTATAGCAGTTTAGTTAGATGTCAGATTCTTCATTCTAATGAGGGTGGGGAGATAACGTGACGTGGAGAAGGGCCGTAGATGTATGCTTTTAGGATAAAATCTTTTCACATGTGATAAAATATTTATCGGTTGATTAAGCAATCTCCTGTACCCATTAGATTGCAAGAACCAATTAGTTACGCTTAAAAAACTCCAAAACTTTTCCATTTGAAAAAGTTGAAGTAAAGGTTTCCTAATCCTATTCCCAGTTTATTGGCTTACTAGAAACAAAAATCATTTAACTTGAAAGTCCATTGTTTGTCCTAGCCTGGATTCAGAAATTTGTCACTAGTTCCTCTTTGCAGAAGAGTGTAAGTTGTTGATATAAAAGAATTAATATTAAAATCTGAACTTGTGATTTGTCCCAAAAGATAAAATTTCTTTCCAAAGGAATAGATGCAGAGAGAATTCCACAACACTTCAAGGGATGAGGAAATAAACTTGCTTGTTCGCAGAGTCAGGATTTTGCTAATGATTTCTTGTAAAATTAGACTTTTACGACTTACTCTGTTCAGGATCGCTTTTGACAAGCTTGTAAAAATAGCAAACAGCTTGTGCTCAGTGGTTTTCCTGATGCAGGCAAGAGACTTAGAATAAAATTGTTTCAGTGAGAACTAAAGTTGTTAACATTTTATCTAAGTCAATGAATAAAGGCAGAATAAGAAAAAAAAACTGAATTGTCTTTTGTTAATTCTTAAAGTAGAATCATCAACCATTTCAAACTTCAATCTTATGCAGAATGTTGATGGATCTGTCCATGTCCATGTCTATCTGACCATGGCAAAGTGAAAACATAATTTACTAAATTTAACCTTAGTATATATACTTTGTAATCCCATAGATGTGATAATTGATTTTATATCTTTAATTCTTAGTATATTTCCTTTTTTCCCCCCTTTCAGGAGTGCAGTGCTTTAGTGAACTGTTCTTTATAAAAGAGCCACAGGATGTAACTGTCACAAGAAAGGACCCAGTGGTTTTGGATTGCCAGGCACATGGAGAACTTCCTATTAAGATCACATGGCTAAAAAACGGAGTCAAAGTTTCTGAAAATGAACGGATCCATGCTTTAGCTAATGGCTCTTTATATATCAGTGAGGTAGAAGGCAAACAAGAAGAACCATCTGATGAAGGATTTTACCAGTGTTTGGCACTGAACAAATATGGGGCTATTTTGAGTCAAAAAGCTCATCTGACATTAGCAAGTAAGTCTGTTTTATCATCACTTTGCTTTGCATGTATCAATGTGAAGGAACCCTGAAAATAACAACTTGTCTTTTTAATGATGGTTTTGAAGACAGAAAATGCCAACCAATGTAAATGAAAACGTCAACTTCATTCTGTATCTGGAGATTAAAATGAGTAGTTGAAGACATAAATTAAATTGGGTATGGTTTTATTTATGGTTCTTACGAAGATGGGCTTGTGAAATGTTTTGTATGAACCATGAACTTCATAGTGCTTCCAGCCATCAGACCATTTTCAAGTAGTTGAGAAGCTTGGTCAGTTTGACAAAAGTTGATCTGAAAACTCTTCATTTAGAAATTGAGGATAAACTCTTGTATTCACGAGTAAAACTTATACTTCTTATACAGTCTTTGTAGATGATCTTTAAAGGTGAAAAATATTTGCATTTTGCCCTATTTTTTCTGTGCCTCAATTATTTACTGTGATGTCTATGTGTGGATCACTCAGAGTCAGTTAACATTGTTGTTATTTTCCTGCTGGGAAGGAAAGAAATGACAGTCACCTCTATATTACGTCAAGTGGGACAGAAAGCATATTGACTCATTTTTTTTTAGTTGTCATTGTTTGCATTCTAAATTTCCATACTCTTAACTGTATCAGATACATCATTTGTAAATTTAGTTTTAGTGTTTCACCTGCTATATAAAGATTATATAAAGTGATTAATTATATAAAGACATACCCTAAAACTTGGACCTGAGATTCCTTAAGAAACTCATTGAGGCCTTTCCAAATCTGAATATTCAGTTCTCAAAGTTATAGTAATTAATATGTAAGCAAATCACATAGCATTTCTTTATAGCAGCATACAATTCAAAACACAAATTTCCTTTAAAAGCTATTAACATTCAGTCTGTAATGTGGTTTGATCATTTAAAAGGCAGTTTTTCTGCATAAGAAAATTAAATACTGTATAATATCAGTGTATATTCTTATAACATGGATTTTTCATAGAAAAATTCAATTCTAGTTCTCTGAAGTTGGAATTTAATAAGATAATGGCTATAACTGAAGCTATTATAGAGTTCTTTTATTATACCTGGTCTTTTTTTATTTTAGTTATATAGTACATCTTTAGAGAAGTTCATGCATAATTATATATAATACATTCAGAGAGGAGGCTTTCTAATATGGAAGCCAGGGAACTCTAATTTCAGGTATCTCCTCCAACACACGCTGCCTTCATGACCCTGAAAAAAGTCACTTCCAGTGCCTAGAACAATTGCCTGGAGTCTAGGTAATTCCCTAAGATTTATATTATTAACTTTTTTATGTCAGACTCCTTTGACTGGTAAAATCTATAAATCTATTCTCAGAATAATAATGTTTCTAAATGCATAAAATAAACTATTTATTATAAAGGGGACCAATTCTATTGAATACAGGTATAAAACTGTTTTTAAAAAAACAAGCTCACAGACCTTAAGTTAAGAACTCCTGTCTAAGATTATGAATGGTAGAGCACATGCCAAATTGCTTTAGTAGAGAGGGTTTCCTTATTTAGGACTTCCTGTCAGTGAAAATTGTGGCCTCTTCCTAGGTTTAATGAAGCATAAAATAAATACAGATTAGGGATTGCATTTTATTTCTCCAAAACTCGAATTCAGGTTCTAATTTTATATCCTATTTAAAAAAGAGAAATAAAATAAGAGGATTTCTGTTTCATTTTTTTCTAATTATTTGGCAATCTTGGTCAGCTAGCTTTTTTTTTTTTTTAATTAGTAATAGTAGCTCACATTTAAGTATTACTTAAATGGTTTGTGAAGTGCTTTACATATAGTAATCCCTTTAATCGTTATGACAGTCCTTGTGGGATGACTGCTATTCAGTATCTTCATTTTATGGAATTATGAAATGAGGAAATTGAGACCAAAGAAGTTGTGGATTGCTAGTGAATGTCATTAGTAGGATTCAGATCTAGGTTTTCCTGACCCCAAATGCTCTTTTGCTTTTGTCACAATGCTTTTATTGCTGTTCAGTCATGTCTGACTTTGCATGATTCCATTTGACAAAGATATGGAGTAGTTTACCTTTTCCCTCTCCAGCTCATTTTACAAATGAGGAACTGAGGCAATCAGGATTAAGTGAATAATCCAGGGTCACACAGCTAGTAAGTATCTGAGGTCACGTTGAATTTAGCAAACTGTGTTTTCTTGACTGATAACTCTGTCCAATGAGCCACCCATCTTTCCTGATTCTTAGGTTCTTTTAGGAGGCAATATGACCTAAGAGTCAGTCAGTCCTGTGTTCAACTCTCCAAGAATATTAATCACAGAGGTTAGACCTTTATTAGTAAAAGGGAGCTTCTTTATACATTTCCCTTTATCAATGAAATTGCAACTCTAACATCCTTAGAATCTAAAGCAATGACTTCTTAAATTTGGTGGTAGTGGTGGGGACAGAAGAGAAAGATATGAGTTGTGAAACTTTGCTGCAATTTCTTTCCCAAAGAACTCCAATCTTTTTTATCATGTTGAAGGAAGTTTATATGTTTTTGAAGCACTTGGAGATTAAACAAATTTGTCTATTATGACCACAAATTCAAAGTACTTTCATCTTGTAGAATCCTGATGTATATTGAAATAAAGTTGTAATTTCACTGGTGATGGAGATTTCTGATTTGGAATGACAACAGCTATGTAAGAGGTATTAGCAACTTTTGATTTCTGATGGCAATTTTAGAGTGTTAGTCTTATATACTAGAATGTTATACTTTTTTTCAAATTGAATTTAAGACATTTAATTGCTTTGTGACTGTTGATGGAACATCCTTTTAGGGGTTCCAGTTTCCAGTTTCTCTTGTCAAATGAGAATAATTATAATCTCCCTGGGTTGTATAAATGTGAATTGCTCTAATTTCCAAAATAGGAAATTTCATATTTTATCATGCCACTTTCCTTTTTTGTGTGTATCTTTAGAAAACACAGCAGTTATCAGTCTAATTAAATGTTTTTTGAAGCCATTGAAGTATGGCTATTTTAAGTTGTAAATATCTTAATAACTTCTAATGGAAATTATGCAAAATATTTTGTCTTTAAACATAAACTCTACCTAAGATAAAACCAAAAAAGTGTTTTTTTTTTAAAAAAAATGTTCAGCATTCAGAATTGTTTAGAATATTAAAAACTTTGTTCCATTTTAATTGTGAAACTATTCAACTCTCAGTTAAATTACCTGACAGATTTGCATAAGACTCTAAATTGGAGATATGACATGTGAAATTGTCATGAAAATTAGGATATTTTTTACAACTTGCCATTTTGAATAAGCAGTGTTGTCTTAACATCCTACTTAAAAGCAATGCCAATTGCTGTAGACCCTAATGACTTTATCTTGCCTGAATAAAGAAGTTATACATATTAAATAGGGAGAGAATAGGCATAAAGTGGGCATTCTTTCTTTGAGGAAAAAAAAAAGCAAATTCTACTGTAGTTACTGATAGCAGCAGGATTCAAGTATGTGCTTTTTCTTCCTTTGGTGAAAGCTTTCACCAGAAAGCTTATCTTTTGCCTTAGAAGTGTAATAATGCAGCATTTGGAAATCTAAAACTTTAATCTGTGCAGTAGTTTAAGGTTTTAAATACACAAGGCGGTCAGGTCTTGGTTTCTAAACTTAGGAACTGGAAGCTGAAAGTTGCACTCTAGGCAAGAATTCCATTATTCATGTGTAAATTAGGAATTCACAGGGTTAAAAGGTTAGAAACTGGCCAGGATGAGGTTTACCCTTGTGATAAAGAGCAGATGACCCTCATTCATTGGCCAAAGCTTTCATGTAGCTCTTCTGCAAAGTTAGTGATTGCCATGAATTGTTCTTGTGGAATGCAGAAATTCAAATGTGAACAGGCCTTTCCTTAAGTGTCACTATGGAGCCTTATCTCATGAGCACATCAGAGCTGGTCTTTCTGGACAAGGTTCCTCCCCAAGGCCCCTGGGCTTTGCTTTCCTGTTGTTCATCCATGCACAAAAG
Organism: Sarcophilus harrisii; assembly: GCF_902635505.1. Lineage (NCBI taxonomy): Eukaryota > Metazoa > Chordata > Mammalia > Dasyuromorphia > Dasyuridae > Sarcophilus > Sarcophilus harrisii. The sequence continues at coordinate 507,690,761 of NC_045427.1, read as the reverse complement.
AATTTAGCCAACTTAGATTTTCTAATGGATTGCTTTTAAAAGGAAACTATAGGGTTAAAGTAACATTTAGCTAAATTAAAAAAAAAAACCCACAACTTTTATTTGATAATAGTTTTATATTTTCATGTAACTAAAACAGAAGTTGGGGGAGGGGGGAGGTAGGAAAAGCTGCAGGAGGAACTTCCATTTCCAGCAGTGCTCTTTGTGAAGCAACATGTGGAGTAAAATGTTAAAGAAATGAAACAAGGATTAAATGGTTTATTATGAAGTTAAATCAATGCTGATGTTCCAGGCAATATGATATTTAGTTTTGAGTACTAAGTCTGCATCACGTGTAAGTGTGAGTTCAACTTTTAATTTCTCCAAGATTTTCCAAATATGGTAAAGAAACATCTGTTAGGATTATATTTTTTGCAGTTTCACTGTTGAAATGAATAATCTTCCTTAAAAAGTAAGAGAAAAGGGGGGAAAAAGTCACTTTTTGAACAAAGCTGGTTTGAAATAAGGGAGATTAAGAAAAAATAATGAATGAAAGAAAGATTGTGTCCTATGATCTGTAACTGGCTGTAAGATAGTGATTGGTCAGGAAGCTAATTGTTTATTTCCTTTCCATAAAAGGTGGAAATTGAAGTCCTGTGATTGAGGGAGAAAGGACACAAAGCAGGCTTGCTTTTCTTAGTTGTGTGGGTTTTTTTTTTTTTTTGAGGTA